>NC_047627.2:26010744-26696577 GCF_009650485.2 Drosophila albomicans
TTTTTTTTTGTTTGCGCTCGTTTATCAATTGATTAAGCAAAAGCATAACGATGTGTTTAATAAAGAATAACTGAATTGCAATTACAATTGTGAAGACGCATCAAACAAAAAGTCGAGTCATAGTTAAGCTGCTCCTTTTCCCTCCCCCACAAATAGCAACAATTACACGCATATATATATATATATATATCCATACTATATATATCTTAACTATATTCACTTCTATGTTATACTTATTATTATCACAACTACAACACGAAATATTCTAACAAAGACTTGAATTTCGAACCCTTTAAATTTGTTTTAAAATAAAAAGAAAAAACCTAAAAAAAAAAAACGAAAAAAAAAATATGAAAACAAATAAAGTGAAAAACTGCGAAAATGTAAATGCAATCTGTCGCATCATCTACAAAAATGAGATAATACCTGTTGCCTTTGTTCCCTCCTCCTCCCCTCCCACTATATCACCCTCCTCCGTTTGTTGACTGCTCGTTAGCAAACTTCCCGTGTGTGCAAAGCGTTTGTTGGTTTTGTTTTTGTTTTTTTTAGAGTCTGCTAATTGGAATTCTTTTCTCATTCGGAACTATCAACTTTGGAGTGTATATTCGATTGACGATTGAGACGACGACTGAGACCTATTCGATATGTATGCGACGTTGCAACTGTTCCGTGTTTCGATCGCCCATTCGGGGGAGAATTGATCAGCTCCAAAAATAGAGCTAACACCAAGAAGCATATTAGAACGGTTCAATTATGATATACTATTGACGCCATTATACCCTTTCTCTTTTTAGTTCTGTATATATATTTTTCTTGTCTATGTTCTTTTCAGTTTTAAATAATATTTCGCATAGCCCAAATCCGTCATATTGTTTACAAGTTATTCTTATGGATATGAATGTTTTTTTTTTTTTTTTTATAGGGTGTCTTTGATTTCGGTAGTATTAGATCTAATCAAAATTCGATGGAACCTGTTTCAGCTGTCACACAGTTAGCGTTCTTATTATAATTTCATCGTAAAATCGATTCTGGATTTAAATTACGAACTTTACAAAAACAAGTCGACGGTTCAAATTCATTTTTTTTTTTTGGGTTTTGTGTGCGTACATTCCACACGTGCCGATTAAGCGTATATTGGCATCGGTAAGGTTTTCGACATAATGTGTGATTCACGATTTAAGTCAGAAATCTGTTAAGCATAAATAAATTAAAATTATGACTAAGCAACATATGTAACTGTGAACTCGAAAAAACCATTTATGGAAAAGTTTAAATAATATTATTTTTTTTTACAGATTCTTCAAGCTGTAGATACCCGTCCATTTTTAGGGTATCTAATTAAAATTTCAAATATGTAGAGCCCAAAAAAAAAAAAATCTATAAATTGAGAACATGTTGTTGCTAAGGGTATGTTGGACTATCTTCAATTAAAAGATTAAATACAAATTTACACTAACAAATAGTAAAATTATATTATAGGAAAAACGATGCTATAACATTTTTAAAGCCATTGTGATTGTTTTCCCTTAAAAACTATTTAATTGAATACTCAAATGAGTAATTAAAAACAATTCTCAATAATTGTTTCCTTGGGGAAGATTTAATTGAAAATGAATTGAGTAGTTAAAAAATCTGACAGCTAATTATAGAAAAACTGTTTGCATATTTTACAAGGCGTTAAAAGTTATACGGTCTTCGTTTGTTAGCCACATTTATAGGGTAGGGTGTGCCTGACTGGCTCAAAGAACAAAACGTGCTGGAGAACTTTGTATCTATTTGGATAATACTTGACAGTTGAAATCTCTGGAACAGCAACAACAACAACAACAACAACGACAAGAAGAGCTGATGCAATTAGCTGGCGGAAGCTGAAGCTAGAAAGCTTTTTGGGCAGCAAAATGGCAGACGTCAACGGCGACTGCGACGTCGACGTCGCATGCGTCGCGACGGCAACAGGTTCAACCCTTAAAATGCTTTTTGGGCCCAACGAAAAGCTTTCCGCTGGGTGCGCGCGCTCAAAGCACGAAAGCTTGCTCCCCCACACACACACACACACACACACACACACATACCCACGAAGCTGGCTGCGAGGATGCCAAGTGTGAGTGTGAGAGAAGCAGCAGCCGCTCTGCCTCTGCCTCTGCCTCTGCGGAAAGCAAACAACATGAAACTCATTCAACGCGCAGACGTCGCCAAGTTGCAGTCGCGGCGACATTTGTCGTTCAACGCCATTCGCTGCCGCTGCCGCCGTCGCAGTCGACGCCGGCGTCGACTTTGGGTTTTTGGTCCGGCAACAGCGAGTGAATTGGCCAAAAAACTTTTTAGTGCGCTGTTTGCCGTTGCGGTTGTTTGGCGCGCGTTTTGTTTTGATTTGTTTTTTTTTTTTGTTGCTGTTGGTACCCCGTTCGCCTGCTGCTCTTGTTGTTGTTGTTATTGTTCGTTTGTTCGTTCATTCGGTCGCTCGCTCGCGAGAATTGCGAATTAAGAAACATTTGTTAACTGTGGTTAAACGCCGCCAAGCCAAGCCAAGCCAAGCGTTCTGCTAGTCAACCATTCTTTTCGATTTTTGTTGTTGCTGTTGTTGATGATGTTGTGATGTGCTTTTTGTTGATGGTGTTGTTGCTGCTCTTGCCGTCGTTATAAACAGTTAACTGTGTGTGTTTTTTTTGTTGCTATTCCTTGTGTGCTGTCCTTTCGCCTGCTTGCGCTCACACACAGCTCTGTGCTTTGTGTATGTGAGTGTGTGAGTGTGTGTGTGTGTGTGCGTATCACCTGATGCGGCGTCGCGGTCAAAACGTCAAGAAACATGACCTAATTCCAACAAAGAAAAAAGCAGCGTCAGCATTAGAGTCTTAACTTTAGCCAGGACATCAACCCACCAAGAAGAAGAAGCAGCAGTAGCAGCAGCAGCACTAGAAGAAGAAGCAGTAGTAGTAGTAGAAGAAGAAGAATCAGAAGCACTAGAGGAAACAGCAACAGCACAACAACATTTGGAGAAACCCCGCAAACCAACAAAAAAACAACAACAAAAAAAAGAAAACAACAACAACAACACATACATAGCGCTTGAGAGGTTTCCCGCTGTCCAACATTAACAGTAAAGTCACCCAGGAAGCAACACAGGAACAGTTACAGGAAACAACACAGGAACAGTCACAGTCACAATCGCAGTCACAATCGCAGTCACAGTGACAGCAACGGGAATAGGAATAGGAATAGGAATAGGAATAGGAATAGGAATACCAACCACTAAGAGGAGCAGTCACCAGTCAGTCACTGTCACACAGCCTCCTCGATGGAACAGCTGTGCTATGTGGCGCTCAGCTGCCTGCTGGCCATCGTCCTGCTCTATGGTCTGCTGGAGCTGCACTATTTCCTGCGCATGTGCCTCTGTGTGCTGCTGGCGCGATTCGTCAAGCGTCGCTGCCACATTCTGGAGTCCACCACAGTCAATGGTAAGCCGCTGTCGCCGTCGTTGTCGTTGTTGCTTATATAAAGCTGCAACAAGACATGCAACATCCCTTAACACAACGCACAAGGGGGTGTAACGGTGCAGTGGACACACTTGAAACGCATTTCGGTGTTTCCACTGTGTAGCATCCATCGATATTGGAAACTAAAAGGATTAATCCTAACAAATTTGATAGCAAAACTTATAAAATACAGGAAAAGCCTATAATTTCCTATTAAATTTGATAGCAAAGTTAATGTATAGGAAAAATCTTTGCTTACTAAGAATGTAATTAATGTAGTTTGTCGATTTGTGAAATGAAAATAGTTATAGAATAGCATAGCATAAAACTCAATAATTAATGACAACTATCTGATTAGATCTTGGAAAAGTTAGAAACAAGGTAGTCTTTTGACTATATTAAAACTAAGTGAATCACTGAAAGTATCTATCTTAGCTCGAGATTTAAAGTTTAATTTTTAAAAAATCCCTATTTCTACTTGTATCTTTTAATGCATATCACTGACCATCTAAAGAAAACGATCTGAGCAATTTTAACAGATATTTATTTCTGATTTTAAGAGTAGAACATTTAATTAGACGAACTTTTTTTGAAGACCTTCGAAACAGATATAAAGAAATATATTAACTTATAATATTACGTGAAGAAGTTTGGGAGATGTGAGTAAATAGGTTCAAATAAATAGATTAGATGACAATATATAATATTATTGCGTGAAGAAGTTTGGGAGAAGTAAGTAGGAAATAGCATCGTGAATATAAGGAATATTATAAACATTACAGATTTTTAAGGTGTTTTATACAATTTTTTTCAATTCAGCTATAAGGGTTTCTTGTGCTTATTGAAATTTTGAAAATAAAGAAACTAACAAGATAGTAAGTAGTGAGCTTAAAGTTCCTACTTCAAGTACTAATAAGTTAGTTAGAATTGAGCTTAAAGTTATTTTCAATATTTCACTTTCATTTAGGAAAAGAAGAAAGATTTTAAAGTTTCATCTGCTCTATAAATTTGTTAAATAGAATATTTATCTAGTTAAGCTAACAAGTGAAGTCTAGCCAGGGTAATTGGCTGTCGAGTGTACTCGGGTTGTGCAATTGTGCCAGCCAGCTGTTGGTTCTCCACCGGATGATGATGGGGGTTGCCTCCACCTTTACCTTCAAAGCGCGATTCGTTGGGCCACCCTTGAAATGTTTTCTTTTCTTTTTACTTTTTGCTATTGACCTTTTGTTCATCTATGTGTGTGTGTGTATATTGACAGGTGTCTGTTTGAGCACCGATGTGGACACGCTGCTGTATCACATGAACAACGCACGCTATTTTCGTGAATTGGATTTCGCCCGCGTCGATTTCTATGAGCGCACACAGTTGTATCGCACCATCAGGCGACTTGGTGGCTCTGTGTTTCAGGGAGCGGCCACCATACGCTATCGTCGCTTCATTCGTCCCTTTCGCCGCTTCAAGATCATCTCCAGGGTGCGTAGACGACTAGAGACTCATTATCATGTATTGAAATTAATTTCCTTTTGTTTTCTTTTTGGGTTCACATAGATTATCTACTGGGATGAACAGTCGCTGTTCATGGAACATCGCTTTGTGCGACCCTCGGACAAGTTCGTCCACTGCATTGTCATCTGTCGACAGCGGGTCATCGATGTGGCCATGGAGGCCGTCATGGCCGAACTGCTCCCGAAGACAGCAGCAACGCCGCTGCAGGCGGCGGCATCGAGGCACACACTGAGCTCCACGGCGAGCCTTCAGCCAGTGGGGATGGGAACGGCGACGGCGACGCCGGCGGCGACGTTGGAGGCATCGCAGGCGGAGAATGGACATGTGACGACGAGCACGACGAAGCTGAAGCCACCGTTGCCCCCGGAGCTGGGCAAATGGATTGAGTACAATGAGATGTCCAGCAAGAATCTGCGAAGCGGTTGCTGACCAACAAACTGATCGAGACGAAATGAAACAAACATCGAACTAGGCTGATGGAAATTTGAATTTCGGCAGTTGCATTGCCTCCATTTCCGTTTCCGTTTCCATTTGTTATGCTATCTATATATGTATATGTGTGTGTGTGTGATAGTATGTCAACAATGTATGTGTGTGTCTGTTTTTTTTTGTTTTTGTTGTGTACTGTGCAAATGTTGACGCATGTTATTACATGAGTCGAGTGCTTTAACTTTTAGCTCGTAAGACGTCTGAATTATCAACTATGGCCTAGTCCGATAAGTGCACCCCTCTTCATCCCGTCTCCATTCCCCCCCCCCTCTATCTATCGCCTAGCCTAGCCTAGCCCAATCTATTTGTATGCCATGTAATATCCAATAACAAACACCAATAATGCAAAGCTACGACGTTCCCCCTCGATCCCTTCCCATAACTTAAATTACCATCTAACCATCTCTATACTTACGACTATCGAATATAAATGTAATACTATGTATATTGAATGTATATGTGTGTGTGCGTTTGTGTGTGTGTGTGTGTCTGCTAGTCTAGAGTAAATACGATTATGAATATGAATATGTGCTTAGATGAACTACCAACAACTTTAGCATGTTGCTTTTTCTCTTTTTTTTTCGACGTTTTGTTGTTTCTTGGGTGTGGAAAGGGTTGTGCGACCTTCACTTCAATGGCCAGTGTTGGTAAGCGGCTGTCGGAAATAAAGGTACTACTTTTGAAACATACCAGTCTGGGAAAGAAGGTATTCTACCCTTTAATGAGATTAAATTGAGACCCTCAAGACGATCGTTAGTGAAACATAGGTCAACTTTAGTGTTGGAAAGTGACGGTTGAAAGTTCAAAGCAACGAGGCTTGACTGCACAAGAGATGTACAACTAAAGCTTCTATCAGGGTTTCTCAAAACTTTACTGAATTGGAGCATTTGAACTAAAGTTCAAGGGTTCTTAGAGTTTACTATTAAAATCGCAGTGTTGGAAAGTACCTAGACTATTTAGTATGGATTCTAGTTGCAGTTTGAGCAAATCTCTTATGAACTGAAACACCTTTCTTAATTTTGAAGGATCAGTGTTGAAAAGTGATCAACAACTCAAACATACATACTTGTAATTGTTTTGCGAACATCGTTTCCTGAATATGTAAATTACTCCAAGCAAATATGCTTAAGTATCTATTTTGAAGTGTGTCTACACAAGCACTTTAGTTGAATCAACTTTGCACTTGAAAGTTCAGTGCTGTAAAGAGTGCGCAGAGTGCATAAAGATTGCAATTGCGTCATGAGAGCTGTGCTTAGAGCTGTGATTCAGTTTAACACAATAAAAGCATGTGTGTTCGAGCAGGAAATAGCGTCAACTCAGGGGTTTATGGTGAATTTTAAGAGGGGAACTCCAGCTATAACCGATCTGACATATATGTATATATCTTTGCCACTCTTTTTTGAATCTGTATGAAGACATTCTTAGTCTAGTCAAGATGTGAAAAAATGCCAAAGACCACTTAACTTGCCAACATTGCGTATACGTAATCTATGCAAACTTTAAAGTTCAGTGCTGCAAAATGTTTGTGCTATGCATGAAATTTGATCGTAGCTTTTATTTGCATCAGCAATTGTACTTAAGAGCATGGAATTTGATCAGCCTGAATGTGATCATTATATCATGAATGTGACTTGTGGCTGAATCTGTTTTCTTTTATTTTTATTGTTGTTTTTGTGTAGCTCTAGTGTTCGTCGAAATGGTAACGTCACTGTGCCACTTGAGCGGACAGTGCTGGAAAGTGTTTGTAAACAGAGACGAAAGTGGGAAATTTTAATTGTCACAAGTGTAATAGGGTTCAATGGGAATTTACCAAGTGTAAGGCGCGAAAAATGCGTCAGCAGGCCATGGCGGGTTTGTGCTTTAGAGCGCGTAGTGTTGGAAAGTGCTTAAAGTGATGATCGATTTAATTGAAGAGAAATGATCAATCACTTTAAAGTGCATAAAGTCGATACTACATCGATACTACAATAAAGTTGGGAAATAATCTATTATATATTGAATTGAATCAGATCCGAGTACTTTAGAGCGCGTAGTGTTGGAAAGTGCTTAAAGTGAAGATCAATTTAATTAAAGAGAAATGATCAATCACTTTAAAGTGCATAAAGTAAACATCTATACTACAATGAAGTTAGGAAATAATCTACAATTGAATCAGATCCGAGTACTTTAGAGTGGGTAGTGTTGGAAAGTGCTTAAAGTGATGATCGATATAATTGAAGAGAAATGATACTACAATAAAGTTGGGAAATAATCTACAATATATTGAATTGAATCAGATCCGAGTACTTTAGAGCGGGTAGTGTTGGAAAATGCTTAAAGTGATGATCGATTTAATTGAAGAGAAATTATCAACCACTTTAAAGTGCATAAAGTAAAGATCGATACTACAATAAAGTTAGGAAATAATCTACAATATATTGAATTGAATGGGATCCGAGTACTTTATAGTGGGTAGTGTTGGAAAGTGCTTAAAGTGATGATCGATTTAATTGAAGAGAAATGATCAATCACTTTAAAGTGCATAAAGTAAAGATCGATACTACAATAAAGTTAGGAAATAATCTACAATATATTGAATTGAATGGGATCCGAGTACTTTATAGTGGGTAGTGTTGGAAAGTGCTTAAAGTGATGATCGATTTAATTGAAGAGAAATGATCAATCACTTTAAAGTGCATAAAGTAAACATCGATACTACAATAAAGTTGGGAAATAATCTATTATATATTGAATTGAATCAGATCCGAGTACTTTAGAGCGGGAAGTGTTGGAAAGTGCTTAAAGTGATGATCGATTTAATTGAAGAGAAATGATCATCCACTTTAAAGTACTTAAAATGACGATCAATATAATTGATTAACACAATTTGTAAGGGAAATGATCAATGACCTCAAAGTGCATATAGTGAAGATCGATTGGAAATGATCTGTAATATATTGTATTGTATATATACTTTTCATTGTGTCTCGATCGATTCTGATCATTTATCATACAATCTATTTAAAGCTGACATCTTTATCTTAGTTACACACATTGGGTTGTTAATTGAGTGATTAGGAAAGTGATGCCAAATACTAGACGCAGTTACTAAAAGCAAAAGATATTCCCATTACACTCTAGACCGGCGATCTCTGAGGTCGAAAGTGTGAGATGTGACAAAAGGTAAGAGACTTATTAACATAATTTCAAGTCATTGCCTGTTCAAGGCCAAGTTGTAATCAAATTGTTAACAGTCTATAAGCTGTCAAAACAAATACTAGAAGAGACATCGTCAGTCAGTGTTTGCTCAGAATCAATTGCAAGCAGTTAACTTTCGCGCGTGATACCCTGTAATTGCCGATTGCAAGTGTCGAGGTAGCTTAAATGTGATCAGCTATGTATGTACTTATGTGTGTGCATATGTGTTATTATAGCCAATTTTGATGAATAGTGTGGAAAGCGTTGCTTACCGAAAATCGTTATGTATTAATCATTTCGAATTGGCTTATACCCTGTTATTGTGCCGCACGCAAAGCGGGTGTATTGAAGAGGTATGGATTGAGTTTTCAAAGTATTCCAAATACCGCAGTCTTAACAAATAGATTCTTCGTGATATATGTACATATGCATTTATGGATATTTAGTTGATCTGAACAGGTTAAGTTACGACCACCGACTGCTAACATATTATATATACCCTGTAGTGAAAATATATACAAATGGGGTATACAAATGCTGATCAGTTTCACTTATTGTAGTTTGTAAAAGTTAGTAAAAAGCTTCAACGCAGTACAAAGCTTTTAGGTTGCATTATCTAAGCTTCAGTTGTGATATAGCAAGCTTTAAATATAAAAGTGACAGCAAATAATTAAAGGTTACTATTTTTTACAGGGTAGCTGGCAGTCACGTCAGCTGTTATCTTGAAGCACACGCCGTCAGGTGGATTGACAAATTTGCATGGGTCAAGCGAAGCAAGCGCAGCTATTGAAGAAAAAAAAGCGTCGCAAAAGCTAAGCGAAAGAAAAAACAGAAATAAAAAAAAAAAAAAAAAGCTAAGGTGTCGTGCGTCTCGCTTGCGCTTTCACTAAAGTGCAAAGCCCACATCGTTCTCCTGGTCACTCACTTACAAGCGCTCTCACACGCTCTCCCACTCTCTCGCTCTCTCTTGCCTCTCTGTTTTGAAACGTCGTTTGCTAACTTTCGTTTGTGTGTTTGGTTGAACTTGCGCGAAGCTTTTCTTGCTGTCTTCGCTTCAGTTGCTTTCGATCACTTGCCCACTGTAGAAGCTGGTAAGCGTGCGTCGTCGTCTACGTTGTTGTAATCGTTATCGACAAACGTCCGTTATCGCGCGTTTGCACATACACAGTAAGTACTCAAATGGATTATCGATACTTTGACTGCAATCTGCAATCTACAAAATTTTCGAGTTCAATGCAACTGTTGCACGTTGCACACCGAGGATTGAACTATAAATCAAACTCCAAAAACTTTCGCCGCCTAACCTGTTTTGCATTCCCCCCCCCCCACTCTCTCTCTCTCTTTCACTCCTCAGCTAAACTCGTAACCAAAACCAAAGATCATCGTCATGTCGTGGCTGGTGTTGTTGCTCATCTTGTACATCGTGTGGGATGTCAACTATTTTATACGCTGCATTTTCACAGTCCTCGGCGGTCGTCTGTTCCAGCGCAAACGCAAAGTGACCGAGACCACAACGATCTATGGCCTCTGCACGTCCCAGGATGTGGACATCTTCATCCAGCACATGAACAATGCGCGCTATTTGCGTGAATTGGACTTTGCCCGATTCCATTTCTATGCGCTCACCAATCTGTATGAGCAAGTGCGCAATCGCGGAGGCGGCGCCGTTCAAGGTGCAACCAGTGTGCGTTATCGTCGCACCATTCCCATCTTCCATCCATACAAGATCCTAACGAAGCTCGTCTGGTGGGACGACAAGGCCATCTATTTGGAGCAACAGTTTGTCACACTTACCGACGGCTTTGTCCGCGCCGTCGCCCTCTCCAAGCAGTGTCTCACCAAATGCGATGTCAACGAGCTGCTCAAGAGCTATCCCGAGGCAGCGCAAAAGCCTCAAATGCCCGAAGAACTCAAGTTGTGGCTCGACTCCATTGAGGTCTCCAGGCAAAAGTTGCGCAAAGACGATTAAAATAAGAGTCAGAGTCGCCCCCTCTCCACCCCAAAAGCGTCGCTCATGCGCATCGCACTCTCTGCTTTTCTTTGGATTTTACTCTTTGTAGGTCTCTTTATTTTTCATTTCGCTTTCATCCGCTTTTTTTTTTTACATAAATAAAACAACTTTTTGTATACAAAGCTAGCTAAACAAAAGGTGTCTTCTTCTCTGACGTAAAGCTTGACGTAACGCACATACATAAAAGGTGAGGTTAGATTGAGTCCAACATAGTAAATAAATATGGGAATAAAAAAGCGGGCATGAACATTTAATTAGAACACTAAAGAAACATATTTTTACTTTTTCTTAGCTTGTAGGTCTTTCATCTTTTGTAGCTAAACATAAGGTGTCTTCTACTTTAACGTAAAGCTTGACGTAACTCCCATAAAAAGTGAGGTTATATTGAGTCCACAATAGTATAAAATATTGGAATAAAATAAGCGAGCATGAACATTTATTAGAATACGTAAAGAAACATCATTTTATTATTTGTTGGTTGTCAGTCTTTTACCTTTTAAAGCTAAATAAAAAGTATATCTTCTTTTTTGTCGCAAAGTTTGACGTAACGTACAAAAAAGTGAGGTTAAATAGAGTTCAAATAAGCCAGAAAAGGCATTTAATAAGAAAATGGGAAGCAAAGTTCTTTAGCAAATGAATTCTACCTGAACTTTATAATGGCAACTAATTACTATCTGACGAAATATTTAAATTAGTCTTTCAAGTACTTCAGCTAAAGTGCTGTATACTGCAAGCACGAATATATTAAAGTAGATATTTCCTGGCCCAATATAAGTATATAGCATAATAGTAAAACTTAATTAAATTAAATTTCTTAATTTTATCAATTTGCAGCTAAAAATTAAACAAAAAAACCGCTTAATATACAATTCCAATGTAAGATTGAAGCATATAAAATATTTATGTTGAAAACATTTTCTAGCATTAGTTACTTAATAAAGCTCTTTTGAATTTCGCAGCTAAATGTGTACAAAGCTTTTAGTTCGCACTGCAACACAAGCTTTTAAGCTTCAAGCCCTTCTCCCTTTTGTTGGCAGCTTACAGCTTAAACGTGCTGCAAGCTTTTTGCCGTGGGGTGAAATGAAGAAACTGCAATAGCTAAAAAAACTACGAAAATCATATGTGGTATAAATAGATTTTTAATCGCTTTAAGCCAAAGTCATTCATTAAGCTTTCACTTTCCTTACCTAATCGATATTTAAAAGTTACAAAAAGCAAACCATTCATCAATATTATTATTATTACGCTTTTGCATGACTACAAAACTTGGTCAAGAGGGCCGCCGACGAAACATGGCTGGCTAATACGAGTATGATAAGAACTCCTCATATCAGCGACGCGGCAAGTGTAATCAAATGTTGCTCGACAGTTAAACGGAAGCTATCTGTTTTTGTTTGTATTTCTTATGGAATTATAAAAAGTGCACAAGATCTGTAATAATTGATAAATGTTGTTTAAGACAAGAATATTATTAGATTAAAGATTTTAGAAATTTGTTGCTCTTCAGAATGATGATTATTTGACTTATGAATTTAACAACAATTCATTTAATAGAAATGTGCATATTAAGCTTATTCGGTTAACTAATAATTCTATAAATAACATGATTTTCAGAAAAAAAAAATAACGAAAAAAATAATAATATCATAAGATAGGTTACAAAATTTGAATCTGTAATAATTTTTGAACGTTGCTTAAAGTTGGTGAAATATTACATTAAAGTATTATTGATTCTATAAATTTCTTGATTTTTAGATAGTAAATAATGAAAAGAATAATATCGTAATCTATGCGTATATATCGTATATTTAATTTATGAATTTAATAATATTTTGCTTAAATTTAAAGAAAATTTATTATTTAAAAAAAGTTACAAAGATATTACCCGAAAAAATTCCAATATATTGGAAAAATAAATTCAAGAATTAAAACTTATAGTGTATGAACTTATTACGAGTTTCAAATAGAATCCATCAGAAAAAGTATTTAAAATATATCTGACTCATTTACAGGGTATTTGTTGATCGACCAACATGACAAATGCTAAAAGAAATATGAAAACATATTTATAGGGTATCAACTTATGGTATAAAGTGTGTATTCATGTATGTGATCACCCAACATAACGAAAGAAGAATGAAATATGAAAACATATTTATAGGGTATCAGCTGATGGTGTAAGCTATGTATATATATAATTTAAAATGTGTGTGAGGTATATTTTGATCACCCAACATAAATGAATTTCAAGTTACAAACATTCAGCATTTCAGCAACTTTATAAAAAGAAAGCAGAATGGAATTCGAAAACATATTTATAGGGTATCTGCTGGTCATGTATATGAATCATTTACAAGGTATACTTTGATCATAATTTAATTTAAATATTTATGTTCGAGTTTAATGGGCGCTTAAGTTATGTATTAATTTATTGAATCGCTTTTCGTTCCGATTGCAACATTGTCGAATGTTAACATGCAGCACATAACATAATGTTTCCCTTCTCTCTCTCTCTCTCTCTCTCTCTTTTGCTGTGTGTCTGTCTCACTTCATTTCTTTTTGTTGGAACCTAATTTATGCGTGTGTTTCACGTGGCGTATGAGCGATTTGCGTATAAAGTATGCGCAAGAGGGGAGAATTGATCGCTTTGTAGATCGTTTCATTATTCAGGCCTCTGCTTCTTTTGTTGTTGCCAAGTTCTTCTTCTGGTATTTGTGTCTTTTTTTATTGCTCTCTCTCTCTCTCTTTCTCTCTCTTTCTCTCGGTGCTTTGTACGTTTTATTTGAAAATGTGGATCAAAACGTGACACTGAAATCTAAACATAAATCTCATTCATAAAGTATGCAGGCCGCGACGACAATAACAACGAGAGAGAGAGAGAGAGGAGGAGAGAAAGAGAGTGAACAAGAGGAAGAGGAAAAGAGCGAGAGCGTGGCTGCGAGAGAACGAGATTGCAAGTCGCAACATGTTGTGGCAGCAGCTGCATGCAGACGACAGCAACAACAATGACAACAGCAACCGCAGCAACAGCAATCACAACGACAGCAGCAACGACAACGACAACGACAACGTTGTTGCCTCTCGTGTTCGGCTCGGCTCGGCTCGAATCGCGATTCGCCGTTTTCTTGACTATTTTTAACGTCGACTGCGGAGAATTTTCAGTTTTTGGTTTTCAGTTTATTTTGAACAGCCGCTGCGAACGCATAGAACAAAAACACCACGCGACGAGCCCCAGAAAAAATCTAATTCAATTTCAAATTCAAATTTGAAAACAACAAAACAAAATATTATAGAAAAACAAACGAATTTTGAATATAAATTGAATATAAAATACGATTCGAATATTCTTGTAAAATATACGAATTTTTGTGCTTTTTTTGTTTTTTGAATGTGTCGCCGTCAAAAGAGTCAAAAGAGTCAAAAGAGTGTGTGAAGCAATATAAAAACAAGAGCAATACACATTAAGGATACGCCTAGTGTTACAGCCCCCAGAGGAGCTCGAGCAAATTGCCAATGTATGTGCATGATCAGTAGAAAACTAAGAAAATTATCAATGAAATCAATCATAAGTACATTTATTGAATTAAAAAACCATGATAAGAGCATAGAGCATAAATAAGAAAATTAAGATCATCAATTGAATAAATATTAAGTACATTTATTCAAGAAAAGCATAATATAAGTATAGAAAATAAAATCAAATAAAACATGGTAAAGTCCATCAGAAATTAAATGTATAACAAAATTTCAAATATATACATCAAGGATATAGAAACAATATGATAAATAATATATATATAATTTAAAGAGGTTATAAAATGAGGATAAAGAATCAAAGTGATAAATTAAATATCATATAAATAGGTTTCAAAGTGAGGAGATATAGAAACAATATGAAAAAATATATATAATTTAAATGGGTTATAAAATGAGAAACAAAATGTTAAAATACATATCATTATAATAAATTATAAAGCAGAAATTAATTTTGAAATGTCAAAAGATCAGTTATTCAGAAGCTATACTCGATTCTAAGAGAATAAGAGTTATATAAACATTGATCTTAAGCTTGTTTTAGATCATAATTCACAAACCTGATTTTGATCGGGTATAATACAAAAATTATATAAAGCTGAAATGAATTTTAAATTTCTTTTAAATACACACGCAAAAAAATTAGTTGAGTTAGTTTGTTGAACTGCTATTTTGTTGTTTACTTGATTACACGAATTTAATTAGCGCTTTAATAACACATATTGAAAGACTATGAACAGTCTGAAGTTGTTGTTGTTGTTATTTGATCTACGCTTGTTCCTATAGAGGGATAAGTATACGAGAGTAGATTGTATACGATGATATATTGTGTATATATATTGTACAACAATAACAAAACAACAGCTTTGCAGTTTATTGACAGAAGCAACAGCAACAACAACAACAGAGACAAGCGCACAAAACCAGATTCCAAGCAACAACAGCAACAACAACAACAATCACAACTTGAAGTAATTTGCAACTGAAAAGAAATGCCGCAATGGACAGCACACAGCTTGCCAAAGGGGGAGGTTGGTTGACAGGGACAGCAAGACATAGAGAAAGAAAAACACAGAGAGTGAGAGAGAGAGAGAGAGAGAGAGAGAGAGGAGGAGATGGGGATTATTGGCAAGCTGACAGAGGGAGGCAGGCAGGTAAGGGGAAGCGAAGAGACATAGATTGGCTGCCTGACGATGGCGATGGCGACCCCAACTCTCCTCTTCGGCTAGACAGCGAAAAAAGAGAAAACTTTTCGTAAACGCGACACTTTGTAAGCAACAAGCAACAAGTAACAAGTAAAGAAAGCAGTGCATCCAGTGTGCTTGACTTTAAGCTACCCGGATAGATAAGCTAAAAATAAAGTACACGATCAACACGAAGTGAAACAAAAGCAACAGGCTTAAAGCTGATCATACTTGACAAGCAAAGGATTTAGTTTAGTTCTGGGAAAGAAAAGTGTAACAGCAATAGTGTAGCATATCATAATACATTATCTTAAAAATAGCAACACTTTTAAAAGAAGTTTTCCTAAGATAATGTCACAAGAAATGACTAAATTATCGTCAAAATCAGTTTATTGCAAGAACAACTGCTTATATGATCAATAAAAGAAGATTATACAAATTTGTAATATTCTTATGAAGCCAACAAATTAGCGCTATTTTGCAGCTTTTAGCTGTTTAATGACTAAGAATTTTCATTGAATATGCTCAAGTATGCTTGACCCAATGCTGTAGCTTTTTAATTACCTTTTAAGGCGGTGACGGTGGGCGTGGCATACTTTTAAAGTACGTGTAAGATGTAAAGATCATAAAAGAGTATTATCATCAAATTTGGTAGCTCTTGGTGTTGTCAGTGCTCAGTTAGAAGGGTTTACGCCAGTGGACAGACAGACAGACGGATGACAATTGTAAGTGATTCGATTCTATATAGCACTGAATGATGAGAATACTATATATATTTAGTATTGAATAATCTTATTATCATAAAAGAGTACAGTCTGCAAATTTGGTAGCTCTCGCTCTTAAAATAGTTGAGTTATAAGTGAATAAGCCAGCGGACAGACAGACAGACAGATGGTAATTTAAAGCTATTCGATTCTATATAGTACTGATTAATAATCTTTTTATCTTAGAAGAGTACTATCAGTAAATTTAGTAGCTATAGCCGTTAAAATTGCCAAGTTAGAAGCATTTAAGCCAGCGAACAGACAGATAGACGGATGGCAATTCAAAGGGATCTAATACTTAATAATCTTGTTATCATAGAAGAGTATAATCAAAAATCTTTGTAGCTCTCGCTCTTAAAATAGCTGAGTTAGAAGTGTTTAAGCCAGCGGACAGACAGACAGACGGCTGACATTTTAAAGGGATCTAATTCTATGTATTTCATACTTAATAATCTTGTTATCATAGAAGAGTGCAATCAGAAATTTTGGTAGCTCTCGCTCTTAAAATAGTTGAGTTATAAGTGATCAAGCCAGCGGACAGACAGACAGACAGATGGTAATTTAAAGCTATTCGATTCTATATATCATTGTACTGATTAATAATCTTTTTATCTTAGAAGAGTACTATCAGTAAATTTAGTAGCTATAGCTGTTCAAATTGCCAAGTTAGAACTGTTTAAGCCAGCGGACGGACAGACAGACAGACAGACTGATGGCAATTTAACATAAAGTGATTGCGACTTTTGCCATAAAGTCAGCATATCCAATGTGCAATATTAGGCTGACGGGTATAACGTCAGCATTTGGCGTTTGGTCAAGCGTCAGTGAAAAGCGGCAAATGTTGTCTTTTGGCCAACAACCGACAACTGTTGGCAATGAAAAAGAAAAAATAAAAAAATAAAACGGGGCAGATGAACAGCAGCAGCAGCAGCAACAAGTAGAAGAAATAACAACTAGCAACAAGTACAACAACAGCAACAACAACGAAGATCAGCACTTCCTCAGCTTGAGCTTCGCTTCTCTCGCTGATCTTCGTTTCCCTTTCCACCCCTTCGCTCCCCTCGCCACAACAAACAGTTTTATTTTATGCTTAACCCTACAATGTGCTGGGCATTTGGGCAAATGGGCAATTTCCCTGCGCACATACATAAATCACTCTCGCACATCCGCACACACACATACATGCACACGCAGCTTACACACACACACTCACACACATAGTAGTTTCGGTAGGCGGGTGTGTGGGCGTGGCCCGTAAGTAAATCGCAAATTTCCAGCGCCAAATGGCATTAAGTTCGTCGCGTTATTGAGTTAAATTGGAAAATAAGCGAGCGACAGTTGTTGTTATAGTTGTAGTTGTTGCTGTTGTTGTTGTTGTTGCTCTCGTTGTTGTTGCTGCTGTTTTAGTTGTTGCCGTTGCCGTTGCTGGGCAATTGTTCGCACTTGGCGAGCCTCGAGCACAGCCCCCAGGGTTGAGCGCAGTTATTTTGCAACTATTTCATTATTATTTTAGCAGCGCTTCATCATCTCCATCATCATTATCATTACGATGATGATCAACATCAGGGTTAAACTTATCACGAGGATCGTTTCGCTGAAGCTTTTGGCGCGTGCTCTCTATTAAACTCCAACAACTTCTTGCTCTCTCTCCTTCTCTCTCTTGCTCTTTGAAGTTGTGTCATGCAGCTGAGCTTTTGTCTGCCTATATGTGTGTGAGCTGCATGACTGACACAAGCTGCCAGCTGTGCATTATTTACATGCGCGTATCCTCAACATAAATTACATGTGTTTTTCTTTCTGATAACTTTCACTTCACAAAAAATCAATAAAAGTAAATAACCAAATATGCTATAAACTGTTGATTTATTGGCAAATGTTTTTTTTTTTTTTTTTTGTTGCACAGCTGCAAATGAATTTGATAGCAGAGTGAAATTTGATCAGCCAACAAGCATTCAATTACTTTCCTTAGATACCTTTAAAGTACATAAAGTTGTAAACAGTTTTATAGATTTTATTCAAATTTAGTTTATTTTTATTAATTACCTTTTTTCTGCAACTTTGATTCGCTGTTCTCATAACAAACAATAGATTTTCATGTTTACTACAAGGTATACAGAGGTGCATAAATTTGCAGAAAATAACAAAAAAAAAAACGAGAGACAACCTGTTGACTGTCACATAGCGTGTGTTCACGACATATTCATAATTTACATACATTTTTGCAACTTTTCTTTCACATGGCACAAAAGCCATGAAAAGTCTCATGTCAATTTGGACAGCGTCTCAAAATTGACATACCCTGTGATTTACTTAAGCCAGTTGAAAGTAAGGGATGCCAGGCTACGAACAAATTTCAAATTTATAGAAAAAATATATATTTAAAGAAAATAATTGATAACTTAAAGTAAATCTGAAACTTTTCGAAATAGCTAAATTAAGACATTAAATCAATTTTGAAAATACGAAAATACTTGGCTAAATTAAATTAAGTATACGACATAGTTTGCCAATCATTATAAGAAATTGTCATAGTTCCTCTTTATCAGAATGAAGTTCGTAACATTTCGAAAATACGAAAAAACTTAACTTACAAAACTTAAAACTTCAGTTGGAAAGTACGAAACATGGCTAAAACTTTAGTTTCTAAATATTGAATAGTGAAAAGAAGAATCAATAGGAATAAATTTTAAATACAGGAAGAGATTAAAAAATATTATAATAATGACTTAAATAAATCTGAAGTATTCTAAATAATCATTTTAAAGAGCTAAAAATTGCTAAAAATTTTGAAAATACGAAACTACTTTGTTTAGTTTAAACTTAAAACTTTATTTTGAAAATACGAAACATGGCTAAAACTTTAGTTTTGAAATATTTAATAATGACATGAAGAAGAAATAGGAATAAATTTGAAATCTTACATAAATGGAAATATCATATTTTTTAAATTATATATATTAAAATAAAAAAAAACATTTTGAATCATTTTGAATGCTGAACTTAATATTGAAATGTTTGGTTTACCATTTAAATATTCATTTTAGAGAAGATTAGTGGAAAGTCAAAGCTTCGTAGTCTAGTATACCTTGAGTTCAATTTACAGGGTATCACGCTGACAGATCGTGTCACATATTTGGGTTAGCTGTAGAGCAAATCTAATGAAAGCCAAGCAAGCGAGTCAATTGTATTTGGGGTCAACTGTTGTGTTGTGTTTTGACTGACCTACGGCACTTTTAAGGGTAAAGCGAGGCAAAGCTAGAACAAGTCAAGTCAAATGTCTTGATAGTTACATAGATAGACGCTTCTTCTCTCTCTCTCTCGCTCGCACTTCCATTCGTTGGCGTAATTTGAGTCGCTCGAGAATTTCATAATAATAATAATCGCAGTTGCGTTGTCGCTTTTGGCGAGTCGTAAATTTATTAAACTATACAGAAAATATGCAGCAGCTGCAATTTCTGCGGCTAGCCAATTGCCCAACTGTACAGATACAGATACAGATACACACATATATGTATATACATCTATATATACTATATAGTAGTAGTATATATATATTTATACTCCCCGCTGGCTAGCATAGTTATCCAGTTACATCGAGCAAAGGAAATGCTTTGGAAAAATAAAACAAAAAAACACAAACGAAAAATAAAAAAAGAGATGAAACTAATTTGTTGAAATTTATGAATTTGAATTTATTTCGACGACTGTGTGAGTGTGTGTTTTTTATGAATGTATGTAAGTGTGTGTGTGTGTGTGTGTGTGATTTCCGAAAATGCGCGCATTTAATAGATACAAATGTATCTAATGAATGCAGCGCAACGTCGCGTCGCCAGTCGCCTGTTGCTCTCATGATTTATCGTCGTCTCTTTGCTCAACATTTCTCCCCTTCCCTCTCTCTCTCTTTTTTAAACACTATCTCTCTCTCTCTCTCTTTCTCCTTCTATTTGCAGATGGGCAACGCCGGCTACACATGCATCCGCCGCACCTTTTGCTGGCTCAATATCATACTTTGGGTGAGTTACAGATACAGATACAGTTTCAGTTACAGCTACAGCTACAGATACGGAGATGCCACGCCGCACACAGCTGTTGCATGCCCCGCATGGGCGGATATGCTGCAACAACACACACACACACACACACACACACACACACACATAATCACAACAATAGCAAATCGATGCGACGCCGGCAAAAAGTTCTCAGCCTTCGTCTGCAACGGAAATGTCGAAGTTGCCTCATTGTCTCTCTTTACGTGTCCGTCTTCCTCTCGCCTCTCGCCTCTCCGCTTCCCTCTCCGCACTCCTCCTCTTTATCTGCCCCTTGTCAAGCATCTTTTGTTGTGTGCCACAAAACGTTGCAGACTTCATCAGCAGCCAAGCCACTTCAGTTTCCCATGACAGCTTCCACAAGTCTCGAGCTGATGCTTTCATGCAACAATCATCGTTAATCGGTTATCGGTTATCGGTTAATCGCTGCTCAATTTGCCAAGATTTACAGACTTTAAGCTGCTTAGCTAACCGCTAGTTAAGTCTCTCGCTGTGATTATCGTTGAGTTTACTGAATAAACTATTCAATATGAATTTGTCTAGTTTTTATTAAAATCGTTTTAAGGCATTTTTTCTGGAATAATATCGCAAATTGATACCAACTAAAGCAAAACCACATAACTAAATTTATACACTTTATAAATGTTTATAGTATATTGATATACTATATACTAAATGAAGTATATTTATATACTATGCTGGCAATTCCAGTTCATTCAGTATATTTATATACTGTATACTAATAAAGAATATGAAGAAGTCTAGTCATACTATGTAAATTTACTCAGTATATTTATGGACTACACACTAATACAGTATATTAATATACTATACACTAATACTAATACAGTATCCGAGCAATTCTAGTTCATTTAGTATTTTTACATACTAATTCAGTATATGAACAACTCTAGTTGTATTACGTATATTTATTCAGTATATTTCTATACTACATATAAACTAATACAGTATGCGAGGAATTTTATACATTATATTTATATACTGTATACTGATACAGTATATATATGAACAACTCTAGATATACTACAGAAATTTTTACAGTATATTTGTATACTTTACACTAATGCCGTATACACTATATACTAATACATAGTTGGTCATAACCAAGTCTAGTTATACTTCATAAATGTATTCAGTATACTTACCATATACAAACTAATCTAGTTAAACTGTCATCACTGACTCTTCAAAAACATTACAATTCATATATTCACTATATCAAGATTAAGTTTAAATATGCAACATATGTTATGTATGTTAGTTTGGCAATCATTACAAAAAATTGTCATAGTTCCCCTCGAAATTGTGTCAGAATTAAGTCGCTCTCAGTAGAATAGATAGAATGCATTCCATGCTATCCCATGTTATGTCCATTTTTAACTAGATTGTATTGCATGACAGCATAGCACTATGAAAATTTATTACCTTCTCGCTCAATGAAAGCCATTATATTTAATATAGACGTCGCTTTGCACACTTTCCAATTGCAATTGCAAAAAATGCAGTGCAAGACTTAAATAATGATTATCTACGTAAAACGTAAAACCGATTTACGATTAATGAAACATTTTTATTCCAAATGACTTGAAAATTCAGGGTATAGATCAACTTTTCCGAAAAATTGCACCGAAAACAACAAACTATCGATCATTACGTCTGGCACTTCTAAGCTTTATTGCAATAGTTATGGCTGGTGATAATCGTGTTGCTGCTGTTTGCTGCTGTGTTGCATAACATGCTTCTCCATCAAAATAATTACTTAATTGCAGTCAAGATTACAGGGTATCAAATCGATGCATTGACGCTTTCAGTTAAGCACTTCCGTTTGTCTTGCAGCTGTCAGCTTTTGTCCGTCTATTGCAGCATCGATCAGTGTGTGTTGTGTGTAGCAGTCAGCTTACGATTGCTGTTCTCATTTATTTTTTGTGCTCTCCGATTGCAGCTTTGCAGTTGCGCTTTTCTGGGCGCCGGTCTCTGGCTGCGTCTCAGCTACGAGGGCTACGCAACGTTGCTGCCACAACATGCGGGCCTCAGTGCGGACACCATCTTCATGTGCATCGGCGGCATTGGATTTGTGGTCAGCTTCTTTGGCTGCTGCGGTGCCTGGGTTCAATCGCGTTGTCTCTTAGTACTGGTAAGTGCACGGAGGAAAACATATACGAGTAACAAAATTAATTTAAATATAAATTCAATTTAATACAGAATTTTATAAGATACACATTTCGATATGAATTTATTTTGTTTCTCATATTTACTTTATATACAATTTAAAATTTTAATTCGAGTTAAAAAGTTTTATTTCATATACAAATTGCAACATTATGCATTTAAAGAGTTCATACAATTTTGAAGTAATAATATACAATAAAATAAATTCAAATTTACATTGTGTTGCCATATAAAGTAAATTACAACTCTTACATTCAATTTAAATAAAAAAAAATCTATATGAACTTATTTTGTTTCCTACATTTTCATTAAATATTATATAATTTCAAATTCTAATTGAAGTTAAAGAAGTTCTTTTTATACCCGTTACCCATAGGGTAGAAGGGTATTATAACTTTGTGCCGGCAGGAAATGTATGTAACAGGTAGAAGGAGGCATCTCCGACCCTATAAAGTATATATATTCTTGATCAGCGTCAACAACCGAGACGATATAGCCATGTCCGTCTGTCCGTCTGTCTGTCTGTCCGTCTGTCCGTGTGAAACACTGGATCTCAGAGACTATAAGAGATAGAACTATAATTTTTTTTCGACAGCATTTGTTATGTTTGCACTCAGATCAAGATTGTTTCAAATTTTTGCCACGCCCACTTCCGCCCCCGCAAATAAAAAAAATCGAATAACAAGCGTAATTTTAAAGCTAGAGTTGTGAATTTTGGTATACACAATAATAACTATAGTGGTTATGATTTCTGAGAATTTGGTTGCGATCAGATAAAAATTGTGGAAGTTATTAAAGAAATACTTTTGTATGGGCAAAAACGCCTACTTACTAGGGGTCTGAGTTGCTTTGGCCGACAATCTGGTATTTTGTTCCGTCTACGATAAATTTTGAATGCGGTACTATATCGATATAGCAAATATACCACTTAGTATATTTTTAGTAATTTGTAGTATTTTGGTATATTTTGAAAATAATACCGCAATATTTTGCTTTCATTCAAAATGGGTAGCGGGTATCTCACAGTCGAGCACACTTGACTGTAACTTTCTTACTTGTTTAAATATAAATTCAATTTAATACAGAATTTTATAAGATACAAATTTCGATATGAATTTATTTTGTTTCTCATGTTTACTTTATATACAATTTAAAATTTTATTTGGAGTTAAAAAAGTTTTATTTCATATAAAAATAGCAACAACAGCATAATGCATTTAAAGAGTTCATACAATTTTTAAGTAATAATATACAATAAAATAAATTCAAATTTAAATTGTGTTGCCATATAAAATAAATTACAACTCTTGCATTCAATTTAAATAAAATAAAAATTCGATATGAATTGATTTTGTTTCCTACATTTTCATTAAATATTATATAATTTCAAATTCTAATTGAAGTTAAAGAAGTTCTTTTTTGTATATAAAAATTGCAGCATTATGCATTTTAAGGTTTCATCAAATTTTTAGTAATAATTGGAATTCAACGTATAAAAAGCACATTACATTGAAATTGCAATGAAAATTATTATTAGTCTATTATCGAATTTGTTTGAAAGACTTAATTGAAAATTTAGGTTAAAGTCATTGTTTGAGTTTTAAATGAAAATTGAAACATAATTTGCAAAGTAATATATTATATACATATGTATGTACATATATGACTTTTTTTTCTTTAAATATAATTGAAAATTCTAATAGAAATTTAAGAGATTCCAATTTATATACAAAAATTGCAGTTCATACAACTTTTAAGTAATAATTATCGTATAAACACCAGATTACATTCAAATTGATATTGCCGAAACTTAATTTGAAAATATCAATTTAGTTAGTGTAACCGAATTTTTCGTAAAAGTTTAATTGAAAGATAAAATTTAATAATACTTAATTTGAATATATTATGTTTCATATATTTTTTAAATTCAAAATAAATACATGATGTAATATAAATTTGATCTGTACTCCAAGGTTTATTTATAATACTTTTTTTCTTCCCACTTTTTCAGTACTTTATGCTGATTGTGATGCTGTTCATGAGCGAGTTCCTTGTGGGTTCAATAGCCTTCCTCTTTCGCGGTGGTCTGGGCCGAACGTTGGCCAACGAACTGCGCTTTGGCATTGAGCGTCATTATAATGCCAGCGATCGTGGCTCGCTGGTGGCGCCCTCTGTTGCCGCCATTTGGGACAGCGTGCAGCAGTCGGTAAGTTGCACTCATAGATGGCGCTGTGTCATTCAAAGAGAGTAAGAGATTAGCTGATCAGAGTTCTCTCCTTTATGTAGTTTGAATGCTGCGGCGTCTCTTCGTATGAGGATTGGTACGACATTCAATCGTGGAGTGGCAAACGTTGGGTGCCCGACTCCTGTTGCCGCCAGCTCTACGATCAACGCCAGCTGCTCACCGAGGGCTCGGGTGATGGAGTTCTGCGCGTGGATTGCGGCAGATCGGAGAATCCATCGCTGTGGTGGGACAAGGGCTGTGCTCATTCGTTGCAAAGTTGGTTCAACGGCCAGCTGAATGTGGTGGGAGCAATTGGCTTGGGGATTGCGTTTGTGCAGCTCTTTGGCCTGATCACATCGATGCTGTTGTTCTGCACGGTGAAGCATAAGCGTGCCTCCGACACATACAAATCGTATTCGCCGTCGATTGATCCGCAGACACGCACCAGCAGCTGGGAGGATTGAACGCGACTCTAGGGAAAGAGAGAGACAGAGAGACAGAGAGACAACCCCCGATATAAAAACTTTTCTAAAGCAAACTTTTCCAACGTTTGCAAAATGTCTTTTCATTTTGATTTTCCCTTTTTTTTTCTGCTACGAAATGTGCCAAAAATTAATTTAAATGCTAGTTTCAGTATGTTTATTTTATTGTATTTTTTTTTTTTTTGCTTTGGTTTAGTCAAGTATAATACTCGTAACATATCGTGAGTTGTTGTCAAGAATGAAATATCCCACAAAAGCTGAGTTCACATCACACAACACTCATCACATCACAAATTGTGTCTTTCGTTGTTTGTTTCTTCAGTATTGTTGTTGTTGTCGTTGTTGTTGTGAAATCAGCTTTGTGGGTTAATTAGTGGCATATCCATATTGTGATGTGCTTCTCTTAGGCTCAGCGACAAACGCCGAAAACCGAAAACAAATATAGACCTAGAAAAACCTAATCCGAAATTTTGAAATATTGAAATTTAGAAATTGACAAAAACAACTGCCTAGAAAAAGAGTTACAAGAAAAGGTTACATACTATAATTTATACGTACATATATCTAAATATACATATATTTATATATACCAAGCACATTCCTAAACACACAATAACAATTACAACAATTGCGTGTAAGTTACAAAATAAATTAAACTATTTATTTAAATAATACAAATTATACAAAATATTACAATAAACAAAAAAAAAAAAAAAACAACAACAACAAAGTTTATAGTTGTTAATGGATGCGTTTCTTAATTCCAACTTCGTAGTCTAGAGACCCACGAGCTTGCCTCCTATGATGTCCAGCTGTGCTGTGATTCCCTTCGAAAAGCTGCGCGCTATTTCTTTAGGTTTCTGAAAAGTAAATAAAAAAGAAATATTTTGTGAATTCAAATATTTGTTACTCTTTTGCAGGAATATAAATAAGAATGAAGATATTATGATGAAATTGGGCATATATATTGGAATCAACTATTTATTAAGTTAGTATTGTATTGTAACCTCAAGGAACTCAGAAATTACTGCTGCTATTGTGTTGAAACTTTGTTAAGCTACTTGTTGTACGTGCAAAGTAAGCATTTCATTGAATCAGTCAAATCACTTTACCTTAAAAGTGTGTATAGCAAAATAACCTCAAGGAACTCAGCTTGTGCTAGTGTTATAGAGATGAAACTTTGTAGACATGTTTCCAATAGCATAAAATGAACATTGTTTATGTTAAACGCAGCTAAAATGGTCTAAATTTGTACTATAGAGTAAATCGAATGATATGCGTTATAGAGTTAAGGCTGATAAAAAGTGTTTCTAAAATCCAAAATACTTCAAACTGATAAATTGTCAAAATTAAGCAAATAGCATCGATTTTTAACGGATTTCGGCAATGAATCTGTTAAATCACTTTATTAGAAAAGTGTGTATAGTAAAATTACCTCAAGGAACTCAGCTTGAGCTGGTGCTATAGAGATGAAACTTTGTAAGCCAGTTTCCAATAGCAAACTAATTAAAATTATATTATAGAGAAGCACTTAAAATTATTTAGTTATGTTTGAATAAATCGAATGATATACGTTATATAGTTGAAACATTGTAGAAAAGTTTCTATAATCCAAAATACTTCAAACAGCATCGACTTTAACGAGTTTCGTCTGTCAATAATTTGAAAATTGCAAATTGCAAGAAACGTTTTTTTTTTTTTTGTTAGGGTTTGACCTTGAGGCCAATGGACTACGTGGTTAATTGTCACCTTTATGGCGACTGATGACGATAAAACATATCAAGAGGGCTTGTGCAATGCGACGTGCAAACTAACAGCGCAACCAAACAATAAAAAACCGAAAAAAACGAAAAAAAAACTATTAACAAATCTGACAAGTTTCGTTACCTGTATGAAGGTGTTGAGGAGATTGGAAAATGCCTCGTAACCGTTAACAAGCGAACGCGAGATGCCGTCGAACTTGTCGCCATTGTTGCCATACTTCTCATGCTCGCTGATGCTGTCCAAAATGGGAACGGGCTGCAGCACAGCAAAAGACAAGAAAAAAAAACAAACAAAAAAAAACATGAATATAATCGCAATCATTCACAAATTTGTAGAGTTTGATATTCACATGTGAAATATCCGAAATCTTCTTCTGCGAATTGTCATAGACACTGAGCACCTTCGATGGTATCGCCTCTTGCTCCAGATTCACCGACTCGGCCGTCTTCGCTGGCGTTGGCAGCAGCGAAATCTACGAAAAAAAAACAAACAAGTAAAAAAGCTACAGTCGTGTGTACTCAACTGTGAGATACCCGCTACCCAATTTGATTAAAAGCAATATATTTTGCGGAATTATTCTTGAAATATACCAAATATACTACAGAAATACTAAAAAATATACCAAATGGTATATGTGGTATATCGATATAGTACCGCATTCAAAATATACCATGGACAGCTCAATATACCAGATTGTCAGCCAAAGCAACTCAGCCACCTAGTAAGTAGGCGTTTTTGCCCATACAAAAGTATTTCTTTAATAACTTCGACAATTTTTATCTGATCGCAACCAAATTCTCAGGAATCATAACTACTATAGTTATTATTGTATATATCAATTCGCAACTCTAGCTTTAAAATTACGCTTGTTATTCGATTTTTTTGATTTGCGGGGGCGGAAGTGGGCGTGGCAAAAATTTGAAACAAACTTGATCTGCGTGCAAACATAACAAATGCTGTCGAAAAAAAATTATAGCTCTATATCTTATAGTCTCTGAGATACGGACAGACGGACAGACAGACAGACAGACAGACGGACAGACGGACAGACGGACATGGCTATATCGTCTCGACTGTTGACGCTGATCAAGAATATATATACTTTATAGGGTCGGAGATGCCTCCTTCTACCTGTTACATACATTTCCTGCCGGCACAAAGTAATAATACCCTTCTACCCTATGGGTAACGGGTATAAAAAGAAAAAAACAAGAAATAACATTGCCTCAAGATGTCCATCTGGAATTGTCTTGAAAGTTACCTTGAAACCCGCCGATTCGCTGGCTGCTGTTTCCGATGTTTCGGCGGCATCTTCGGCAAAGGCGTCCAAGGCGCCAAAATCAGCAGCTGAGACTTGGGCATCGATGGGCGTGGCACCGTCTAATGTGGTGGGCGCAATGGGAAGCGCCGTCGTCGTCGCCGTCAATGATGACCACAACAATAGCAACAGCAACTTCATCAGCAGCAGCATGATGGTAAATGTAAGTCTGTCTCTGTGTTTACTTTTGGTTGCGTTGATTGCGAAATTCGTTCGTTATGAAAGCAAAATACAAAGCAACGAAAACAAAACTAAACTAAACTAAACGAACTCGCCGAGTTTCACCGAGATTGCGACTGCGATCGACCAGGTCCAAGTATCAACTGAGTCTTTTGCGTCTGCGTCTGCGCAACCATTTGAGTCTTTTTTTTTTCTTCATTTTTTTTATTGCCTTAACCTGTGTGCGTGGCCATTGGCTCTCTTTCTCTCTCTCTCGCTCTCTCACACACTATTAACTTGTGGCGAGTGGCACTTGCTGACTACTCGATGCGCTGCATCAACTACTTTTGGTCTAAATGGTGAGGCAATAATAATCACAACTCAACAACGCTCACCAACTTAACGCTCAGTGCTCGCTCGCAACTGCAAAGCAAACACAGAGAAAGGTCAATAATAATAATTCAAGTCGGAAACGCTAAAAACAAAAAAATAAGTAAATCCCACAAAGCTTACATCTTTTAATTCAATGCTTATGCAATCATTTTCTTGGCTAATTCATTTTCAAAAATGATTTAACAATCAAGTGCGAATTTAATAAAGAATTGATAAAACATTTTGGATCGACTTGTTCTTTGTTTAAATACATTATGGATAAAGAAAATAATCAATTTAATTTATTGTTTAATCATCAATGTAAAAAAATGAACGTGTAATAAAAAGATTAAGATTAAAGTTGACTCTAAATAGATTATTCATAAAGAAACTCTTAAGAAATTAAACAGCTTTTAATTCACTAACAATTGTGAACAACAAAAACGTGTAATAAAAAGAGTAAGAATAAAGTTGAAAATACTCTACAATTTTAAACATTTTTTGTACACTTTTAAAGCAACTTTTAATAAACTAATTAAGAAAATGTATTTATTATATTATTAACGTTCTGCGTTTTTTTTGAAGTAAAAAATAGTGTCAGAATAATGTTGGTAATACTCTAAAATAATAAAAACTGTTTAGTTTTATAAAAAAAAACAAAATAATAATAATAATAATGATGTGAACTAAGAACTGCGTCGTAATCATTAATGCATGCATTTTTCTTTGCGACTGCTTTGAAATTGTTCACATACTGTGCGTATACTTAACGTACCTTAAGTTCTACTCATTAATAATCTAGTTAAGGCAGTCAATATAAATATTAGATGTTTAACGCATTGTTTGTCATATAAATAAAAATTATTTCTAACCTTTTTTTTAAGTATAATAAAACTTTTAATTCTAATGAATTCTAATAAAATTTCATAATTTTCGTTTTCGAAATTATTTTAAAATATGTTACATTCAAGTGGCTAACTAAAATTGGATAAGGAAAATCATTTAAATACAATTTAAAAACTAAGAGATCTTCAATTTGTTAACTCATGTAATCACAATTATGCGACAAGCGGCAGAAAATGAGTTTTACTTGAAATTGCGATTGCAAAAATGTCGTTAGTTAAAAAAACATTGAAAATTTCTGATGTAGTAACTCGCATGATGCGACAGTTTTAAGGAGACATGGATAGAGAGAGATAGAGATAGAGATAAAGAGAGAGGGAGAAGCCAGCTGGTCAAGTTGGAACTGACAGTTGGATAGTTGTTGGGTTGCTCAATTTACTGGCAACAGGATTTGCCAGTTCGTTTATGGTTAATGGATTGTGCAATCAACGATCGATTAATACTTTCTACTATAGTTTGTTGGTTTTCAAAATGAGGGGTTAAGGGGTTAATTTATGTACATAACATACATATGGAATATTATATAAAATGTAGTATTATGTAGTGTTATACTGCACAAAATTATAAACAAAAGTGTTATAATCGCGAAGTAGAGCGAAGAGGAGTGCTGAGTGTTAGGCTTCCAATTAATAATGTAGTAAAGCGTTATACTGCAAAGGGAATGCTTGAATGTCATTTAATGTAATGTGTTGTACTGTAATTTGTTTTAGTTAATACTGTTTTACTACAAAGCGTTTCACTTCGAGATGTTATACAGTGTACATTTCTACTGCAGTAAAGTGTTATACTGTGAGATGTTGGGAATTAAAGTACTCGTATTATGAATGCAATGTTAGACTGTACGATGTTATACAATAAGTTGTTATATTGCAGAATGTTATACGGTCGTGTCGCACTGTGATATGTTAAACAGTAAACGATATTATAAAGTATAGTGTTATACTGCAAGGTGATTTACAATGGAGTGCTGTAGCTTGTAGTGCAGCGCAAAAAGTGAATAGAATTTAGTTGATAATAGAGTGACGCTATGGTTGGCCTAATATTCCGATATCCGGCTTCATGTCGTGCTCTGGTCCACCTTCACCTCCTTCATCTCCTGCTTGTTGTTCGCGAATGTTTCCACACCGCATAGCTTGACGATCGCTAGTTGCCGCAATACCTCGGCCAGGGATCGAAATGATATTATTTTCCTCCTTGCTAAAAATAGAATGCAACTAATATACAAATATGCAATGTGCGATCAAATAATTTGACGTGCAGCAAATAATTTTGTTCAGCATACTTTTGATATGCAGCATTTTTGTAAGCAATGTACAGCAAGTGATTTTGTATAGCATACTTTTAGGCTGCACATTTTTCAAACTTGCAAAGTTGCAAATAATAATTTGCGGCATACTTTTGGGGTGTACAATTTTTCTGAGCAATTTACAGCGAACAATTTTTTGTAGCATACTTTTACCTCCCTAACTTGAATCATAGTTCCTAGTTTGAGACATAGATGGCGCCACAATTTTTTTGTACTGTGTATCTGCTTCCTGCTGTTTCTGTTGGCCTGGTATTTCAGCTGCTGATTTGACACTTTTTAGTCGTCCGCAGCGGCTCTGATTGTCGAACAACAACAACAACAACAACAACTACATCGACCAGCACTACAACAACAAATATTACAACAACAACAATATTACAAAAACAACAGTTGGATGTGCAAGGCTTAACAAAATGTGGACATCGCTTAGAAGCGGTATTGATTTTCGAACAACAACAACTACATCGACTCGCATTACAACAACAACAATTACAAAAACAACAGTTGTTTGCTTCAAAAAATGTCGACCAAGCTTGGAAACTGCTGCTTGGACCATCTGAAATACCAGGCGAACATAATAGAGTAGCAAGGAGCTTTGCATTGCGAATGTGCGCGTCCCCTAAAAGTATGCAATGTTAAATGTTTGCCTTTCGCTTTCGTCACGCTTTTGCCAAGTTTGCTCTATTGTACTACTATATGTACGCAAATCGAAAGTGACAACGGCACTTGATCGCCTTAATTGAACAATTGTATTGCGACTAGTACTAGGAACTAGGTAGCTAGTTTATCGTAGTAGTTGTAGTATATTGGATAGATAGGAAATATCAATCATTAGCTTGTTGTACGACTATTTATGACTAAAATCCAAAATGAGACATTTTTTTTTTTTGGGCTTGTCAAGCTGTCTAATTGCGCGCTCTTTGTTAGCTGACGCAAGCGGCTAAATATTCTTACAGCTTATCATTTGTTGTTCCATTGTACACACGAACATATACCCTGTTGTCATAAAAACAACAACAGAAACAAAAAAAACAAATCATGGCACGCACGGGTATGATAACATTTTACATTACTGTCTCTCACATACGGCACGCGATATTTTTAAAGCCATGACAAGAGTATTGCAAAAATTGAATTACGTCCAAAAGCATGACGCGTGCGCTTAAAATTGATAAAACCATTTTTGAATATCACTATTAATTTGTACATTAAAATCGTAAATTTACTTTGTCTAATCGAATTCCAATTATATGATTGACTTTTTTCGAATTGTTATAAAGATATGTTTAACGAGAATTGTCAACTACGAATTTAACAAGTTTGCACTTGCTTCAACTTTTTTAACATATTTGGGAAAAGGTACAGGGTATCTACTCGTTGGTCACTTGTTGAGCTCACACAGTTCTGTTTTTTTTTGTCTGCTTTTATTACAAATCTATATTTATATATATGTGTGTGTTTATACAATAATAGATATGTAAGTACAATTAAGTATATCAATTACGTACATTAATTATTAGCAGCTTAACAATTAATTGTTAAATAATATTAACAAATATTCAACAAAAATGCAGAGAAAAAAAACGTAGTTTTAAAGAGCGCACAAAAAAAAAAAACACATTACAAATTATTTTAATAATAGCATTAATATTAATATTAATAATAATAATAGTATTAACTAAACTGCCATATTGCACAAGTTTACAGTTTGCCACGTTGCACGTTGCACGTTGCATCAATTGCCAAATTTAATGGACTTTTCCGTCTGCTGCGATTGCGGCTGCTGCTGACGTCCATTAATGTTGCTGCTGCTGCTGTTGTTGATGTTGCTGCTGTTGATGTTGTTGCTGTTGCTGTAGTTGCTGCTGTTGCGATTGCTGCCATTCTTGAGTATGCCATTCGATTGTCCGCCGCTTGCCTCAATCGATGGCATCTTGCGCAGCGTCTCTCGCTTTCCCCGCTGCTGTTCCCCGTATTCTCCGATCGTCACTGTGCCCAAACGCAACGTGCGTCGCTGTTGCTGTTGTTGTTGTTGACTTGTTGTTGCTGTTGTTGTGCCTGCTGCATCGTAGTCCGGTTGGGGCGTGGCCGGTGCACGCAGACCGCCCACAAGTATGCTGGGAGTGCGCAGCACCGGCGACAACAGCGGCGACGGCGACGTCGTCGTCGTTGAAGGTTTACTTCTGCTGCCGTTGATGTTGCTGTTGCCGTTGGCTAAGCTCAGCTTGAACTGTTGCTGCTGTTGTTGTTGCTGTGGTTGCTGCTGCTGTTGCTTCTTCTGTGGATTGGCAAACTGCGGTGGCTGCAACACAAAAGTGAGAGAAAGAGAGAGTGAGTATTATAACTGATAAACAGCGTTGCCAACTAAGCAAATAATTTTAATTCAACTAAAGTCGACTCTTCTAATATATTTTTCATTCATTTATTATCACTTCTAAGACTAAGAAATTCCCTATAGTAACAAAGTTTTCCCTATGAACTTCTTATCACTTCTTCTTCACAACTGAAATAAATGTTTTAGTCTGAGCATTATCACATCCTGCTGCTTTTTATTTCTAGGATATTCCACATTGCATCGTCTAAGAAATTCCCTATAGAAACATCTTATCACTTCTTCACAGTTGAATCAAAAGTTTTAGTCTAGGGTATCCATTGTAAATCTCGCCAACGCGTCAACTCACTTTTTGTGATTGTTTTTGTGATAATGCCATAAAAATGTGATTGTGATTGCGTTGTGGTAGTCCACACTTGAGACTCTCTGTTTGTTTGACTAGCAAATGCTCTATAACACTTGGGGCTTAGTGTAATAACTCAACTCGGTTGCTGATTAATAACAAATTGAATTGTGCAAATACGGTATGTGGGCTACTCAACTTTTACAGCGTACTAAAGGCTGCTTTATAGCATGCTTCGTTTGTTTTGCTTAGTTTTACATGTTTCCGCTGAACAATAATTATTAAGCTGACATTTTAAACGTCTTTCACTTACTCATACTTTTTACTAACATACTATATTATAGTTTTATCTGACATTTTATACGTCATTCACTCGTACTTTTAACTTTACTGCAACTATAATAAAGCTTTTCCATTAAAAGCTACAAAAATCACATTAAATATAATATAACATTTGCAGTTATTTTTCTTTAGTTGAAAGCTTTTGAAAACTAAACCCTTTTGGACTCAATATAATTCTTGTTACAGCTGTGATAAGACTTTTTACAAGCTTTTATTTATTGAAAAGCTTATTACATTCAATAGAGCTTTTGCGAGTAATTTATTTAATATATATTTAAAATATATTTTAAATTTACAACAAGCACATTAAATGGAATAGAACTTTTGCAGTCATTTTTGCTTTAGTTAAAAGCTTTTTAAAACTTACTTTTTTCGACTCTCAACTTTTCTACAAAGCCTATTAAAGCTATGTGTATAACTTCATTTAATTCTAGCTACAGCTTGATACAAGCTTTTACTTATTTAAAAGCACATTTTCAAATTAATGTACTTATGCTTTATTTAAAAGTTTATGAAAACACAAGTTCTTTAACTGTCAACCTCAAAGCTCATTAAAGCTCTATGTAGCCTTGAATTTAATTGAAGCTATATTACTATTTCTCTCCACTGTCTATTAATAGCCCCAATTGTTATAAGTTAATTAAATCGAAAATTCTTTATGTTATCGGTCACTTAGTTGGCTGTTTATAAAATCTCTAATCAGCATTGTAACTAAGCTCATTAAAGCTCTTTGTTTTTGTTCGTTGTTGAACAAGGTAAAAGCAAAAAAAAGTTAAAACTAGGCAAAAGCAAAGACTCTTTCGTGAAAGCTCAAAGCACATTTTAAGTATTATCTAACGAATTATCCACAGTTTCTGTTTTCTTTGTTCACTGGTAAAAAAAAAGAAAAAAAAACAAAAAACACTTCATGAGCAATTGCGACTGTCATTAATTATCTCTCTAATTCTTTCTTTTTTTTTTAGTTGTTTTGTTGGTATATAGAGAGGAGATACTTTAGTGTTTAGTATATATACTTATTTATAGATTCCGTCATAATGCTGCTGGCAAAAAAAAAACTTTTGTTAGGCCATTTGTGGGCAATTACTTACCGGCGGTGGCAATTCCGTCGATCCATTGACAATGTTATTGCTGCCGCCGTTAAGCAGCGACATGCGATTGCTTCCGCTGTTGCTCGCATTGCTCGATTTGTTGCTGTTGTTGTTGCTGCTGCTGCTGTTGTTGTTGTTGTTGTTGCGATAGCAACTATCATCGGGCATTATCGAAGTGCGTTTCAGCGTCTCGCCGCGTTCCTGTGAAATACAACAAATTTCGTATATTATTCGAAATTGAAATTGAGATGGAAAAAATTTGCAAAAGCTAAGTGATTGATTGATTGATTGTCTGATTGATGGAATTGAAATGTTAAGATATTTGCAATAGTTGATTGATTGATTGACTGATTGAGATGAAACATTTTTGCAATAGCTGATTGATTGATTGACTGATTGATTGTCTGATTGATGATGACATTCTTTTGCGTCTACCTCGTATGTGGACATCGTGACCAATGGTCGACCCATGCTGACTGGTCGCATCGTTGGCATATCGCTGTCACGCCCATTGATGCCACCGCCTGCGCCACCGCCGCCCCCAACACCATTTTTAGCACGTAGCAAACTCATCGCGTTGACGTTCTCTCTCGTCTCGAACTCTAGCTGAACTGTTGCTGTTGACGCTGCCGTGTTTTTACCCAGACTGGACGCTCGACAATTGCAGCAGAGTTGTCAAGCTCTCACCTGTTGTGAGTTGTGTTGTGCTTTAACAGCTGATAAGATAAGAGGCAACCCATTGAGGAGCACACTCTCACACTCTCACACTCATACCCGACCTATGTTTGCTTTTCTTTTTTTTGGTATTCGCCTCTTCAGTGGTGAGTCATTGTTTTGGCTTCACTATTTGCGGGTGGCTATTGTTTGAAATTGCAGATAAATGCTGCCCAAAAAACAAAAAAAAACAAAATGTGGGGGAAAATCCAAGAAAAGTTAAGGTCACTGGATAAACACACGTGGCTGTCTGTCTGTCCGTTTGTCTGTTTGTCTGTGTGCTCGACACACACTCATACAAAAGCACTTGACGTTGACGTTTCATCAGCTTATGCAACAAGTTTGCCAACAACGAACAAATTCAAGAGACAGAGAAAGGTAGAGGGAGAGAAAGAGAGTTTGAGTATTCGAAGAAAAGGGTTGCGTCAGAAAATGTCTATTACAAGATCAAATGTAATATCAATAAATTATAATAAAGAATACTACTAAAAAACGTTTAGAGAGAAAACTTGATGATTTGTGTGTTGCTTAGAAAGTCTCAAACAGGAAAATTCTATTACATTCTATACTCTGAATTATAATATCAGTAAATTATAATTATTATTACTCATAATAAATAACTCAAAAGAAGATTGGAGAGAAAGTTTAAAGCCTCAATAAGAAATAATTATATATTTAACCAAAAAATATAATATTAATAAGTTATAACAATAAATAAACCTAACGAAAAATAAAAAGCAAATTTGCTTAAAAAAATCAAATAACTAATAATAATATATATATAAACCTAATGAAGATTAGACACCAAATTTGCTTACAAAAAGATAATAATAGTGAACACTATAAAAAGAATGAAGCTGAAAAATTCTATTACAAGGTATAATATTAATAAATTAGAATAATAAATATCACTAAAAATGAATAGAGAAAATGTTTAGTTTTAATAGACATTCTCAATTCAAATAAAGTAATTAATATTAATCACCAATAAGAAAAGTTCAGAGAGAAAATATAGAGATTGTATAAATCAAGGAAATTCCATTAGCAAAAAAATGTAATCGCATCTAATAAAAAATTTGAATAGAAAAGAGCACTCTCTAAACTTTCTTACTAAACTTTTCATTTTATATAATTATCAGTGTTCTTCGTTATTATTAAATTGTATGTATATTGGCTGTGCACAAATCAAAGAAATTCGATTACTAACAAAAATGTAATCACAATCAATAATAATTATAACACAATTAAGAATTTTTACTAATTATTGAAATATATAGTATATCAATAAAGAATAATCACAATAAATCAAATAAAACTTGAATTTGAATAGAATTTTTCTTTCCGCATTATTCAAATTGTCTCTCTCTCTCTCTCTCTCTCTCTTGGCAATTCTCATTATAATTACATAAAGTTAGCATACATTTTATTTCAATAATATTAATTACTTTGCGAAAGTCTAAATCCTAAACTTTATAGGGTATTTTGTAGTACAGCATCGACTGAGAGCACAAATAAGTGCTTCACTTGGTTTTAAGCGGAAAAGCAATTAAGTCATAAACTATGCACAAAGTTTTTGCCATATTTGACATTATTTATAACGCAGCAAACACGGCGCAGCAGCAACCACAAATGGGGTATGCACAACTTGCTGTAAATTGTGTATAGGGTATGCCACAGTTGAGCATTTAAATTTTTGACTGGATGAGCTTTCATTGCTTATTTAAGTTTGAGTTGTGTATGCAAAACAATTTCAGTTTTCAATTAGCATAAATCAGAGTTCAATTGCCCGACGATAAGGGAAGCAAGAGAAGAGAGAGAAAGAGTGTAGGGAAAAGAGAGAGACAAACAAACTCACATATATACCCTAGAGATTAGAGACTGTTCAACTAGTTGGACTCGTTGCCTATCGTCACGTTCGATAAGCTGCACTTTTAATTGGCAAATTCTCGTGATGCCTTTTTGTTTTTGCTCGCACTCTTGACGCTGCTTTTAACACACATACCCTGTAGTTGGAGCTAAACAAGGGTCTGATAGGTAGGAATGTGTGACTGAAATGTGTATAAATTCGTTAATATAATTCATATCATTAAATTGTTATAGTGCCCTAAGCACTTCACTGTAATACTTCTTTCTTTATTCTCAGTTTGTTCATTCGTTTGTCTTTCATTTTGAAAGCACAAATCTGTTAGAGTATTCAAATTGGCTATGTACAACATGGCATTTAATATGTTGATTAGGTATATGCTAAATTTATTATGATACGCTTCTTGCTTGTGTAATAGCTTGAGCTCAACCTATGAGCTAAATATGTATTCTTCTGAATTTGCAAATTAACGATTATAAACAAATAAAAAAAGGTACAGACCGTAGGAAATTATTCAGAAATCACACCAAATTAATATTCCAAAATATACTAAAACATACCAAAGACTATATTTGGTATATTTATATACTACTACATACTATAAAGTACAAAATATACCATGAAAATGTGGTATAATTTGCATTACGATAATATCAATTTAGTATATTTTGAACTCTACAGAATGTATCAGTATATAAATATACCAAATATAATTTTCAGTATATTCTAGTATTATTGGTATATTCATTTTGTATCTAGTATATTTTGAACTCTACCGAATGTATCAGTATATAAATATACCAAATATAATTTTCGGTATATTATAAATTGTTGGTATATTCATTTTGGTGTATTTTTCGAATAACAATAATAACCAATATACCAAAAACCATATTTGGTATATTTAAATACTACTACATACTGTAGATTACAAAATATACCATGAAAATTTAGTATAATGTGCATTACGATAATATCAATCTAGTATATTTTGAACAATACAGAATGTATCAGTATATAAATATACCAAGTATACTTTTCAGTATATTCTAGTATTTTTGGTATATTCATTTTGGTGTATTTTTCGAATAACAATAAAATCCAATATACCAAAAACCCCATTTGGTATATTTATATACTACTACATACTGTAGACTATAAAATATTCTAGATTGTTATGTTATCCTCAAATGACGACTACAGCATCAATTTTTGTCAAATATTTCTAAAATAACTTAATAAATAACTCTTTTGACACTTGATAATAGATTTTTCGATATGCGGGAGAATGTAGCTTCATCTCTAACATTCTGCAAGATGTACGGACGGATGGAGCCTATCATTTGCCATCAATCAAAAAGTGGTGTAAAGCTATATTTTTCAGTTCTTCTGTCAATCAAAAGGATTGCAAATCAGAAACTTTAACTTTTTAAATAAATCAATATGACATTGTTATTAACATTATTTGCTGCCTTTAAGGTCAAGTAAGGAACCGCATTTGAATTGAAGATGTTTGAGTGAAGACGTGAAGTTATCTCTGCTCACTTTTCTTCAACTAATTTATATTCTTTGCACTCTCTGTCTGTCTGTCTGTCTGTGACTTCACTTGCTATTGCGCCCTCATTTAGTTGTCAAGTGTCTACAAGAGCTAACAAATACTTCACATGGCTAACAATAAGCAACAAACAGCAGCAATAACAAAATGCACAACAGCAACAGCAACAACATTGGCAACAATGACAACAACTTTGGCTAGAAATCTAAGCAACAGCGAGACAACAACAACACAACAAGTGTTGTCCGCTCTCAGCTCTCTTGACCTTTGCAAGTAGCCAGCGCCAGTTGCCAAGTTGCAACACTGCAACGAGCAACCAGCAGCCAGCAGCGAGCAACCAGCAACCAGCGTCGAACAACAACTATTCATAAAGAGTTGCAGCTGCTCACCTTGTGCTCGCTCTCATGGAACCCGTTCCTGAACATGCGCTGATGCGCACGCTTAAATTCATCCATCAGCGCGGTATGCTGATCTCCTCCTCCTCCTCCGCCTCCCCCTCCACCTGATGCTGTTGTTGTTGATGTTGCAGCGGGTGGCGCTGCAGCAGCAACAGAATTGTTGCGTTCACGTTTGTGCGACATTTGTGCAACGTTGCGGCTCGCTCCACGCTCCTGTTGACTGTTGCGCTGTTGCACCTGCTGCAGCTTCTGCGGAATGGACAATAATTAGGAGGCTGCTTAGGAGAGGCCACAATTGGTGGTAAGCTGTAACTCACCTCTTTGCGTTTCTTGAGCTCCTCGTTTATGGCACTCGACAAGCTGCTGCTGCTGTTGCTGCCAACATTCCCATTGCTGTTGTGGTTGTGGTTGTCTGTGGCAAGCGGTGCTGCTGGTGGCGGTGGTGCAACCACACTATTGTTGCTGTTGTTGTTGCCACGTCGTATGGTGGTGCTGCGACTAATCGATTGCTCCCCCTGTTGCTCCTGTTGCACATACGTGTTGTTGATGGAGGTGCCATTCTCGCTCAGCTTGATGATCGTCTTGTTCACCGGCGGCAACTGCAACTGCAACTGCAACTGTTGCTGTTGCTGCGACGACTCTTCGCGCACCGCCGTCAAACGCTTCGACTTCGCATCCGCCCAGCACGGACTCTGATCACCCGTCACCGAACTGGCCGAGCTATTGTAGCCACTCGATTCGCCTGGAAAGAGTTCGCAACCCGCCGCAGTGCGGACAACCATATCCAGTTTGGTGGAGCCCTTCATCACGGCAACGGCTTCGCTGAAGAGCACATCGGAGAAATCGATGCTGTTGACGCTGAGTATTTGATCGCCTGGCCGCAAACCCGCCTCGCGTGCCACACTCCGCTCCTTGGTGAACTGCACAAAGATGCCCGGCTTCCATTCGGGTCCCTTGCATATACCGAGGCCCAGTTTGGTGCGCGGCGCCACATGCAGCACCACATTGATGTCGCGACTCGTATTGCGTCGCTCCCGATCGCAATTTCGTTCTCTCTCCCTATCACGTTCCCTTTCACGTTCACGATCACGATCGCGGTCGCGTTCACGTTCTCGCTCGTTGCTCGTCTTGAACGAGCTTTCGGAGGGCGTGCCGCTCACGCTGGGCAGCTTCACCACGTTCCAGGACAAGCGCTCGTCCGGCTGACTGCAAGTGCACAAAGATTAAGAGTACGAGATTAAAATTTCAAAGTAACAATTAGTTGCATATGCTGAGCATGAACTTACGTGCCCCAATTTGTAAGCTCTAGCTACTAAAGTCTCAGAGATAGACGCACTCAAACAAGTGGACGGACGGACAGACGGATGAGAATATGCAGCGTGAAATCAAAGCAACAAGTAGTAGCAAGAAACTGTGCCCTCAAAGTGTTGTCAACTACAAATTGGTAATTTTGTCCTGCAGTATGGATCGTATTACTCATTTTGTGAGCATAATCCATGCTAAACTAAATTTACAGTGCGTAGTTGTCCATTCAGAATGCATTCTATGGTATGAATGTTACGAATGCCTGTCATATCATTTTAAGACTACTTCTTGTCCGGTCGGCTAACAAGAAGCTAGAGTCGACTGTGAGATAGCTGCAAACCATTTTCAATAAAAGTAAAAAATATACCGAGTACTATATTTAGTATATGAATATACTACCATACACATAATAATATAGTAGTATATTAATATATTAAAAAATAAGAAATATAACATTTTGTATTTATTATATTGATATATGCTAATATAATAAATACCGAATGTTATATTTAGTATGTTAATCTACTAACATTAACATTATGCTATAATTAGTATATCAATATACTACTATATAAAACATACATAATATAGGTATTTTTTTTTAATGCTTTCGGTATAATTATTTGGTATATTTTCTAATAAGTACAAAATGTACTAGCCATATTTAATTTCTTTTTATACCCGCTACCCATAGGGTAGAAGGGTATTATAACTTTGTGCCGGCAGGAAATGTATGTAACAGGTAGAAGGAGGCATCTCCGACCCTATAAAGTATATATATTCTTGATCAGCGTCAACAGCCGAGACGATCTAGCCATGTCCGTCTGTCCGTCTGTCTGTATGAAACACTGGATCTCAGAGACTATAAGAGATAAGGCTATAATTTTTTTTCGACAACATTTGTAATGTTTGCACGCAGATCAAGTTTGTTTCAAATTTTTGCCACGCCCACACTTTGCGACACTTAATTTTAAAGCTAGAGTTGCGAATTTTGGTATATACAATAATAACTATAGTGGTTATGATTTCTGAGAATTTGGTTGCGATCAGATAAAAATTGTATGGGCAAAAACGCCTACTTACTAGGGGTCTGAGTTGCTTTGGCCGACAATCTGGTACATTGTGCCGTCTATGGTATATTTTGAATGGTGTACTATATCGATATACCAAACATACCATTTGGTATATTTTTAGTATTTTCGGTATATTTTGAAAATGATACCGCAATATTTTGCCTTTATTAAAAATGGGTAGCGGGTATTCCACAGTCGAGCACTCTCGAGTGTAACTTTCTTACTTGTTTTCTTCTAGCTTTCACATTATGCTTCTTATTCGATTTGTTTTTGTTATAAGAGTCCGAGTGTGGGCGTGGCCAAAATATAAAACAAACTTAAAGTACATGCATATATGGCAAGTGTTGTCAAAAGTTATAGCTTTGTCTTTAGCTATAGTCTCATCATGCATACAGACGGACATGGTTAAGGAAGCAAAAGAGATGTTCTCTCCTGTCTGTTCTTTCCTTCGTGGCTAACTCTTATGATAAATAATTCATTACGTCTTGTACTTACTCCTTGACTGGCAGCATGCCCACGCCACGCACTTTGAGTGTGACACGATCCTGGCTGGCCACCAGTTGAATGAACTCCTTGTGCACTGCATCCTCCAATCGATATCCATTGATGCGCAATATCTGATCGCCAATCTGTCGAATTCAATCAGAGAGAGAGAAAGAAAGAGAAAGTCAATAGCAGTTAAGAACAAATTTTGGGTGATCACGTCAAGTCACAACACAACGAATCGCATCACGTAGCAAGCAAGGTGTGGTTGGGTGTTTGTGCTACGTGTTTGACCCACTGAACCACTGAACCAGTGAACCACTTACGCGCAATCCCTTCAACTGGGCCTCGCCGCCATGCTCCACGTGGGAGACAAAGAAGCCAATGCCATGCTCCTTGCCACCACGCACAGCAAATCCATAGCTGGCACTCCGCTCCGGCGGCACCACCAGCAATCGACGCTGATGCGGACGGACCAAGCGAACCAGACGGAGTCGCGTGCTCGCTGGCATCGCACACCACGAGGAGGCCGCCGTTGTGGTCAGTGTCATGACATCGCTCGAGGCTGAGCTGGTGCTTGATCCCTGCATGCTGCTGCTGCTGCAGTCCGTCGATGCCAATGTCGATGTCGACATCATCATCATCATCTTCTCCCCCGTTTCGATTCCCGCTTCCCGCTTGCTGATTACAACTTTCGACTGCTTCAGGCGCAACTGCAAGAAGAGAGTGAAAAAAAAAAGAAAATGAAAGAGTGTGAGTGAGTGAGGAGTTAACGCAGACGTGAGATGCGTGACAAGTGCTTCAAGCTATGGGCAAAAGAATTGCGGAAGAAAGCAAAGTGAGGAGACGTGAATGCAACCAAAGAATACTCTACTTTAAATCACAAAACTAAGTTAAACTCGAAGTTACTCTTTATAGCATATATAGTATATATCACACCGCTCAATTAGTTCCCGGCCCGACATATAGGGGGCAGTAGTAAGCATATTTTGATATTTGATATTTTTTATGGAAAGTGTCAATTACCATAAGCTCTGTGTAAAAATTTTACAACTCTGCGACCATGTGCTTTTAAGTTAAAAATTTTAAAGTGAAACCACCTTTCAGTTTTTCTACAATATGGAAAAAAAAAGGAATTTCGTGTCCTCATTTGATTGGAAAGTATACGGTATATATGTTATATATAGTACATATTACTGTAGGCAAAAATAAGAATTTTCAATTGAAGCTTCGCGGGTTTAACATTTCGGGCCACTTCTTTTTTCCTTGAGTTTGTAGGACTGTTAATGATAATATTTGACTTTGAAATACAACAAATTCGACAGTAAGAACAAATATGCTTAATTTATACCTAAACTTGTGCTATACAATTTTGTAAACTAATATTGCTTGAATTGTAAAAGACTTCATTTAAAGCAATGTTTAAAATATTTTATCATTTGGGAAAAAAAACACTCTTAAAGATTATTTTAAACATTATAATAAGGGTTATTATTTTTGATAGGAGCATCACAAATAAAATATTTTAAGATACAAAATGTATTTTAGGCTCAAGCAATAATTTATTATTGTTTTAAAAGCCATTCGATTCAAGTGTTATGCATTTATAGAATACCATTTTAATATAGTCTTGACTTTATTGTGGTTATACATATGTAAGTCGAAATCACACTTATCTCGAACAAATCGTATTTTCTCTTTAACTCAAATTTAGCCAACCTCAAACCGATTCAAAATGTGATCTATAAAATAACCAACCCTAACAAATCATTATTAAATAGTGACACCTTGCTTACCATAGTAACAACTATCTCTTTTATATTAAGACTACTAAGTACCGTCATCATTTGGTTACAATTAGATTTCAGTTTCAAAGAGTTGGTATATAGTATAGTATATTTTTAATATAATAGTGTATAAATATACCAAACATAGACTTAAGTATATTTCAGCATTTTTACTTTAGATAAATTTGATGATACTTATTTGAATATCAATACCGCACTAGAATTTTTTTTTGTTTTTTGTTTAAATGTGGAGCGAATAGCTTTCATCATTGTTTCAATTATGTCTCTTTTGCTATTCAGATGTGTTATAGTGTAACCATTAGATGGCCAATCAGCCCTGAGAAATCACTATTATATATTGACATCTTGCTTACCATACTCAAAACTACCTTTTGTATCTTAAGACTACAAAGTACCGCCATCATTTGCCTAGAATTAGATGCGACTTTCAAAGAGTTGGGTTTCTGTTTCTTTGGAAATTTCAAATCGAGTTCGTGTTTACGTTTTAAGCTTTCGAGTCTCACGCAAAAGAGTTGTACAAATATTGGAACAATTAAGTTAACGGTGGCATGAGTAAATAGACTGTTGACTTATCGTGACGTTTTTTTGTTTTTTGTTTTTTGTTTTTTGTGTACAACTATTTTTGCTGCTATTTTTAGTAATTGCATTTCACAATGTCACGCTCTAAGATAAAGATATTTCGCGCGCTGAGAAAGAAATGCTGATGTGAAAGTACAAAAAACCGAACAGAACAATGACTGAAATGTTAGTTTCAAAGATATAAGCTTTGTATGATTATATAAAAGTTCATATCTTATTTAGCGATTCAAAAAAGAAGGTTAGCAATAAATATGTTTTAGCTGCAACTGGGGCAAAGTTGCGTCCATCCATCATAGACATCATTAAGTTGACAAGCGAGACCCTCGAGGTAACAAGTTGGTAATCGAATCGCAGTTAATCATCATCATCATCATTATCATCATCATTGTAGATGTCGAAGGTCAGGGGCAACTTGACGCATTAGATGCATTAGTTAGTGTTGCAATTGTAAACTATGATTGTAATATATTGTAAGTCTTTGGTCTCTGGCTGATTGCATGACACTTCGGACTGCCGCTGATTGAGCAATTAGTCACAGCCGCCTCTTAAGGCGCTTGACAGATTAAAGGGTATCACACAACAACAACAACAACAACAACAAAACAACAAAATAAAAACTTGAACTTGCAATTCAATTTCGAAATTAGGTCGCACGCATCGAATCGAGGCGATGTTTGTCGCTCGTTGTTCGTTCGTTTTGGCTGCTTTCACGCATCACCCAGACAACAACAACAACAACAACAATCAGCAGCAGCAGCAACAACAACATAACAACAGGTACAGCGACAACAACAACGACAACTGTAACAACAAGTTGTTTTGCTGCGTTTCGCATTCGCTGCATAATTTCACTTTTCTTTCACGTAATTCTACGCTTCACTTGCAGCCAAAGACAACAACCACAGCAACAACAACCAGCAACCAGCAACCAAACAAGATTGAAAATTATAGAAATTTATTATTGAAATTATGCGCAATATAATTTGACGTTTTTGTTTATTTCCTTTTTCTTTTTCACTTTTTGTTGGTATTTTCTTTTAATCTGTCATCTCTCGTTTATAAGATATTTTATCTTAAGCTATTTTCCGGCTTATTTGCAATTAGTTTTCTAATTCATTTCCAATGCAATTCCTTAATAATTTTCTTCTCATTTTTCTCGTCGAAGCAAAATCGAATAGCAAGCGTAATATCAAATCTAGAGTTTTTGAGAAATAAATGTATATAGCAAAAAACGGTTCGGATCTTCGTTGCTTTGGTTGACAATCTGGTATATTTTTCATTTTATGGTATATTTGGCATGTAATAGTATCTTTATGTAGCATTTGGTATACTTTGTACTTTATGGTATAAAATTATATCGATATACAAATTGGTATATTTTCCATTTTATGGTATATTTGGCATGTAATAGTATCTTTATGTAGCATTTGGTCTACTTTTTACTTTATGGTATAAAAGTATATCGATATACAAATTGGTATGTTTTGCACTCTATAGTATATTTTGAGTGCAAATGTATATTGATATACAATTTGATATATATTTTACTCTATGGTATATTTTGATTGTAATAGTATATACACTTCAGTATATTTGAGTATTATTTTTTGTATTATTTTTGATTAATTTGATAGATTTGAACATCAATAGAAAAAAACTGTTTCTGCGCATCGCGTGTTCGTAGCTTTAGTTGAAAATTTGGTATATTTTGTACTTGATGGTATATTTTTAACGGAAATGTATATCATTATACAATCTGGCATATTTTGAATGTAATAATAAATAAATCTACCAAATACACACTTAAGTATAGCTTTCTTGATTGTTTCAATTATGTTTGTACAAATTTCGCAAGCTCTTTTACTCTATTCAGATATGTATGCGATAAAAAACAAATATTTCTATTTCTCTATTTCAAATTGTGTGTTAAAATGTGTGTTAAACACTTTTTGATTAGACTTTTTTAACCTAAATTCCTATGATCTACAAAATTTGCTTTCCATTAAAACGTTTTTCTTATTTTTCCATTAATTTCCTATTCGTATTTCCTAATCAATCGAATTCCCCTCATTGCAGTCCTTTCGTTGTGCATTGTAATTAAATACAATCTCACTTAATTTTCTTTTACTTTTTTTTGTTGGATTTACATTATTGGTTAATTCGCAAATTTCCAAATCCAATTCAAGTCAGATTTCCACTCACATTCGAGTTGGCGGCTTCCCTTCAATCCATCCATCATAACATAATGCAGTTGTGATTTACAACGTATTTATTAACTGTTTATGTAGCTCGATAAATCATTCTGCGTTCAATCTTTCATAATGCCAAAATGGAAGCCGGGCGAAAAGTTCATGCCACTTACGACCCGATCCGACCCGCAACATAACTTGCAACTCCAAAAAAAAAAAAAAAAAAAAAGAAAGAAAAACGTAAGCACAGCAACAATCGAGAGTCAAAAAACCAGCGAAAGACTTGAGCAATAAACTTGAAGGGCGCTCGATGGGAGGGGGTCAGAGGTGGAGGGGATTTGTGTGGCGCCACTAAATGATGATAAATAACTGGCGGAAAATTGTTTTGAAATGTTCATTACCCCAGGAGGCGGCATTTAATGCACAATTCATATTACGGCTGAGTATGCAAACAAAATGCTCTCTTTTGTGGCATTATTAGGCGGCATTAAGCGACTCATCCAAACAAAAATACAAACTACAAACTACTTAATACTTGTATAGTACTTATGCATACAACATATTTGCATAGACAGCGAGCGCGTCAAACAATCTTCAGCTTCGGTTCAGTGGCCACAAAACCGATTTTACATTGGCAGCTATGTTAAGTAGCTGTTACGTGGCAAATAATGAGAAAAAAAGTGCATGTTACTTAAGTATTAGACAAGCTCTGCAATTACATTTCATTTTCTGATTATACATGAAAATGCTGCGTGGAAGATCTGCTTAAACTAGAAACTTTAAACATTTTTGACTTATTTTATGTTAATAGAATGTTAACAATTTAAGTAGCAGCAAACGATAAAGTCTGTAATTCAGGCAAGAAATGTTTACTTCTTGTTATTGATGAAGATAATATTTGGAATATTCTGCACTTTGTAGAGTTGTCAACACTTTGACAAATTCAATGTTAGTTGAATGTTAACTATTTTTGACTATTCTGGCTAATAATTAACAAGAGTGTTGGTTGAACTCTGCAATTAATGTACAACTATGTCAAACATTCTGACATGTTCAGAAACTGTTAAGAATATTCTGTAAGTTATCTACTGTTAAAATTTTCTGTACAGAAATTTTAAGTTAGAGAATGTAAAGAAATTTCTCTATTGCGAAAATGTTAATTATTTCTTTACATAAATCTGTTACGAAAATTTTATGTTATATAACTTTTAACATTTTCTGCCCAGAAATGTTATGTTCATTTTATGCTAACAATGATCGATTAAAACACTACTGTAAACATTTCATTAATGCATGATGATCTTCATGTTAAACATGTTAAAAGGCTGTTTATGTTATTAGAAGCTACTAAAGTTTCCTAGCAATTTTCAAAAATTTTAAGCAGCATTTACCAAGTGGAAGCATTTTTTAATTGCTTGTTTGTGAGCAAACTTTCTTTTTTGCTGCGGTTTTACTGCACATTTCCAGCTGCTTTTATTGAGCACAATAACATGCTATGTTGTTTAATGAGTGTTAAAAATAAAAGCAATAGCTTACTTGAGACAATTATTTGTATCGTTATCGATAACAACTCTGCATACTATGTTAAATGACTGTTAATAAAAACAAAAGTTTTGGCTTTAATGTATTTTGTCATGACTGCTAATAAAATTTATAGCTTGTCTTCTATCATTTTGTTGTTTCTATTGGTAGTTTATTGGAATTATCGATAATTTCGATAATACGAGATAAATTTCTAGCTTCAAGCTGCGTATATTCGTTATTATAACAGGCTAAGTTTAATGACAGTTTATAAAAGCTATAGCATGTTTTTGTATTATCGTTTTCTTTTTTATATCGGGATTTTCATAGTCTGTGGAACTATCGTTATCGATAACATTAGATAAATCTCACTTATTATCATTACTATAACATGCTATTTGACTGTTTATAAGATCTTAAGCGTGTTTTTCACCATTGGATTGTTAGAATTGCTTTGCTCTGTTGACAGTCTGTGGAATTATCGATAACAGTATAACTATAACATGCTATGTTAAGTGACTGTTAATAAAATCTAGTCTTTCATCATTTTCTTGTTTCAATTGCCTCGCTCTGTGGACTGTGTGAGGAATTATCGTTATCGATAACAATAGATACAACTCCGATTATTTTCCACTATAACATGTTATGTTAAGTGACTGTTAATAAAAGCTAAGCCATGGTTTTCATTATTTTTCTTATTTCATTGGCCTCGCGTTGTTCACAGTCCGTCGAATTATCGTTATCGATAACAGTATAACTATAACATGCTGTGTTAAGTGACAGTTAATAAAAGCTAAAGCCTTTCATAATTTTCTTGTTTCAATTGCCTCGCTCTGTGGACAGTGTGAGGAATTATCGTTATCGATAACAATAGATACAACTCCGATTATTTTCCACTATAACATGTTATGTTAAGTGACTGTTAATAAAAGCTAAGCCATGTTTTTCATTATTTCTCTTGTTTCATTGGCCTCGCGTTGTTCACAGTCCGTCGAATTATCGTTATCGATAACAGTATAACTATAACATGCTATGTTAAGTGACAGTTAATAAAAGCTAAAGCCTTTCATCATTTTCTTGTTTCAATTGTCTCGCTCTGTGGACAGTGTGAGGAATTATCGTTATCGATAACAATAGATAACTCTACAGCTGACAGCTGACAACACGCTGATTGCCTGACATTCCACACAGTCCACACAACGTCCAACGCTGGCCTTTCATCATCGTGATGGTGAGCAAGAGAGCATCCGTCGTTGATCCATCATCCATCCGTCGTCATTCATGAACCGTCATTCGCTTCCGTTGTTGTTGTTGTTGATGTTGCTGTCGGCTTCTTTGATTGTCGGCTGCATGCGTTTTATCCGTTTTGAGCATTCAGTGCATTGCAGTTGGCCAGATTCATGAGTTGCAGCTAATCATTCATTGCTGCTGCTGCTGCTGATGCTGCTGATAATCGGTAATCAGAGACGCCACAAAATTATTTGGCACTTACAATTACGATTGCAGCAGCGAGAGGGAATTTGGCCTTTCACCTTGATTTGCTTTTTTTTTGTTTTGGACTGCGGCTTTTCTCGGCAATTAGTTCTAATCACTCGCTACTTCCGGTCACGCCTACTCGCCATTCGCCCCACTCGCTTCTCTGTTGACATTTGCAATTGTTTTTTGTGTTTTTGTTTTTGGCTTGGCTTTTCAATTGCTTTCATTGTCGGTGGTTGTTGTTGTTGTCGGGTTGGTTGTTGTTTATGCCTTGACCACAGCGCTGCTGTCATGGCTGATGATTTTAATTTATACAAATTAAACTTGAAATTTCCATAGAAGTCGTTAACTTGTTTTTCTCTCTCCGCTGCTTTCGGCCAAAAGAAATTGTTGAGGAACAACAACCAACCAAAAAAAAAAAAAAAAAAAAACACACACACACAAATTTTATTACAAGTAATTTTTAGCGTTGCGTGTTGTTGTTGATGTTGTTCTGCTGTCAGTTGTTGTTGTTGTTCTTCTTCTCCATCTTCTTTATCTTTTGGCTCTCATGTTCACTGGTTGCTCTTTAAAAAAGGCGGTTGTAATTATTTTTAGCCGGTTGCCTTTTTTTTTTGTGCTTTTAATCGTGACTTTCTCTGTGTATCATATAATAATAAATGTCTGCCTCTGATCGTTGTTGTTGCTGTTGTTACTTTTAGTTGTTGTTGTTGTTTTGGCTGCTGTTGTTGTTGTTGCAGATTTGTCCAGCATCCTCATAAAACTGTAACGAACCAAACTCACATACAACAAGTCAAGTCCAACGAGCCCAACCCAAAAGGCATTCCAATTCATTGCAATCATTCCGTTTTCTTCCCTCACGTCGTCGCATTTAACTAGATCTCCGTTTTGTTGTTGTTGTTGTTGCTGCTGTTACTTTGCTGTGCGTGACATGCGCTCTAAGCACTTGGATTTCATATGCCAGTAGCTTCAAAATACATATTTTGAGACAAATCACACGCATTGATCAAACTTACATATGCTACACAATTTCACTTTACAATCCAATTGAGCAGAGCGCTGTAAGTCAATCAAAAGTTTAACAGTGTTTTAACATGACAATCAAAAGCTGTAAATTATTCTATATATTTTATAAGAATGCAATTCTAGACTACAAAGTGCAGCTAAAGCAACTATTATTAATCTACACAGCTTCCACATTTCTTACGTTACAAAAATCGTGTCATTCGAGTAGCATAGTTAAAGCTGTTAATGACATGTTATTAACATGTTAATGTGCGCTTGAAGTTAGCAGTTATTCCATGCTACATACTTTAACAGAGTGTTAACAGAATGTATTTTTTATAATTTCATTGATTCTATTCGCAACTTTAATTTAAATTGTAGACACAAACTATAACTAAACTATAATTCGCACAGTTGTCAATAAAAGCTTGCACATTTGTTAATGCCAGTCTCTAACATTGTTAATTGTTAATGACAAGTTATTAACATGTTGGAGCACGCCAGAAAAAGACTTAACAGCCGCTTCTAGTGTTAACAACACTCTGTTGAGTGTTAACAGACCAAGGAACTGCTTTAATCTATTTAAACAATTTTTGATTAATTATTTGCAACTTTGTTTTAACTTCTAGACTACAAATTGCACATGACTTAATCATAATCAATTCAGTTCCTAAGTAAAGGCCTTTGTAATGCCAATAACATAAAAGGAAGCTGTTAACAGTAACAGCTGCTTTAAAGAGTTTAACAGTAACAAGAACTGATTTAATCTATTTAAAAACAGATGATTCAACTATAATCAATACAGTACCTAATTAAAGGCATTTGTAATGCCAGTAACGTAACATATAGCTGTTAATGACATGCTATTGAGAGTAACAGTTGCTTTAAGGTGTTTAACTGAGTGTTAACAGAACCAAGACCTGTTTTAATCTATTCATAAATTGATTAATTTATAAATCAAAGCTTTGATTTAACTTCTTGACTATAAATTTCAGATTAATTAACTATAATCAATTCATTTCCTAATTAATTAACATAGCAGGAAGCTGTTAATGACATGGTATTCAAAATAACAGCTTCTTTAAGGTGTTTAACAGAGTGTTAACAGAACAAGGAACTGCTTTAATTTATTCATACATTTATTGATTTATTATACGCAACTTTGATTTAACTTCTGGACTACAAAATACAGATGAATTAACTAACTACCATATATTCAATACAGTTCCTAATAACAGCATTTGTAATGCCAGTAACATAACAGGAAGCTGTTAATGACATGTTATTAAAATGTTAAAGCGCAACTCGAGCCAGAAGAAACATTAACAGCTGCTTTGCGGAGCTAATAACAGCAGTTATTAGCGGGCAGCACATTCAATTTGTGCAGCTGACGTCAATCATCATGTGGCAACAAGCGAGCGATTCGAGTAAATGAAGCATGTTGACACAAAATGTGGCAAGTGCACAGAAAACATGCAACAAATGATAATACTGTAATGACAAGTTGCGGCTATTATTACAGTATGTACGATACATGCAACTTATCTAAAGTAAGTGAATAATGCATGTTGCCACCGCATGTGGCAAGTGCGGGAATATCATATGCAACAGTTCGAAACTGTGAAAATGCTGTGACAAATTGAGTGTGTGCATAATTACGCTTCACTGATGTGCATTTGTTGTTGTCTTGCCACATTTTGTGGCACTTGCAACGCGGCAAAGCTTTGACAGTTTTTTTTTTTTTTTTTTAGTTTTTTAGGTACAATTGCAACTCATGTGAAATCTGAGCACAATAAATAATTAAAAGTTGTTGCCACAAAATGTGGCTAAGCAGATGCATGACAAATCTGAGGCATAATGGCACATTGGCTCATTGGGAAATCATTGCAAACTGGTTGCCACAAATTGTGGCAAGTGTGGAAAAGTGACAAATTTGAGGCATAATAACAAGTAAAAGCAAGCAGAGAAAAAACTAAAACTTGTTGCCACCAAATGTGGCAAGTGCAACACGGCCACAAATTAAGGCAAGAGTGATAAGAATGACAAATTTCAGCTGATTTCAGCTGAAATCGCAGCTCATTAGCAGCACAGTGTTCTTCATGCGGCAAGTTCGTTGCCTAAGTCATTTGATTCCACCAAATGAGACAAACGCAAAAAGAAACTGAGATGTCGACTCTTGTTTTGTGATTTTAATTACGCGTTTGTAACAAGCAGCGAGGGCATTTTTTAATTGCCACATAAAAAATAAAACAAACAATAATAATATAAAAAAATATATGAGCAGCTGACAACAAAACAATTGAAATATTTTGTTGTTGTTGTTGTCTGTTTGTTTTTATTATTCAATGAAGGTAATTTTAATATTTTGATTTTGCTGTCGTGAGAGACGACGAAAAATTGCCATATAAATAAAAGAGAAATTTTGCAAATACGACAATTGTCCAATTGCCACATTGATGTGTGTACGTATGTGTGTGTGTGTGCAACTGGGATGCGCACCTGCAGCCTTGTGGCAAGGCAATTGCGAGGCAGCAACGCGACGCTTTTACTTCCGCTGGGGCCAATCAGCCAGAAAAAGAAATAAACGAAAAGGAAAAGAAACAACGCACGACTGGCCAACAACGTGACAAATTGTCGAATTTAATGCACCTCCCCCCCCCCCACCACACTCTTCAACTACTTAATGTGGATGCTTCTGCCACCTTGCCACAGAGCGAAGATCTCGCGCATGTGGCATTTTTGTGGTGAAACTTATTTGGTTGAGCAGACGTTTTATCGGCAATGTCAACGTGGGTTATGCCACAAGCCAAGCTAAACACACAGCACACACAGAGCAGCGTGTGAGAGCGTCGCGTCTCTTCTGAAGGAGGATGCAACATAATCGTGCAGCGTTGCAAGCTGCAAGCACAAGGAAGCTCTGTGACAGGCTGCTCCTTGTCTGGAGAAAGCTGTTTGTTTGTTTGTTGTTTTGTCTGTCTGTCTGCACTTTTACTCGATAACTTTGAGCTTCGTCGTCGCGTCATGTTGCATGTTGCATGTGCCTCATTTTAATTGCAGAACATCGCCTGGGAGCGTCCTCGCGCCTTGTGCCACATTTCGTGTACTGTGCTCGCTTTGGTTTTTTTGTTTCTGTTTTATTTGACTTCTCTTTTGACTGCTGCTTTCACCTTCAACCAATTAGCTGGGCTCACTTAGGCTTATGCAACGCGTGGACCCCAAAAAAAAATAAATAAAAATAAAACACGCTGCGGGCCACAATTGCAAGCCGAAATGAAATGAGTAAAGCGAGAGCAAAATTGGCTGCTTAAATGCCTCCGCCTTCTGCCTCTGCCTCTGCCTCTCATATGTGGCAATGGGGCAGCAACAAACAACAAACAGCAGCAGCAGCGGCAACACTCGAGTGAAACGACAGCAGCAACAATTTTGCGCTTCAAATCATACGACAACGATGCCACAAAAAGGGGGAGAGGGGGCTGGGGGGGTGGTGGCAAGTAACATATTTGCGTGCAACTTTATCTTCATCTGCTGCCTGCCTCCGATCGCTGACTGATTGCCTTTGCCGTTTGCCGTTGCGTCAGTCAAATTACAAACAAATAGACAGGGGAGAGAGGAGACAGGAGAGAGGGGAGAGGGGAGGAGAGATGCAGGCAGGCAGCAGCAGCTGCTGTTGTGGTTGTTGCCACCCACTCAATGTGGCGCATCTTGCACACTCAAAGAAAATTGTTCAGAAACACAAATTAAAAAGAAAATTCGAAATGCTAAATGCAATTTAAATAGAAATTAAATATTAATTGGAGTAATATTAAAGATGTTAAATTCAAAATATTTCAACCACAATTTAATATATATATTAAATATATTTCTCAAATTAAAAATTGAATATTCAAATTAATGTTTGGATTTTAAAATACTTAAGAAGTTGCATTAAAACTATTTTATCTTTTCAATTGTTGTTTAAATATTTTTCATTTAACTTCTTAAATATATCTCTAATCAAACTTTAATTTTAATATTAAACTTTTGTTTCAATTTGCGCAAAGAAAAATGATTAAAATTTTGCTTTAATACTGCAACATTTTTCTAGTTCTAGTTTTATCTTTGCAATCTCAATCGCTTTCTCGTTTTCATATTTTTCCATTTTGATTTCGAACACTCTCGTAATTTATATATATTTTGATTTAAACTAAGCAACAATCATTATGCTGATGAAAATACTTTAAATTTCATATCAAATTGCGAAAAGTAAAGTAGAAAATTCTTGCTTAAATATTAAAAAAAAAAGTCTAGTTCTGTTTTTCGTGTATTGTGTAGTTTTAAATGTCGCAAAATAAAATGTAATACTCGACTTAAAATAGCCCTAATTCTTTTTATTCAATTATATTTTAAGCATCGTTTACAAATATTTTTGTCAAAATATGCTATAAAAATATTTCTGCCGTTAACAGCGAAACAATCGATGACATCGATCGACAAATTTGAATATGAAAACAATTTCCATTAAAATGATTTAATTGTATCTTTTTTCTTGCAACATATTTTCAAGTTATATTCAATAAAAATTATTAATCAAATACTCGCTTAAATATAACAATATCAAGATTTATTTGGTCATAAAATTGAATTAATTGAATAACTATTTAATTTGCAATTTGCATGTTTTATGTGCACTAACTGAAGCAATATATTTTGCAGAAATATTTCGATTATCAGAGTTGAGTTCACAAGGCCGAAGCAAAGTTGCTGAATCTTCAATTCGCGGCCTTAATTTATTTAGTAGCTTCAACTAAAACATATTAAATAATTTCATTTAACTTATGCTAACTAAAACTGCCTTTTTTATATATGGAATTCATGCAAAATAAACTTTTATGTGCTCCTACAACTGTTCTATAATTTATTACTAGGAAACGTTTTATAAATGAACTACCTTTAACTATGCAATTAAATGTTTTCAGCTACAACTGTTTTTATGAAATATTAGGCTATTGTGAAAATGATTTATAATTTATGCCACATTTACCCTATAAACTTAAACAACTGCATAATGAGATTGGCTTCAAATTAGTTTAATTTCCATGAGAGTATTTTGTAGCTGTTCTTTAATGCTTTGTACGTTTTTTTTTTTAAAAGATTTTCTTGTTTGCAAATAAAAAGGGTTTTGTTTTTATACCCGCTGAACATAGGGTAGAAAGGTATTATAATTTTGTGCCTGTAGGGAATGAATATACATAGGCAAAAGAAGGCATCTTGAACTCTATAAAGTATATAGATTCTTGATCAGCGTCTGATTGTTATAACGTCTTAGTTGCTTTGGCTGGCAATTTGCTATGTTTAGTACTTTATGGTATATTTTGAATGTAAAACTATTTATTAATATACCAAATATAGACTTTGGTATATTTTCAGTATTTTTTTCGGTTTGTTGAATATGGTTTTATTGCAAATGGGTAGCAGGCATCTAAATTTATGGATATACCAAATACAAACCTTGGTATATGTGAGTATTTTTGTGGTATTTTTTTGGTATATTTGTAAATGATGATCTATATGGTATATTTTTAATGCAATACTAAATCAATATACCAAATACAGGCATTGGTATTTTTTAGTATGTTTGCGGTATCTTCTTGGTATATTTGAAGAATATGGTTTTAATGCAAATGGGTGGCAGGCATCTAAATTTATGTAGTACAATGTGGATATACCAAATACAAACCTTGGTATGTTTGAGTATTTTTTTGGTATATTTTTATTGGTATATTTGTACATGATGTTCTATATGGTATATTTTTAATGCAATAAAATACTGTATTAATATACCAAATACAGGCATTGGTATTTTTTAGTATGTTTGCGGTATCTTTTTGGTATATTTGAAGATTATGGTTTCATTGCAAATGGGTAGCGGGCATCTTAATTTATGTAGTACAATGTGGATATACCAAATACAAACCTTGGTATATTTGAGTATTTTTTCGGTATCTTTTTTGGTATATTTGTAAATGATGATCTATATGGTATATTTTTAATGCAATACTAAATCAATATACCAAATACAGGCATTGGTATTTTTTAGTATGTTTGCGGTATCTTCTTGGTATATTTGAAGAATATGGTTTTAATGCAAATGGGTGGCAGGCATCTAAATTTATGTAGTACAATGTGGATATACCAAATACAAACCTTGGTATATTTGAGAATTTTTTCCGTATATTTGTAAATGATGTTCGATATAGTATATTTTCAATGCAATAAAATACTATATCAATATACCAAATACATGCATTGGTATTTTTAGTATGTTTGCGGTATCTTCTTGGTATATTTGAAGATTATGGTTTCATTGCAAATGGGTAGCGGGCATCTAAATTTATGTAGTACAATATGGATATACCAAATACAAACCTTGGTATATTTGAGTATTTTTGTGGTATCTTTTTTGGTATATTTGTAAATTATGTTCTCTATGGTATATTTTTAATGCAATAAAATACTATATCAATATACCAAATACATGCATTTGTATTTTTTAGTATGTTTGCGGTATCTTCTTGGTATATTTGAAGATTATGGTTTTATGGTAACTCAGCTTTCATGCTTGCTTTTGTTTTTGCAAGTGCATGCAACGGTGGCAAGTTGCAGCGGATTGCAGCTGTGATGCGATGCTATTGAACTTTTGCTATTTATAAAGATTCCCACACACCTGCAGCAGAGGTAAAAAGGCAAAAGTAGCAGCAGCAGCAGCAGCATCAGCAGACGCCAAGGCAGCAACAACAGTTGCAGCTGCCGGGGGCGGGGCAAAGGCAGAGGCAGAGCCAGCCTCCCACTTGCAACAGGCGGCGGTGGCGGCAGCGTGTGAAAAGTTCGAGACGATGCGACGACGTTGCTTTTGAGGCGTGACATGAAACTTTGTTTCAAGTACGTTTAATGCTGTTATTGTTGTTTGTTTGTTATTATACGCGTTGTTGTTGGTGTTGTTAGTGTTGCTTGCTATTTGTTATTGTTGTTGGCGTCATTGTTGCGCCCTAATGCGATTGTCAGGGTAAATGACCGACGAATGGCGCGAATGGCAAGAAAATAACAAAAATTGAATTGTTTATGCATAAATTGATGTCTGCCGTTGCCGTTGCTGTTGCTGTTTTAATTGAAGTGCGGGGCAAGTAAGTTTGTTGCCCAAGTCTTTCGTTTCTTGTTGCCCACGCGCTGCCACAGCTGCCACTGCAAAAGGATGGCTGCTGCACAGCTGCTGGAAAAAACATCAGAAAATCTGAGCAGCCAACTGGCTGCAGTTGCAACTTAGCAACGTGGCAGCTGGCTCCCCGAAAACACACACACATACACACACACACAAAAACTGGATTGACTGGGCGTGGCTCGTCTGATAAGACAGCTGCAAATCTTCTCTTTCGCACAGCGAAAGTTGCTTCAAATCCTCCACTCAGTCTCAGTCTCTGCCCCAAAAAAAAAGAGCTTCAATTATCTGTTCTTTCACAGCAAGAAGAATGTCCACCAACTGATTTAAAAATCAAAAGTAAAACACGTTAGAACACGATGATTAACTATTGAGCCACTGAGCGTGAAATTTAAGTTCACTAAAATTATAAATTTGAAACCAATAAAATGATTTTCACACGGTAATTTAAAGATTACAATTTAGATTCAATTCTGATTTTAAATTGCATTTAAATTTATCCCTAAACTTTAAATTTGCAAAAATTTAATTTTGATTTTAATTTCAATAAAACAAAATTTACAAATTTCAATATAAAAATTTGCTTTTAATTCATTTCAACTTTCAATTGTAAAATATTCATTTTTGATTGATTATTCAAGGAAACCAATAAATAACAAGTTAGAAACCTTCAGTCGAGTGTGCTTTACATACCAAAACAAGTAAGATAGTTACAGTCGAGTATGCTCGACTGTGAGATACCCGCTACACATTTTTAATAAGGGCAAAATATTGCGGTATTATTTTCAAAATATACCGAAAATACTAAAAATATACCGAAGGGTATGTTTGGTATATCGATATAGTACCGCATTCAAAATATACCATAGACGGCACAATATACCAGATTGTCAGCCAAAGTAACTAAGACCCCTAGTAAGTAGGCGTTTTTGCCCATACAAAAGTATTTCCTTGAAGAAATTGTGGAAGTTACAATTTTTATCTGATCGACCAAATTTTCAGGAATCATAACTACTATAGTAATTATAGTATGTACCAAAATTCGCAACTCTAGCTTTAAAATTACGCTTGTTATTCGATTTTTTTGATTTGCGGGGGCGGAAGTGGGCGTGGCAAAAATATGAAACAAATTTGATCTGCGTGCAAACATAACAAATGCTGTCGAAAAAAAATTATAGCTCTATCTCTTATAGTCTCTGAGATCTAGGTGTTCATACGGACAGACGGACAGACGGACATGGCTAGATCGTCTCGGCTGTTGACGCTGATCAAGAATATATATACTTTATAGGGTCGGAGATGCCTCGTTCTACCGGTTACATACATTTCCTGCCGGCACAAAGCTATAATACCCTTCTATCTTATGGGTAGCGGGTTTAAAAATACCAAAATATACTGAAGAAAGGTACAGTTCAGTGTGCTTGAGATATATTTGGTATATCGACATAGTTATATGTTACATTTAAAATATATCATGTGCTTCACATACCGAAAAAAATATCAAAATATACTGAACTTGAATTTGCATTAAATTCAATTTCAAATTAAGCTTTAGTTATCCAAGTTAATAAATTCGCTATAAAAATAAAACTTAAATCGAATAAGATTTATATAATATTTAATAAGATTTCTAAGACAAGAAAAAAAGGCAAATCTAAGTTAAATTTGTTTAAATTCGCTTTCAAATTCAACTTAGAACATTAAATTTGGATTCATTTTTTAAATTAAAATTGCATAGAGTAAAATTTTGACAAAATGCGAGTGCAACGAAAGGAAAAATTAAAATCGCATTAAATTTGAATTAGCGACTGTCCATTTTCATTGAGTTTCTATTTATTTATTTAGTAGAGAAACCTTGCTGTAAGTGAAATACAATTTCAAATTCAGCTTTAAATTACAAAAGATTCTTTTTATGCAGAACTTTCCATGACTGCCACGAAATGAAAATTCAAATTAACATTTAGATCAAAGCTTGCTACTGAATTTCGTTTTGATTTTAAGCATGGCCATAAATCAGTTTACTTAGCACTTTAATTAATAATTGGGGTCAACATCGCATTGGCTTTAGCTTAGCTTGAAACAGTTATTAGGCAAACGGCGAAAATACGCGAAAAGTCGAAGAGACGAAGAGACGGCATAAAAAATAAGACAGCGCCAAATTGAATTTTGATATATGATACGAGGCATGTAATATGATTTAGCTCTTGCTTAACTTGCCAATCATGCTGCACATTTATCAAGTGGAGCTCAGAGCAAAAAAAAAAAACAGGGTGCCCTAGTGCATTAACCCTTGCGTCTCTGGAAAAAATGGTGAGACAAAGTGTCGTTGACCAAATGAAAATAAACATACATTTTGTGCGAGAACAGCTGTGTACTTTGTGTTTACTGAACCGACGCAGTCAAGTATTTATAGAATAGAGATCAACAAAATGTAAAGCTGAAAAATATGATAAAATTATTAGTTTTAGGTCAAAAGAGGATATAACAGAACACTTAACATCAGTTTTTGTTGCAGTAAAAGACGCTGTAAACAGCTTTTAACAGCTGTTAAGATTCAACTTTTTATAAAATGTGGAAATTTTTGCGAAAAATAAAACAAATAGCTGGAAAAATAAGTATAACCTTATAATAGAATCTAACATTTCTTTTGTGTGCAGTATAAAGTGAAGTTTATGAACATGCTATTCATCCTTTTCTTACTATATAAATTACAAATTCCCACAATGTCAAAGAACATTTTTAGGAAACTTAACATTCAGCGTTGTTCTGTCAGTTTTTGTTACCAGCTGTTAAATTTACTGAACGAATGAGCTTCGTTATTTATAGCCTGAGAATAAAAATGATAGATATGAAAGAATTGCAACATTATCTGCTTAACATTTGAACTAACATGAGACTTAACAGTTTGCTAACAGCTTTGAATTAACATTGACAGTTAACGTTACAGCTGTTAAGTGAGTGTATTAAACTTTGAATTAGCATATCCTTAACAGCTTAACAGCTAACAGTTTCCAATTAACATTAACAGTTAACATAACAGCTATTAACAGTTTACTAACTGTTTAGAATTAACATAGACCGTTAACATAATGGAATTTGAACTAACATAAGCCTTAACAGTTCAGAATTAACATAGACCGTTAACATAATGGAATTTGAAATAACATAAGTCTTAACAGTGTGCTAACAGTTCAGAATTAACATTGGCAGTTAACACAACAGCTGTTAGGTGTATGTAAAATCTGCGGAACGCAAGCAAATGGAATTGCCAACTAATTATGAGTTACAATCGGGAACTGCAATCGTCACTCTTGTTCTTGCCACCATGTGTTGCATGTTGCACCCTTGCCAACCAAAACAATAACAACAAGAGCAATGCAGAAATTAGTTTTGTCGGCAAGAAGTGCTTTATAAAAAAATATACAACTGACTCAGCTGCAGCTTTTAAGCTTATTCTACAAATGCCAATCCGTAGCAAGCAAACAAGTCCGCGGAGTGAGAGCGAGAGAGCGAGAGAGAGAGAGAAAGAGAGAGGGAAAAATGCAGTCTGGCTGGGCAACTGGGCAACTTTTTGGGGTATTTGGGGTTTGGGCTGCTGCTGCTGTTGTTGCTTTTGCTTTTGCTGCTGGGCAGGCGGCCAAAACAAAAACAAAAACAAAAACTAACAGCAACTGGTTCGCGTTTTGCCGGCAGTTTTGAATTACAAAAGGAGCCTTTTTATGCGGCCGCCGCCTGCAAGCAGCAAATGCAAGCTGCAAGCTGCAACAGCAAACATTTTTTATAAATTCAATCTTTTTCTGTTTGTTGTTGTTGCTGTTTGTGTATCTATGAGATACGAAGCTGCTGCTGCAGCATGAATTGGCATTTTGTTTGCTTGTGTTTTGCAATTCGCAATTATTTTGCATGTGTGCAGTGTGACCAGACTCGTAACTGTCATCTGCAATTGGTAATTAAAACACAATTAAACGACACAATCATCATCGTCATCATCATCATCATCATCATCATCATCACGACGATGTCGAGTGTCTCTCTCTCTCTCTAATGATAATGATAATGATGTTGCTCTGGCCAGGAAATGCAATTAACCGATTGGCCCACAACTCTTTGGCCAAAACGCCGATTCGAAAGTCTTTTGCCCCGTTGCACACAATCTCAATCTCCACACACCAACAACAACAACAACAACTGCAGCTTCAATCTGGCCAAATTGCGGCTAAATTGCATAAGCCAAAAACTACAGCAGACATATAGTAAAGAAAAACAGCTGCAAGGCGTCAACTCAATGAGCAGTCTGTCCGTCATCTTCTCAGTTAGTCAGTTAGTCAATCAATCCAACTGCCAGTCAGCCAGTCATTCAGTCAGTCAGTCAGTCATTCAGTCATTGAGTCAGCAAAGTCCGTCATAATCAATTTAATGCGCTTAACGGGAATATTATGACGAAGACTAGTCGAGAAAGTGGGCGTTGGTCTCTCTCTCTCTCTCTGTCTCACATAGAACTTTCTAGGCAAACTCCACAAAGTATTTAGAGCAAATCATTATTAAAGATGACAATGATAAAATACTAAGCGTATATATTTCTAATTGAAGGCCGCACGCAATTAACGCATTTTTATTCCCCACTCTGATGTTTGTGCGTGCAACAACATCAACGAATAACAATAGCAACCAAAGCCCAAAAACCAGCACACAAATAGAACAACAATAGCAACAACATCAACATCAACAATAACAAATTACAAATTATAAAGCTTAAGACCGACTTCCAAATACCTACTATACTATACTATAAATACCTCTATTTATTGTCAGCGAATACACAACTTCACTAAAAGATACTTTATTTTATTTGGCAATACAAAATTATCATTATTTTACAGTTTATTTCTCAGCAAATTTTGCTGTAAACTTTCGAAAACTGTTTTTACTCAAAAACTTTATGCAACGCGGCTTTAGATAAATCAACAATTTGCTTGAATAATAAAATAATAATATACTACTGAGAAAACATAAGAGGATATTTTAAACAGTACATTTGCATAAAACCCAACACACAAATCGGTCTTTATATTTTAAATTAATCTCTAACGGTCCAACCTAACGTTTTTTGCAAAATTATCAGAAAAAATAAAGGCCTTGTTTAAACGATATTTTATTCAATAAGAAGTTTTTGAAATTTAACAGTTATTATATATTTTTGTATTTGTTTTTCACAAGAAACACAAAAAACTAACAAAAAATATATATTATATCTGTTAAATTTCAAAAGCATGTCTCTATATAATAACAAGTAAGAAAGCTACAGTCGAGTGTACTCGACTGTGAGATACCCGCTACCCATTTTGAATAAAATAAATATATTTTGCGGTATTTTTTTTCTTCAAAATATACCGAATATACTGCAAAAATACTAAAAATATACCAAATAGTATATTTGGTATATCGATATAGTACTGCATTCAACATATACCATAGACAGCACAGTATACCAGATTGTCAGCCAAAGCAACTAAGACCCCTAGTAACTAGGCGTTTTTGCCCATACAAAAGTATTTCTTTAATAACTTCGACAATTATTATCTGATCGCAACCAAATTTTCAGGGATCATAACTACTATAGTAATTATTGTATATACCAAAATTCGCAGCTCTAGCTTTAAAATTACGCTTGTTAATCGATTTTTTTTCCGGGGGCGAAAGTGGGCGTGGAAAAAATTTGAAATAAACTTGATCTGCGTGCAAACATAAGAAATGCTGTCGAAAAATTATAGCTCTATCTCTTATAGTCTCTGAGATCCAGTGTTTCATACGGACGGAAGGACGGACACACAGACGGACATGGGTAGATCGTCTCGACTGTTGACGCTGATCAAGAATATATATACTTTATAGGGTCGGAGATGCCTCCTTGTACCTGTTACATACATTTCTTGCCGGCACAAAGTTATAATACCCTTCTACCCTATGGGTAGCGGGTATAAAAAATAGATTAGAAGGTAATTTTGAAAAATTCTAAAATATACTAGAAATAATTAAATTTCGAATCAAAAAATCAAAGATTGTTATTCTTATTATTATTTTTATTTGTATTGTTCTTTAACATTATGTGAATTAAGAATCTATTAAGAAATAAATGTAATTTCATTTGAGGTCTGCAGAAATATTATCACAATATAGACTAAAGAGCTATTATGTGGCACTCTATTTTAAAAGCTTCTAATCAATTTCAATTATTTCATTTAAACAGAAATAATAACATTCTAAAGTATATAATATTTACACCTCTCTAACATCTTTAACATCTTTTCTAGAACATGTCAAAAATATTTCCTTCTGCCCGTTACACATTCATTTTCGCTGTTGCTAAATAACGGATATCAAACAACAACAACAACAGAAGTTGCCAAGTGTTGTAAAATGTCTAAGGAAACTGCACAGCAGCGCCCCCTTCCTTAATGTTTCCTTAACGTAACTAGGCGTGGTATACATGTGTGTGCGTGTGTGGGCGTTTACTTTAACTAGTTGAACATTATTTTGGGTTTTAGTGTTTATTTTGTTACTTACCTCATTTGTGTGGGTTACCTAGGCAGCAGAAGACGAAAACGAAGGCAGCCACCAAAAACAGCAACAACAACGATTACAAAAAATAAAAAAAAAACGAACAGTAACAACAATGGGCGCTTCTGCAATTGGAGCGCAGCGAGCAACGCGCGAAATTCTCGAGTTGCAAATTTGTCTGTCTTTTGTTTTTGTTTTCGTTGGTGTTTTGCTATTTGTTTTGGCTTTTGTATTCTTTTTCGTAATGATGATGATGTTGATGATGGTGGCGAGTGTTGTGCACTTTACACTTTTGTGGCTTTGGCTTTTCAGGCTTCACTGACTATGCAGACACAGCAGGTGCATTACAATTTTACACTGCTATTGCATTTTGCGGGCTTTGAAACATTTATTCAACACTGGCACAACACTCAAAAGAAACGCAGAAAACCAACAAAAAATAACACGAGTAATGCTTAAGCCAAATGCACATTTAGTTTAATTTAAGCTTATTTAAACAGCCGGCACGCGTTCTTTAAAGCGAAACGAAAACAACAGTGAAAAAAATTCGAATAAGAAGCAAATAAGCTGACGACGCACAAGCAATGCGCACGATTGCGCGACCAGCAACAAATTGAACGCAAAGTCTGACAGTGTGACCGTAGTCGAGAAGTCAACGAGATGAAAAATATCGTTGGCACTATCGTATTTTCTATAATGGCAGCACTGAAAAAATACTAAAAACCAACTCTCGCATTTTTATACCAACAAGCCCAGTTCATAAAAATAAAAAAACACAAATAAATTAATAATTTCAACATAAAAATATGTTATTAGCATAGCATAGTTTTAATTTTATACTATATATATATTATACACTCAGAAACGCATTAGGCGGTAGATTATTTAACGTAAGTGAAAGAAGATACCACAAACATAGTAATTTGTGAACATTTTACTTTCATTTGTAATATTTTATTACAATGCGTGTAGAGAAGTCATTTTGTGTGGCAACTGCAAAATTATTTTAAATTTCAAAATCTCCTGCTTGGCGCTAAGTGCACATTAAATATAATATTCGATAAGTTGAAATTGTTATCGATAAGCCAGAACGAACAAACAGCTGATTGCTGGCGCTGTTGCACAAATTTTTGTTATTTCATAATAAATTTGGAACTCTAGTTGATTATTTGAGAAGCTTCACTTAAAGGTGAATCAAAACACAATGCAAAACACCCGCAGACTCACAAACCTGGCCCGGCTTTTGTTGCTGCGACGCACAGCGACAACGGCAGCAACTCAAGCAACAAGCGCAAGCGGCGTCGACGGCGGCGGCGGCGCCGAAGAAACGACACATTTTGGTTACCAAACGGTCAAGGAAAGTGAAAAGGAACACAAAGGTAAACTCGTAAGATATAAAGCTACTTAAATACAATAGCAACGTGCATTGTGTATTGCAGTCCATGAGGTATTTGAGCAGGTGGCCAAATCGTACGATCTGATGAACGATGCCATGTCGATGGGCATTCATCGTGTGTGGAAAGACATCTTCATCGAGCGTCTGGGACCAACACATGGCATGCGGCTGCTGGACATGGCCGGCGGCACGGGTGACATCAGCTTTCGCTACCTCAAGTATCTGGCCAAACAGCCAAATCCACAACAGCGTCAAAGTCATGTCACCGTCTCCGATATCAATCAACACATGTTAAATGTCGGTGAGGAGCGTGCCCGTCAATTGGGTTTGACCGTTGAGCAGTTGCCCAATGCCAGCATTGATTGGCAGTGTGCCGATGCCGAGAAGCTGCCATTTAAAAGCGATAGCTTCACTGCCTACACCATTGCCTTTGGCATACGCAACTGCACGCATGTGGACAAGGTGAGCATATGTTCGCGACAACAACAACTGTGGCCAGGTTCAATAGAGGGGACAATTTTGACTTTGAAAGAGTGAAGCAGCTTTGTAACAGAGACCAGTAGCAATCTTTCAATTGATAAAGCTGTAAGGTTCATCTGCATGTAGATTTTCAAAGCTAAAAGAACCGAAGCAGCCAAAGTTGTTCTAGAGTTAAGTATAGTTTGTTTAACAATTGTGACAGTTCCTCTTATAGTTTCTTAGATTTACTAACATAAGCTAAAAGAAGATCCTTGCCCGTCGTTGCAGCTGAATCTCAGAGACTAGAAGAGCTCATGCGACTAAAGTAGATAAAAAACATTCCCGTAGATGTTTTCACTAATTTTGTCAAGATGTCTAATACATCTCCAAACGATTCATAAAAGTTGCTTAAAAATGTTTTTAAATATTTAGGATACAATGATATTGAGTTAATCTGATTAGAGTTAATGTGATAACCATGTAATGCTATTACTATATAATTATTTAAGTAAAAAAAACGTTATTTGTATTTATGAGTTAATTATGATTTTTGCTCTCATTTTTATGTATTTATGATTAGAGTAGTTTTCATTTATGTTGTTTTTTTTATTGGTTTTATTTCTTATATCCATTTCATTAAGAGAATAGACAATGTTATTTCGAAGTTACAATAGAGAGGAATAGACAAGTTGATAGAGGCTGAATTATTATTCGTTATATATCGGTTATATAGTTTTCTTGTCTTTTTTGTATCTATATAATATTATTGTCTAATTACTATTTCTTATCGATATATACAATATTTTTGAATCATATTATATTATCTTTCTTTTGTATAACCCTAATCGAGCTGTCCCGCTTTGTTTTCCAGGTGCTGAGCGAAGCGTATCGCGTGTTGCAGCCAGGTGGACGCTTCATGTGTTTGGAGTTCAGTCACTTGAACAACGAGGCGATGCAATGGCTGTACGATCAATACTCCTTTCAGGTGATCCCGCCAATGGGTCAGTTGCTCGCTGGCCAGTGGCATGCGTATCAATATCTGGTGGAGAGCATACGACGCTTTCCTCGCCAGGAGCAGTTCAAGAGCATGATCGAGGATGCGGGTTTCGTTAATGCTACCTATGAGAATCTAACCTTCGGTGTGGTCAGCATACACTCTGGGTTTAAGCTGTAGCTACTCCACAACTCGTGTCAACAATATAATTCCTGTAATTTAGAAACTCTTGCAAAGAGCTTCGCTGCAATCGGTTTGCAAAGCACGTGCTGAAGTTTTGTTTTTTTTTTTTTATATTTTTTATGTTGGTTTTTATGGCTTTCTTACATGTCGACGTTGAAATTGGAAGTTTTATAAACACATTGTTGAACAAAAAACAAAAAAAAAATACATACTATATATTACAATCGCGCCAAAATTTATGAGTTTACATATTGCCCGGAGGATTGCAAGGCCGTTTGTGGCTTGGGAAAGACCTTGAAGAATCACTTCGATGGGAGTCGAAAATCGAAATTTATTTCCTCCACTCGACAAAATGGAAAAGAGGAGCGAAGAAAGTGAAAAGCAACAAAAAATGTGGGCTAATTGAATATGCATATGCTTGAGTGTGCGTGTGTGTGTGTCGGTGTGTGTGTGTGATATAATGTCGAGTATTCTCCACCCGATATGTTCATACTTAAAGTTAAGGTTGCTCCAGTCGCCACCAATTGGCAGTCATCAAATTTAGTGCAAGTGAAATTTATGCGTGTGAATGTTGAATATCAACTAAATGCCAACGAAACGAAACGAAACGAAATGAAACAAAAAAACGAAAATAATAAAATCAAATTCAAAATCGAAATGCCATTAAAATAAATTGCTCGACAGCCTAATTGACAGTTTAGCAAGGTATTTAAATTACTTTTGTTAAACCTTTTCTTCATCTCTCTATCTCTTTCTCACTGCTTTCGCCTTGCTTGGCAAGTTGGCAGCCCCATGGCAGCTATAATTGGCCCAGTTTTGGGGGAGCTGCACTTTTTTTTTTTTTTTTTTTTTTTAAGTTGCCAGTTGTGATGTAACCAGGCCATAAAATAAAGGCTGATTTTGATTTGTACTCGTATCGAACATTAACATTTAACCATTTGACGACGAGCTGCCGTTTATTTTTATTATATTTGGTCGAGAGGGGCGCCTGAAAGTGAAAAGTGGCCAACACCTTCTACGCCCAACAACGATCGACAACAACAACATGCGGAACATGCAAGCAAATCACAGCAAATGAAATGAAAACATTACTTTGGACGTACGTGAAGAAACGTGCAACGCATGCGCAGCTGAAGACACAACGAGGCAGACGTAGAAAGAGACGGCGACAGGTGGACTGAGAGGGAGAGAGAAAGGAAGGTGAGCTAGCACAGCCCAGTAGCCACTGCACAGTGGTACGAAAGTATTTAAAGAAGATAAAGTAATGATGAACAAATTTATAAATTAAAAAAAAAAATATTTTAAAATTAATAAATAATAAAAGTAATACTTACTACATAAATGAAAACTAATCTATGAAATTAAATACAATCAACATTGAAAATGTTATTACTAGGAACTATACAAAGTTAAAAAATTATAAAAAAAAACAAATTTAAAAGAATAAGGAAATAATTAAAATGCAATCTAAACAGAAATAAAATACGTACTTAAAAAAATTGGATTAAATATAGTTTAAATACTGCACTGGAACGAATGGTAATGTAACAGTGAAACGCAATGAAACTGAAACATGTTTTGAGAATGAAGTAAATATGGCAAACTTAAGATTTGAAATAATAATTAAAAAGGAATGTAGAAACAAGAATAAAAAAAATACAAATGACGTAACAACGTATATAAAGAGAAAGTGAAATACGTTGAGAAAAAAACTAAAAGAGCATAAATTAACCTAATAAATATAATTTTCTGGAATTTCGATTGTTAATTACTTGCTGTACTTTATTAGACAGCTTTCAGTTAACGAGAGTGGAATATTTGGAAATGGGGAAAACAATAATAATAAAGAAATTGATAACAATGAGTTTTATTCACTTTGTTGTGTGTTTAAATTGGACTAAATTTAGCGTAGACAGACTAAAAAACAAGTAAGAAAGGAAATAAAACAATAATAAATTAAAATACGAGAGTGTTTCATTTCATGTGTTTCACTGCTTAACTTTAGTGGAAAGCTTTTTAATTGAACTAAGCGAATTGAAATATACATATGGGTAATTCTCTGAGGGATGTCGCGTGCGACCAGCATTTCAGTTACAAAAAAAAAACATATTCTGAAACAATTTTAAAAATAAGTAAAGGTTATTTTTATAGCTCTAGATTAGTACTATAATTAGAGCTAAGAATGGTTTTGGATTTTTTTTTGTTTTGTTTTCTGTTCTGATAATTGCAAAAATTAACAAATTCGTACGCAAAACCAAAAAATTTATATATTTTATCGTAAATCAGAATAAGTTACTAAAATCAATCTTAGCTCTAAAAATGGTGCTAATCCAAAGCTTTAAGAAAAACCTTCACTTAATTTTAAAATTGTTTAAGTTTATGTTTTTTTTTGTTTCTGAAAAACTGTTCGCACGCGACATTTACCAGAGAATTACCCATATGCAAAATAAAATAAAGAAATAAGACTAAAGAATTCTGCTGCTGTATTCAGTTTTAATTAGTTTCACACAATTAGTTTTCAATTGGACAACCTCGCTCCACTGTGCGCTCTACACCCTTTGGAGCTTGTTGACGGCGGGGAATATTGAGGGGCGGGGAAGCGTGTGCTTGCGGTGGCGGTGGCGTTGGCGGTGCTTGTCGCAACATAATGAGCCGTTGTCCATTTGCCGTTTGGGTCAGGTGAAATGGCCGCGTAAAAGTCATAAACTGACCACAGCGCACAATGGAGGGAGGAGTGGGGAGTAACAAGGGGGGGAGTGGGAGGGTATTTGTACTTGGTATGCAAGCGATGACACCACGTGCTGCCTGCTGCCTGCTGCACGTCGATATCCGCTTTATAAATACAACAAACACCAAGGAAGTTCATTTCATTTTCTTGGCAACAATCGACGCGTTGACATAACATAATCTATCTGCTCCGCCAAAAATACGAAAATACTGAAAACGAAAGTGCCAAACGGATTACAATAAAGCCACACGCACACAAAATGAGCCACAGGAGTAATTCAACACGTCGGTTGCTCGTGATGTCGCTTCTTCTACTGTTGCTGTTGCACAGTCAAGTTGCTGATGCTGCACTGCGTCTGCGTCACTCGAGTCGCTTGGCCAGCACGACGCCAACCACAACGGTTGCCACGACGACGACAACGACAACGGCTGCTGCTCTCGATGCTGAAACCGAGCCCGCTTTGACGCCACCAGCCTCTGCCACAGAGGCAGAGGCAGCAGCCGAAGTTGCAACTCCAGAAGCCGCTTCCGTCTCCCTCTCCGCCTCAGATCCTAGCAATAACAAGCACAAACGTGGCATTCTCCATGGCGCCTCGCTTGCTGCCGGACATTGGCCGGGACGCACCTATGCCGCACAGTATGGCTACAGCTTGCAACTGCCGGCGGCAAGCAGCTTCTATGCCGCAGTGCCCGCTGCTGCCCATCATCGTCATCATGGCTTTGTTAAGGTTCCCGCTGCCGCTCTCGGCGGCTTCCATCTGAAGCAATATGCTCCGGTGCCCGCTGCTGCTGCTGCAGCTGCTGCCTTCCTGCCCACTGCTGTGGCCACGCCTGCTGCTGCTGCGCTGCCCGCTGTCTCCGCGTTGCCCGCCGCTGTTGGGGGCATCGCCTCGGCTGTCGCTGCCTCGCCCTCGTTTGTGCTGCGTCCCGGCAACGCCGTTGTTTCCTCATACAGCGTCAACTATCCGCATCAGCATCTGCACCGACCCGTCAAGCCTGTGCACTTCCATCACGCCGTGCAGGTAAGTTTTGGTTGACCGCAGGCTAGAATTGAACAACGGACGGACTGAGTCGAGAGTGACCTTAAACCTGAACTTGGACGTAAAGATTGACTGAAGTGTGGAGTCTAGACTGGCTAAGCTTGAGACTGAGCTAGGCACGGACTTAGGCGTGGAGTTTAAGTTAAGTTCCCAGACTAAACCCAACCAAAGCAGCATGAGACGACCCATGTTCGGTCTTCTAACTTGTCAGAGATTTCAACCTTTTTCTAGACTACAAACTAAGTTTTAGACTACGCGAGAAATTCTTGACGTCGAGTCTAACCTTCGACGGGAGCATAAGACTAAGCTTGGAACTGAGCTAGACTCGTACGAAGACCTAGAATTTGAGCTTGTTCCCAGACTAAACCTAACCGAAGCGCATTGTTACAGGATGAGACAACCTATGTTCGGTCTTCTAACTAGTCAGAGATTTGAACGGTTTTTTAGACTATAAACTAGGACGAGTTAAGTCTTTGACTTTGAGTCAGACTTAGATTCTGCTCCAAGCTTGTGGCTTCAATCTGAGGTTAGCGACTAACTCTACAGTAACACCGAGACATGGACGTTAAGAACATCCTGCTAGGGATAAAAAGAGACGTAAGACGTAAGAGTAAAAAAGCTAAGAAAATGCCTAGAAAAAGACTTAGACCAACGCAATCGCTGTAGACAGCTTGACCAACCCTAGAGTGACACCCAGTCCCAGGACAGCGACTAACCCTAGAGTGACAACTAGACATAGACCTTGCAAGACATTATGCTAGATGTACAGCAATGCGTAAGCTTACAAACAGAGCTAATAGAAAACCTAGACCGACCTAAATATTTTAGACAGTTTGACTAACCGTAGAGTGATACCCTGACGTTACAAATATCCTGATAGGGATAGAACAAAAAGGAAGCTCACAAAAGAGCTAATAAAAGATTTAGGAAATGACCTAGATCAACGGAAGCGTTTTAAACCGCTTGTTCTAACCCTGTTAGATCTAGGATAAGTGCTAGGCTTATGGCGCAGACAGTATCAACTACTTAGGAGACAAAAAATAACCTACACTTCAAGCCAGACCCTTAACTAGTTATCTTTACTAACAACATTCGAAGCGCTCAGACTTTACTTCTAGATCTAGGCATTCACCTAATTTTTGCGCTATTTCTTATATCCCTTTGCAGCCCAGCTACGTGCAGACCATTGCGCCCGTGCCTTCTGTTACACCCCTTGCACCTGGACTTCCCCTACAGCCAGTGCAACCAGTGCAGCCCCTTCAACCTCTACAACCAGTGCAGCCAATTCAACCAGTGCAACCTATTCAACCCATTCAACCCATTCAGCCAGTGCAACCCGTGCAACCAGTGCAACCAGTTCAGCACGTGGCTAGCCTGCAACCCGGTCTGACCTTTACCGCTGTCAATCCACCCGTTGCCGAGTTCCCCGTGGTGCCGCAATTCCCCGTTGCCCCCCATTTTCCCACCACCGCCACAGCTGTGCCCGTTGTGCCACAATTTCCCGGCACCGCAGTAGCACCACAATTGCCAGTGACACCCAGCTTTGTGCCTGCTGGAGGGCCACCAGCGCCCGAAGTGCCCGCCATACCACAGATTCCGCAAATCCCAAGCATTCCCCAAATCCCGCAGATACCCAGTATTCCCCAAGTGCCGCAGATTCCCAGCATTCCACAAATACCGCATATACCTCAAATTCCTGAGGTGCCCCAAGTGCCAGAGTTGCCACAATTCCCACAGCTGCCACAATTCCCACAGTTCCCCCAGTTCACAGTGCCGCAGTTCCCACAATTCCCTCCGGTGCCGCAGTTCCCCCAAGCGCCCAGCACACCCGTCGTGCCCGCCATTCCCGCCGTGCCCGCCACTCCGGCATTGCCCGCCCAGCCCGCTCAGCCAGCCAGTCCCGGCACACCGCCACCGAGCAGTCAGTTCTTCCCGGCAGCGGTGCAACCGCCACTCCCCCAACAGCCACCCACATTTGTGCAGCCCGAGGCACAGTTTCCGGGTGGCATAGTCCCGCTGCCCGGCTCCTCGCCGGTCCAACCGGACTCTGGCACAGCAATTGCCGCACCACAGATTCCCAACTCTCCCGAACCCGAGGCCGAGCAGCCGCTTCCCTCGCCAACGCCAACGCAACCACAGCAGCCCTGGAAACCGGTCTTCTATCAGCCCCCATCCACAGCCAGTCGGCCATCGATCACACTCCTGCCACCCTATGGCAGCGCACCAGCTGATGGTAAGTTCAGGATAATTTCCTATTTGCGGAGCAGCTTTTATAATCGGTTCTCTCTCGGTGCTTCTCAGGTTATTTGCCACCCGTTGGCGCACAGTCGGCGCAACTGAACTCAGGCAATGGCGCTCAGGGTCAGGGCATCTTTGATCAGCTGAGCGACGCGGAGATCGAGCACATCTTTGCCCAGGCCAATCTGGCGCAACAGCAGCACCAGCAGCAGCATCATCATCAACATCATCATCACAGCAGCAGCTACCAACACTATTGAAAGTGTGGAATCTCTCTTTTCTACCACTGATTTTTTTTTTGTTTTTTTTTTACCTCTTCTTTCTGCAACTATGCTACTCTTTCGCTGTATATTAAATTATTATTATTATTAAATAAGTTATTTATCAAAACATACAAAATGAAATGTGTAAGCTTTCCTTTCCGAGTTGTCTGAGGGCGACTTTTATTAATCTGAAAAACACGATTTGGTAAGAAGTAAGCCGACAGACAAAATCTTATGCACAAAACGTGTAAATAACAGCGTTATAAATAGAAATTTGAAGCAGTCCATTGTCAATGGTGTGTATACGTGATATAATGATTACGTTATATTCAGTTACGTTACGTATAACTCACTTTACGTACACGTTACGTACGTGTGAAATGTAAATATTTGTTGTATTGCCCTTAACTCATTTTACGTGCACGTTACGTTCCACACATCATATCGCGTATACGCAGCATTGACCAAGCCTCGTATTTTATAATCTTCATATAACGTATACGGTCCATGGCGTATACAAAATGACGTAGTGTGACATATTACGTTAACGTCACATCCATACGTTAGAAGTGCAATATTACGTATACATCATATTCTGTTTAAGTCACGTTACGTATACGTGACAAGTATTATGTTTCCGTCATATTACGTATACGACCTTATAACCATGTACGTTTTATTATACATATAAGACTTATTACGTATGCGACTTACTGCGTATACTTAATATTTTTATGCGAGCACCTTTACTTTTATAAGTTTCGACTTTACGCGACATTTAATATAGAGTTTGGAAATAATTGGAATGCATTTTAAGTGAATTGAAGTTTAGTTTAATTTTAATTTAAGAAAATTGAAGTATCTTGAAGTATGACCGCATTACATCTTTTAATAAATGTATACCAAGAAATTGAAAAAAGATCTGTGAAAATAAATGTTTCCGAGGCCAAGTCAAATCATTATTAAAATTAATTATTGGTTTTGAACTACACTCAAAGACTGAGGATTATTATAAGTATTTTCAATGCTGCTATTATTATTTTATTTATATATTTACTATATTTAATAAATCGAAGAAAACAAAAGATTTTCAGAATTTAATATTGAATTAAAACATTTCACTTTAGTTTAAATTCGCATTAGAATACATTTGCATACTGACTTTGGTTTTCCGTTATTTTGTGCAGAGCTTTTGGCCGTCTCACAAAGCTTTTTGCTGGCTTTTCACCTTGAACTTGAAGCGCGCGATGTGCGCAGCTTTTTTCATTCATAAATTGGCCAGCTGATTTTCGCTGTTTGAATGAATGCAAAAGGCGAAAGGCGACGAGCGATTGTTCGTTCGTTGCACGCTTCGTGTCGAAGCGTTTGCCGGCAACGAGGCACATGCCACATGTTGCAATCGCTACGATTTCAGTTCTTACCGTTAGCTACGCGAGCGCGCTGCCAATTTTGGCTGCGCGCAACGACAAACGACACAACAAAACATCGCCAAAGCCGAAACCAAAGCCGACAACCAAACAACAAAATTGTAACTTCAAAAAAGACGCCAAAAAAACAACAAAACATTCGTGAACTGATCTCAAAAAAAAAAAAAAAACACCGAACGCGAGTGCTCTGAATTCCATGTTGATTTTGGTTTTGTTTAGTTATTTTTTTTTTTTAAGTGTATTACTGAATTTGAGTGGTTTGTTTATTGCATTTGGGATTGAAAAGAACAACACATAAGGAGAAACACAGCTGTCATGACGATGATAATCTTGATGATGCGTAAGTCTTGCACAAATATACAGATACTATAACTTGATCAATTCGATGCGATGCGATTCCGATAATATTCCATTTGTGATTTCTGATTTCTGATCTGTTTATGCGCGAGAGCATACAACGTGCTGATCAATTATTTTATATACTCGCCGTGCTCTGTTGTAGCTGTATAAATACCAAATACCAAATACTAAATGAGTTTCAGCCCAAAAGCTGCCAGAGACATTGGCCATGTGGCAGGGAAAACAGGGAAAACAACAGTTGATCACACAGATCACACGCTGGCCAGGGAATTCAACTAGCAGATGCTCGATGCTCGATGCTCGAGAGAAGAACTACTTATTTGAATAGCAAGTGGAAAGAAACGCGATCAAATTTGAAAACTATTGAACTCTTAGTTTGTCATTCATTCCTTATAAAAAAAAATAGGAAATATGTTTAGCAAGTTCAAATTTTGAAATTATTTGAACTCTTAGTTTATCATTCTATATTTTTGCACAATGAAATATTAAATATGTTTTGTAAGATGAAAGAGATGCAATAAATGTCAAAGTTTTCATTGTCAATATTTTGAATCTATTTTCCTTACAAAGAAATGTGAAATATGTTTTGCAAGTGGAAAAAGATGCGTCAAATTTTAGAACCATATTAAATATTTAAATATCTTCTCACTTTGTATTCATTAAACTTATTTGGAGCTGAAGGCCTTTGCAATCAGTACTTAAGTAATACAGTTAGTATTATATTATTTGAATTGTATCTAACATTTTTAAATAAATAAATAACATTATTTGGTCTCTAAATTGCAAACTTTATTTCTCTCACATTTTTACATTTTTCATTCTGATTTATATTCCACAATTCCATAATCGAAAACAATGACCTAATTTTATTTATTTGCTCAGGTAGAACTCTAAATTTATCATTTCTCAGCCATACAGATCATAGCACTATACTATGTATAGTATATATAATGCTGACTATAGACAGATTCCCCCGTCTAGCTAATAGAATGTCTTAAAATATATGCGCAAGATCGTTAAATATGTTTTGTATAAATAGAAGTTCGAAATAGTATTCTAGTGCTGCAATAGTTTGTTTACTCACTGACTGAAGTAGCAACAATATATTATATATATTCTGTAAAATGTATTTTGCATGAAATATCGACAAGTTTTCAAGATTTCATTTGAAGTCAAATGAAAGTTCTTCCAGCTGTTCGCCTTTAAAACTTTATGCTGGTAATTTGAGTTTGAGAATTTCCAACCCTATCGAATGTTCAGTCAATAAAACAGCTGCGTTATCTCTCTGCGGAGGCGTAGGAGGCGTGGTCATATGCTTTAGGGACAAAAAAAAACACATAAAACCAAATATTTTCAATTTCCCTTCATTGGATTAAATGAAAATTTGTAATTTGCATATTAATTCACGATATTAAATGGACGATGACCAGGGTTAAGGGAGTGATGAAGGGAGGAAGGAGGGGTGGAGTGCTTGGCTTATGTAGCGATTTACCGTTAGTCTATTAAATCTTTGTAATAAAATGTCATTAAGTTTTGGTGAGCGGCGGTTGCCAACTGCGGTGCGGTGTGCTGTGCTGTGCTGTGCTTTCTGCCACCTTGATTTACGGTGCTGCAAAATGAACCGAAATGGACAGCAGCGAGCAATGAAGTGTTTGCTGTGTGGTGAGTGGATTGTTTTAAGTGTGTGCGGGTGTGTGTGTGTGTGTGTGTGTGAAGAGTGTGGATTAAGTGTGTGTGAATGTGTGAATGAAGAGTGTGGTCTCGATGTCCGTGTCCCAAAAGTTGTGTTATTAGTTGTGACCGCTTCGCAGCTTATGCAAATTCCGACACCAGAAACACTGACTACACTGAGAGAAATTAGGGGCCCGCTAACATATAAAGTTGTAAAATCAATTTCAGTCATTTTACGTCGTTTTATAAAAAATTATAAGTAAAATAAAATTTAACAAATATAAACACAGAGAGAAAATAATCTATATCGAAAGTAGATTTTTTTCGATCATAAAAAAACAATTTTTACGTTGAAACAATCATACATCAAAATTTGTATGCCAAATTTATATTTTAAAATTAAAATCTTGACTCAAGAATGTTTAATGCTAGATTGAAAAGCAGATTGCACATCAGAATAAATATAAAATTGCAATATATAAATGGTAACAATTAGTTATGTAAGTGTAAAATATGCCAAGTTTATTAATTTTGCTTTTCAATATAATCGCACATTAATAATTGTATTGCCGGTTAGGATTTTAATTTAAAACGATTCTTTGCGTTTTGCAATTTTAAAATAAAAATGTTTAAGACTTGGTTTTCTTGTTTTGCTATTTCAAATTCAAATATATTTTTGAGCCCAGAATCAAATAAACTCAAGTTGTTTGAAGCTTTTACATTTTTAAATTAAGAATATATTTTTGTATTGTGAATTTTTGATTAATTTTTATAACACAAAAATGTGATGTCTATATATGAAAATAATCTAGTGACATGACAAATTTAATTTCTATCACATGTGAATTGAATATATATTATTTAAATTTAACTTTAATACAAATAAATAAAAATTAGTTTCGATCATTTAATCAAATTTTTTATTGTATTTAGTTATTTTAATTTAATTATTTATTCACTTTTTCTTGTGCTTATATTAACAAATTAACTTAAACATTACATACAAATTTATTTAAAAGTCTTTTCATTAGCACATCTACTAGTAAGTACTCTTTTCTCTCTGTGTAAGAGTCGCCAAAATGCGTAAGGAGTAAGGAATAGAGGATGAGTGAAGAAGTTGTAGGTAGGTGGATAGAGCAACAGTTTATGAGCATGAACCACTTTAACCGCACTTCAGTTAATACGGCAATCATTTTGTGCACAGCGACGGTGTGGGGATTAAATTCCGTTAAGAGGAGAGAAAACAGCTGTTTGATGTTCCATCAAGCAACCAACCCAAAAAAAAAGCGATGGAACTGATGGAAAATTCTCAACTGGGAAATCGTCAGCACAGAAATTGAGATAGAAATTGAGGCTGAAATGGAAAAGTGGGAAAATGAGATGAGAATGAGAAAATGGGGATATGGTAAATGATAAATTGAGACGGTTGCTGACGGTAGGTGACAAAAGCAAACAAAACACCAGAGGCCCAAAGCCAGACATTGTGCGGCTGTGGTCTTTTGACTTTTCGAAAGTCGCATTTTAATTATGAAATCAAGCAGAAAATGAGAAAACAGTAAAGATGCTGATGAAAGAGTTTGCAAATTTTTGTAGACAAAACAAAAAGTTGATTAATATTGAATAGGTTCAATAAAAAAAAAAAAAAACAAAATAAACACGTTGCATATCAATCACATTTACCTTTGACAAAGGCTGTCAGCGATGACTGCCACTTGACACTTAGCGCTGACAACTTGCTAATGAAGTGCTGTCCACTTGCCAAATGAATAATTTACTTTTGAATGAATGGAAATGTAGATTTATAATTTGATGAAGTGGAAAAAATAAACGATTTATGAATCTTGAGTTGTCAACAAAGGAAAGCAGTATTGTATAAAGTATATAGGATTGTTGTTCTAGTGTTGTAAAACGTATGAGCAAATGTCAGATGCAGATAATAAAAGCTTTATCGTTTCCTTACGTACTTATGTAGTCAATGCCTGATGCCTCTGAAGAGTTAATATATGTACTTTTATATGCTATTCAGCAAATAACAAAACTTTTCTAGTTTTCTCATGCTCTTTTGTTGCATAACCCTCTAAAAAAGGCACGGCAACTTGCTAGTGAAGTGCTGTCCACTTGCCAAATGAATTATTCACTTTTGAATGAATTGGAATATGGATTTATAATATGATAAAGTGGAAAAAGAAAACAATTTTTGAATCTTTCACTCTAGCAGTGTTGTACAATGTATTTATAAATGTTGATCTAGTGTTGTAAAACGGAGTAAAGGAGTAAATGCCAGATGCCTCTGAGGAGTGAATGTGCACATAGTAATACCTTTCAGCAAATAACAAAACTTTTCTCGTTTCCTCACGCACTTTTGTTATATAACTCCCTAAAAAATAATGCATGGCTGCTCTCTCCAACCTCTGTCTTTCCTCTGTAGAGAGTAAATGAAGTACTCGACGCATTCAGTGAGCAACTTTTAAAGTTATCTGCTTCACATGCACACACATAGAAATTCATCCTTTTAGTTTTTTATTTGTATTTTTTGTTGTGGGGCGTGAATCCCGACAATAACGAATCCTTTTTGTATAACGCACATTATGCAGGCAGGAAAAAACAAATAAGTTGGCCAGAAATTTGTGCGTTTCTAGACCAAAAGCAAGAAATGGAAGAACGAGTTTCGGGAGAAGGGAGGAGGGAGAAACGAAGACGGAGACGGAGCAGGAGATGCAAACGGAGTCGATGTTCAGTAGTTCAGCTCACGTCCATTGCCTGCCACATGGAAAATGAAGCCGATTTTCCATTTAAGCATCTGTCGCCCGCGGCTGATGCCCAGATAGAAGAGGGAGGTGGATGGAGGGGTTGCTGATGAAGTGGGGTGAGGTGAGAGGCGGGGGCAACTCATGTTGGGGTGCTCATGTTGATGGCAATGATTCGTAAGCGTTGTCGTTTGTACTGCACTCGTTTGTAATTTGAATACGGCAATCATTATTTATGGACGCTGGTTTCAGATGCCCAGCTAATGACGTAGCCCCCTTCTCCATCTCCCTCTCCCTTCCCTCTCTCTCTCTCTCTTCTCAAACATCCTCGTGTGGCACATGCGAGTCGCTCGCACGCTAATCGACGCCACAAGTCGAGCCCAATATCAAGTGACAAGAGTGCCAGGGACAAGCGATGAACAACCAAACAGTTTTCTATAGTTGTATTTTTTATTTAAATACCCTATAATTTCAGGTCATTCGGAGTTAATAAATGATATTGTCAGTGAGCACAAATTGAATTCAAATTGCATAGCAAAGAAAATTATTTTAAATTACTTACTTTTATTTACAAATTAATGGAATTCAAATTTGCATCATAAATAAAAATCTTTAAATTAAATTAATTTTTATATATTTTTACTGCCATTATAATATAATAATTTGTTGTACTAAAATTTTTTCCATACCAAAATTTTATTAGTATGCGGAACTTCTTAAAGTTTTTACAAAAAATGAAATTTTATTAATTAATTAAATTATAATTTTCTTCAAACAAACTCAACTAGTCAAATTGCGCCCACATAGAAAAGCTAGTCGGGCGACTGTGAAAAACTTGAGTAGATTAAATGTCAATTGCTGTGTAATTTGATAGGCCTTAATTGCTAAATATAATGAGCAGTAACTATGCTAAAGAAAATGCAAGTCATTTAGATAATATTTAAGATTAGGGCATTTTTTACTGAGTTAATACAAAATTTCAATGAACAGAAATATCATTATTACTTTAAAGAAGATATCAAAAATAAACCGAGAAGATAAATTGTTAAGTCAAGATTCAAGCTTGGCATTGATAATTTATTTATTTAATTTATTCAATAATTCCATTAAAATGTTTAAATTTAAAATCAAGACCTCAACTTTTGAAATAAAAAAGTACTCACAAACGAAGTTTCTTATTCTGGAGTAAGGAGTTAAATAACAAAATTCCAAATTATAATTTATATACTATATATTTAGTATATTTCAGTATTTTAATAGTATATTAATTTAATGTATTTAAATGATAATTCTGCACTGTTTCCGCACTCACAGTCGATCACATTTTTGTTGACATAACTCTTTATATTAATATACCAAGTGTTTTGGTATATTTTAGTATTTTGATAATCCCGCACTGTCACAGCCGATCACATTTTTGTTAAAATCCCTTGTTATATCAACATACCAAATATTTTGTTATAGTTTAGTATTTTTTCAGTATATTAACTCTATATATATTTTAATGATAATCCTGAGCATTTTCCGCACTTACAGTCGACAAAGTTGACGTAACTCCTTAAACATATCAATATCCTAAATGTTTTGGTATATTTTAGTATTTTTTATTCAGTCTATTACTTTGGTATATTTAAGAGATAATCCCGCACTGTTTTGTTCTTGTCAAGAACAAGAAGCTCGCAGTCGAGCACACTCGACTCTCGTAGTCTGCCTCAGAGTCAGCCTCTTTATTATATAGTGGTATTTTTTTTTTAATACCCGCTACCCATAGGGTAGAAGGGTATTATAACTTTGTGCCGACAGGAAATGTATGTAACAGGTAGAAGGAGGCATCTTCGACCCTATAAAGTATATATATTCTTGATCAGCGTCAACAGCCGAGACGATATGGCGATGTCCGTCTGTCCGTCTGTGTGTCTGTCCGTCCGTCCGTATGAACACCTAGATCTCAGAGACTATAAGAGATAGAGCTATATTTTTTTTCGACAGCATTTGTTATGTTTGCACGCAGATCAAGTTTGTTTCAAATTTTTGCCACGCCCACTTCCGCCCCTGCAAATCAAAAAAATCGAATAGTAGTTATGATTACTGAAAATTTGGTTGCGATCAGATAAAAATTGTGGAAGTTATTAAAGAAATACTTTTGTATGGGCAAAAACGCCTACTTACTAGGGGTCTGAGTTGCTTTGGCCGACAATCTGGCACATTGTGCCGTTTATGGTATATTTTGAATGGTATACTATATCGACATACCAAACATACCATTTAGTATATTTTTAGTATTTTTAAGTATTTTCGGTATATTTTGAAAATTATAACGCAATATTTTGCCTTTATTAAAAATGGGTAGCGGGTATCTCACAGTCGAGCACACTCGACTGTAACTTTCTTACTTTTTTTTTTTTTTGGTAACCGGAAGCCAGCAGCTTAATTGAATTGTCGCCAGGTGTAATGACGGGCTAAAAGGTTACGCATCATTAGAGTAGGCCATTGATAGGGTTCCCTTCTCCTGACTAATCCACAGCGAATGAAATATATACATAGAACATTCTGAGATGTCTCTACTTGAATGGCATGCAGTGTAATTGAGCTAAGTGATACAGAAAGGTGGCAAAAGGACATTCCAATTCCAATTCGCATTGAGTGATTGTGTTGTTCGTTGACTACAGGAAGGCGATGCTAAATATTTATGACTCGGTTGGATTACGGCTGCTGACAGGAAAAACGAACCCAAAGCACTTAAGACCAATGATAGGAACGTGTTCCCGTTTTAAGCCTACCGCAATCATCCTTAAGGATTGGTTTTGGGAACACTTATAGTATACTATATCAATGATTGTAAGTCTATGCCGGGGCTTAAGTTCAATACGAGACGAATGTCGACACTCCTCTGAGTGAAACTTCTGCTAATAGCTGTCCATGATATTCTTTGTAGTATATTTGGTTTGGGTTATTTAAACTAATGGGCTTTAGTCAAAGTTTTTGCGTGGGAAATACAGAAAGCACAAAGGAATCACATAAGTTTTCGACGAGTTACGAAAGACGGCAAAAGTTAATGACAGACAGCGAATCAAGTAATTAATGTGACCTTGAGCAACAAAGAGGAAATTCAATTTATGCGCGACATGTTAAAATACATTTCAATTGAATCATTGAATCAGCTGCAGACAGATAATGTGAAAATAGTTAAGATAAACGAGTTTGCCTTGATAAGACTTTAGCAGAGTCATGAAATTTTTGAATTTGTAAAGTTTTGTTTTATATTTAACCACATCTCAAATTAAGCTTAATATATTTCATTCTTTAACAAAAATAAATAAATCAAGTTTATCTAGTTTTTAATATTGCCATAATACAAAATTAAGAAAGAAATCTATCTAGATATCCGCTACTCATTTTCAATGAAACCAAATACCAAATGAAAGTACCAAAAAAATACTAAAATATACCAAAACATGTATTTGGTATATCGATATAATACCACTCTAAAATATACTATACAGTCGAGTGTGCTGGACTGTAAAATACCCTCTAATTATTTTCAAGAAACCCATATTAAAAAAAAGTATACAAAATTAAAATACCGAAAAAGTATTAAGATATATGAAAACCTGTATTTGGTATATCGATGTAGTACCACATTGACATATATACAATAAAGTACAATATATACCAGAGTGTCAGCGTTATTTTTTGTCATACAAAAGCATTTCTTAAATAACTTTTATAATGTGTAGCTTAGAAATCATAAATACTATTGTTATTATTGCATGTACCAAAAACCACTCTAACTTTAAATTCACATTGTGATTAGTATAGAAAAGTTATGATATTCCAATAAAATATAAGTGCTGCATATTAATAATAGATGAGTTTGTTTAAAATTACATAAAATTATTGCTTTATTTATTTAACTAAATATATATCAATTGGTTCTTTTATTTATTAAATATCTTATCTTCTAAGTATTGATTGTAGTTAAGAAATTGCTAAAAAGAATACTAAATATTTGCATAGCTTGTTAATAGCTAATATGTCCCCAAAATAGGATCGATCAGCTGAATATCGCATTAACATTGCTGTCAATTTGTTAAGGATGAGCCTAATGAATGGATTTATTGCTAAGTTGATTTATAGAAATAAAGTAAACGAAATAAACTGAAATCAAAGTGCGTCTGCATGCACAGACATGTCAGCAGCAGCAGGGTCATAGGGTCACTTGATGTAATTAACATGTGATTGCTGCCAGCGTTAAGGCATGGACAAAAGTAAGGGGAGGGAAACGGGGGGGAATGGGGAATGGGGGGCTGCCTGTCAGTGTCAAACGCGAGGGCGACCTCAAGACAAACACATAAAAAAACAGAAGGCCACAAAATGAATGTTTGCACAGCGGCAAATCCAGTTGATGTGCGAGTGTGTGCGAGTGTGTGTGTGTGTGGCATGAAAAATAGCATGCGTAATTTCTTGATTGAAGCGTAAAGGCCTCGGCATAGGCTTAAGCTAGGCTCCAGCCTCTCCTCCTCCTCCTCCTCCTCTCCATCTCTCTCACTAAAGTTTAAAAAGGACAACAGACTCGCTTCATTTAACGCTCTGCGAATGTGAATCCGAATGCGGATATATGGCTTAGACCTTTGTCACAATGTTTGTGCATGTGTGTGTGTGTATGTGTGTGTGTGTGTGTGGCATTTATATTCATTTGGGGCATTGCTTGTTGCCACTTATTGACTTTTTCGTTGCGGCCATGCCATGACTATGATTAATACTTTTGGCATGCCACACACACTCTCTCTCTCTCTCTCCTGCTTTGGTATTGGCTTTTAGGCTCGCAAGAAGCAATTAAATTTGGTATTGCAAACAAATTACGTGGTATACGGCTTTTGGGGGGCTTTAATGGGTTAACAATTAACCCATTGGCATGCGAGCTGTATCTCAGTTGTTCCACTTCAAACATACTTGCTACGTACTTATTTTAAAAATAAAATCAGCGTCCAAGGGGGAGGGGGAGGGGCACGCCCCATTTTTGTGTTTATTATCAGCGAAATTTGTTTTTATATGTATTTGTTCTTGTTTTTTTCTATGCTTTTGCTTATTCTTATTTAATTTCGTGTTCTTCACTTGTTTACAACAACTTTTTCACCAAATGCGAATTGTATTTAAAATTCCAACTGATTTTCTAGACTGCACAATCTCCCTTTCTTTTTCTTGCCATCTTTTTCTCACTCTCTCTCTCTCTTTTCATAGCTCTCTTTGAGTTCTGCTGATCTGTTTCGACACTCCAGCAAAAACATTTGAATCTAAACATTGGCGCGAAGTGAATAAAACTTTTGGAATTTCTCAACTTATTTTCTTCATTTTCTTCTTTTTATTTAATTTGGCATGCGGCATTTTAACCCCTCGAAAAAACAAATTTGCTTATCTTATTTGAACTTAAAACATATTTACGGTGCTTCAATCATCTGATGACGCTTACGTCACAACTTTAGAAAATCAAGAAAGTTTTAAGAGGCATCAGCAAAATGCGAAATTCAAAAGCATTCGCTATGCATAGGTTCATCTATTTTATAGTATAGTATTATTAAAAGCATTAAAGCATAATTTTTAGTGTTTCCACTTCCACTTTAAGACAATATTTTGTGTGGCTTACACTTAAATTACTGAGACATTAAATTTTCTATTTTATGTTCTTAAAATTTCTTAATAAGCACTGTCAAATCATTTAAGTTATGGAAAATATTCGAATTATCGAGTGGTAAATAGTAGAAAAGTCACGTTCATATTAGATTTGGTTTTAATAGATGAGAAAACTATGGGGAGAGTGCTCAACTGTGAGATACTTGCAACTCATTTTCAATGCAAATAAAACAGTGTTGTCTTATTCTTAAAATATACTAAATAAATATACTAAAAGGCATTTACGGATAGATTTGGTATATTATTATACTGCTGCAAATATAAAACATATATACCAACGAAATATACTACCACAGGATATATTGAGTATATCAATATACTACTACACACAAAATATGAATAAAATATACCGACTTAATACAGTAAATTATACCAAAATATTATACTATATGAAATACCTTCTACTCAGTTTCAATGAAAACAGTTTTGTATTATTCTTAAAATATACCTAAGAAATATACTCAAAGATATTGAAGGATACATATATTTGGTATATTATTATACGACTGCATCCGAAACAAATATAAAATATACCGAATAAATAACCTATATACTATTGTATATAGCAACGAAATATATATACTACTGCAGGATATATTGACTGTAGTATACAAAATAGTTATAAAATATACCGACATAATACAGTAAAATATACCGAACGCTATACGTCAATATTATACTATACAGTTTTGTATTATTTTTAAAATATACAAAAAATACTCAAAGATACCGCAATCTACGTTTGGTATATCAACATACTACTACATCCATAACAAATTTTAAAAAATATACCAAAGAAATGCACTAAAATATTCCGAATGCAATATATCAATATACTACTACATTTAAAATATACTAGATAATCAACTAAATCAAACATCATCCTTTGATTATTCATCGCAACATTGAAATATGTTGATTATTAGGTATTTTATATTAATGAAATATTTTATAAATCAAATTGATGACAGAATGCGAACAAATATTTGAGTAGCTTAACAACCCTTTTAAAAAATAAAATATTTAAATGATCATCTTAATAAATGAATGGCAAACATTAACAAGTGAGCCAGCATCTTGTTTGCTATACTCCCCATCGAAGTCACCTCTCTAGGGTATATTTTTTTTTAATATGCTGACTGCTTAAAGCAACGTTCTTCGTTCGAGGCTCTTAAAGGTGTAGTAGTTAGCACCTATTTTGGTATTTGGTATTTGGTATTTGCCAATGCCTCTGGGGAATGAAAAAAAGACGTCATGCGCCAAGGCGAACAACTTGCTAATATACTAAAGCATATTGTATATATAAAATATATTGCAAGGTGGAAGATAGCGACCAAAGCACTCGATACAACCAACTCAATAATCGACAAGTTGTTTACATGGCCATCCCCCAACCAAAAAACAAGAAAAAAACACCGAATTGAAATGAAATGAAATGATGAAGAAAAGTCCCGACACGACCCGATAACATTTACCGCAACTATTTCTGTGAATGTCAGTGTACTCGCTATATCTCTCAGTCCGTCCGTCTGTCCGTCCGTCTGTCCGTCCGTCTGTTTTTGTGTGCTATAGGTTGATCGTTTTGGCTTATTCTTTATAGCTCTCGGTCGCTATTTTCGTGGCGTTGGTTGCCGAGGTGCTTTAATTATTTGAAATGGGCATAAACAAAAGCGGGCAATTGACCGCTTTCAATGTAGTGGAGAAGTGTATTTCATTTTTTTTTCTTCGGTTTTGGTTCTGGTGGGGAGTGAAGGGTTTTCTTTAGTTGTTGTTGTTGTTGTTGGGTTGCCCGCCCAAGACGTTGTGTGTTGTTGCCAAGGCGCCGGCAATTGGAATTTATGTGGCAAAAGTTGTAAAAGGCCTAGCTACGCTCTCTTGCTACCTTTTCTCTTTATATCCCTCTCTCTTTCTCTTTTTCTCTTGCACTTGGCAAGCTCATCAATCAAAGCGGCGCGTTGCCAACCAAACATTTCAATTTGCCGGCAAATGTGTTGACAAACGTCCTCAGGACACACACACACACAGAAAAAGAGGGAGAGGGGGAGAGGGAGAGTTAGAGGGAGAGAGAGAGAGAGAGAGCCACAGTCACGTCTCGAGCTGAGCTTGTTTACACGACGCTACTGCAGCGTCTTTTACTGCTTTCCCCCACTTGTTCTCCCTTGCTGTCACGCTCTTGCATTTGCCTTGGGTCTTACAATCTTCTGCACATTAGCAACACGTGTCTCTCGCCGTCTCGCCTTCTCTTCTTCTCTCCTTCTCGCACTTAATTACACTTTTATAGAGTCATCGTCGTTTCCCCTTTCCGCAATTGTTGCTAGTTGCATTGCTGTCCCTGAGTTATGAGCTGATGCAATTCCTTCACTCGCCCATTGTTGTAATCCCATCTCCGTCTCCATCTCCCTCTTCTCCTCTATTCGCAATGCGTCTTCCTTGTTTTTGTTATTTACTCACTTCCTATAACTTGTGTTGTTCATCTTGCTTGTTGCTGTTTGCCCAGCAACTGAGCTGCTTTTCCATTCAGCTTAGTCTATTAATGCTCTGCTCTTATGTTAGACTCACCATGATGACCATCTCATCACAGAGCATCATCTGTAGTTGAAGTTCATTAAGCACTCATCCACCGCAGAGCCATGAATAACTTGCATAACTTTCTTAATTAAGTAGCAATTCTTGCGAAATTTTTCGGGATATGCTCAAATCAAATATGCGTACTATATATGCCGAAAATTCTTTAAGATTGCGGCTGTAATTTGCTTTTAATCAATTGCGACAGCTTGGGCAAATTCTTCAAGAGTTCGTCGCATCTTAAATAAAAGCTTTAAGAGCGTTACAAAATATCTTAATAGATTTTATGTAAGCAGAAAGTACTGAATATATTTTGAAAGATTTTGTAAATTTTCTAATGTTATTTTAAAATTTTCTAAAAAAATTATTACATTAAAATCAATCATTATAAAGCGTAGTAAATTATGTTTCCAATAAAATATCACAGTTCTCTTATGATATAATTTTCTTTCGTGTCGTTGTTTAGATTTTAAATTTCACAAAACAATTATATGAATAATCCTATTTGCCTATTATAAATTTCAACTCCAATTTCTTTAACAATTAATAAGTAATCAATTATTTTATTTTTTAAACTGTTCCTATATTTGTAATATGAATTTTATAATTTAAAATTGTAATTATATTAATGTTAGATATTAAAATTTGTTGCTTTTGAAATACTTTGAAATACAAAATTAATATTTAATTTACTATATATATCATTTTCTTATAATATCATATTGAAATATTAGCAAATATTATAATCACATTATTCAATTGTAATTTATATTTCTTTTACATTTTCATTCATTTTGTATTTATTTTTTTGAATTTTCACAGCATATCCCATATTCGATCTATTTTCGTGTTGTGATTTTTTCATTTGCCACAGCATAATTTGATTCATTGTTGTTGTTGTTTTTTTTTTGTTGCTTTTTGTGCAACTTTCATTTGACTTGTTTACCACATGAAAAGCTCATTTGTTTTGTTTTTATTTTTAATGATGTGTGTCTCTCTCTCTCTCTCTCTCTTTCTCTCCCTCTCTCTCTGCATTACATAAGGAAATTCCTGCATTGTTTTTGCTCGCAGGCTCGCCGGCATAGAATATACATATGTAATTACAAGCTCACCTAGAGCTCTATAAGAAATGATAACTATGCAATTCATTAGCAGTATTTCACAGACAATGTTTCCAAGGAGACCTTAGAGCAAATATTTGTGTTAGAAACAAAAAGAAAAAAAAAACAACCTACAATTTGCTTAATTTATTTCTCAAGTTTTCTTTTGTTGTATACGAACATATTTAGGTTTGCATAGATTGAGACTTTAATGGATATTTAAGATGTATAGCAACAGTTTCCTATAAAAACAGAATTTATATTTAATATGGTTTTCAGTTGATTAATTATACTGTGTGGTCATAAACCAATGCGCATTGCGTATACTTAATGTTTTGCCAACCAATATTTAAATATTATTTTAATCACACAATTTATTCTAAAACAATTTCATGGGAATTGTTGAAGAAAGAAGCTAATGATTAAAATATGTTTAACATTTATTAAGCATGATTCATAGGGTATTTTCCTGGTCGAGTTGATTGCGGTTGCCAAGTTTTTTTCGTTGTTGCTGTTTAATTTAATTTGATTTCGCCCATTTCGCTCTTTGTTGCTGTTGCTGTTATTGCCTTGTGTCTGATTTACATTTATTTGTTTACCTTTTGCTGTGTGTGTTTTTTATTATTTTTATAGCCAAACCGTTGAAATTCTCATTTGCTGTCAGCGCAGCTATCAAAAAGTCGCCCACATTGATGGCTTATCGATGAAGCAGAAAGTGTCCCTCTAGTAAAATCGCCAACTTATCAGAAAGTGTAGTGCACAAAAAACTAGAGAGAGAGAGAGAGACAGGGAGAGTAAGAGTGTCCTCTGGAGTATTTCACGGACCATTGAGCCATGGCCCAAATGTACTGTGCATAATTTTTATTACAAGCAATTTTATTGCATATTTTACATATTCTCTGCACATATTCGCAAATTGCGATTCGCTTTCAATGGCATTGCCCCAAAAACATAACAAAATATAAATACACATAAAAAAAAAGCCCATGCCACATTCCATCATTCCGCTATCGCCAGTTGCCAGTTGCCATTTTGGGGCATATTGAATCCCATTCCATTCCATTTCGTTCCATCTGGCAAAATGCATTGTAAAAAGAGCTGTGCATTAAATGCAATCGTTAAAAATGATAAATTGTTAATGCATATGAACTACTTATTCGGGGGGAACTGGAACTGGATAATTGAACTACTTTTATGAGTTCGTTCCACTTGATTAGTTCGACAGCTGAGTGTTCTGTAAACAGTTTTGTTTTCTGTAGAGTTGTTGTATATTTTAGTATATACTACTATATCCATAATATACCATAGAAGAGATATATTATGAACATAGTAGTATATACCAAATATAGACCTTCGTATATTTTTGCGTTTTTTATGTAATATTATTTGGCATATTATGAACATATTAGTATATCGATATACCAAGTATAGCTTAAGGTATTTTAGTATTTTTATAGACATATTCAGCATTAGTTGATGGTCATTTGGAGTACAAAAACTAATCGATCTTTAAAGTTGATCTCTACAGTTGTTACCTACAAAATGTTAAAGCTAATCTACCCATTGTGAAACCACAAACAATTTGGCCAAAAGCTTTTAGTCAGCCACTTGTTTTGGCCTACTTGAAACGAGATTTATTGGAGCCAAACACTTTTATTTCGTATATCTGCTTCGATGCGGCCTCAAATCGTGAATTATTTCAAATTAAATCAGAAAATCTGAACTGCGTTTTCAGCACAATCTTAGGCAAATCAATAATTTGTAATATTTTATTATGCGAATTTTTATTTATTTGGCCTCCACACAAGAGATTGACAGCTTTCTGTTTGCAAATCGCATTCTATATGTTATATATATATATATTTCAAGCGATTTGTGTATTTAAATCCATTTAACAAATTTTGTGAGGTAGGTTGAGGTCGCGACTGCAATGTCAGCAATGTCAGTTTATATGGCAATTTCATTTGTGTTCTGGGTACTTAAATTAATTGCAATTACTTGCAAAATTTACAAATACTAAAAGTGCTTTGGTTATGTTGATGTAAACATCTAAAATTTTCAAATGTAATTCACAAACAACGCATTTGAATTCGTTGGAAAAGCGTTGAGAGAAATGCAAGCAAATTGCTTAAGTTCTTATTAAGTGAATTAGGATTTGTGTAACTCAAAGTATTTATCTTTTCTTATGTGGTATATCGATAAGCTGCTGCATACAAAATATACCAAAAAGTATCTCATATATAAAATGTCCCCTCTCTACTACATGTTTCGTATATATTCTAAAATGCCCTATCTTCTTTTCATACGTAGTATATTGATATATATATATATACTGCTACATGAAAAATATACTAAAAAGTATCTCGAGGATACACTAATATCTTATTTCTCTCTTTTTTTTCTTATGTGGTATTTCGAAATATTGATACATGCAAAATATACCAAAGAGTATCTTAAATATTTATTAATATCTTCTCTCTCTCTCTCTATCTCTTGTATTCTTAGTGCTACATAAAAAATGTACTAAAAAGTAACTCGATTAAAATCTCCACTCTCTCTCTCTCTTTCTACAATCCTTATGTGGTATATCGATATACTGTCACATACAAAATATACTAAAAAGTATCTCGACTAAAATCTCCTCTCTCTATCTCTCTCTTCTATTCTCATGTGGTATATCGATATACTGCTACATGTAAAATATACCAAAAAGTATATCGTAGATCCACTAAAATATTCTTTTTCAATTATTTTCTTATTTGGTATAGAAACAGACTGTTACATGCAAAATATACCAAAAAGTATCTCATGGATACAAAATAATCTCCATTCTCATATTTTTTGCTACATTAAAATCTCTTCTCTCTGTCTCGCTTCTTTCCTTATGTGGTATATCGAAATACTGCAACATACAAAATGTACTAAAAAGTATCTTAACTAAATTCTCCTCTTTCTCTCTCTATCTCTTCTATCCTTATGTGGTATATCGATATACTGTATCTCGACTAAAATAGAAATGAGAGAGAGAGCTTCTATATCTATATCGATATGATGTTTCATACAAAATGTATGAAAAAGTATCTCGAGGATATACTAAAATCTCCTGTCTCTTCTTATCTTATGTGGTATATCGATATACTGTCACATACAAAATATACTAAAAAGTATCTCGACTAAAATAGAAGAGAGATAGAGATTCTATCCTTATGTGGTATATCGATATAATACTTTATACAAAATGTATCAAGAAGTATCTCGAGGATATACTAAAATCTCCTCTCTCTTCTTATCTTATGTGGTATATCGATATACTGTCACATACAAAATATACTAAAAAGTATCTCGACTAAAATAGAAGAGTGAGAGAGATTCTATCCTTATGTGGTATATCGATATAATACTTTATACAAAATGTACCAAAAAGTATCTTGAGGATATACTAAAATCTCCTGTCTCTTCTTATCTTATGTGGTATATCGATATACTGTCACATACAAAATATACTAAAAAGTATCTCGACTAAAATAGAAGAGTGAGAGAGATTCTATCCTTATGTGGTATATCGATATAATACTTTATACAAAATGTATCAAAAAGTATCTTGAGGATATACTAAAATCTCCTGTCTCTTCTTATCTTATGTGGTATATCGATATACTGTCACATACAATATATACTAAAAACTATCTCGATTAAAATCTCCGCTCTCTCTCTCTCTCTCTTTCTACAATCCTTATGTGGTATATCGAAATACTGCATCATACAAAATATACTAAAAAGTATCTCCTCTCTCTCTTCTATCCTTATGTGGTCTATCGATATACTGCTACATATAAAATATACTAAAAAAAGCATTAACTTATACACTACAAACTACTCTCTCTTCTTTCCTTAGGTATATTGCTGCTCTCGCTTGCCACAATCTGCGTGGCGAGCATCACACAAAGCGTTCAGCTGACGAGCTCCATGCAGAGGCATCTCGTCTACATGCTGGCCGATGGCAATGGAGCTGGCGACGGAGCTGGCGGCAATGCTGGTGAAAATGTCGAGCTGGTGGGAGCGGATGCCGATGCCGATGCGGATGCGATATTGTTGCCCGACGAGAAGGACAATTGCCCGGCTGGCTATTTTCACTGCAATACGACGGCGCAATGTGTGCCGCAGCGGGCGAATTGTGATGGCAGCGTCGATTGCGACGATGGCTCCGATGAGTGGAACTGTGTGAACGAGGTGGATGCCAAGTATTGGGATCACTTGTTTCGCAAGAATCCATTTGGACGCCAGGGGATGGATGACAAGCCGATTGGCGATTGTTGTGAGTGAACAAGAGTGTATGGTAAAAGAAGAACAAGGTCAAAGCAATTAAAGTGGCGCCAACAAGCGGACGGTAGCAGATACTTGCTATTAGTACATTATGCAAAAAAATCGCATGTAAATTTTGCCAGTTGAGGCCATTCAACGTTGCAGGCAGCATTAATTGAAAGCACAATTACGATTATTCGCAATGCGAATATCAAATATAATGACAACAAAACCACAGTGAAGACTCGCTAATGTGCACACCATTATCTCTCTCCCGCTCTCTCTCTCCCGCTCTCTCTCTCTCATTCAGCTTGGCTGAATGCCAACTTTAGCTGTCCTTGTCGTGGCTACGAGATTTTGTGTCGTTTCCAGCAGCTCACAACGCTGCCAGCGCATCTGCCCAACAACAATCTGGTAACGCTGTAAGTATCGCAAATTTCAAGTGGAACACTGTGGAATGAAACACAAAAAAATTAAACCAGAAAACTGAAACGAAATAGTATCATTATCATGTTAAGCTGTTTGTCCGTCTGCCTTCTTCTGTGAGATATATTCGATTATTTAAATAGCTTTATAGTTGAAACAAGTTACAGTTGTATCTTTTTGTAAATCTGATCTGTAAATTAGCTGAAAGCATTGCTAATATTAGATAAACGTATGCATGCTTAGTATCAATTTGTTGTTTAAATATTGATTTATGATTCAGAATTGATTACGGAATCATAAATTTAAAGTAAATTAAAGATTTTAAATTTTTTATTATGTTTTTTAATTTGCGCTTAGGAATCTATAGAATTGACTTCAAGCCAAGCTATTTCATATTCGTGCTATCTGCTGTTGAGTTATTACAAATGCAATGAGATTTTTGGTACACAATAATAACTAAAGTATTTTTGATGCATGAAAAATGTAAATTTTATTTAGGAAATAATAATAATACTTTTATATGACATGGTATATTTTTAATGTAGTAATATTAATATACCAAGTATAGCCTTTGGTATTTTTTCGTGTATCTTTTGAATGTAGTAGTATATTAAGTTACCAAATATAACCTTTGGTATATTTTAGTATTTTTGGTATATACCGCTTTGTGTTACTTATAACACAATTATCATAATACTTTATTATGACACGATATATTTTTATTGTGGTAGTATGTTAATATACCATATATAGAATTTGGTATATTTTGTAGACTATATATTAGTATTAATATACCAATTATAGCCTTTGGTGTTTTGCCCTGTATCTTTTGAATGTAGTAGTATATTAATATACCACATATAACCTTTGGTATATTTTAGTATTTTTGGTATATACCGCTTTGTGTTACTTATATTGCATCGGATAGCAGATATCTCACAGTCTTTTTTTCGTGTTGTGCTATGTTTAATTAACATTTATATTTGCACTCATTTTCTTCTCTTAAGTCTCTTTTTGTGCGACTTTAAATTTATGAACATTTCTCCAGCTTATTTGAATGCTTTCGCTTTGCGGTTGCCTTTACTTGAGGTGGCTTCAATTGCTTTTTCAGTGCAGTGCATGCTATTTATAGCTGGGCATATTTATCTCATGATACTATTGATTGTTTCTAATGAGCGTTTTGTGGTACATACAATGAAACGAGTGTACAAATATACATACATACATATATACATATATTTTAATTGACTTGCCTTACTTGCAGAGACCTCACGGGCAACAGCTTTGACATCATCAACGAGAGCTTCTTCAGCGCTCTGCCCGAAGTGGAGAGTCTGTGAGTATCCGAAGTGTATACAGTAGTGGTTGGATATTACGGGTTAGTTGTGCCAGCGCTTCATTAAAATCGGCAACTGGCAACCAAATGTGAACGGCTTTAGAAGGCACACAGAGTGAGAGTGAGAGAGAGTGAGAGTGAAGGAAGAAGAATGCGAGATGCGAGTATTAGCGTCATGCTGTGTCTCCCTTAAGCAGCCACATGCTGTGTCCCATACAAATTACACATACGCACACACACACACATGGCAAGAGTTAAACACAAGAAGAAGAAGGAGTGCTCGGGAGGGGAGGGGGAATGTCTTGCAGGCGATTGCAGTTTATGTGCCACTGTGCCACAAAACGACATTCGCCCACGCCGTCCACGTCCAGGCGAAAGCCGTAAAAGTCTTTGTAACATACGAGCCAACTGCTTCGTTAACACTGCGAGAACTTTAAATTTTCATAGAATGCGACCGGGCAATGGGGCACAGTGAGGCAAAGTGAGGCACAGTGGTCAAAAAACCGATTGCCATATATTAAACTAGTGAAAGCGACTTTAAATAAACGTATTTTGTATTAAATTGAAGTAGTCAAAGAGGCATAGAGAGAGAGAAAGATAACGAGAAAGAGAGAAAGAGAGAGAGAGAAAGAAAGAAAGAAAGAGAGAGAGATAGAGAGAGAGAGAAATTTGGAAAATGAAATATTGAGATTTAGAATGGATATAGAAATAAAAATAAATGATTTTTGTAAATAAATATAGAAATAAGAATATATATGGGACAGTGAAAGCTTGAAAGAAAAGAGAAAAAATATAAAAAAAGAATAGAAAAGAAAAAGAATAAGCGAGAAAGGCAAAAGAGAATAATTATATGTTAATAAATATAAAAAGAAGAATATATAAGGAAATAATATTCAGATTTGTTGTATAATTTATTTTAATAAAGTCAATGGAAGATAAAAAAGAAAAGCCTATAATGATTAGTAGATGAATATGTGAAACTTTTTTTTAAAAAAATCAAGAAAAGCTATTGTTAGATGATTTCAAAATGAGCTGTCTCTAAGGAAGTTTACCAAACTTGGGAAAGAAACGATTTGTTAACAATATGATGAGAAACTTGTAGTTAGTGGAAAGAAAGAACTCCATCATTGAAGAAGAAAGAAATTTGAGCCACAGTTAAGCAGCAGTTAACGATAAAACGAAGACGACATTTTGGCCTGCGAACTCAGCTGTTGCATGATAGAATTAATTTAAGTTAATGCCTCAAATTTTGTAGCTGTCGTTGTAAAACATAAATCAAATCATCTCTCTCGTTTCGCTCAGTGTATGCCGCAGCTGCTTGTGTCTGTGTGTGGTCAGAATTGTGTAGTTAATGGCTCGTCAGTCCGTCAGTCCTTCAGTCCGTTCAGCTAACCATCTATCTGTCTACCCAGCAGTCTGTGACGCTGTTGGGAGCTCTCGTATATTGCCTATTGGTTGGATGTTGAACGTTGCTTAAGCCTAAGCACTTGGAAATCCATCATTGCACAGCCTGGCGATGGCGCTCTCTCCCTCCCTCCCTCTCTTTCTGTCTCTACCTCTCTTGGTGCTTTGTTCTTGTGGCACATGTGAATGTGCCGCACCATAAGCTGCTGTCAAGTGTTGCGACGTGTTGCCATCGCAAAACATTTGTGTCTCCTCTTGGGCGCGCTGTTGACGTGTCAACGCTTTTTAAAATTGACAAATTTTGCGCCACGCCCTAATTATATATGGGCAGCAACGGGAGAAAAACGGGAAAAGGACAACACGAAAAACGATGACGCTCGACATCCCGACATCCCGACATTCTACATACTCACACTCTCAGTCTCAGTCTCAGTCTCACTTTTAATCTCACTCGCTTTCGCAGCATTGCGTAGGAGGCGTAAAAACATGTGTGAAAATTAAATTGACCGCAGGCAGCGGCGTTATCTGGTGGGTGTCTCAGATGAAAAGCATTGCAAATACAATATGAGAAAACATGAGTAGGTGAGCTCAGCCAAACAAATGTTGAAGTGTGAGTGAGATTGAGCAGAAAAAACTATTTCATAAACTAAAGTTGTAGTTGTCAAAACGAAGAATTTAAATGGTAGAAATTTAAAACTAATTCAATTTATTATTTTAAAGTGTGAGCTGAGAAATATGGAATAAAAAAAGGTTAAAAATGTTGAAGAAAAAGAATTTTGGTAAACTTTTAAAACTGTTTATTAACTCTTGCTAACAAAAGAAATTAGTTTGAGAAATTTTATAAATATTATTTGTATTCCATGAAATACTTAATATTGAAGTAATATTAGTTAAACCAGAATTTATATGACAGCCATTTTATTGAGCAGAAAAACTATTTCACAAACTGAAGTTGTAGTTGTCAAAACGAAGAATTTAAACGGTAGAAATTTAAAATCAATTCAATTTATTATTTTAAAGTGTGAGCTGAGAAATATGGAATAAAAAAAGGTTAAAAATGTTGAGGAAAAAGAATTTTGGTAAACTTTAAAAACTGTTTGTTAACTTTTTCTAACAAAAGAAATTAATTTCAGAAATTTTATAAATATTATTTGTATTCCATGAAATACTTAATATTGAAGTCATATTTCTTAAGCCAGAATTTATATGACAGCCATTTTATTGAGCAGAAAAACTATTTCACAAACTAAAATTGGGGTTGTCAAAAGCAGAATTTAAATGGTAGAAATTTATTTTAAAGTATGAGCTGAGAAATATGAAGATGACAAAAATTGGATAATAAATATGAAATTGGAATTAATTTAGTTGCATTAAAGCAATCGAAGCCAAAGTTCAAGATGTGATGAAAAGGAGAGTATAAAAAAAAGGTTAATAAAATAAATGATATGGCTCAAAACTCTATTTGATTGTTATGTATTCTGGAAATTGGAAGTGCAGTGCGTATACTTGATATTGCGTATACTTGTTATTGCAGCCATAGAACGGCTTAGAAAAGAATGCAAACAATTGTGCTTCTTTTGATGGAACATTTTGTTAGTTTCAGCGCTTCAGAACTATGCAAAATAGCCTTTTCATTACCATATAACAAAAGTCTGAGAGCTGTATGTGTAAAAAATTGAAATGCGCTGAAACTGTGGGAGTTCCGTTAGCAGTTGCGTTGTTGTTGTCCTCTCACATGCCACACAAGTGCGACACGAAGTAACGCCCCAAGTGACGCCCCACACACACAAAGGCAAATACTTTTGCGCTCTCTTCCTCGCAAAAGTAAACTTTTTATACCCGCTACCCATAGGGTAGAAGGGTATTATAACTTTGTGCCTCGATGAGATGTATCAAACAGGCTGATGGAGACATCTCTGCCCAATAAAGTATATATATTCTTGATCAGCGTCAACGGCAGAGACTATATAGTTATGTCCGTATATATCGATATACCAAATGTAGCCCTTGGTATTTTTTTTAGTATTTTTTCAGTATATTTTATAATAGAGTTGCATTGACAATAGGAAGCGAGTGTCTCAAAGTCCGTATATATCGATATACCAAATATAACTGCCGGTAGATTTTAGTATTTTTTTGGTATGTTATTGTATTATATTTTTAGATTAGGGTTGCATTGAAAATAGGTAGCGCGTAACTCACAGTCCGTATATATCGATATGCTAATAATCTAGCATTCGGTATATTTTTAGTATTATGTGGTATATTAATTTTCAGTATAATTTTAGAATTAAGTTGCATTGACAAGAGGAGGCGATTGTCTCAAAGTTCGTATACATCGATATACCAAATATACCTTTCGGTATACCTTAGTATTTTTTTGGTATGTTATTGTATTATATTTTTTTAAATTAGGGTTGCATTGAAAATAGGTAGCGCATAACTCACAGTCCGTATATATCGATATACTAATAATCTAGTATTCGGTATATTTTTAGTATTTTGTGGTATATTAATTTGGTATATTTTAAAATTAATACCACCTTTTTGTCTTTATTCAAAGTGAGTAGTACTATATCAATATACCAAATATACTATTCGGTATTTTTCTAGTATTTTTTCCGTATCCTAATTTGGCACTGTTCTGCCTTTATTCGAAATAGGTAGCGCGTAACTCACAGTCGGTATATATCGATATAATAATAATCTAGCATTCGGTATATTTTTAGTTTTTTATGGTATATTAATTCGGTATATTTTATAATTAATACCGCACTCTTTTGTCTTTATTCAAATACTATATCAATATACCAAATATACTATTCGGTATTTTTCTAGTATTTTTTCCGTAGCTTAATTTAGTATAATTTAAGAATAACACCGCACTGTTCTGCCTTTTATTCGAAATTGGTAGCGGGTATCTCGCAGTCGAATACACTCGACAGCAGCTTTCTTACTTTTATGTGTGTGTGTGTGTGTGAGTTATCAAGTTGGCAATTGAATTGTATATTTATTATTAAGTTTAATGCATTGTTTTACTGTAATTCTATTTATGTCTGCAATCTGAATATCTTTACAGCGTGCTGAAACTTTGCTCAATCCGTGAGATTGCCTCGCATGCATTCGATAGACTGGCGGCCGTTCCATTGAAGACACTGTAAGTGTGAGGCGGGAGGATGCGGATATAACTCATAATTAAGTCATCTTATTTATGTGCACTCAATTTATTTGTTGCTTAAGTTGCCCTTGTGTTTTTGTGTTTTTCATTTCTTTGCAGTTATATGGACGATAATAAATTATCCCGTTTGCCAGAGCATTTCTTTGCCCCGGGCAATCAATTGAGATTGTTGTAAGTATTACTTACTGGCGTAATTAAGATGCTCCCGTTAACTGCATGCGATTTATCGATATCGAGCTGCCAGCACCTTTCAGACAGAGTGAGATAGAGAGAGAGAGAGAAAGAGAGAGAGAGAGAGAGAGAGAGAGAGAGAAAGGGGAACAAAGAGAGAGTCACAGAATTTGACCTTGCTTAGAGAGTGAAACACACTCATTGAACTGTGTTAATTTGATGACAATGCGTAGACAATAAAAAACAGTACTTTCGATTTAACACAGCTGTATTTTGATGCACAAGAATTTCTTTATTAAAATTGATTGATTTTTATGATGATGAAGACGATGTGACAATCATCATTTCATCATTTTACATTTCCTAACTCACTTCAGTTTAGTCAACTTTATTTTAAAAACATACAACTTAATGCACAATCCCAACTCAAGGTCATAAATAGAAGTTAAAGAAATTTAATCAAAGTGCAGCCCTATAAATATATATTTTTGTTTCTTATTTCATTTACATTCTATAGCTTTAATATATCGATTTTGTAGATTTAATTCTGAAGAAACATAGACAAATTTTTTAATTTGATTGTTTGGACAATTTTTGACTGACAATCTGGTATATTTACTACTCTATGGTATATTTTGAGTATAGTACTGAATCAGTATACCAAATAGATGATTTGGTATATTTTTAGTATGGTATATTTTGAATATAGCACTGTATCAGTATACCAAGTAGATCATTTGGTATATTTTTAGTATTTTGTGATAAATTATTTAGTATATTTCAACAATAATACTGCTTTTATTCACAATGTATAACGGGTATTATACAGTTCTACTGAAAATAGATAATAAATTCCATTGAAATCTTGTCGAATAATATTTATTTCTATACCGTATTTCATTCATGTTCCATCATCATAATTTTTTAGACATATAATACAATAATATTTTTTGGCAACATTTCATCTACATTGTATCATTATTTTTATCTCTTTGCTGTTTCTCTCTGTTCTGTAATATTTAATTCCATTTTCAATCTTCAAACTTTTCTTGAAGTGTTCATTTCTTTAAGTGTAAAAAAGTGTTGCATATTCCCAGGCGCGCACAATCATAAATCGCGCATACGACGTGTATCGCAGGCGTTAATTTGTTATTCACTCGCTGCTCCACACACATTTATTAACAGACTAACTTATTTATTAGCTTTTGGTAAATTGGCAATCGCCATTTGCCACTCGAATAAACTGCAGAATTTAGTTGGTTAAATATTTATGCGCAGCTCGCTAATAAAATTATAATAAATTCACAATTAAAAGCGACAGTTTAAGTCAGTGGCCCCTCGAATTGAACAATGCTTAATTATTATCAGCATTATGCTAAATGCATTGTTTATTCACTTTCCGCAATAGTTTTGTATGCAAATCCAGCAAATAAATATCAAGTGTAAATGAGAGTTTAGTGGGAACTATTTTTGTTCTTTTTTACATTTCAACTTTTGTTTTTGTATATTAAATACTTAATAGTTAGCAATAAATTGTCAAAGTAAATGCATTATTAGTTTGGAAAATTTAATGGCAAATTTCAACATTTAAGAAAAATATTTAAACAGCAATTTGTATTCTATCACAAACCTACCAAGAGTTTACAATATATTTTAAAATATGTATTTAAATTGAATAATAATTTAACAAAAATTAAACTCAAGTTAATTTGGCTTTAAATTAAAGTAACTCATTTTGTTTAAATTACTTTTTTTGCAACGCATTGTTTGCATATATTTTATGCGCAACTGTACTAAATGGAAACCAACAAATTCGTTGCCAACTTTTAGGCAAAGCGAAAGCAAAACACAAAAAAAAAAAGGGGGGCATATTATCTGACTAAATGAAAAATGCTGTAATTGCCAATAACTATAGATATATGAACGCAGATATTGTACTCGCAAAAACACACACAGAAGCTGTGAGAAACACAGAGAGAGAGAGAGAGAGTGAGAGTGAGAGACAGTTATGTGCACTCGCAATTGTTGATTGTATCATCAAATGTATGTGCAATCAGTGTGTGTGTGTGTGTGTGTGTGAGGGGGAGGTGAAAGGTGGAAAGGTTATGCAATGAGTCCCAACTGATGATAATCGCCCACACACACACACACACACACACACACACACACACACACACACACACACACACACACACACACACACACACACACACACACACACACACACACACATTCTCTCATTTATTGTCTCAACAAACTCGTTCGCTTTTGTTGCGTATACGCATCGTATGCCATTTGGGGTCATAAAGTCGCCCATTGTTTTGGTCTCAGCTCAGAGGCAACGTTGAGGTTGCAGAGGTTAGAAAAGCTCAACGTTCGACTGAGCTCCACAATAAAAATATTAGCACAAAAGTAAAAGTTGCAGCAGAGATGCACGTTGTTCCGTCCGTTGTTGGAGGGCCAAAGACAACAGCTGCTGCAGACGGCGACAAACAACAACAACTCAAGCGGATGCGACAGCAACACCAACAACGACAACAACGTAAACAAGTGAGAAAGCTTCAGTCGAGGGTGCGCGACTCCGAGATACCCGGCACATCTTTTAAATTAAAGTGAAACAGTGCGGTATTATTCGTAAAATATACCGCATTTATTTAAAATTATATACCGAATACATTATTTGGTATTTAAATATACTACTACATTCAAATTATACCATAAAACGCAAAATATACCAGGTTATTAATCAAAGCAACGAAGTCCTAACTCAACTGAAAATGTAATAAAATATACTGACAGATATATTACATTCAAAACATACCATAAAGTATAAAATATACCAGATTGTCAATCAACGAAACCAACTTAGCTGAAAAAGTATTAAAATATACTAGCAGCTGTATTTGGTATATTGCTATAGTATTGTATTCAAAATATACCATAATGTACAAAATATACCAGACTGTCAACCAAAGCAAATAATAAAAAACTAGCTAAATATACCGACAGCTGTATGTGGTATATCAATATACTATTACGATCAAATTATACCATGTGATGCGCAATTGTAAATCAAAGAAATAAAGTCCTGACTGTATCAAAAATTCGTGACTTTAGCTTCAAAATGACACTGGCCATTTATTTTTTTGTTTTCTTTTCTTTTTTGTGAGACGGAACGTGGTAATAAATATAATTCAATCAAAAATGCTAGATCTATTTTTTATAGTCTGCTTCTAACACATATTTGCTAAAGGCACCAAACTGTAATACCCTTCTACCCTATGTAGGTAGCGGGTATAAAAACATAAACAACTCAGTTACACGTTGTGGTAGAGCAAGAGAAAAAGGACTAAGTAGGAATAGGAAGGGGAAGAGGAAGAGGGTGGCGACGATTTTTGGGCATTTTCAAGTTGACATTTGGCTTGGGGCAAGTTGCCATGCAGATTGCATTTAATGGCTTATTAAAATACTCTCAGACTCTCCCCCACTCTCAATCTTTATCTCATTGTTCCTCTCTCTGGCTTTGTGCTCATTGTTGTGTGTGGCACATTAAAATGACATTACGACTAATGTGGCAAGTTGTGAATTTTCGTTTCGTTTCGTTTCGCTTCGTTTTTTACTTCTTCCTTCTTTTTTTCCACCTGCAGAATTTTGGCACGCAATCGACTGAGCAGCTTGAACGCTGGCGATTTTCGCCATCTACAACTCTTGGAGGAACTGTAAGTAGCCTTTGCATGACCCAAAACAAAATTCCTCTCGACACTCTCAGTGGCGTGCCATAAAATAAATCTCGTTCTCGTTCTCTCGTTTGGGGTCGCATTCAGATAAATTACCTAATTAATTTGTGATGCTCGTAGTCGAGTGCTTGTTACCTTTTTGTTGCGGTCATTTTATGAAAATGTCTTCTCGATACCTCAATCATTTTTAAATTGCAAACAACACTGTCCGCAGGAATAGAATATTAAATTTATGAATAATGTTAAAAGATTGGTAATGTTATAGCTATATTTTTATGTTATTTGCACATTTTATCTAAATGAATTCTGGTGAAGTTTCTGAATCACTTTAAACTGAACACAAATTTGTTAGGTGCAAAAATATTAAGATATATATAGAAAAAAAAGGAGAGAAAGAGGTTAAAAATATTGAAATTTTAAATTGCAAATATAGAGTATATATAAAAAATTGAAAAATATTGGTATTTAAATTTGGTCAAGCTCTTTAAATTGATTTTTAATGTCGTATTTCAAGTGAATACATTTTCAATTAAAATAGCAACAAATATTAACGGCACTAAAGCCTAAAGATTCCATTAATATTATTGGTTAAATAATATGTTAAACTTGTTATTTATAAAATATTTGATAATCATTTTTATAGGTATGAATGATTATTATTTGCCTTTGAAATTTCATACTGTTTAAGATGTGTTAAAATATAAAGATTTTTATAAATATTATGCGTTCAAATTTGTTTTTATTATTTATGCTGTAGGATTTCTTAAAATTCTGTGCAATTTAATTGAAATTATGTATGTATGTTTATGTTAAAATTTATATCTCTATATTTTTTATATACATTTTTCAGTTTTGGGTCTTTAATTTATTAAATTCTTTCTCGAATGTTTGGTATTTACATATTTGAATTATTTTCATAGTTGGTCCACTTTTTTATATTATTTTTTTTTCAATTCGATTTTCTTTTAAATATTTTAATAATATAATTCGTTTTAAATTTATTTACAACTTGTTATTTATTAACTTGTTTGCCAAGTACAAACTTTTGTTTTTAATCATTTATCTATTTCCTCAATTTGTGATGAATAAAACGCCTTAGCTTAAGGCTGCACATAATCAAATTAAACAGCTTTTGAAATTTTCCAGTGCGTAATTATTTGCCATTGTGAATTCAGCTTGAAGCTTAAAGCGCCCTTTTTTTTGTTACACATGGCAAATGTCTCTTTCTTTGTGTTGTTTACACTTTGTGCCTTAAATAATTCAGAGGGATTTTTATACGTATCTCAAGTTATTTGTGATTTAAAGTCTCTCAACTGTCACACATAATTGGTGTTCCTCGGCTGCATACCGATGAAAATGCCTTAAAGGAATTTCCCACGCAAGTTCTTTGACCTTGGCGCAACTAATTGTTGTTGTTTGCTTTCGTTTCATTTTGTATTATTTCATTCTTTTTACAGTGATCTGCGTGGCAATCTGATAACTGAGTTTGGGGCAAGTGTTTTTGGACAACTGCAAAACCTGGAGGTGCTGTAAGTAAAGCGCCATAAATCACGCTCAACATGCCACGCTATCTCTCTCTTTCTTTCTCTTTCTCCCTCTCTGTTAGTTACCTGAATGAGAATCGCTTGCAACAGCTGCAGCCGGGCATGTTTCCCACCAATTTGCAACATCTTCATACGCTTTCGCTGGCCCAAAACCAAATCACCAGCATTGCGGCCAACACATTCACATTTCCGCATCTGCGACACTTGTATGTATGACTAAAGGGGGCGTGGATAAAGGGGCAGCAAGCTCACATACATAGTTTGCATAGCATCAACAAAGACTTCTTTCTCTCTAAACAACATTTTGTAGCAACATTTTTGCGCCTCTTTTTTTATTTTTTTTCTCTTGCAGATTTTTGGCCGGCAATCAATTGTCCCACATACGCGATGGAACCTTTTGCAACCTCAGCTATCTCCAAGGATTGTAAGTTGCAGGCCAAAAGCGTAACAGTAACGAAAAATATAAAACACAATCAAGTGACTGACGGTGTGCATACCCTGTAAACAGATAGAGGTGCTAAACAGCAGGGGAATTTAAGTGCAAATAACAAAAGCTTAGATTTCCATCAATTTGAAATGTTTTTCTAGGCAGATTTGAATCGAATTTAAAATGTTTGAAATCACATCCAACACTTCCCTATAGTTTTAAACTGTTATGTGTTATTTATAGAGCCAAAAACTTTAATGAAAATATTTTAAAATACATCTAACACATGTGCGTAGTTATTTTTTGGAGTACTTGAAATCACAACTAAGCATATAACTGCTGTGCTATAATCTTAATTTTGACTTACATATGTATTGTCTATGGCAAAAATCTATAAACTTCCCAAGTGTCATTAAGGTTCTCCTTAAACTGAGCGAACCATTCATTTAAAAGCATTTGGACGGACGGCCTGACGGACGCATTTTAAAGGGACACTGCAATAAATTTATTTATGCCGCCAATAATTTATTTTCATTTTTTCTACACAATAATTTACTTTTTTTTGTGCTTATTAAAGCACATTTATTTGTGAATAACAACATGGCGTATACGTAATATTGCGTATATGATATATTACGTATACGCCACTTGCACCGACAACTGAGCACAGGGTATAGCGTAAAATATGTGAGCCACACGCAACCCCGAGATAGGCGTATAAAAATCTGTCGCGACTTGCGTTGCTGCGTGTCCTCAGAGTTTTCCAATTTAGTTGGGCTTAAGCTGCTCCAAGGACAATGAAGAAAATGGTGAGAGAGGGGGCAAGGGAAAGGGGGAGCGATTGCTTTGCCTGTTGTTTGTGTGCGCTTGAGGAATTTCATTTATCAATAATGGGCCCGACAACAACAACAACAACAACGAAAAAAAGGGACAGCGTTTTGATTGGAATGCGGAAAACTAAATCTGCTCACATCTAAAAAAAAAAATGCATAGAAGAATTTGCAAAAAAAAGCAAAAATTTAGAGAGCACATAAAAGCGGAAAACTAATCAAATGTGAAGCAAAAAATAAGTTTAAAAAAAAACCAGAAAAAATAGAAAGGAAGTTGGCATAATGCATATTGAGCAGGAAAGGTTGATTTGCATGCTGTGGCATGCAACAAATGGAAGCAGCAACGCAGCAGCACACACACTCATTGCCACATTACGTGCGATGGCAAGTTTAATGATGAAAGTTTACTCCAAAGGTGGCGACTTCGAAATGTTAATAGCAGCCCAAGCCCAAGCCTGAGAAAATACTATAACACAAAACGAAAGAGAAACAACGTGAACTTTGCGCTGACGGAAATGTTTTCTTTTTTTTTTTTTTTAGACATTTGAATGAGAATCGCATTGAGAAATTCGATTTGCATGCCTTCGACTGCCTGGAGAATTTGAGCTCGCTCCTCTTAACTGGCAATCGCTTTAAGACTCTCGATCCGGCAGTGCTGCAAAATCTGAGCAGTCTTGACTTTATGTGAGTACCGAAGAAATCCCGCGTTTATAGTAGAATGCCTGAAACTGAAAATCCTTGTTTGTAATTGCCAACTTCCCTTACTCTTTCTCTTTCTCTGTCTCTTTCTCTCACTGTGGCAGCTACTTCTCGTGGTTCCATTTGTGTCGAGCTGCGATGCATGTACGCGTCTGTGATCCCCGCGGCGATGGCATCAGCAGCACCTTCCACCTGCTCGATAATCAGCTATTGCGCGGCAGGTAAGTGGCAAACAGTCAAAGTACACAAACACACACACACTCACACACACACACACACATAAAGGGTGGAGGGAAAGGACAACTTAATCCCTTGCTGCTGCTTCTGCTTCTGCAAGTAACGATGCCTTTCTTTATGTTTATGTTTATGTTTATGCTTAATATTGATGTTGCTCCCGTTTCTGTTGTTGCTGTTACTGTGCGTCTTTTACGACTCTGCTCTGCCAACACTTATTTCGGAGTCAAGCATTCGCCATGCTATCAAAGATTAAATACTGTATGCATAGCTCCCTTAAATGATTAATCCCAGCTAAAATCAATTACTTAAGTCACCGCTAAATTAAGCTAATACAGCATTTAAATACATCTTATAATAGTCAAGTAATTCATGGTTGCCAACAGTTACAAAAATGTACAAGTTATTTAAGAAATTGTTAAATGACTGCTTCAGTCAAGTCTGGTATATTTTGAATGTAATGGTATATCGATAAGTTAAGTTAATACAGGATTTAATAACTTGGTATTAAAGTATTTCATGTATGCCATCAGTTGAAAATGTTACAATCTATTGCTTGAGTCGAGTCTTATTAACTTGGGTTGACAATCTGGTATATTTATTTTAAATCTAATGGTATATCGGTATATTAAATAGGTATATTTTAGAATAATACAGCAGTACTCTTGTTTTATTAAAAATGTGTAGCGGGCATCTCACCATCGAGAAGCTGCTTCAGCTGCTATGTTTTTAATGTAATGGTATATCGATATACCAAATATATCACTTGATATATTTCAGTATTTCTTGGTATATTTTATATATTTTCAGATTATTCTAAAATAAAAATATGTATCGAGCATACTCGACTTTAGTTTTTACGTGTTCACTTTACTTAAACAAAACTTCTAAATTTTAAATGAATTATTGAACTGTTTATTATTAACAACCAATTGCTTGCCTATATTTCAAATAAGTAATTTGATAGATAAGTATTTGTTTGTTTTTCCTAAATTTTAACATCTTCCTTCATTTTAGTGTAATTTGATATATAACTGGTATCAAAAATAATAATTTTATAAATTTTAAATGATTAATTAAAGAGCTTTATAAACGATTAATTTTCCTGTGCGACTTTAATTAAATATTTCGCCATATTTGACTTTTACAAAAAATTTTTACACCTTCAATGAAATATTTAACATGTTCATATTCATGCAACAATATTGACTGCATTTCAAACATACAGAAAATAATAAAAAAAAATGTTAGAAGTTCATCAACTTCAAAATTCAACTGCTAATTTTAGTCGGCAAAATATATTCGTGCCTCACTTAATTTGAATTTTCGTGCTATGCCCTAAAACTTATTTAAACTTTCGTTGTTTACCCCGAAAACCAAGTGCACATTGAACAGCAGCTGAACAGCGTGCAATTAAAAGTCAACTTGTCTTATTTGGAAAATCACTTTGAAAATAGTTAATTGGGAATTGCGAAGAATGTGTAATTGGCGCGCTAAGTTGGGAACTTAAATTGCGTGACTTGCAAACCCAATGGGCAGCACTTAATTACCGTTAGATGTTGGAACGGAAGTTGGCCATTCATTACAACTCAATTGAATCAATTGCACTGCACTTCAACATTGTTGAGCCACACACACACACACACACATGCCACAGGCAATTGTCGAAAACAGACTATAAACTAAGCATTTAAATAGAAGAGAGTGCACAGGAGCAGAAAGAGTTTCAGTTATATGTACTATAAATTCAATTAAATGTTGCATTTTTAAGATGATAGAATTCAAACTACACTCGTATATTAATATACCTTACACATACTAAAATATACCAAAGACTGTATTTGGTATATGAATATATTACCTTCAAAATATAATTTAGAGCTCAAATCGTGATAATCAACTAAACCAAAAAGTTCATGTGTTCACCTTTCAGAATATACTATATTAATATACATTAAAATACTAAAATATACCAAAGTCTGTATCAATATAATATTACCTTAAAAATATACTATAGAGTTCAGATCGTGATAATCAACTTAACCAAAAAGTTCATGTGTTCACCTTTCAGAATATACTTTATTAAATACTATATTAAAATATTAAAATATACCAAAGTCTGTATCGATATAATAGTATTACCTTAAAAATATACTATAGAGTTCAGATTGTGATACTCAACTGAACCAAAAAGTTCAGGACTTCACCTATTCTAATATACCTAATTAAAAAATATACCAAAGTTGGTATATCAACATACTGTTCATACTTCAAATACAGTTAAAAAAAAATACTTGAACCCGTCTTCACATTTAAATTTTTAAAAAAAGTTGATTCTTCTGAAATTAATCTAAACGCATCTTTATAAAATTACAGAATCAGATCAAACTACTGATACTTGCGGATTCCCAGAGTTTATGGCTTAAGTTAATTCATTGTTATTATAGAATTAAAATATTAAGGCAAAAATAAGGCAGCAACGTTCTCTTTTTATGCATACTCAGCGAATTTAATAATAAACACATATAACCTTCGCTTGAAACTTAGTTGAACTTGAGAGTGAATGATTGTAATCATCATCAACGTTGAGTTCAGTTGTAAAGAGCACGACGAAGACGTTCGCGCAACAACAACAAATGCATTTGATGTTGATGATCATTGCTGCCAAGTGGAGCTGGAGTTGAACCTGCAGTTGCTGCTGCTGGTGCTCCTAATCCTAATCCTGCTCCTTCTCCTTCTCCTTCCACAGCTACTGCTTCAGTTGTAATTGCAGCTGCTGGTAGCTGCGATTCAATCATCAAGCCATTGTGACTCACACATGGAACGCCGCCGCCTCGATTACGCTCAACAATATTCAGATTCAGATCAGGATTAATATCGGCAGTCGAGCTGTTTGTTTGGTTTTGACGCTCGTACTCGAAATGCATTGTAAATTTAAAAATTTTGATTGTTTTTTTTTTTTTTTTGAGTTAGTTTTTGTAAAGTTTCGATTGCGGCAGAGTTTAAAATATTATTGAGTACTAGTGCCTGGCATTGACAGAAGCGAAGCTTACTGAGGAAGCTACTTGGATACACAATATTTCTATCATTTAGTTAGACTCATAATCAATATGCTTTAGTACATTTGCTATCACACGTTTGAGGTCAATGTTAATTAAACTATTTATTTGAAAATAATTTTACCACTTTAAATAATCTATTCCAGCATTATTGCTTCTTAATTATTAAATATGTAGGTAATCTAATATTTAGCATTAGCAAAGTTGGCTGTCTTATTTTGTTGTTCAATTTTTGAACATGGTAAATTTGCTGCCCCACGTTGGGCGCCAGTCACTTTTGGCATGGCACTTGCCACGCTGCACCTTAAGGCAGTTGCAAGTTTTGGCAATGCATTTCTCATTTGGCATTTTCATTTGCCAAGAAAACGACAAGCAACACCAGATACGGAGCGAGACTCAAGAGACTCAAGAAACTCAGTCAGTCAGTCAGTGAGGCAGTCAGTGAGGCAGTCAGGACTTGTCGTCAGCTAACTGAACTGAGTGATTATCAGACTGCCAGCCACGTAGAGCGAACGAGACAAGAGACGAGAGGCCCTGCAGCTGCTGAACTAACATACGTTGGCGTCTCCTTCGATGGAATTTTCATGCGAAATGAAAATTACGTTTTTCCTAGTTGTTTGTTTGTTTGTTTGCATTACATTTACATGCTCGCTTCACTTTCAGTTCAGTTCCGTTTACAGCACTTCGGCTCCTTTTCAGTTTTTCCAGCTTCCCTTTTGGCAAGTGTCTAATGTGAGTGCTTGAGTGTGAGTGTGAGTATGAGTGTACTCACACTCATTCGCCAAAGCAAACATTACAAGGCACGTTGTGGCATGCAGCATGTGGCATGCTGTGTTTTCGTTGACGTTTTCATAAAAATTAAATACTTTACCATTGTTTTGAATAACTCTTAAGCAATTTCGCAGCAGCTTCTTCTCTCCTATGTTCTTGTTGTTTGTGTTTGGCTTAGTCAAATTTCCACTTTTCTCTAAATCCAAGTCAAATTTCAAGTTGCTGCAACTTTTTGCAGTTGCTAACAGCTTTCTAATCACTTATGCACATATAGTACATATAAAAACACACACTGTTCTAAACTATGTTATCTACTTTCACCGTATCTACGGTTTCAGCAGATCAAAACTTTTGCAACTTTTATAATTTGTGTTGCCGGCAGACAACACACGCCTTCCACAAGCATTACTTATTCATGTGCCGAGTGTTGCTTTAACAATTAATACTATAAATATAGAGTTGTTAAAAAGCTTTTTCTTTAATGAGAAAGTTTTTTTGCAGTGTGAAAGCTTTACGGTTTCTGCTTATTTCGCTGTGCAAATTGTTTGCGTAAAGTAAATGAAATTCTTTAAATTCTTATTAAACAGCTTAAAGTTGTTGAATTTAAATTGATGTACTCCTATTTTATTTTTTAAGTAATATTTAAAAGTAGTTCAAAATGTGTATAAAGCACAAAGAATAAATCAACTTAAAGCTCTTAAAACCTAAAAATAAAACCTCTTCAAGTTGCTTTAAATTCTTATCAAATAGCTTAAAGTTGTTGAATTAAAATTATTTCACATTCTATCGCCTTTTTAACTAATCTTCAAAAGTTAATCAGGTTTTGAAATTAAATTAAATAAAGCACAAATATTCAATCAACTTAAAGCTGTTAAAACTTAAAATAAACCCACTTTAAGTTGATTCATTTGTGCAAGCACAGTCATCAATTAAGTTTCAAAGCTCAAATGTAATATTTTCAAAACTTCAAGGTTATAAAGATAACACTTTAGAATTTTAGCTAGCGTGTTTCAGTTTAGCTTTATATTAAAAGCTTTTAAGTTTTTTAATGCGTATGAACCACACATTATTAATAAATTTAAACCAATTTGATTTTTCAAAGACTGTTAAAAAAATAGTAGAGTTGTTCTTTCACTCTTATTGGTTTTGTTTTTAGTTAATTCAAAAACTCTAAACTCGAAAGCTCCTAAAGTTAATATAAACGCAATTTAAGAAACAACTTTAAGCTCCCTTTTTTTTTAAATAAGCAAGTAATTTTAATTTTTCATCCTCAAGCAATTTAAACGAAGTTTTCTAAGAAGATAATTTAGAGTGTCTTCAAAGTTTTACCTTAAATTGATAGCTGATAAAAAGTAAAATGTCAAATTCAGCTGCTGCTTAATCCCCTAGTCTGCATTCAAATGTGGTAAACAGTTTGGCTGCTTAGTTTAAGCTGCCTGCAGCAAGTTAAAGCCACAATGAAGGTGCCATAAGTAGAATCATGCTCGTAATTTGTAACTTGGTCGACCTTCGACCAATATGGGAGGCGAGTATGAGGGGGAGTTGAGTACGTGTTTATTTTCATATTTACATTTCGTAAGTAGAAGGAAATGCGCGTAAAGCAAATTAATAGATTGTAACACACACACACACACACACACACACATAGACAGAGACAAGGACAACACACATTTGAAGGCGCTTATAAATTATAGTTCGCACACTTGCAGAGGCCTCTATGACTTGCCCAAGCAATCATCACCCATAGAGCGAGCAGTGTGTAGAGTGTGGTGGTGAGTGAAAGGTGGGGTGAGTAGCGAGTGCCGAGTGCCAAGTTGAGAGGGAAGCAGCGACAATTGTTGGACTGCGCCGTGCGTTCGTGGCAACTGAATCATAATTTCACTACACACACTCACACTCACACAGTGGCTGCAATAATGAGGCGCCCAACCAGTTGACAATTGTATGCCACACACGCTCTCACACACACACACCCACTCACGTGCCTCACACAAAGGCTTCGCTTTTGTTTGCACCTAATTGGCCATAGCAAGTCTCAAAGGGAGGCACCAACTTGGCAATTGCCGTAGAAAGAGCAGCAAGTGGGCGCAAAGTGTTTCCCTGTGGCAAGATTTGGTTTGGTGTTGGGGCAGCTACTTAAATTTGCTTTAATTGCCCGAATTTATGGCAATTGGCATTCCATGTGCATACAGTGCGCCATTGTCTAAGCAGTGCTGACAATTTAGTTAATTCCCTGCTAGATTTCGGCTGAGCAAACTTACTGGCTTCATAAAAGAATAGTATTGTTTGAATTACCCAAGCATTTGCACTCAAATATTATTATTATTGCGATATGTTTGACCTGCTACAAACTTAATATATAAATTGTATATATAAATGAATAATATAATTAGAAAGTATCTCTAAAGATCCATAAACTTTATGTTACTATAAAAAAAATTCAAAGAGAATTTAATAATCAATTGTCAACTCTAAATTAAATTAATTATTCTTTCTAGTACACTTGTTTTTTTATTTTATATTAAAATGTCATAATTTACGACATACCTTATCACATATTTCCACCAGTGCTTAGCGCAGACCCAAACCGTAGCATAGTACATCTATCAGGGAGAGTTTAGCGAAGATCCAAACCAGTTTTAGTTGTAAAATATAGTTTAGCAGTATTTCATAATGAATCTAACTTAACTAACTTATCTAATTAATATTCAAGTTGTTTAGGATTCGGGTTAGAATAGTTTTCACTTCAGTGTCTAGCTCTTTAGTTAATTTTCTTTTACTTCTAAACTTAAGACACAAACCTTGCTTTAACACGTATTTCAATCAGTGCTTAGCGCAGACCCAAACCGTAGCATAGCACGTCTATCAAGCGAAGATCCGAACCAGTTTTAGTTGTAAGATATATTTTAGCCGTATTTCAAATAAAATCTCAAGCAAAGCTGCCGTTTGCACTGGCAAGTTATCTTATAAATATTCTAGTTTTAATCTCTGTGTCTAGCTCTTTTGCTCCTTTCGCACAAACACACTCCCCTTGACTTTCTCTTCCTCTGATTTTATTTGCTTTGCCGCTTTTTCAGTGTCTGGGTCATGGCCTCCATTGCCGTGGTGGGCAATTTGCTGGTGCTGCTGGGTCGCTATTTCTACAAGTCGCGAAGCAATGTCGAGCATTCGCTTTACTTGCGCCACCTGGCGGCCAGTGACTTCCTCATGGGCATCTACCTGACGCTAATCGCATGTGCAGACATCAACTTTCGTGGCCAGTACATTCGACACGAGGAATCCTGGCGTCACAGCGGACTTTGCGCCTTCGCGGGTAAGCCGCACTTTCCACACTCTCGCTTCATTTCAATGTCAACCCTTCCCCTTCCCTTTGTTTTTTGCTTCTTTAGGCTTTCTGAGCACGTTCAGTTGCCAGTCGTCGACGCTGCTGCTTACACTCGTCACTTGGGATCGTTTGATGTCTGTGACGCGACCTTTAAAGCCACGAGATGCTGAGAAGTTTCGGTAAGCTGAAGCGCTATGTTTGCTTGAGAAGAAACAAATTACAATTAAATGACATCGTATATTATAACTATTAGGCTTTACGATATTTTCTCTTATGATCATAACCTCACTTTATGAAACCCTAACCTCACTTTAGAAATCAGAAGGCTTGTCTAACATTTGAATTTACCGTTACTGTTACTTGCAGCATTGTACTGCGTCTGCTGCTCGTTTGGGGCATGAGTTTTATCCTGGCTGCCGCTCCATTGATGCCCAACGATTATTTTGGCGAACATTTTTATGGGAACAATGGTGTCTGCCTCTCACTCCACATACACGATCCTTACGCCAAGGTAAGCGGACGGCATATTAAACTATAAATTGCAATAGAATACCCCTTGAACCAAGTGAACCATTTTTTTTCAAAATGGGTAGCGGGTATCTCACAGTCGAGTACACTCGACTGTAGCTTTCTTACTTGTTTTTTTTTTGGACACTGTAAAGATGGTCACAGGCGACATCCCTCAGAGAATTCCCTATATACATTTATAATGACAACAACATAAAAAAAACATATATTAAAATCTGCCAAATTAAGAGTTTATTCCGAAATTTAATTACATTTAATATTATGTTGTAATTAAGAATACAAACATAAAAAGTAAGAAAGCTCGAGTGTACTGCATATAAAATATACCGTAGAGAGCAGAATATACCAAATTGTCAGCCTAAGCAACTTAAACCTTTAGTAAATACCCCCTAACAAAATCATTTCATTAATAACTTCTTCAAGTTTTATCCGATCGCAACCAAATTCTCTGAAATCATAAATACTACAATTTTTATTGTATTTACCGAAAATCTAGCTTCTCTGTGTAGCGGGTATAATAATAATAACAATTTATAGTGAACGCTAAACAGTCCAACTTATTTAAATGCAACATTGCTACGAAAATGTATATAAATAAAAAAGGTTAATTACTGAGAGTAATGACAACTAAATAAATGTAAAATACTATAAATACTAAATAGTATTTAATGTGTTGTATCTTGACAGGGTTGGGAGTACTCGGCGCTGTTGTTCATCTGCATCAACACGATGTCGCTGGTGTTCATTCTGTTCTCGTATGTTCGCATGTTGCAAGCGATACGTGACTCTGGCGGTGGCATGCGTAGCACGCACAGCGGGCGCGAGAGCGTCGTGGCAACACGGTGAGTTGCAAGATGAGAGTTACAAACTATTATTAAATGCAAAATATTTCATCCTTGCAGCTTCGCCATCATTGTGACCACCGATTGCGCCTGTTGGCTGCCCATCATAGTGGTCAAGATTGCTGCTCTATCCGGTGAGTTCTTGTCTTACGTCTCTTTCTATTTCTCCTTCTCCTTCTTTTACTCACTCATGCCGCACTCTTCTAGGTTGTGTTATATCGCCCGATTTGTATGCCTGGCTGGCAGTGTTGGTACTGCCCGTAAATTCGGCACTCAATCCAGTTCTCTATACGCTGACAACGGCGGCATTTAAACAGCAGTTGCGTCGCTATTGCCACACGTTGCCCAGCTGCTCGTTGGGCAACAATGAGACGCGTTCCCAGACCCAAACCGCTTACGAGTCCGGCCTGAGTGTGAGTCTGGCCCATATGGGAGGCGGCGCTGGAGGAGGTGGCGGTGGTGGTGGCGGTGGCATTGGCGGCTTTGGTGGCGGATCGGGACGCAAACACATGTCCCATCGACACATGAGCTATCTGTAGTGCGTGCTGAAGGTGTGTGACTGTGATGTGATCTATAAATCGTTAATTTTATTTGTAATGTAATAATAACAAATAACCAGAAAAAAAATAAAAGCTTATCAGCTAAATGCCGTCATTCCTTATAGTAAAATACTAATTGCTACCCTCGGTGGCGATATTGACTTCAGTGGGCATATAATCTGGTCCCTCCTTAACGTAGGCGGTGAAACGGACAATATCGCTTGGCGAGAGCTCTGCGCTCAATGAAAGCTTCTCCACCACCAGCCACTTGATTAACTTGACTTCTCTGTCCAGCTGCTGTTGACGCGACAGCAGAAACTCAATGGCGCCCGCTGTCTGTTGCACCGCCTTGACGCCCCAATCGTACTCGCAAATCTTATTCAGAAAGGCCAAGGCGGTGACTTGCAGATCGGCGAATGGCGTATTGAGTAGCTTCATCAGATGATCGATCTGCTGGCCACCAGCGATGATTTCATACCAGCCGCCCAGCAGGGAACTACAACAAAATCACGAAAACGCATTAGTTTAGCTGTTAAATTTTAGATGGATATTTTTAGAGCAATGTTCATTTAAGGAAAAAAAAAGTAAGAAAAGTATTCTAAATTATGTGAATATTGAAAACATTCTCGGCTGCTGACGCTGATCAAGATAATATATACTTTGTGGGCACGGAAATGCTTCCTTTTGCCAGTTACATAGATTTTCTGGAGGTGCACAGTCATTATAAGCTTCTACCCCATGGATACCAGAAAGTATAGGAAGTATATAAAAGTTTCGTACCTATAGCTTTTAAACAGTTTCTGGGATACAGCCGCCTAAACAGATGGAGCCTATAAAATAATATTCAAACATAGCAATAATTTGGACTAAGTGAAATACTTTAAAAGTACTTTTAAGCTGAAGTTCAATAAACAATATTTGCATTTTGCAGAGGCGCGTGGCTGATTTAAAAAACAATATTGAAAAGATTGGAAACTCTGGGAGCGTGGCCAACAAGTTATTTTGATCAAGCTAGCCAAACAAACGAACTGACAGAAGAACAATTTTATAAGACTGAAGACATTTCAAACTTACATTAGCTCATTGCTGGGATTGCTGTGTGGGAAGAAGATAGATTCCAGGGATTCGAGCAAACGAATCTTGAGTGGCGGCGGCAAACGCTGCAAATACTCTCCGTAGGCGCCGAACACTTTTGCGAGCACCGGCTGCAGTTGCGACTGCATCAATGTCTTGCCCTGCAGCGTACATAAGAGATTGGCCAAGGTGTCCATGGCAATGGGCAGCATGGGATTCTCTTCGCTCAACAGCAACTGGAATAGGCAGCTCAACATGTCCGGATAGCCCTGGATGACCTTTTGCGGCTGCACTGCAGCCACTTTGCCAAAGAATTTCATGATGCCGGGCAGCATAAGATTGCTGAGCGGACTGTCGCGATAGTTCTCCACTTGCTTGCTAATTATCTCGAGCACACCACGACGTTCCATATAGCTTAGGCCGTGATTCTGCTCGGCCAATTGCACCAAAATCTCCATAACACTGGACACTAGGAGCACATCATCGCTGGACACTTCGGCGAGCGCCGCATCCAATATGAACTCAACGACGCTAAGATCGTGCGGACTCTTTCTGGCCAATTGGACACCCAATTCGTAGACACGACAACGGACCACTTCGTTCTGTTTTAACAGATTCACCAGTCCATCCAACACCTCGCTCTCTTTGGACCAATGATGTCTCCTAATTGAGAGGATTTCCGTGACTTCGGCACTCGATGTAGTCTCCTTCTGCTGTAGCTCATCAAGCACCAGGAGTATCAGCTTGTTGGACGGGCGCTTTGGTGAGCCCTCCAGGCTGAGCTGGTTAAGCACATAAACCAAAACAATGCCACGCATTGCGGCATTGGGATGCTTCACCGCTTTGCTCACCAGCTCAGGGAACTTGACATCGTGTACACTGGGCTCAAGATCTAAAAGACAGCCGCGCACAATATCTATGGCCAGGTTTGCGTTATCCTCGCCAACTTTTGCGCAATCGTAAATAGGCTGTAATTGAAGCAATGTTTCGAGAATTGGCGGCGGTGCTGATTGTGTGTTCAGCTCGTAGAGTATCTCGGCCAGGGCGTCAGGGCGTTTGTTTTGCAGATTGTCCAAGAGTGAAGGCCACTCCTCGTCGTTCATGGCGATGGCGTTGTAGTTTAATTCACACAATTAGAGCAAATAATTCAAATGTTTGGCTGCGTGTTGTGAAAAGCAAAGCGTTTTTTATTTTTGTTTGTCACGTCGTTTAATGTGACCGCTTGCTACAAAGCACAACTGATTGTGGTATCGATTTGTTATCGTTTATTGTCGAGTTGTTATCGAATTGAGTTCGTTTTATTTTGTTACGTTTTGGGATATCGTTTGTGCCAGCAATGTTGGGGGGGGGTTATCGATATATCGCAAGGCGATGTATCGGAGAGATGAAATGGCAACTCCAGGGGAGGGAAATTTGAAAATTGCTCCTCCTGTTAAATAGGAGTTGAAAAAGCACGGTCAACTTTTTTTTATGAGAGGTTAGAAGGTGGATTTTTCTGGCTCGAGGAGTTGAATTTGGATGAAGGTTGGAGACGGTCGAGAAAAAGCAAGAGAAGACTCTACTCCACGTGTTTGCTGCACCCTAAAATAAATATTAAATACGAAGTTACGCAAAAATTTAAGATTTGTTTAGTATATAAAAAGAAATTCCGTTACAAGATCGTAAACTAACAACAGTGTGAGCAATTACAAACAACCATTAACGGCAACAACGTGCGTGAAAGTATTAAAATAAGTAAAGAGATAGCGCCGCACAAGATCGAGGAGAACCAGAGCAGCCTGGACATACTCAGTGAGGCTCAGATTAAGGCCGGCGAGAACAAATACTCCACGCTCAAGAAGCTCAAGTCCGGTTCAACAAAGGCGCGAGTCGCTTTCTTCGAGCAGCAACAACAACAACGATAGCGCCAGCAACTCCGAATCGGGCCGCGACGGCAGCCGAGAAAAACCCGCAGCAGCAGAGCATCGCATCTTCAGCTACTTAATCGTGTGAGGGCGACAGTCGATCGTGACCCAACTCCACCTGGAGCAAACCATCTGCGAGGGAGCGAGAAGGAACTTGGTCAAGCGACACCAGCGGCCACAATCACCGCTGGATAAGTGCGGGCAACCATCCGCGAGACACACGACGCTTTAACGACAGGAGCGCCATCGACGGCGTGGGACAGCGAACGCTGAACGACGCATCCAGCGACGAGCAAGAGGAGGAGCCTGTCCGAGTGAGTTAGTGCGGCGGCGCCAAGCCGTTCCCTGTCCAATTTTAATGCGACATCGTCAACTCCCGACTGATGACGACCGTCATCGGCGATCGTAGATTTCTCACTCCAAAGAATTCGTAATTCAGCCTGAAAAGAAACCAAATTGAAGTATTAATAAATATAGAAAGAGAATATAATTTGATAACTCACCTGAAAACTAAACCACAAAAACTTAATTTTGAAGGCTAGAGCAATATTTAAATTAGATTAAATTGAAGTGAAGACTGTAGAAAGAAACATATTAGTAATTTAGCAGAAAATATAAGAAACATATTAAAAGACAAAACTTATAAAATCATATTAATGTAAATTAAAATTCCAAAGGCAATTAAATAAAAACATAAATTAAAGTAGAGTACAAATTAAAGTAAAATAAATCAATATTTTGTTGTAAAATGGCAGAGTAGGTGTTGGACAAAAATTCATCCAGATCGACATTTGCCTCTACGGAGATACAAATGTATAGTTGTATTTGTAAAAACAGAATATACGTGAATGATCTATATTATCACCTATCGCCCCTTCACCAAACCTCAAGAGCTCTTAGGCAGGTCAAGGTAGACATTTAAGCGAATCAAACATACATTCATTTATATACATACATTCATTTATATACATACATACATAAATATACCTATCTGTGATATCTTTACATACCATATATAATTGTCCCTACTCCGTTTTTATTCTCTTTGTTGTTCCGCCTTGTTTGTTTTATTTGCCTTTGCTTCAAATACTGTTCCGTGTAGCTGTAATGAAATTCGAATATATATTAATATTATACCTGTAAATAAATTAAATGTTAGATATTAAGAGAAATTCATGAATTATATATTAGTACTTACGTTGAACATGGTTGTGTGAGTCTTCTCAGCATGGAGGGGAGGGGGATTCGACAGCGCTACGCCGGATGAGGAGCAGCCACTGAGGTGGTGGCCAACGAAAGGGAGATGGCGCCGATGTGGCCATCTCAGGCAGGGTGGGTACGCCGGGGTCCAGTTGAGGCCCTATTCAAACACAAAATGGATCAGTGAGTAGTTTATTATTCTTTTTTTCTTTGTACTTATCGTCGTCAATAGTTTGTTTTGAATTTCCTTTTGTTTTTGCGCAATTTTCCAATTGCGCGGCAGCTGTTTTGTTTTGTTAGTGATGTGTTTTTCTGTTGTAAAAAAACAGCTGTTAATATCGGTGAAGTTATCGATTGTGCGGACTGCGGGCCAGGGATGGGACTCCACCTGAGTACCGATGAGCCAGCCGGCACGGCCCCAGGGAAGACAACCAGTCCGTAACAATATGGCGCCCAAATTTTGAAACTTGAATTCAAAAAAATAAAAAAAAAAAAAAAGATAGTTCCATCGATGTAGTGTATGTCCTTTTGTTGAGTGGAATTGTGTTCATCTGATGACTTATGTGGTGCGATGTAGTCACCCATAATTGCGCAGCTCTGAGCAGGATTTCATTCGGTGACAGGATCCAAGTCTTAATGTCATTTTTTGTTGCAGTGTTTGTTCATTTTGTTGATGTGCGTGTGTCACTCTTACGAGGAAGTAGAGAGTTTGCAACGCGTCATCGTAGCCTGGTGGCAGCAACGAACAAAGACTGTGATAAAATTGTGATATTAGGTTAGCATTGTTGTCTCTAAGTTTCTCTGTAGTTTCTCTTCGTTGTTTATGTCTACTATTTGTTCTGTCTCATTTTGAGTGACGCTTGGATGTGTGCTGGCCTGATGCTCCAGTATCAGCATAGGCGACAGGTGACCCAGGTCGATACAGGATCGATTCTGCGCCGCACCTGCCACACAGCGGACACCAAACGTGCTCAAAAGCGAGACGGAATCAAAATAGATCTCAGGTAGCGCTCCTTGGATGCCATCCATCACGAGAGTGATGGATAGAGCATCTGATTAGTGCTTAAGTGTTTGTCCATTGTTTGAATTGTGCGTAGTAAAGCGTTGGTTAGGTCGTAGTGTGAAGTTTTTCTCTCCCTTCCGTTCGTTAATGTTATAGAAGGAAAATTTTGTTGTTGTTTGAGTTATTTATTTATTTATTCCGGTACGTGTTTGTTTTTGGTGTTTATTTATTTATTATAGGAGTTTGTTTTGATAGGTATCGTTTTCTTATATAGCAGTAGATTAATAGGGAAATAGTAATGTCGGAGGGTCGCGAAACAGATGGAGCACCGGGGAACCTGCCGCATCTAGTGGGAGGTATGGCGAGGACTCCGATGAACTTTCGTGGATTCCCGGAAGTACAATTTCCATCGGCTGAGGCACTTGTAGGGTTGGAGCAAGAGGCTTTGCAACCGGGTACTCGACCACCGGCAGTAGCATCCGGCATGGGAGCCACAACTGCCAGCAACTCGGCGGATACGGGCCGACATATCTATCCTCCGGAACCGACGGACTCAGTCCTCAAGTCGACGATAAGTGCAGCTCTCGCACAGGCCCACGCGACCTACAGGAGTTCACTACAGGAGGGTATTGCGGCATCGATACGCGATGAAATTCGCGCAGGCTTCATGGAGTTGGTGAAGCTGATGCAGGAGACCACCCGACCGCAGAGGGACGGTAGTAGTGGCAGTCAACCCGTCTTTACGCAGCAAAAATCGATGGCAGGGACAGGAGCAATCCCGAAGGTCCACAAAAATGAGCCGGAACCGCCGGTGCAGACCATGCGCGGACCGTTGCCGCGTCCAGATTATTTAACGAGCCCTGAGGAAGTGTACGATCCGCACGCAAGGAACTGGCGGAATCCCCACGACAACATGCGGTCAGATGCTGGAGACGGAAGGACCGAATTAGGTATGGTAACTGAGTCGTCGAGGGACCGCACTTACCTGAAGCTGGAACGCTGGAACGTGCGGTTCGATGGTGCCGATTCCACTCACGCTGTGGAGGATTTTGTCTTCCGCATCGAGTTCTTGCAGAGACAATACCAATGCCCATGGAGGGAAGTGCTACGCGACTTCCATGTTCTATTGGAGGGCAGAGCCAGGGAGTGGTACTGGATGCACGTGAGGCACTCGAGAGTAGATAGCTGGACTCAATTGCGTCAAGCTATGTTGGACCGGTTTCGGGGCTACCAGACCGAGCATGACCTCATGCAGGAGCTACTGCAGAGGGAACAGCAGTCTAGCGAAGGTGTAGACGACTACATCCACCACATGCGGCGGCTAGCTTCACGATTCCAGAAACCTCTCCGAGACCGTGAACTAGTGAAAATTATAAAGCGCGGGTTAAAGGAAGGCTTGGCCCGATATGTGTATGCAATGGATGTTCTTACGGTGGACGAGTTGCGCCAAGAATGTATCGAAGTGGAGCGATACATGAGCCGTCGAGGACGCTCATCACAAGGACAGCAAACCAGATATCCGCAGGGGGTCAAACCGTCAGTTTACGAGGTTGAAGTCCCACCTCAGCGCGACGAGAGTCCATCCCCGGAAGTGGAAGAGGTGGCAGCGAAGACCCGCGAGACGAGTAAGCGGATCTGCTGGAACTGCCGGCAACCTGGTCATAGTTTCCGGGATTGTATGTCCGGGACGAGGACCATTTTTTGCTTCAGGTGTGGCAAACCTGACACTTTTAGCCCGCAATGCGTAAATTGTCCGGGAAACACCTGGGCGAACGCGATGAAGCCGGGGCAGACGCGTTCGGAGGCGAGACCCGAGCAGAAGCCGGAGTGGCGTGCCAACAGGAGCAAGTAGAGGATGCGACTGCGAATAGAGAACATAAGTTTAGTATGGTTACAAGTAGGTTAAGGAGAAATTTGGTGAATGAAGAAGAAAAGAACACCTTAGTGAGAGGAAGAACACTAAGAGGCTTGCCATATGGAGAACGTGTTCGGGCATACATGTCGGCCCGAAGTAGAATTTTTGGTGAGCGGCAGTGTGAAGGGATGACACTGGCCACGAAACGCGTCATAAGGGCACGCGCTCGTTTTCGTCGACGAAGGATAACGAAGAGGCAAGTGGTGGAAGCAGTTCGTAGAGTGGAGAACACCGATCCCCGAGTTTTTGTAGACGTCGTCATCGGTGGACAAGTTTTCAAAGGCCTTCTGGACTCTGGCGCATCCGTTAGTCTGATGGGGCGAGGATGCCGAGAGCTGGCCAGTAAGATGAACTGGAAGGTTCAGCCGTACGCGTCCATGGTCACTACTGCTGCAGGAGCCAGCCGACCGATCCTAGGACGAATTAATCTGCCGGTGTCGTATGGGGACAAGTCGGAGCAAATAACTTTCTTCATGTGCCCCGATTTAAAGCAGGAGATTTATTTGGGCATCGATTTCTGGAGAGCGTTCAACATCGCTCCGAATTTGTTTGGAGGATTGGACCACCGAGAGTCACCCCGAGATGTGTCGGAAGTAGCCACTGTGGAAGTGGATTATTACCGAGGCGAAGATGTTGTCGAGTCTGATCCGGAGATGTGGGACCTGGAAGAGATGCAGAGGAGTCAGTTGGAAGCCGTGAAAAGCGAATTTCTCCAATTTGAAATTCATGGATTGGGTAAGACTCCTCTGTTGCAGCATCGGATACAGCTAAGTGAAGGAACCGAACCCGTGAAGGACCGACATTTCCCTCTATCCCCAGCAAAACAGGAGATCGTGTGGAAGGAGGTTGATAAGATGCTTCAGTTGGGCATCATCGAAGAGAGCAACAGTCCATGGAGCAATAGGACGACGGTCGTCATGAAGCCCGGCAAGAATCGATTTTGTTTAGACGCTCGGAAGCTGAACAGCGTGACGGTGAAAGATGCGTACCCCCTTCCATGCATCGAAGGCATTCTCTCGCGGATCGACGAGACGCACTTCATCTCAAGTGTCGATTTGAAGTTTGCTTTCTGGCAAATCGAGCTGGAGGAAAGCAGTAGAGCTTATACAGCTTTCACAGTTCCGGGACGACCGCTGTACCAATTCCGCCACATGCCCTTCGGATTATGCAACGCAGCACAGCAACTTTGCCGACTCATGGACAAAGTAATCCCGACGTCCCTAAGGTCCAATGTATTCGTGTACTTGGACGATTTGTTAATCATCTCGGCGGATTTCGACACACACCTAAAATATTTAAAACTAGTGGCGGAATGTTTGAAGAAGGCGAATCTCACCATTGGCATGGCCAAATCAAAGTTCTGCTTTAGGAACCTCAACTATTTAGGTTTCATCATAGGTGGAGGCACTTTGCGGATGGATCCGAGCAGAGTGGAGGCCATAAATAACATCCCTGCTCCAAGAACGGTCAAGGAACTGCGTAGCTTCTTGGGTACGGCTGGCTGGTATCGGAGATTCATTAAGAACTTCGCAGAGATCTCAGTACCACTGACGAATTCTCTAAAGAAAAGGAGTGGGAAGTTTCAGCTGAGTGAAGAAGCTATTGATGCTGTGGATAAATTGAAGAAGGCCCTTACCACGGCTCCTGTGTTGGTGCACGCCGACTTTAAGAAGCCTTTCTACATCCAGTGTGACGCATCGAATTTCGGAGTCGGAGCTGTTTTGTTCCAATTGGACGAGGAACAGCAGGAAAGGCCGATCGCGTTCTTTTCGGCCAAATTGAACCGGCACCAAGTCAACTATACGGTGACTGAAAAGGAGTGCTTGGCAGCGAAGTTGGCCATTCACCGATTTAGGCCGTATGTTGAAATGATGCCATTCACCGTGATCACCGACCACGCAAGCCTCCAATGGCTCATGAGTCTCAAGGACTTGACAGGGAGACTGGCCAGATGGTCACTGGAACTCCAGGCTTTTCCGTTCACGATGCAGTTTCGAAAGGGGACTGAGAATGTCGTTGCGGATACTTTGTCGAGAAGCGTAGAGGAGTTAATTGTGACGCCGGAGGATCTTCTTGGGATGGAGACGACGGAGTTCGAGTCAACCGACTATAAACAGCTGGTCAACGAGGTCACCAGCCAACAACATCGGTTGCCAGACGTGAAAGTACAGAGTGGCATGCTGTTTAAGAGAGTGACGGAGGAGTCGGTTGACGATGGAACGACCCAGTCGAGCTGGAAGCTGTGGATACCCGATTCACTGACGGCGGGATTGATCCAGAAGGCGCACTCGGACGAGACGTCAGCTCACGGCGGGGTGGCGAAAACTTTGCATGCACTGAGGAGGCATTTTTACTGGCCTGGCATGGCGGTACAAGTACAGGATTTCGTACGAGGATGTGCTACCTGTAAGGAGACAAAAGCATTGAATTACTCAACGCAGGCCGGCATTGGAAAGGAAATGCTCACCGATCGCCCATTCCAGAAGCTATATATAGACTTTTTGGGGAAATATCCACGATCCAAACGTGGGCACGCTTGGATCTTCATAGTCGTAGATCATTTTTCCAAGTTCACCTTCTTGAAGGCGATGAGAGACGCTTCGGCTGCGGATGTCGTGGACTTCCTAGTTCACGAAGTATTCTTCAAATTCGGAGTACCGGAGGTGATACACTCTGACAACGGACGGCAATTCATTTCCAAATCCTTTGAGACGATGGTCAAAGGCTTTGGAATCACCCATATGCGCACGCCTGTGTATTCGCCCCAAAGTAATGCCGCTGAACGCGTAAACCGGACTGTAATATCTGGCATAAGAGCGTATTTGGAAAACGACCACCGGGAATGGGATGCTTACCTACCGGAAATCGAGGTAGCGATACGCAACGCAGTCCATAGCGCTACTGGAGTGACGCCGTTTTTCGCTGTGTTCGGCCAACACATGTATTTGAACGGACACCAATACAAGTTGGCCAGGAAGCTGAGATCACTGTCGGATCATGCTATCACCGACCTAGAAGCCCGGGATAGACTGGCCATCATCCGAAGTCAAGTGAAGGAGCATCTCCACAAGGCCTATGAACGCAGTCGTCAGCGCTATGATCAGCGTGCACGGCAACTTCTCCTGACGCCAGGACAAGAAGTCTGGAGGCGAAACTTCGCACTTAGCAACTTCGGCAAAGCATTCAACGCGAAGTTTGCAAAGAAGTTTGTAAAATGCCGGGTCGTTCGAGGTATAGGTAGCAACGCCTATGAATTAGAGGACCTGCAAGGAAGATCGTTAGGAGTCTTTCACAGCAAGGATATACGATTATAGTGAGCTCGACTTACCGCCTGCCGGATGTAGTGTTGGTGATCCGTTCCTCTATATCTGTTTCAATTAGTGTCGTGGGTGTAGCCTACGTTGGGCGCTGCAATAGATGCCGGCTGGTCACAAACGATCTAGGGGGGGGTATTGTTACGTTTTGGGATATCGTTTGTGCCAGCAATGTTGGGGGGGGTTATCGATATATCGCAAGGCGATGTATCGGAGAGATGAAATGGCAACTCCAGGGGAGGGAAATTTGAAAATTGCTCCTCCTGTTAAATAGGAGTTGAAAAAGCACGGTCAACTTTTTTTTATGAGAGGTTAGAAGGTGGATTTTTCTGGCTCGAGGAGTTGAATTTGGATGAAGGTTGGAGACGGTCGAGAAAAAGCAAGAGAAGACTCTACTCCACGTGTTTGCTGCACCCTAAAATAAATATTAAATACGAAGTTACGCAAAAATTTAAGATTTGTTTAGTATATAAAAAGAAATTCCGTTACAAGATCGTAAACTAACAACAGTGTGAGCAATTACAAACAACCATTAACGGCAACAACGTGCGTGAAAGTATTAAAATAAGTAAAGAGATAGCGCCGCACAAGATCGAGGAGAACCAGAGCAGCCTGGACATACTCAGTGAGGCTCAGATTAAGGCCGGCGAGAACAAATACTCCACGCTCAAGAAGCTCAAGTCCGGTTCAACAAAGGCGCGAGTCGCTTTCTTCGAGCAGCAACAACAACAACGATAGCGCCAGCAACTCCGAATCGGGCCGCGACGGCAGCCGAGAAAAACCCGCAGCAGCAGAGCATCGCATCTTCAGCTACTTAATCGTGTGAGGGCGACAGTCGATCGTGACCCAACTCCACCTGGAGCAAACCATCTGCGAGGGAGCGAGAAGGAACTTGGTCAAGCGACACCAGCGGCCACAATCACCGCTGGATAAGTGCGGGCAACCATCCGCGAGACACACGACGCTTTAACGACAGGAGCGCCATCGACGGCGTGGGACAGCGAACGCTGAACGACGCATCCAGCGACGAGCAAGAGGAGGAGCCTGTCCGAGTGAGTTAGTGCGGCGGCGCCAAGCCGTTCCCTGTCCAATTTTAATGCGACATCGTCAACTCCCGACTGATGACGACCGTCATCGGCGATCGTAGATTTCTCACTCCAAAGAATTCGTAATTCAGCCTGAAAAGAAACCAAATTGAAGTATTAATAAATATAGAAAGAGAATATAATTTGATAACTCACCTGAAAACTAAACCACAAAAACTTAATTTTGAAGGCTAGAGCAATATTTAAATTAGATTAAATTGAAGTGAAGACTGTAGAAAGAAACATATTAGTAATTTAGCAGAAAATATAAGAAACATATTAAAAGACAAAACTTATAAAATCATATTAATGTAAATTAAAATTCCAAAGGCAATTAAATAAAAACATAAATTAAAGTAGAGTACAAATTAAAGTAAAATAAATCAATATTTTGTTGTAAAATGGCAGAGTAGGTGTTGGACAAAAATTCATCCAGATCGACATTTGCCTCTACGGAGATACAAATGTATAGTTGTATTTGTAAAAACAGAATATACGTGAATGATCTATATTATCACCTATCGCCCCTTCACCAAACCTCAAGAGCTCTTAGGCAGGTCAAGGTAGACATTTAAGCGAATCAAACATACATTCATTTATATACATACATTCATTTATATACATACATACATAAATATACCTATCTGTGATATCTTTACATACCATATATAATTGTCCCTACTCCGTTTTTATTCTCTTTGTTGTTCCGCCTTGTTTGTTTTATTTGCCTTTGCTTCAAATACTGTTCCGTGTAGCTGTAATGAAATTCGAATATATATTAATATTATACCTGTAAATAAATTAAATGTTAGATATTAAGAGAAATTCATGAATTATATATTAGTACTTACGTTGAACATGGTTGTGTGAGTCTTCTCAGCATGGAGGGGAGGGGGATTCGACAGCGCTACGCCGGATGAGGAGCAGCCACTGAGGTGGTGGCCAACGAAAGGGAGATGGCGCCGATGTGGCCATCTCAGGCAGGGTGGGTACGCCGGGGTCCAGTTGAGGCCCTATTCAAACACAAAATGGATCAGTGAGTAGTTTATTATTCTTTTTTTCTTTGTACTTATCGTCGTCAATAGTTTGTTTTGAATTTCCTTTTGTTTTTGCGCAATTTTCCAATTGCGCGGCAGCTGTTTTGTTTTGTTAGTGATGTGTTTTTCTGTTGTAAAAAAACAGCTGTTAATATCGGTGAAGTTATCGATTGTGCGGACTGCGGGCCAGGGATGGGACTCCACCTGAGTACCGATGAGCCAGCCGGCACGGCCCCAGGGAAGACAACCAGTCCGTAACAATTTTACGCTGCGCTCAGTTGCTAGCACTCGTTGTAATATTTTTATTTTGAATCATTGCTAATTTATTGACTGTTATGTGGTAAACCAAAAATAAAAGCAATAGCTGCTTCGCGAGCCAACAACATACTAAATTCATTGAATATGCTATCGTTAAACGCTTGCTCCGTTTTGCGTTAGCGTCTTCGGTATTTTTCGCGCCGCGTCAAGTGCGTATATTTTCGCCAAATTGAAGAATACGGTCACAGTGTCGACGCCATTTTACGGAGACGGTTCGCGTTTTTTTTTTGTGACGCAGCGTTCTAATAAATTCGCGAAGAAAAGTGTGTGCGTGAAAATAAACGGGTAAAGGTTTTCGGCAAAACAAAGTGTAAGAATGTCGCAACGCTTTGCGCCGGGCCAAGCGCCAGTGCAATCGCGCTACCAGCCACCGCCACAAGCCCCCGGCATGCGTCCCTATCCGCCAGGCACCGGCGCCACTTTCCCGGTAAGTAACTATAACTGTAACTGTAAGACCACTTAATATATGGTGTAAATGTATGTGTGTTTGGCAGCCTCGCGGCTTTCCGCTGCATCCGAACACAACGCAACCAGTGCCGGGCAGTGCTGCCGCACCCGTTGGTCCCGGCCCCTCGCTACTACAGCGCGCCTCGCAGCCCACCTTTCAAAGCGGACTGCGCGGCAGTGGCTCTGCAGGTGCTGGCGGTGGAGGCGGCGGCGGTGGTAGCAAACGTTCTGCCGAAGCGCGCAGCGGCCTCAATAGCGCTGCCGGCGGTGGCCCCAACAAAGCGGGCGACTTTGTGCCAGGCGCCAAGAAGAAGAAGAAGCTGGCTGACAAAATATTGCCACAAAAGGTGCGGGACTTGGTTCCAGAATCGCAAGCCTATATGGATCTGTTGACATTCGAACGCAAGCTGGATGCAACGATAATGCGCAAACGTCTCGATATACAGGAGGCACTGAAGCGTCCGATGAAACAGAAACGCAAACTGCGCATTTTCATTTCGAATACATTCTATCCGAGCAAGGAGCCCAGCAATGATGGCGATGAGGGCGCCGTCGCCTCGTGGGAATTGCGTGTGGAGGGACGTCTGCTGGAGGATGGCAAGGGGGATCCCAATACAAAGGGGAAGCGCAAGTTTTCGTCGTTCTTCAAGTCGCTGGTCATCGAGTTGGACAAAGAGTTGTATGGGCCCGATAATCATCTAGTTGAATGGCATCGCACGCTGACCACACAGGAGACGGATGGATTTCAGGTGAAGCGACCCGGTGATCGCAATGTGCGTTGCACCATCTTGCTGCTGCTGGATTATCAGCCGTTGCAGTTTAAACTGGATCCACGACTCGCCCGATTGCTGGGCGTGCATACGCAAACACGACCGGTGATTATATCGGCGCTGTGGCAATATATTAAGACGCACAAGCTGCAGGATGCACATGAGCGCGAGTACATCAATTGTGACAAGTATTTGGAGCAGATCTTCAGTTGTCAGCGCATGAAGTTCGCCGAGATACCACAGAGACTCAATCCGCTGTTGCATCCCCCGGATCCGATTGTTATCAATCATTTCATCGAGAGTGGGGCGGAGAATAAACAAACGGCGTGCTATGACATCGATGTGGAGGTCGATGATACGTTGAAGACACAGATGAGCAACTTTCTGTCCAGCACGGCGAGTCAACAGGAGATTCAGGGTCTTGATATGAAGATACACGAGACGGTGGATACCATTAATCAGATGAAAACGAACCGCGAATTCTTTCTCAGCTTTGCCAAGGATCCGCAAATGTTTATCCATCGCTGGATCATCAGTCAGACTAGGGATTTAAAAGTAACTATTGAGATTGTCTTTATTGAATGCTTCGAATTGATAATTCTGTGTGTGTTTTTTTTTCACAGCTTATGACCGATGTGGTTGGCAATCCCGAGGAGGAGCGACGTGCCGAGTTCTATTATCAGCCGTGGACACATGAGGCGGTGTCGCGCTACTTCTTCACCAAGGTTAATCAGAAGCGCGCCGAGTTGGAGCAGGCGCTGGGCATACGCAATGGCTAAACGGAAAAAAAGCAAATGCTGAGGGAGTTTACCTCTTTTTTAGTCAGTTGTGCGCACGGCAAAACTCTTATTTCCTTCCTTCGGCAGTATAGTTTAAGGCTACCCAACATGCTCTATATATACATAATTATATAATTTTTTTTGCCAATATCACGAGCAAAACCAACAAACAACATCAACATACAAACAACATTCACCCAAGACACAACCACATCAACATTAGCAACAAAACAAACTACAACAAAAAGCAGTCCCAGCTCCAGCTGCTAGAAATAATAAAAAATCATCATTAATACACATAACTATAAACCTTCTGCTATCCTGATTTAAAACAAAATATCTTGCTGCCATCTCATAACAAAATTCCATCATATTCACCGGATCCAAATCATCATTGAATTGGTACTGCGAATTGTGATGGTAAGTTCTTCATCAATTAATAAGTTACCAAGTTATGATTGGTATTATTGAAGAGATCATAAGCAAGATTTAAAGGGATTCAAAATTGAAAATTTAGTGAAATTTCCTGATCTACGTTAGATAACTTAAGATCCGATAGAAGTTAAAATATAAATAAAAAGGTAACCAATTTGGAAGATACTTGGTCTGCTCATTTAAGCTGTTCAATATAAAAAATAAAATAATTTGTCAAGAATCATTAAATATTTGTCCGATTAAATATAAATGAAATGGGAATTGTCCAATTAAAGTTTGAAATAAATTTTAGATAGATTTGAGGAAATCTTATACTTATATAAGTAAAAAGAACACTTTCTAATATTATGTGCCTAGCTCAAATTCAGAGTTTGCTGAGCACAGATGGAAGTGATCTGAGAATAATCAGCCAAAAATCAAGATCGATTATGTAAAGATTTAAAGGGGCTACAAATTTAAAATTTAGTATGCCTAAAATTAGTGAAATTTACTAATCTACGTTTAAATCCAATAGAAATCAAAACTAGGTTTGGAAATTGGTTAACTTTGCTGTTCTAAAACCTATAACAATAGGTACGAGTACTTTATGCCTTGAGCATAACATTAAACTAATTTCTATTATAACTTTTGAGTTAATCAATATATATTTTAGATTGTAGAATTGATTTGTGAACTCCTAAATTGTCTAGCGAAATTGAGGCGAAAGTGTAAGTCGGAACAGGGCGTTCTCTCTCTTTGTTGCTTTTGTAATGATTGCTTAGACTATAAAAATAGTCAGCTGTGCACTGTTGAGTCGTTCAATTAAAGTGGAGTCAAAGGTTGACTCCGAGTTAATTGTCCCTCCCTTCTGTGGAGAAGAAATTGAGAAATGTTTGTGGGGGAAAATCGTTTGCATTTACTACATTAAACAATTACATTACAAATGGGAGCTATGGGGATTTACAGCCTATGGTTGAGACTAATTGCTAAACAAATCGACGGAATGTGTTGGATGTTAGAGGCTAGACGATGATACACACTTTTCCCCAGCGTTTTTCAATCGCGCTTCTTGCGAGCGCCAGCACTTGAAGCAGTTGCAGCAGCAGCGGGAGCAGCAGGAGCTGAAGGCGATTCGGTGATGGCGACTCCCGTATCGAGACGTGTCTTGTCCACGGGATAGAGCCAACGTTGATACAGATATATGAGGAATACGATGTCATCGCGCAAACAAGCGACACGATGCGCCGTCGGCATTGTGATGATGAATGCAAAAAAGTCATCGATAAACGTATTAAATGCCTTATACATGAAGGCACGCCAAGGCAACGCGGCAACCGATTTCAGTTTATAGTTGACAAACAGTTGCGGCAGCATGAAGAGGAAACCAAAGGCATAGACGCCATTCACCAGCGAATTGAGGGTCCACGAGTACCACGAGCGATGTGGCTGATAGATCAACGAGTAGATGGCGCCGGCTACGCATAATGGATACAACAGATAGCTGAGATAACGCATTCCCTCGCGATCAAATTGCTGTGTCTGCTGTTCAGCCAATTGGCCCGGTTCCTCGGGTGGATTTGTGCCATTGCGTCGATCCACCTGCTCCAGTTTGCGGCGTATGAATCCGCTGAATGTCAACTCGATGCGCAGTATCTTTTTGCACTTCCACAGCTCGATGACGGTGCCAAGGGCCACAGGCACAAGCACCAGATACGATGTCTGCTCATCCAGCAGATACATAAATATCACGATCTGCGAGAAGGCGCGCCAGAGTATCGTGCGTGTGGACAAACCCTCGTAGGAGGTTTTCTTGGCCCAGAAGGCCACGTCGTTCTTGAAGCTTAGAAAGTCGAAGAGCATCTGCAAAGAATGAGGGCGAAAGAGAGCAAAGGATTAGAAACTGAAGAGTTACGGTACATGTTAAATTTAGGAAATGTATTACTGATTCATAGCTGACTTTGGTACAGCCAAAGATTTCAGAGGTGAGCTCTTTATTCCTAAGCTTTGATTATATCAGCCGTTCTGTCTGACAGCATGTTCAATAAGCTACAGCTTCAATACAATATAATCCATACATAATTCGGTTAAAGTAGATTTGTTTCATCGTCATTCTATGTGAGCTAGAGCTAAATAATTTGCTGACATCGTATCGTTTAACACAGATTTGACTATCCGTCGTTCTGTCTGACTGTCTATGTAATAAGGTTTAGTTTGAATACTGTATGCGCTCGAAAGACTAAACTTTGTGATTATATTTTTGCGTGATAGATAAGTCGATTTAGTTAGCTCTTTCCATTCGTCGTTCTTTCTGACCACCTATTCAATAAGGTTTAGTTTAAATTAGAGATTAAAATTTGTTATTATTTTTCAGTGTGATAGAAAGGTCGATTTAGTTAGCTCTTTCCATCCGTGGTTGTCTGTAACAGCATGTTTGATAAGCTACAGCTTGTATACTATAAGCTAACTTTTTTGCTATATATATAAGTCGGTTAACGTGGATTTGTCGATCCGTCGTTCTGTCTGACAGCATGTTTAAGAAGCTTTGGTCCGTAAACTATATGCGCCAAAGGATCGACACTTTCTGTCAATTCTTCTGCGTTATAGATAAGTCGATTTAGTTAGCTTTGTTTATCCGACGTTCTGGTTGTTCGCCTGCTTAAGGCCGCCTATCTTAGATGGTGTATGAGATGGACCTAACAAATTTATTGACAGTATTTCATTATTATAAGTGAGTCGATTTATCCACATTTGTATATCCGTCGTTCTGTCTGACCGCCTGTTTAAGCATTTTCAACTCAAATACTACTTGAGATAGAGCTAAGAAATGTGCTGACAAAATAGCCACTACAGTCAGTTACTTACGTGCACGCTGGAGATAAAGATGGTGCCGCACAACAGATACACATTCGTGTCGGAGAAGATGCCCTTCACCTCATCGATGTCCTTGGTGGCAAAGCCAATGACGAGCAGCGCTTGTGTGGCATGCTCCATGAGCAGCTGTAGCCGCAGTTTGCCCACTCCGACGGGTTTGTAATGGAAGCTAAATGTGAATTCGGTGGTATTTCTGGTCACTGGCTGCAGATGCTTCAGTCGGGTGTTGAACGTATCCGTTTGCAGTATTGGCAGGATTTGTTGCTTGCGATTGATGCGTATTAATGGCGCCATCTCGGGCGGCACATCCGCTTGCGAAACGGAGAACAAGTCGGTCAACAGCGACACATAGACATCCGATCGTATGTGTGTGGTGGGCAGATCGACGGAGCTGGACGTCGATGTAGTTGTCTTCTTTCCCGACTTGGTCGGTTTAGCCGTTGGCTTTGATTTCTCGCCCGACGCCTCGGAGAGCAGATTGAAGGCCTCGGCGCGTGGCAACATGTAATCGCAGAGGCTGAGAGTGTGCACCACCGTGGGACCATCGCGACGCAGAGTGCGCCAGTCGAGAGGTTCGCCATCCAGGGCGAGCACCACATGAAGGTACATGGTGCCATTGCGACGCGTCTTGAGCGGCACATTCACCTCAAAGTCGCGATCGAAGGGTTGCGTGTAGTCAAAACGCTGTTGCTTATACAGATCCTGGACCTCGGAGGCGATGGGATTGCGTGTCAGGGAACTGAAGAGCGCCAGTTGCATCGGCGGTTGATTGGCCAAGAATGATGTGTAGCAGGGGGAATCGCTGCACTGCAGCGTTGTAAAGATTTGCGACATCTGATAAATGGAATGCATGATGTAGGCCAAGAATGCCACGCCCACAATCGTTGAGATCGACGGCATCGCCATGGTGACGATGACGATGGGTGGATGATGATGGTTGTTGGGGGATTAAAGCTGCAAAATTATATTAATGGATGAGGTGAATGCTGCTGCAGCTGCTGCTTCTTCCTCGTCCTCGTCGTCGTCGTCGTGGCGACAACAAAAAATCAACAAAAAACTAATAAATATTGCAATTAGAGTGCATCGCTATGCGATAATTGCCGGCGTATCAGACAATGTTAGTAGTATCGTTGCCCTATGCCAGTGTTGTAAAACGCGACGCCACCTCATCAACAGTGTTGCACAATGCTTGGGGCAACTTTGTTTACAACGCTTCGTTATTGTTTTATTTCTTCATTTTTTTTTCTAGTATTTTATATTATTTATTTATTTATACATTTTTCCTTGCTTTTGCTTAATGCTTTTATTAAGTATGGCATTATTCCTTATTTTGTAATTTCTTTATTTTATTATTTTATAATATTTATGTATTTTTTCTTTTTGTTATTTTTCTAATGCTATAAGTTTAAGTTAAATTATTATTTATTTTAATTTAATTATTTATTTTGTTTATTTTTTCTAAATATATTTATTTATTCTTTTATATATTTTTCATTTATTTAATTTCATGCTATTGTAAAGCATAAATTATTTTTTTTGATTTTTTTTACAAAATGAATTCATTTTATTTTAAGCAATTCTAGGTTGCTTCTTTGAATTTATTTGTATATTTTATTCGGCAAGTGTTGAGTGCAACAGTGTGACCAGCTCATACACTAAATCGATGGAAGCGTTACAGGGTTGTCGCATTTCAATTTTCTGAGTTTCGATTATTCGCAAATGAAATTTGAAATTCGTAGTGCAACGGTTGAAAATGTTTCGCTTATTCGAAACTGTTTAATAGTTAAATACTAAATGTCACAATTATAATCGGATTTCGAAATTGCATTTTACACATTTTGGTTTCATTTGATAGCGAGAATGATGAATATTAAACGTAGACTTTGAATGGATTTTTTAATTTTTTATTTGGTAGCAGTTTTATTTAAAAGTTTATACACATTACATATATAGTATACATATATACAACATGAATTTGTTTTATAAAATTAGGTACTAGAGTTGCATGTTTTTGTTTCTTTTTATTAAGTATACAGTATATATATATAATTAAAACTATTAAGTACTATTACTTTTTCGTCACGCACAAAATTTCCAAACCTTTGGAATAAATTAAACGACTAAAATGTACACATTACGAAACACAAAAAAGGGCTTTTTTGCATAAAAAAAAAAAACGGTTGATGAAACAACGAATAACGAAGCTGTGTGAGGAATGTGTGACAATAAAGTGAGAAAAGGGCGAGAAATAAAGGGAGAAAGGGCGAGAGAAAGGGAGTTTCGATGTACATGTATGTATAAATATGTGGACATTGTTTGCTTGGTGCGAAAACGTGAAACGAAAAAAAAATGTATATATGATATTTATATAGTCCGAAGACTTGAAGAAAGGTGTTTTGTAGTATGAGTGTGATTGATGTTGATGTTGATATTATGAATGCTCTTTATAGTTAACGCATAAATAGACAAGTGTGTGTGGGGGGTGAGTGTGGGGAGGGGAGTCGCCAGTTTAGGCGAGACGCTTTTTTCGACTAGGTGACAAGATTTTCAGCATTGTGACAACGGGCGCCTCAAACGACATCGAGACAACAAAGGCCAGGAAATAGGAAGCGACCGTCAGACCAAAGAACATGACGACCTGAAGAAAGAGGAAAAAAAGGAATATTAGCGGGTGGAATCAATATAACGATAAAAATTACATTATAATGTTGATTATATTTCGAATTTCAATGCTTTTCAACTATTTTGGTGTAGAGAAAGGTTATTGTATATAAATATAATGATTACTTAAGATTTTTCAATCCTCCATAATTTATTAGTTTATATTTTTGTTTAAATTGAAATTGTCGTTGAGTAAAACGTTAATTTATCATTAACTTCAATCTTTATCTTTAACTATTCCTAAATAATTATTATTTTGGTGGCCTATGTTCGAAACTTCGATTAGAAAGCGCAGAGCTTGACTCACCATTAGATCTCCTCCCAAGTGGAGCGGCGCATCCGAATTGAGCGCCATGGAGCGTATGACAATGGGATGCACAAGGTAGGCGCAGTAGGTGACACGCGAGAAGGGATAGAGGCAGGGAGCGGAGAGCAGGGAATTGATATAGCCGCCATAGCCGGTGGAGCAGGCAATCGTAATCCAGGCGAGGGACAAGGCCCAGGCCGAGTGACTCAATGAGCTGTAGGCAGCCGCCGTGAATTGCGAGAGATCCGTTTGGTACAGGCCAAAGACCAGCACAAAGAGATTCAACATGGCCAGAAACCAGGCGCTGGCCACCGTCAACTTGGGCAGACGAATCTTGCAATTGCTGCGGAATAATATCCAGCCGACGGCCATGCCAATGAGATAGGGGCCAAGGCGGGTCCAGGGTTTGTCGTAGATCTTGTCAAAGAGCGCCAGGGGATCGTCGGTGTTTGGGCGATGATTGTTCGTAAAGGCCACAACGGCCGTCGTTATCCAGGAGAGCACCAGGAAGACCAGAGTCGTAATGGCAGAGAGCTTGAAGTGACGCACGCCCACAATCAAAATGATGGCGCCAATCATGTAGAATTGTGTATCGTTGGCCAGGTACCAGCTCCACAACATGCACTAGAAAAAAGAGCAAAGATACAGGTGATTAGAGGAGGACTATTACAGGGTATCATAGTAAGGGTAGTTTTCAATATAATTGTTTTAGTCGGGAGTTAGTTGCATAGGATCTGGTATATTTTGTACTCTATGGTATATTTTGAATATAGTGGTATATCTAGATACCAAGTGTAGCCTTCGTTATATTTCAGTGTTTGTTGGTATATTAATTTAGTATATTGCCACTTAGTTGCTTAGCATCTGGTATATTTTGTACTCTATGGTATATTTTGCATATTAGTTAGTTGCATAGGATCTGGTATATTTTGTACTCTATGGTATATTTTGAATATAGTGGTATATCTAGATACCAAGTGTAGCCTTCGTTATATTTCAGTATTTGTTGGTATATTAATTTAGTATATTGCCACTTAGTTGCTTAGCATCTGGTATATTTATACTCTATAGTATATTTTGCATATTGTAGTAGTACATAGAGATACCAATTGTGGCATTCGTTATGCTTTAGTGTTTTTTCGGTATATTTTTCGAATAATATTGCTGACTTTTATAGAATTTGGGTAGCGGCTATCTTATATTTGATATTTTGATATTCGTTTCTGGAATTCAGTATAGATTTTTTACTTCTTTCTGCTTGCTTGCCAATAACAAAGTAGAAAGAATTTTATATTCTCTTATCTCTGTTGTATTAAACTGATTGAACCATGAAATGCGAGTGAAACACTCGTTTGAAAAATATATTATTAAAGAAAAAGAAGATTCAAACCAAAAAATCACATCGCAAATATTCGTAATATTCGATTCGATGAAGAACTCTCAATCCATAATGTTTGTAAGGCTAACAACGCTGAGTTTTGTTTTTTGGAACTCACCATCTCATCAACTGGGAAAAGCGTGTTGATGTAGAGTATGTTGCGCCACCAGTAATCCGGGCAGGTGACATGATCCATGGTGGGTGGATCAAAGATGGAATAGGCAGCCAGATACTTCATGGTCACTTGGACGACACCGAGGACAAACAAATAGGGAGCTGTGAGACGCATAAAACGATACGCGACGAGGCCAAAGAAGTGTGCTGTGCCAGCGGTGAATTCATTGGCTCCCTTGCTCAGCTTATTCAGCTTGCCTTTGGCATTGGTGCGGAAATACAAGTAGGAGATCAGGAAGCCACTGATGAAGAAGAACGTGTCGACGCTGAATGGACCATTTGTGATCGCCTGGAAGAAGAAATTCTGTTCGACCTCCTTGCGCATCTCCATGTTATCGGAGTACTTGAAGACCACAATGCAAGTGTGTCCCAGGATGACCCAAGCCATACTGAAGGCGCGCAGTCCATGGATGCAGGGAATGGTATCGGCACCGACATTGCGATCACAGATCGCGTTGAAATTCGTGATCGCCGAAAAGGAGAGCAACAATTCAGAGTAGATGCTTAGTTTCTCTGGCTCATGCAAGTGTCCCTCGAGATGTTCATCGGAGTTGCTGTTGTTGTTATTGTTATTGCTGACGGCAACACGGCGACCGCTGCCGTTGCTGCTGCTGCCACTTGCGTTGCTGCCACCGCGATGATGTTGCAGATGATTCAAATGATCGTGCATACGCTCCTCATCATGATGATGTCCGTTGCCGCTGTCGTTGTCGCCACCCGTTAAAGTGGGCGGCAAATTGAGGACCAGCTGATCGAGTTGCTTCAACGAATCCGATTGATGATTCGATTGCTTGAGGGCTTCATCATGAGCGGTCATCGTATCGCTATAATCAGAGGAGGCGCATCCAATGCCCGAGCTTGTTTCGCTGTTGTTCATCATCTCCTTATCCTGCAGACGCAACGCTTCCTGTAGCTGACGTGTCAAATAGATCTCGTAGAGCGTACCACAGCAGATCAATACGATCACAATGCAAGAGACCAAACTGAAGAGAGTCAACAAGAGAGAGAGAGAGAGAGAGAGAGAGAGAGAGAGAGAGAGAGAGAGGTGGAGAGCTTGTTAATTGACTGGGCAAACTTTGGTTGGGCGTGGCATATGGATAGTTTCGCTTTTTTTTCGGACTTCATCTCACTTCACACAATTTCAGCGAATGCTAATAGCTAAAGCCAACTATCCGCCGTAGTTTTTTTTTTGGTGAATCGAAAGACGTAGAGATCAGTCTACTACACACATTATTTGTGCACAGCATTAGCAAGTTTTTGTGATTGTAATTGAAAAGTGAATTTCGGTTACTCACATCAGCAGGCAGAATGTCTTGTCTGACCATATGTTAAATTCCTTGTCTGTCGGCACTCGAATGTCCAGCACACGCAGCTCCCGGCTGGGCAGCTCCAAGCGGGCAAACGAACTCATCTGATCGACGTCCGCGATGCTGCAGCTCGATGGCAGACACATGCCTGTGTAAATAGTACGCAGCTGATAAGGAGAAATAGATAATAGAGTTTAATTTACAACATTGTGAATTATTCAAAAGCTTAAGAACTTTCCAATTTCTGATATTCGTTGATTTGGTATTCGATATACTAAAACTTTATAATGGTATTTTATTGCCAACAAAAATGGCGATAGAATGTAATGCTTCCTTGTACTTGTAAAGTACTTTTACAAAGTAGCGAACAATTCATAAACTTAAGAAATAGAGAATAGAGTTTAATTTACAACATTGTGAATTATTCAAAAGCTTAAGAACTTTCCAATTTCTGATATTCTTTGATTTTGTATTCGATATACTAAAACTTTATAATGGTATTTTATTGCCAACAAAAATGGCGATAGAATGTAATGCTTCCTTGTACTTATAGCGAACAATTCATAAACTTAAGGACTTTCTAAGATTGTTGATTTGGTATTCAATATACAAAAACTTGAGAATGATATTTTTATTGCTAAAGAATGTAATACTTCCTTCAACTTCTTTACAACATAGTGAACAATTGAGAAGCTTAAGGATATTCTAAGTTTGTTAATTTGGTATTCGAGAATGGTATTTTTGTTGTACTTTTCTAGTGCTTTTAGTGCAAGTTGATTAGCAGAGTTAAAGATTAATGAAATCATAATATTTTTTTCTGCTTTTCCACGTTACAAATTTGTATATCTAATTACTGTTTTTTATGTTACCTTAATCTTAAATGTTGTAACTCAAATGCGTCTTAATTTCGCATTAGATTGCTTGCTAAAAACAAAATGCTTCTTTTTTGTTTTCATGTTTTTATTATTCTTCTTTTTTGCGTTTTCAAATTGTTCTTATTTTATACATATATTATATGAATTGCGTTGCTAATAGCTTCTCTAATCGTCACGCACATTCCTCAGCATTTATTGCCGATTTTTGATTGTTTCTCATTTCCGTAGCTAATATAAATTTTGTTTTTATATTTTGGCACCTACTCGTATTTATTAGCAAATTCATTTCTGGTTTATTTATCACAGCTCTGATTTATTTTTAATGCAATCTGTTTTAAATTCTGTTCTCAGCTTTTATTTCTAAGACTAAAATAACTAAAGTTTTTTAATGTTTCCCCTATGGAAAAGCTTTCTTTTTTATAAAGTTTGTTGAACGTCTCATGATTACTTAACCTTTTTTATTTTATATATATTTATATTGTTTCCTCAACTGAACTTCTCTAATTGCCGCTCCCTTTTTAAATGCCTACTTGTTTATCTTTTGCTTAATCATTAAACACTTTCGCTTTCTTTTTTTTTGTGTGCCTGTGCTTCCTGTCTATTTTTCCAATGATCGTTTAGCGCCTAAAGTCACTTCTCACTTGGTTAATGACTTCTCTAATCGCTTCTCGTTTTTGTTTCTTGCCGCTTGCCACTTACCACCTCTGTTGGCAGCGTCTCGTTCAGCTGCAACTTGAGCACATAGAATCCCGGCTGGAATGGAGGTGGAGCATTGGAAACGCTGCTGTAAGCTTTTGAGAATGCCGCGGCAAATGGCAATCCACTATCCTTGTTGTCGTCCTTATTGCTTGTCTTGTTGTTGGCACTGTTGCTGTTGTTGTTGTTGTTGTTGTTAATGCCATTGGTGGCGCCTTCATAGATGGCCTCACAAAGGGCCAATGAACCCATCCAGTAGTTGTTGCCATAGAAGAAACCGGATGTGTAATGACCGGAAGCATCGTCCACTGCGAAAGAGAGAGACAAAGAGAAAGAGAAGGGCAATTTAATGTGCGAACTGCTGAGATAATGCCATAACAACTACTATATTCCGCCTAGCTTGCCACTTTGCCGCATGCGGCATGCCCCCATTAGCATTGCGAATCGAAAACGTTTTTTTTTTTTTGTTTTTGCCTGGGCTTTCTTTCACTTTTTGTTTTGGTAGCTGGTAGCTGGCTTATTATATAATGTTGTTGCCACTCTCGTTGCTTGCCACATGTTGCCACACAGTTGCGTTGTGTGTCAGTCGCTGCTTTGCCGTCCAGTTTTGCCAACTTGTTGATCTTCTGCCGCTGCTGCAACCAGTTGTAGCTGCAACAGGTTTCTTGCGATACCACTTCAAATCAGTCTGACAAAGGGTAGGCAAGCTTATAAAGTAGTTTGCCTACATTTATTCCATCTGTCTAGTTGCGTGACTGCGTTCATCTGACAGTCTAAACTATACCAATCTCATTCTACTTTTATACACATAGGAGAAGCGTGCAACTTGCTGAAAAGTGCATTTGGATTGTCTGATGCTGGAGCATTATTATTTCATTTAATGAGAATTTTAACAAATTTATCCATAGTCAAGAGTTGTCAATGTAGTTTAGGTTATATAATGAGAAATAATTGATTTTCGGCATTATCTTTAAAATTTATCGAATTAATATACCGAAAAAATGTAGACAGTGATACTGCTAAGAGAAAAAGACTTTAGCCATTGAATAGTCAGATCCATTTTTGTATTTTTATACAACGAGAAATACTTCAATTACGGTATTATCGTTCAAATATACCAGATTCATTACCGAAAAAATACTAAAAGTATACCAAAGTGTACTGCTAAAAGCAGTTATATATTGAGAAATAGTCGATTTGCGATATTATCGCTATATCAATAGTATACTAAAAAAATACTAAACATATACTAAAGGGTACCTAGCAGCAGAGAACTTTAGCCATTGAATAATCAAATCTATTTATGTATTTTTATATAATAAGACATGGTTGATTGGCGGTACTATTGTTAAAGTATACCAAATTAATATACCGAACAAATATACCAAAGGGTATTACAAAAAGCAGAAAACTTTAGCTATTGAATTTTCATTAATAATCTATTAATGCAATTTTATATTTGAGGTATATATCGATTTGCGGTATAGAATATACCAAATTAATATACCAAAAAATACTACAAAATATACCAAACGGTACAAAACTTAAGCCATTGAAAAATCAAATCTATTTATGTATTTTTATATAATAAGACATGGTTGATTGACTGTACTATTGTTAATGTATACCAAATTAATATACCGAACAAATAATATACCAAAGGGTATTACTAGAAACAGAAAATTTAGTAATTGAATTATCATTAAGATTCTATTTATGTAATTTTATATTTGAGGTATATATCGATTTGCGGTATTATCGTTAGAATATACCAAATTAATATACCAAAAAATACTAAAAATTTACCAAAAGGTACAAAACTTAAGCAATTGAAAAATCAAATCTATTTATGCCAATATGTTTAGCTTTCAAAATAGAAGTTATGCATAGCATATGTTTGCATGCATCTTGAACTTGATCAAAGGATATTTTATAGTCGAGCGTTTGTAGTGATTGCATTATTTGCGTTTCCTTTTGCTGCAGTTGTAACTGAATCTGAAGCTGAAGCTGAAGCTGTAACTGCAGCTGCCCAGCGACTACGCAACACTTTGTTGTCACTTGTTGCTGTTGTCATTTCAGTTTCTGTTGTCAGTTGTTGGCCCCAAAGTTGTTGTTGTTGTAGTTGTTACCAGATATTTTGGCACTTTTGTATGACAACTTTTGCTTTTCGCTTCCTGCTGGTCAAACTGTGACTCGCCTTGACCAAAAGCCAAGCCAAGAGAGTTATGAGTTTGCCACCTAAAAGGGGCAATAGCTGGAAGAGTGTGTGGAGAGCAGAAGGAGGCTGTGGCGAGATGTTTATTAAGTGTCGTGTTGCGTGCAGCATAAAGTGGCCCTGACCATGAGCAGGTTGTTTTTTGTTTATTAAGTATTTCATTTTGAGGCGTGCTGCAGCGCAAACTCTGTATTCAGCTTGGCTTGGCCAAAAAATCACTTAGCGCCTTGATAATTGCATTGCAGCGCATCATTAGCCAATATTATTAATTAATTAGGGCAATTAAATGTGGCTGAAACGTTGACCCATTTTTCGAGTTAAGTTCACGTTTAGCGTTGTAATGGTTGAAAACATGTTTTCAATTTAATTTGCGATTGAGGTCATTTGATTTCTTTTTTTATTTTCTTGGGTATTTTTTATGTAATTGTTGGTGACTATCAGCTGATCAGCTGCCGCTTTTAGTCAAATTTCAGCATAACTTTGTGTGTGTGTGTGTGTGTGTGTTATGCTTTATTTGTTCATCATTTCTGATGTCTCATGTTCAATTGAACGTGTCATTCAAGCGTTTAACGTCTTCCAAAAAGCGGAAAACTAAGAAACGAGACAATAGCATCACCACGATCCAACATTTTGTGTACACACACACACACACACACACATACATCTACATAGTATAATAATAATATTATTAAAAACTGATGAAACAGACCCCGAGACAGCGAGTCGCATCCAAGGTGACGACTCTGCAATGTACATGACAATGCTTTGATCAGTCACCCGGAGATTGCGACCAAGATCATAGCACAGCTGCCGGAAAGCTAAATAGATTGCCATCTCGTTCTCTCTCTTAGTCTTTCTTTTCATCTCTTTCTTTGGGTGCGAACCAGGTAGTTTGTGAGTTGAACTTGTGGCTACCGTTTAAACAAATCTCAACTACACTTCCATTTGTTGATGTCTCTCCATCATGTTTATAACATGTACGAGTACAAGTTGCACCTCGTTCAATTCGCTGTCCATATCTTAATTCTTAAGTTGTCGCAAGGTCGTCGCTGTCGCTGTTGCTGTTGCTGCAGACGCGTCTACAGAAAGAAAAAAAACAGTCACATCAGGGTTACAGCGTCGGGGAAGCGAAGCGTCAAGTGAATGGGGCAAACAACTGATCGAAGCGTGCTAAAAGTCTTAAGATGTGCACTCTATACGATTAACGCTTTAGAAATTCGATTTCTTGCAGAAAACCCTATATATAGACTTCAAGAATTAAGTTTTCTGTTATAGTAATCTTTTTATTTATGAAATAGGATAAGTTTTATACTGAGCTGCTATGATAAAATATTTTATTATTTATCGCAAAAAATAGTTTTATAGTATTTTTGACTTATTAGCTTAATGCATTAAATACTCTAAAAAGAGAATTTTATTATATTCAATATACTCAGTTGACATGATAAAACATTAAAATAGCATCACACAAACTAGCTTAAAGTAGTTGTTTATAGGTTATAACTTATTATTATATTTAATATATTGAGTTGACATGGTAAAATACTAAAATAACATTGTAGAACGTAGTTTTATGGTATTTTTTGTATACCTTACCTATAATTTAGTGTTTTGATCAATTCTGGAATATTGAATTCATATATGCCAAAAAGGCGTAGCTAAGGCTTGTCTCGTTTAAATGATTAATGTTAGTGATGTATTAAATATACTAAAAAATAGTATATTATAATATCAATATACTGAGTATTTTTATAGCTTAATGTATTACTTGGATGTATTAAATATACAACAAATTGTATATTTTTATACAAATATACCGAGTTCATATATTATATAATAATTTAGTATTTTGATCAATTCTGGAATATAGAATTCATATATGCCAAAAAGGCGTAGCTAAGGCTAGTTTCGTTTAGTGATGTATTAAATATACTAAAAAAAATGGTATATTATTATAGTCAATGTACTAAGTTGACATGATAAAATACTAAAAAAAAAAAGCATCATTGAAACTCACATGAAAAAATACTGAAATATCATCACTAGCTTTATAGTAATTTGTTGTAGAAATGTGTTAAAATAGTATATTATTATATTCAGTACTTGAGTTGATATGGTAAAATAGCATCGTATGAACTATCTTCCCTGTAATTTAGTAAAGTGTTCGATTGTTTCTCAAATGACGTAGCTAAAGCAAATTTCGTTTAAACGAGAGTGAATTAAAGTCATCGAAACTTCCGAATCGACTGAGGAATGTGCTCTGCTGTTGATTTAGCTGTTGGTTCTGATTGATTAGCAAATACAAATAGTGAATTACATTTGGCATTCGGAAGCTTGCCTAGCCACATTTTTAACCGACCCGCGCATCGAATTCTGAAGGGGTATCAAAAGTGTGCCTCATGAACGAACTGTTATTAGGCTAAATAATTCTCAACTAGCTGAGAATTAATACTGTGCATAAGAAGTCACTCGATGAGTCTCAAGAGTTTGCGTCTTATAAATATAGTACATACATACATAACATATATAGTATGTAGTATGTCGTATGTAGAGTGCGGTCCATTGATTTGTTTTTGGGGTTTTCGCTACTGCTGCTGAGGGCCGATTATTATCTGTAGTTTTATGCTGTTGTCATTGTCACTTGAGTGTCAATGGAATCGCCAATTGCGCTCTTGAAAACAATCAGCGAATTGTCCGTTGAGTGGGTTTTATGGCTGGGGGAGAGATCTAGAGGGGAAGATATGTCTATATATATATATATGTATGTACATATATAGAGGGGTTTAGCTTGCGAGGTTGTTGCAGACATTGCGTTGGAGGTTGGGCACAATAAACTAGGTCTTTGGGTTTATCTGGAGAGCGGGGACAAACAAAGGTGTTAACACTAAAACCGATTACAGCACAACCATTACCCTCCAAAAAAAAAAGGGGGCGCGGTGGGGGCGGTTACGATGTGACACACCCAGAAAGAGACGGAGAGATAGAGAGAGCGAGAAAAAAGCTGTTGAAATTTCGTTTGATTGATGAAACGTTGGGCCAACAAGAAATCATAAACAAAACAAGCAACAACAACCAAATAGTTGTATTCAACGTTGCGAAAGATTGGCAAAAAAACAAAAAAAAAAAAAAAAATAAAAAAGCAACCAAAGCGCAAATAAAACCAAATAAAACTTTGTTTTGATTTGATGTTTTTGGCTTGCTGTTTTCTGCGACGCGCTTTAAATTTAAACAGTGCAATTAAAACAACAACCAACGTGCGTCAGAACCATTAAAATAAATTATTTAATATTTTTTTTTTTGTGTATGCTGATATTTCGATATTTGCAATTAGCTAACCAAAAAACAGCGAAGAAAGAAAAAAAATCCGTTTACATGGCATATTTCGCCGTCTGTCTCGTCGAACAATTGTGTTTAATGGGTTTTACGTGTGGCTTGCCTCTTGCGTCTGCCACAAACACAACAACAATAATAACAACAAAAACACGCAAACACTTCTAACATGTCCAAATCTGACAAGCAATTGCGTAGTTAAAATTATTACTGAACATCATCCACAACGAGAGTTATTCAAATAAAACGCCCAGAAATTCTGCCGGTGACAAAACATTTTAGCAATTTTATTTGATTAATGATTAATAAGAACTGCAAATATGCAAAAAAAAAAAAATGTTCGAGTGAAAGACTCTTTGAGGTGTCAAAATTAGTTGTAATGCCATGTGTAGAAATCTAGCAAAGTAAACAAACTTAAAACAAATCCTAAGTAAATTCTTAGGGAAGAGTCTTTCAATATTTGTCTCCAAAGGTGTCAAAAGAATTTTGGTAATCATGTTTGAGTATCGTATTGAAACTGCAGAAGTAATCAGCAAAACTACTTGTTAATCCCTTTATTTATTTTTTTAATTTAATAAAATTCTAAAAATTGCCAAAAATTAACTTAAATGTGTGAAAAAGTTTGGTAAATTCTGAAATAGTTTGCAAAGTGCAAAAGTTGAAGTCTAAGATATTCTCTAATTTACACTTGCTATTCAATTTAATCTTAAGACATTTTGGATCTTTATATTCTATCTAAAGTTCGCTACTTTTATTGTACTCTTAATTGCTTACATTATACTATATCTTTGTACCCATTTGAACTTTACTCTTTTGACTTGGTCTTTTCATTATTTTTAGTAGGTTGCTTGTTTATGGTTTATGGTCAAAACACCTTGGACAACTTGATCGTGTTGACAATCTCATATGAAAAACTCATCGTTAGCTTTCGCAAATACTCCTTTTAAATATAGTAAATGTCTCTCTCTTTGTGTTTTTCATAGTTTCATAATCGTTTGCTAATTATACACGTTAGTGTAAATTTGATTTGGCCACTTGAAATGCCAAGATCGCTGATCGCATCGAGTACACTACACTAAGATCATTGATTCTTTATCTATAGTTTCGTTTTGTTTGTAATCATTACAAACGTAGATCGTGCAAGTCACGTAGTCTATCTAGCTGTAGAACCCTTTGGAATTTCGAGGCATTAAGTCGGTTTATTTGTGCTTTATTAAAGGCGTACACGCAACCCAACCTAATAATATTTTTGACTCCCTCCCTTGACTGTGTAGAAAAACTGCGTAGAATTTCTGCCCCCATCAATAAAAATGATCCAGCAACACGCTTAGCCAAATATCAACGCATTATAACTCAAAGTCGCGTTTTTTTTTTTTTTTTTAATGGCGAATACTTATTTGTTTTAATATGATAAGTGTGTCTCTAATTGCATTTTGACGACTAATCGCATTGTGTTTATAGTGAATGCTGAAAACATTTTCGTTTTCTATAGAATTTGACAATAGCTTGGCGGAGCTGATTCTTTTAGGAAGATATAGAAGATAAAATAGTAGATAGAAGAGGTAGATGAGAAATTAATAACAGTAAGCTAAACAACATTTATAGTAGAAGAAACATTTGTACTGATGAAGTTAGTTCCTTTGAGCTATATCGATTCAAAAACTTTGGTTGAAACCTATTTGAGTTAGCCATAAAGTTGAAAATAATACCTTAGTACGATTTTTTTTGTAATTTATTTTGAGGCAAGTCATATCAGATATGTAATGAAGAAAATAATTATTGGATTGTTTCATTCATAGAAAGTCATTTTGAAAATGAAAGAACGTGCAACAAAATTAACGAATTGATGTTTTATAAAGCTTTAATTCAAGACAAAGCACATCTCTATTTCGTCTTTTACAAAATAAAAAAAAATCAATTTCAATTACAACATTTATTATACAATTATATAGTATGTTTGTATTTGGGTTCGAATTTAAGATGAATTGCCAACGTCTATCTTAAATATGTATGTTGAATAAAGAAGAAAATTTATACTCAACACAATAAAAAAAAAACAATAACAACTCTGGGTTACAGAGTTCAAAATTGCGAAAAAGTTGAGTGTGTGTTGACAAACTTGGGCTTGTTATATGGTGGCCATAAACAGTTGGCGAATTTCATAAGGGCCACAAAGCTAAAGTTGAAACAGAAACTGAAACTGAAATTGCTGACGCGTTGATCAAGTTTATGAACTGAGCTTGGAACTCAGTTGAGTTGCCGAAATATCTCGACAAATTCATCTGCAGCACAATTCACATTTATGAATGATAATTGCTTGTTGTCAGCTATTTTTGTTGTTGTTGCTGTTGCCAGTTGTGTTACCAATTGTTGTTAGTTGTTGCCTAATTGAGTCACATCAAAGTGAGCAAAGTACGCATTTTGTAAGGTAATTTAATGCTTGGCGACGCACCTTAAGATCACTACGCTAAGAGAGAAAGAGAAATCCAACAAGTAAGAAAGCTACAGTTGAGTGTGCTCGACTGTGAAACACTTGCTACCTATCTGCAAAGGAACCCTACTTTAAAAATATACCAAACTAGTATACGGAAAAAACACTTAAGTATACCGAAGGCTATATTTGGTATATTGACATCCATTTTTAATACATCGCTATTTTAAAAATATTCCAAAAATATACTAATGTATACCGAGGCTATATTTGGTATATTGATATATACGAACTGTGAGCCTTTTGCTACCGATTTTCAATTTAACTATTTTAAAAACATATCAAAATAATATACCAAAAAAAATACTACAATATACCAAAAGATATATTTAGTACATATTTATACGAACTGTGAAACACTCGCTACCTATCTTCAATACAACCCAATTCTAAAAATATACCAAACTAATATACCGAAAAAATACTTAAGTATACCGAAGGCTATATTTGGTATATTGATACCCATTATCAATACATCTTTATTCTAAAATTATAGCAAAATAATATATTGAAAATATACTAAATTATACCGAATGCTATATTTGGTATATTGATAAATGCCTATTTCTCCCTTTGCATGTTTCACTCATTTATAATACCCTTTTACCCTGTTGGTAGTGGGTATCAAAAAAAGTGTCCACAATCTGCAAAGTGCCATCTTTGAGTTTTCAGCCGCAACATTTCCGCAATGGGAGCAACAAAATTTGTTGGATTCAACAATTGTTATTCAGGTCGTCGCTGTTGTTTTCTTGTTTTCTTGTTGTTTTTTTGGCGACAATTTCAATGTCAATGTTGTAGCTGAACAACATTTGTTTGCTGTGGTTGCTGCTGCTGTGGGGTTCAAGTACAGTGGTTGCTGTTGCTGTTGCTGCTGTTCGCCCACAGACAACGGCAACGACGACGACGACGCCTGACGACATTGAAATCGTTTCGCAAACAATTGACAATTGACTGTCTGACGCTGTCATCATCATCATCAAAGAGCATTCGTTGCTACCACACACAATCATAGCAACAGCAACAACAATATTCAGTTTGCCGTTGGCACTTTCGCCAGAGCTTCGCTTGGAGCATTGACAGCAATTTGTGCTCCACTTTGCGTAATGGACCGCCAAACATCGCCAGCGGAGACAAAGCTGGAGACGGAGAGTGAAACGAAAGGGAATGCGAGAGGGAGGGAGAGCGAAAGTGAAGTATGAGGAAATAAAGAAAGGGAAAAGAGAGAAACAAGGTGGAGCAGCAAATCTCTGTCATAACCACCTGAGTCAAGTGTTTGCGCTTAAAGTGTATCAATAATCAAATAACTGAAAACTATACTCTTAGAGATGGGTTGAGGTTTGGAATTTAATTTTTCAATAACAAAACTTTAGTTCAGGTCAAAAAAAAAATATTTTGAAATTTCATTATTCAATTAAAAGATTGCATTTAGAAAATAGTAAAAAAAGAATATTAAAATATTACTAAAAGAAAAGAACAAACATAATATATATCTTGGAATTCAGTGAAAATATAAAAAAAAAACTTATTTGGAAAATATTATATTTTTAATTGCTTTTATTATTATTATATTTTTTATTGCAAAGAATATATATAAGAAAAGAAAAATTGTCAAAGGAAAATTTTATTTTGAAATCTTCATTTTATCACAAAGAAAACCCTCATTTTATTGTATATTACAAAGAATATATTAATATAAAAAAAAGCAAATAATAAAAGGAAGAAATTATTTTAAAATCTTAATTTTATACCTTGATCACAAAGCAAAAATAGATCTCAACAATCCGCCATATCTGTTGAGCAGATTTATTGCAAGCACAAAAGGTGTTTCTTTTTTTGGCTTAATGCTTAATTATAATTTCAATTAGGCTTTTACTGGTAATATAAAAATGTAATATATTTTCGAGTTACTATTTTTGTTTTTATGTTTGTGGCACGCATTTATCTCCCCAGTGACTTTAAGAGCTGGCATATACATATATTTATTATAATACATTTTCAGACCTTTAATTTGTTTTTTTCGCAGCTCTTATTCAAAAATTTGCTGCTCTTATTATTATTGCTGCCTTTTCATATGTAATTTAATTCATATTTTTATTTATCGTCTTTTAGTTTTTTATCTTCTCATGTCACGCGTCCATCGCTAGTTTTTGAATATTTATTTCATTTGCTTTTTAGGCTTCATTTTGGGGTTTTTTCTTTTCATCTGTTTTTTGGTGTGCTTTGTTTGGTGGTTTCTCGGATCTTTCGCTTCAATTTACGTCTCGGTATCTTTCTACAGAGATTCGGCACAAGGTCAGCTGCATCTTCAGCCACCGATTGTGCTTCAGCTCTTTTACTATATTTTGTTTTTGGTCAGCTTCAGTTTCGAAGCCATCGGCATCGCCATTGCCATTGTGCGACCCGTTTGTGGCTTTGGCCAGGCCAAGAGTGGTCAGCTGATGACTAACTGGTATTTTTTTTCTTCTTTTTCTGTTTCACCTGGCCCGAACTGGACCGAAAATGTGGCTCACTCGGTGAACACAACACGTGGCAATGGCCAGTTGTAGTTTGCGTAATATGCGTGCCAGATTTTTTTTATTTTGAATCAAGCCATCGTCTCAGGGCTGCATTTTGCATAAGTCATGTCACAGCAATGAGTCAAGTGCTATTAATAACACTATTAACACTACAATCATGATTGCATCTCTACCATCCACGTACTCGAATCAACGAGTTACTCGCAATTAGCCAAGCATCCAAATTGCAATCTTGCTGAACTTGCAAACTCCATCGGAGAATGCCAAATGTCATCATGAAAACGCAGTAACAAAAAAAAAAAAAAAAAAAAAAAAAAAAAAAAAAAAAAAAAAAACTTGGCCATTTTTACAGGTTTCTAATTTGCCAGACTCACGGTTCATTCATTATTCATGAAATGTAATGGGTACTCATTCAATTCACTCGACTTATTGAGTCTTTTTTTTTTTTGCTTGCATCTTGGGCTAATCAATTGATCAATAACTTTGATACCAGCACAGTCATTAGCCAAGTTTCTGTTTGCAGCTTCTGTTTGCTTTGATCTTCTATACACAATTTACAGATTGTGGAATTGCTTAGAGATATTAGCTCTATTCACATACGGCTAGATTTTCCTAGGTCGCGTTGTGAATTAGCGAATAACTTGTCAGCTGATGACATCTAATATGAGTTTCTCTTGGTTTTTCCAGGCATTTTGCTAAAGATCATTTGTTTTCTTTGTTTTTTATTGGTGTTTTAGATAATCTTTGATGACTTTTAATGCTTGTTCAATGTAATTTTTAATTTGTATTTAATTAAAACTAGCTGCAAAACTATTTTAGTTTATTTTGAACAACCTTTTGCTAATTGAACTGAAGAATTATTATTTTATGATTTTCTAATTGCAACTTGCCTTAATAGAACTACAAAATAAGCTTTATAATTTTCTTTTTATTTTCAAATTTATTTTAATGCAACATATTGCATATTGGACAGTTATAATTTGTTAGACAATTTTTACTAAATTCTTTTTATAATATATTGTCAATTGTTTTATTGCTTTAGTTCAATATTTTATTCAGTATGATATTGAAGACCATTTTTGCTAGATTCTTTTTTTTATAATATTATATATTCAATTGCTTTATTGCTTTAGTTCAATAGTTATTTAATATGTTATTCAGTATTATATTTAGTATTATATTTCGAATAGTAAAACAAAAGCAATAAATGCATATTTTTATAGCTTTTGTTTTGCTTTACTAATTCGATCGTTGCTCATTTGCGCAGTTGTATAATTAGCCACGCCACCCCTCTGTCTGTCCGTCTGTCTGTCTGCTTGTCGGCATCATCCTACCCGGCTGGAATGGCATTTGGTTGCCCTAAAAAAGAGTGTGGCAAGTGCGCAATAGACAAATGTGCAAATGGCCAATACGATTATGCCTGCAATTATGGTCAATAACCCCAAATCGAGGGGCAGGCAAATTGCTTGAAATCGATTTCATAATCGATTACAAATGCACGGCACGTTGTGCGTGTCTCATTTAGCGAAGACTTTTACCTAACGGAAATGGAAATGCTTTTTAGCACGGACTTTTACCCATCGCAACAAAATGAGGCTAAGCCTGGGAATGCACTCGATTGACTGGGGAGTGAAGAGTGGAAGAGGGGAAGGTAATAATCAATGACCAAGGGAGCGGCTGCGTTCACCTTGCAACGAGCGAGCAATAGAAATCGTTTGATTAAAACCGTCCAAGTCCAACTGACGCATTAAACTTGAGCACACAATTGTGATTGCGATTGCGATGGCGATGGCGATTGCGATTGTCGCAACGATAACGAACACGATTGCGCCAACAAATTTCAATTAAACGCATTTGTTTTCGGAATCGAAATCGTTATGGCATATGATGAAGCGGCGCCATCTCATGATGAGACACCGCTAAACAAAAAATACTCTCTTCAGTCGCAATCAGTACTGAGCACACTTTGAGTACTCGACACAATAAAATTCGTCATATCGTCGTAATTTCTAGGCTGTATTTTAATCGTCTGCCAAAATGTGCAAGTCAAGTGCAAATATTGTAATTGCATGAGTGCAAACTTGCGAGGCATTCGTTAGCAATTCCGCAATTTAGAAATCGATCTATGCAAACAAGACAAGCAAAGGGAATAGTTGCGACTTTATTCAAAGTAATTACAATTTCAGCAGAGCAACTGAAGTATTCCTAAATGAGGGCAACGAATACAGTCTTTATGATTCCTGACTTTTGTGTGGACAAAATCACTTTTGTACTACTTCTTGATAGTTGCTTTGGCTGACAATCTGGTATATTATGCACTCTATTATGGTACATATATTATGGTAACTATATCATATATTTGATATACAACTTTTGTATTACTTTCTACTTAAATGAATTCTTTAGCAGTGTACTTTGAATATGTGTTCAAACAGCGCAAGAAAATTGACAACATTTAAATTCAATTAAAGTTTAAATATAGTTCTAAATTCAATGGAATTTTTTTTAATATTTTTAATGAATATTTCTTTTAAACGTATGTGCATTTTTGTGCCACTATTAAAATTTTGATATTATAATTGGTGCTGTCAATGTTTTGTGAACTCAAATGCTAACCTCGGCTGATAATTGAAGGCATAGTATATAAATATTGTATAAATTGGAGTTGGTCTCAGTTTTGAAGCAGTAAATTGCATTGCCAGCATTCAAGGATCAACACAAAAAGAGTCTGCTTTAATGTGCCAAGTCATCTCTAACAATCGCCTTTCACAGGCAAAGTTCCCTTGGGAATTTCACAGACAACAACTTGTTGTTGACCCTCGACTATACAGCTGCAAGAGCCCAGAGAAAGAGCGGGAGATAGGGAGAGGGAAAGACAGGTGTGTTATGCTTCAATTCACGATCAAGTGCAAAAGTTGCATAATGCGAATTACGTCTGAAGTTGCCTTCAACGGCAAGTTCGTTGCCTAAGTCTTTCGTTTGGCTGGCGTGGAAAAGTAAGGAAAGAGAGATAGAGAGAGAGAGAGAGAGAGAGAGAGAGTGAAAAAAATGTCGGTCAAAGTTGAAAGTGTTTTACGTTTTCGCCAAGAGCGAAGAGTGAATGCGAAAGAGAGTTAGAGAGAGAGAGAGGAGTTAAAAGTGAGAGTGAGAGAGAGCAAATAGTAATAGAGAGTGAGAGAGAGAAAGAGAGTAAGCGAGAGAGCGCAAAAACTGCAAGACATTGCAACAATCAAATTAAAGTTGAATTACATAAGTTGCGCGCTGACTGCGCCGTCGACGTCGACTGCGACTGCGACTGCGACTGCGATTGTTGCTGCTGCTTGTTCGCTGACTTGGCGTGTTTATTTGTTGTGCAATTCGTAGTATGTGCGTGTGTGTGTGTGTGTCCGTGTGTCCGTGTGTAGTCTGCTTCTTCATTTTTCTTATTGCTTTATTATTGCTGTTGTAAATCAACAACAACAACTGGGAAAGCAGTAGAAATTATGTTGCGTGACGTTTCATTTTGCACAAAGACTGTAATTGGTAGCTATTCCCCTCCTCTTTCGGGGCCCCTCCCCGCTCAAAAGTCGGCTAAGTATATTGGCCTAAAAATTGCGGCTAATGACCAACAAAAATATGTATGGATATTGAGCAGAAAAAATCAAAAAGAGGCCAACACAGGCACGACTTTGCTTGGCAATTTTTTTGGAAGTTGGTCAACGAACAAGTTGCAGCAGATTCATTGTTTCTGTTGTGGCTGTTGTTGTTGTTGTTGTCGATTGTCCGATTGTCGATTGTGGCTTCATTGTGTCTTACTCAATCGAGAGAGACTGTCAGGTGAAATGCAAGCGAAACAGCGAGGTCACAACACAAGAAAATCGAACAAAAAGAAACTGTTGCAACTCTTGCTGCAAATTGGCAAAAGCAAAAGGGGCGAGGTCATTGAGATTTCCTTTCTTGGAATACGACCCGTCGTGAAAGCCGCTGCGGAAGTTTGCACAGATCAATTGTCGCAGCTAAAAGCCAAGTTCGATCATTGTTAACGGGCAAACATTTGCATTTCATCTTCTTCAAACAAAAAAACGCGAAACACGTAAATCAATAGCGGTGTTTTTCTTGTTGTTTGCTGTTTGCTGTTTACAGCGAATTCATTGCCAGGATTTCTACACATGCCATGGCCCAGAACCAGAATCAGCCAAGCCTGAGCCAGTCTCTAGTCTCTCTAGTTGTTGCTGAGTTATGGTAACAACTTTGGCCTTCAACTACGCCAATTTTACAACTAGCAGCTTGACTTGGCCTGCAAATCGATTAAAAGAATCAAGCAAAAAAGCCAAAGCAAGCCAAGCAGCAAATAATAAAGCGGCATTAGAATCACGTCCATACACGACGCGATAGATACCCGAACAAAAAGCGCAGATAGCATCGCAAGCATTTTGAACTTGGCCATAAGAGTGAGTAAAGACAATAGTTGTTAAACGATGGCAAAGAACTTGAACTTAAAGATGCCCGTAAAATATGCTGTTACTCATTCATGAAGTCTTGTCTCTTTTTTTGTTTTTTGTTCTCAGTTTACTTTTACAATTATCATTTTTGCTGCGCGTCTTTTTCTCAATAATAAAACATGGCTTTACTTTAATCGCTTACCAGCCAAAAAATGAACTAAGTATCCATAAAGTTTGTGGTTTCCATTTAAAAGAGTTTTCTTGTGAAATTTTTTATAATAGATTTAAAATTTCTCGACCTTATAAAGTAACAAACTTGGTAAATTTTTCTATGCCACCATAAAAATATTTTTAACAATTAAACTCATTCAACTCTTTAGTCATCATTTATCTGAATGTCTGCCAAACTATTTGAGATAGTTTTTTATTTATTCGTTGTTTAAAATTCAAGTCGTTCATAGCCCAATGGTCAAGTATTTGTTCAATTAATATGAAGAAGCAAATGCGCGAAAATGAAACTTTTTGCCTGACGAAATTTTGTTGATTTCTCAACTTAATTGTTTAATAAGTATTAATAAGTGTTATTTTTTTTTCTTGTTCGTTTTTTCATAGCTTCATTCTTTACTTAAGCCCAATCAACAAACACGGCAATAAGCTGCTAATGTGGCTAAAAATAACGCTTTTATACGGAAAAATACTAGAAAGCAGATTAGTAAAGAATGAAATATAATGTTGTTAAGTCTTGTAGCTGAAATTGATAAACAAAATTCCAATAATTTTGTAGTAAATAAGGAAATAAAAATAATTATCTTTTTGGATATTTGATTTAGTATAATTTAGTTTATGAAACTGTTCAGCTACAGTCATATCATAGATATTTTTTTGATTTAATTTATGTGCATAAAAAACAACATTTAATGGATATGGAGATAAATGTTTTTATTGGTCTTCTAATTGAGCAAGAATGTTACGAAAAACTAATGTTTGAATTATGTTCAAAGTGTCTATTAGCATTGAGCTTTAATCTGTTTGTTTTTGCTCATGAATATACATATACATATACATATGTATGTGTGGAGTATCTTACAAATACATGTCATAAATTTCAGTTGTCATAGAGCCCCATTTTGCGTAGTGCAAAGAGCGGGTATTAAAAAACAACTAAGAAATCTACAGTCAAGTGTGATTGACTGTGAGATACTTGCTTTCCATTTTGAATAAAAGCAAAACAGCGAATTATTCTTAAAATATGGTATATTACTATACCGATTACTATACCACAAAAATACTAAAATATACCAAAGACTATATTTGGTATATTAATATAATACTACATTAAAAATATATTGAGCAAGAGCAAAACAGTGCGGTATTATTCTTAAAAGATATCAAATTAATATACCACAGCACTCAAATTATACCATATACTTTGGTATATTAATATAGTATTATTCCTAAAATATACAAAATTAATATTCCACAAGAATACTAAAATATATTCTAAAGGCTATATTTGGTATATACTACATTTCAAATATACCATAGCGTGTAGAATATACTATATTTTCTAGTATATCCCCCTTCTGCCTGTTACATATGTACATTGCCTGCAGGCACAAAGTTATAATACCCTTCTACCCTATGGGTAGCGGGTATAAAAAACACGCAAAAAAAAGGTAATGCGGCCACATCGATTAGCCATTGATCTTGGCCATCAGAGGCTGGCTAGCTAGCTAGCTAGGTAGCTCGACTTCAATTCTCTTGAATGGGACAATGCATGAATAATGCGACTAACTGTTGAATAAGCCGATGCGATGAATGAGTTTTTTGTTTTGTTTTTCGCTTTTTTTTCGAACTAATAGAATGAGCGTTAGTTTCAACTTTTAACTTGAAATGATTATTTAAAAGCTTTTTATTATTATTATTTTCGTTTTTGTTCGCGCTTTGCTGTCTTAGTGAAACTTTTTTGGGAAAGAGACCAAACGAATACACAGAGACCGAAAAAAAGAAAAGAAATGAAATAAAATGTTTGGTCTTGTTGTAGTAGTTGTTGCTGGTGTTGCGTTTCGTTTCGTATCGCTTCGTCTTGACGGCATTTGGTGTGTTAATTGATTGCATAACAGCCACAAAGAGTGGCAGCGACAACAACAACAACAACAACAACTCACTTGGACACTCATTCACTCACACAGTCAGCTCGTCTGGCATTCATCCAGCTATTGAGTTAGTCCAGCAAGCAATCAGTCAGTCACTCACTCAGTCAGTCAGCCAGTCAGTCAGTTGGTCAGTGGGGCGGACAGTGGGCCGGCAGGCAGCTAGGCAGGCAACTAGGCAGGCAGTTGGCCAAAGGGGGGCGTGCTCTTTACACACGGCTGGCGCAACCGAACCAAACTCAAATCCAAACCCAAACCCAAGCCCAAAACTCAAACGTAAGCCAAAAACTAAAACTGAAAACTCGTCGCACAACATTTATTCATAATTCGTAGTTGTTGTTGTTGTTGGATTTGTTGCCTGTTGCTGCAGCTGCTGCATGTGGCTCAGTTCAATTTTAGCAGCTGTCTGCAAGCAGTTTGCCAAATGCAGCAAGCAGTGCAAGCAGTCATCTCTACCATATCCTATTACAATATTTTTTGACTCGTTCTCAAAAGAAGCACTAAAAATAGATTTGGCTATACTCAAAGTCAAACCCAGTTAGATTTGTGCTTGTATTTCCTTTTACTTTTATTGAGTTGAGCTGCATTCAATAAAGTTCAGTTTCACTAACGTCTTTAAAAAAGTTTTAGAAGTCGAAGCTTAAACAGCAAATGAAGCAAATACAAAATATGAAATGGGTTAAACATCATTTCTTTTTATATTTAATTTAAATGAAAATTAAACTTTTTACTTATTTCTGCTTGAAATGAAGTTCAATTCTAGAAACTTTTCAATCGAATCCATATTTAAAAGAGCCAACATTTTTGCATTTTTCTATTACAGTTTCAAAAACTTTTCAATCGAATCCTTATTTAAAGGCGAAATTTTTACAACTCTTATTTAAGACAACTTGTTGCGTCTTGTGGCCACCACAATTATAATGCAAAGTTAATTTGAGTTTTTCTTTTCGGGGGAATTGCTGTTGTAACAGTTCATTTGGTATGTTTCTGTCAGCAACAACAACGATGCATTTTTAAAGCTGGCTTAGGCGCTGACATAATGACCAAACAATTTGCCAAAAGTTGAGCATGAACACGCTTAACACACACACACAACTCAGACTGGACTGTGCTGGAAATCAAAATCGAAAAATCACAATTGAGCTGTTGCAAGTTGCTGTTGCTGTTGTCGGGCAAGAACTAATTGCGACCTTGGGTCTCTATAGCAAACGAGCAGCAGCGGCGGCGCATGCATTTATGTAGATTGTCGAGAGACTCGAAATCTTGAGAATGCGCCGGTTTAAGCAGCCCACAGCACAACGGCACGTTCACATGCGCAGTTGTAATATAAACATGCAACGTGTAACGTGCAACGTGCAACAACACCACACAACACACGAAAACCTATCAATGCATAATTCTTAATCGAAAATGATGTCGCTTGAGTATACGATATCTTTGTGTGTAGCATTTTAATAATAGCCTCTAAGATTGCCCAATAAATGTCGAGTAATACTCCGTCTAACCGTCTAACCGTCTAAGGGGGCACTCGAAAGAGATAAGACAACTTGCAAATGGTACTTCAAGCTTAAATAATCGCCAACTTGGCCAATTTGTCATATTTACATAGACACAAAATGCCAAGCTGAAGCTGGCCAGTTTTCTTGCTCGTTTAAAGGCAATAATTTGCTACTCAAATCAAATAAAGTGCTCAAGCAATGAGTTTACTGAGTAAGATATTAGAAATTTATGGTTGATTTTATTTTATTGATTTTATAATAGAGTCATTGAAATACTCGAGAAGTGTTGGAGTAATTGAATTGCTCTAAAGAAATATGGAGCGGAGAGTTAATTTACATCTTTGTAATCCAATTTTTCCTATTTTCATTTTTACTATTTTAATAGATATAAATGAGAGTGGCTTAAGTTTATAAAAACCTGTATTCAATTTATATGAATGTAGAACGAAGAATTTGCATAATACACTTTCCTAAAGTGTTGCAATAAAAACCAAACTAAATTATTTGACAATTAGTTCCAAAGCCATTATAACATTATTTTAATGTTGTGTATCCTTGGATATAGTGGCTTCATTTAGATGATTCAAAACTATGTTTATGCTTTAATAATAAGCTGACTATGTGCCAAGTGTCAACATGATCGCTTCAGCAGAAGCTGAGTTCGCATAGGTATAATTCGAGTCGGTTAATTTAGATGATTTAAAACTATGTTTATGCTTTAGTTATAAGCTGAATAACATATGTGCCAAGTTTCAATCTCAACGGTCCAGCAGAAGCTGAGTTCGCATAGGTATAATTCGAGTTCAAGAGATGACTTTGAGCGGAAGAGCAGTTGTATGATAATTGTAATAATTATCCCCAATTAAGGTGCACTTTAAAAACAAGAAAAGGTTGCAATGCATAACGCGCAATCTTCTTCTCTTATTTTTTCGATTACGATTTCAATTTGCAATTCCTCTTTCGCTTTGCATTCGCATCGCGATGATGATGACGATGACGATGATGCTGTTGTTGACTGTACTTACTTTTGACTGCCCACATTGTGGCATCGGTCAGGCCACGAAGATAGCTTCGCATGTCCTTCGTGCAGTTGGCGCTCAGCGTTCGTGCGGCCTTGACTCGCTGCCACTGCGCTGCTAGCAGCGAGAGATCGAATACGTTGAGTGAATCGCGCAGTCGCTGCGTTCGCGACAGATCGAAATTGACGTCGACGTTGCTGTTGTTGTTATTGTTTTCCGTTTGCAGTCGTAAATTGATGACATTATGCTGATTGACGTCACCGATAACGGCGGCTGAGGAGGACTTGTTGTCCTTGTCGATGGCCGCCTCGGCAATTGTTGAGACCGAGACTGAGACCAGCAGCCACAGCAGCAGCATCAGCACTTGATGTAAGTGCATGATTCCGCCTCTCTTCGCCTCTTTAGCAGACGCACACACACACAACAACAACAAGAAAAAAAATTTATATATGATAATAATAACGCAAAGATCCCACAAATTGGCTGGGCACGTTCGTTTTCGTAGAGTGTCGCTTGGCCTGCTTCACTTTCACTCAAAACTTCGAAAAAACCACAAAAGCACCGAAAAAAAAAAAAACGATTTATATATATTTATGTGTATTCAGAGCCAACCGCGATAATATAAAATCCGTGAAATTTACGAACTATATTAAAATTCCAAAAATATGCATACGAGTGAAAAAATCCAAAGTGTGTCGGGTCGTATTTCCTTGTATTTTATTTATTATTTTTTATGTCGATTATTTTTTTTTTGTTTTGTGCTTATGTATTTTTCTTGTTGCTTAAATCATCACGAAAAAAATATATATATGGATTTAATTAACACAAAAAAAAACTCTTCTCGGATTGAGGTTGTGTAATAACCGTTAGAATTTCGCAGTTGTTTGGCACTTTTACTTTCGTTGCGCACGCGCGAGGAAGAAGAAGCCCGAGTGTGCTCGTATTAATATTGGTTGTGATTTTTTGTTTTTTGATTTTGGATTTTGGATTTTTGGGGAGCTGCTGCGACAAGCGACGACCGCTTGGCATGAACGCACGACAACGAATTGCGGCTGCGCGTCTTGGACAGCTGTAAAAATATGCTAACAATTTGAAAAACGCGCAGCCCAAAAAGTTCGCAGCCAGCGTCGACAGCGGCAGCGACGTCGCGAGAGACAACAACACAAAGCAACAATTGAAAATCTCGGCAAAGCTGCTGCTTAGGCTGAGACGGAGACGAAGATGGAGTGCGAGTGAGCATGAAAGCGCAAGTGAGAGACAGACTAGAGTGCAAAATTTGTACCGTTAAGCCAACGAAAGCAGATTGCAGACGTGAGTGAGAGCGTCAATTGCTGAGAGAGAGAGCGAGCGCGAGCGCGAGAGAGGGAGACAGACAAAGTGAGAGCACGCGAATGAGAGCGAGAGTGAGCCAAAGCAAGTGCAGTAGCAGTCAACACAGAGTGAACGCTGTCAAAAAAATAAAATAAAACTACAAAAAAAAAAAAAAAAAATGAAATACAAGAAATCCCTGCGTCATCGACGATGTTGTAATAGGCAAAAGCATTTTGTTAAACGAATGTCGTTGTCGCTATTGTTGCATTGTTGTTGTTGTTGTTGTTGCTGCTTCATGTTTGATGTTATGCGACCGCAAAAACCAAAACCAAAAAAAAAAAAAAAGAAAAGAAGACCAACAAAATGAATCGCAACGAAAGAAAGAAGCAAAAGAGGGACAAACGAAATGAGTTCAACTGTTGTGAGCACATCTTGAAGTGACTTAACTCGCAATTGAGTGAGATTACGAGATAAGGAACTAATAAGTGAAATGAGTGATAATGCAAAATGCAAAAATGATCATTAAATACGTGATGGGAATGCACAAAAAAAAAAAAAAAAAAACTTAAAAGAAATTAAATAAATAGCATTGAATAACAACAACCGTATTCCTGTAATGAATAATGAATACATCATCGGCTACAATGATTAACAAAAGTGTTCATGCCAACTAAATCGAGAGAATAGGCCAAGTTTAACTAATTACCACAAACTAAGAAGAAAAACTTGACTAAAATACCTGATCAAAAAATATAAGTTAAACAATTCAAGTTAAGCACTCCAAATAAATAGTGTAAATGCATTTGCGGTTTTGTGGTTTTATTGAATGTTATATTTATATTTCAATATTATTGCGGTATATTTGTGGTATATTTTAAGAATATGATTTTATTGAAAATGTGTTTGAAGTATCTCAAAGTCGTGCACACTAGAGTTGAAATTTGATTTATTGTTTACAACTCTTATTGACTAATTATTTTTGTACTTTATGGTCTTTATTTTTAATGTAGTATAATATTGATATACCATGTTGGTATTTTTGCGGCTTTGTGGTTTTATTGAATGTTATATTTATATTTTAGTATTTTTGTAGTATATTTTAAGAATATGGTTTTATTGAAGACGGTATGTATATATTTTAGTATTATTGTGGTATATATTAGAAATATGATTCTATTGAAAATGTGTTCGAAGTATCTCAAAGTCGATCACACTAGAGTTAAAATTTGATTTATTGTTCACAGCGCTTATTGACTAATTAATTTTTACCTTTTCGTATTTACTGTATTAAATGATTTTAATATTTATAAATTTACATTTTCTACTTCTCTTTATTTTGCAGCAAATATAATTGAAAAAGTGAATAATATAGTTAATAAAATTGTATGTGAGGTGAGTGTTTGCTTAATGTTATACATTTTGGTTTTATCACTTGTATGAATAACTGAAACTGAAGGGGAAGGGGAGGGGAGAATAAAGATAAGCCGAGCTAAGCGAATAAGTGAATAAACGAAGCAATCGAAGCGCACAGATCGCATCAATCATGGAGCCCAAAGGGGCCTCAATACTGTGACAAATGAATGATCTCTTAATTAGCGTGTTTAACACACCGTTAAGATCATTAATCTAATATTTATGCGCCTTTAATATTTCGGTAATTAATTTAGTTGTTGTTGTTTTTAGTATCTGAATGCATTCATTTGTGGCTAAACGAAAACGAAACATTCAAGAAAAGCCAAAACACAATGTGGCAACTTGCTTTTTGGGTTTGCTTTACTGTTGCGCTTTATTGTCGTTGACCTGTTTACACTCATACACACTCACACTCACACTCGGACTCACACCTGTGATTCGGTTTTGCTGTTGCACGTTGCAAGCAAGTTGAATCCCAGAGCTCCCAATTTCGAGCAGAGCTGCAAGCAACCACAGCAAACAACGACAAAGTTGTCATATCACAACCTCTCTCTCTCTCTTATTGTTGTTCCTCTCTCTGTCTCTGTTACTCACCCGATTTCCCTCTCTCTCTCTCTCTCTCGAGCTCTCTTTGAAAACATTGTGTAATTTGTCGTTAGAGAAAAACAACAAAGATCTCCAAATGTCGTGCAATGCTTTTTCAATTTTCCAAATTACACGAAAAGCTGAGGAGGGGAAAAAAAAATCATCAAGTTAAGTTTAAGTTAAGGCACATGTAACTGTGCAACTCGCTGTGTGCTTTAACTTTACCGTTAGCTTTTGTGGCAGTTGTCGCTTCGTTTTAGCCGACGACAATTGCCAAACCAGTTCTTAAGATCTCGTACTACAAAAAAAACACACACACACACTCAAAAACTACGATAAAATGCTGCCAAAAAGTGCAGCATGAATGCTGGAATTCTCCGCTGAAGAATTGAGATGAATGCGACTTCACTGCATAGTGAATGGTTGTCTGTGAGTGTATTCACAGCTTTGAGTGTCGTGTCTTCTGTCTGTGTGTGTGCAAAGGGTAAACAATGTGCGCGTTTTTTTTTTTTTTTTTTTTTTTTTTTTTTTTTTTTTTTTTGAAGATGCTACCAGAAGCAATGTAGTTCGACATCAGATTGCAGTGACGGGGTGATCGGTGATCGTGAATTAAGGTAGACATATAGAAACAGGTTTACAGTTTATTACCAAAATTACATGAAAAGGGAAAAGGTAGCGAAAACTAAAATACAGCTATAGCAATGTAATCATTTTAGTAACATACACAGAGGAAAAAAATAGATTAAAACACTCTTGATTTAAAAAGTTTTCGATCTTACAAAGATCAATCTTGCAAAAAAGATATAATAATATTGTTTAGCAATGAAATATTTGTCTTAGGTTGTGATTCATATACAAATTGAATATATACTCAATTTTTATAATTATATAAATAGTTCTAAAAACATAAATTTTAAAAAGCTTTATTTATTTTTGAGAAAGGTTTTCAATTCTATAGAATTTATTATTTTATTAATATTACTTTATTAACTGAAATCAAATTTAAAAATGATATTTCTTAATTCACTTTTTTCATTACATTTTCGAATTAGAGTTTTCCAAAATATAATTCGATTGAATGCCCAATCCAGTTGAACAAAGAGTGAGAGAGGAAGAAAAGTAACGGACTAAAAGAGAGGGTGAAAGATGGGCTGAGCTAAAGGTGTGTAAAGTAGAGATGCGAATGAAGAGAAGGAGAGAGAAAGATGCTAATGAAATCTCGAAAGACATATGTAAATGGGCATGTAAGTGAATTTGAGGTTAGGGACTGTCATGTGAATAGCATTCGTATTCGTATTCGTATTCGTATTCATTTACTTATATTCGTATATTGTAATGCTGTCAGCGGCGACAAACCTGTCGTTGGTGGACCCAACGTCTGGATCGTCTTAGCTCTGGGCCCGGTCTCATATTTTAATGAGAAAAGTGAAAGTGTCAAGAAAAAAGAAGAAAAAAAAGACCCCACCAACAACAACGAGATGAAATGTTTAACTTAACAGTGAATAAATAATAAAGTGCTACTAAAAGAAAAAAAAAAACCGAATGCAAATACCGAGTATATTCGTAAATACACAAGTTTGACAGCCATTCAACGGGGCGAATCGGAATCGAATCATTGTAAATGACATTTCGGGGAACTCATTTCTTACAGCACTGTGCATTCTACGCACAGTGGTTGAAAAGTAATTTGAAAGTGTGTCAGTTAAATGCGAAGAGTTAACTGACCGACTTATAAACAAAATTATGCTATAAAATACTTTTTGTATCTTTGTAATTTAAATCGAAATTAAGTTTTGATTTAAATTTAAAATCAATTTCAAATGAAAAACAAATTATTGAAATCGCTCCGAGAATGAATAAAATCAACGTTTATAATCATGTTAATTAATTCCCAAAATTGAACGTTAAATTGTTTTATGTTCTGTTTGTTCGTCTGCATTATGTCATAAATAAATAAATACTCTCGAGACTCTCTCTCCTTTCTAAATAGCTGATCCAGTGTATTTGGGTTAGGTTCAAGCTCAACTCAAGTTATATAATTCAAATTAAATGCGGACTTTTATGTGTATAAATTTTCACTTATTTTCTTCGTCGTCTTCTTTGAAGCAAACTTCAACTTTTAGTTGACGTTTAACTTCAAGCTTCACATAGAAGAGAAATCTTTTATTTTATTTAAATATTTTATGATCACTGGTTTTTTTTTTTTATTGCTTTTATGAATGAAATTCATTTTGTTGGGATTTGCCGCATCATGATGATGCGACCGATGCAGAACTTGATGTAGAAAGAGAGACCAATTAAAAATGAAAGAGTTCAACAATGAACTTAAAACTTATCGATCCTACCTATCGATAAATTTTGCATCTTTTGCTTGAAAGTTGTCAACAATAACAAATGTTGTTCAAATAAATAGAAGAGTGGTAGAGTAATATCAATATTGAATTAATTAATTATGAAATTAGGTAATAAATTAGATGATTTTTGTTAGTTATCGATAAAGTTTTCGATTAACGATAGTCTTTATTTTTATGAAACTAATCCAAATAAATGAGTAATAATGTTATTTGGAATAAAGAGTGTAGAAGATTCCATATATTGATAAAATCGAGAAAAGCAATTATCGATTATTTATCGATAGATTTTATTTTAGTGAAACTAAACCAAATAAATTAATAATGAACTAGTTTGGTGCAAAGAGTTTAGAACGAATCATATATCGGTATCATCGAGAAAAGCAATTATCGATTATTTATCGATAGACTTTATTTTAATGAAACTAAACCAAATGAATTAATAATCATCGAAAAAAGTAATTATCGATTATTTATCGATTGCCACCTACATTATCTGAGAGCTCTGCTAGTGTATGGAAAGAGTTGCAAAAGAGGGCAAAGTACACGGCACTTGAGTGCGATGGGGTCATCGCATAACGGTTACATCAGGTTTTCACACATTGACCATGAACGCATTTCACGTCAAGGAGAGAAAACAAAATAAAAACAAAAACAAAAAACACTATGCAATGTTACAACAACGTGTTGAACTCAAACTGTTGAACTGAAACTGAAGTTGAAACTAAAACTGAAACTGAACTAAATGCCGTTGATTTTTCTTTCGTCGTAACAGATTTTTATGATTATTATAGTTTTGTTTAGTCGTTTTTGTTTTTGTTGTTGTTGTATATTTTTTGATAATTACTTCATTTGCAATCTTCATGTGAAGCAATAGAAGAAACCGCCGTTAATTAAAAACGCAAACGCGAACAGAGAGAAGCAAATGAGCGCAGATTGCTTCAAATCCCGCGAAGATGATGGAGACACACACATCAAAGGGGGGGAGGGGAGTCGAGGAGTTGGGAGGCAAACTAAGCAGTTTCAGTGTCAGCGCTTAGTTAAGGAGGAAGCTGTGCTCAGGTAGAGGTCAGCGGGGAAAGGGGAGGGCGGAGGCTGGATGGTTTTGTTACAACAGCAACGGCGCCAAAAAATATATTTTCACTTGACTTTTGCGGGATGGGATGTCGTCTTTTTTCTTTTTTTTTTTGTTTTTGTTTTTGTTGTGTCGGTTTTTAATGGCTCCCCGCGCGAAGTTCAGTTCACAGCGTTATATGATGATTGGGCGGGAGAGAGGAGGAAAGAGGGAAGAGGGAAGGTAAATGCTTATACAACAAAGAGAAAATTGACAATAAGACAAAAGCGTAAGAAAGCCCAGGCGAAAAATGCAATGTCACTTACCCATTAATAACCCAAGGCAGCTGTAAAACAACACAAACAATATGAATATACAAAACTAGCGCACGACTCGCATCACGTCCAACGAGATAACACCTGAATCGTTGGAGGAGGAGGTGAAGGTGGAGGTGGAGAGGCAGCAACATTTTGATGTCATTGATTAACTGTCGCCAGCCAGGAAACTATTTCAAGATCGGTAACCGTTTTGAAATTTTGAATTTAGCACAGTCGACTGCTTACAAGCAGTTCACGTGCATGTCGCATGATATACAGGGTGATTGCGGTTGCCAAGAACATTCATAGCCACACTACTGCCAAAGATGGCGCCACCTTCAATTGCACAGATGGCGCTCACAACCGTCGAGAACCTTAGCAGTTACAGTTATGCGATCAAAGATGGCGCCAGCCTTTTTGCGGTTACTGCTACGCAGATGGCGCCACTCGAAAATTAAAAACAGCAGCGCGTTCTTTTCAAAATTTCTGTTTAATTCATAATGCTCTTTGTTTTTGCTTATATACATAATGAAGTATACATATTTAGATATATATATACATACATATATTGTGTATATATGGGCCATACATAGAGCAGTTTTCAGTGGTAGTTTCAAACCAATGTACAATACACATTTAATGCATTTCTTTGAACGCAAAAGGTACGCAACGAAATGTTTACAACGTTATATTCTTTTCGGGGTTTCTTTTGTGTTTCCTTTAGTTTACTGTTAGCATGTGTGTGTTTGTGTTTTTCAAGTTTGTAGTTTGCTAGTTAGAGAGACAGTTGGAAATAGTGCTCAATTTCGTTATTGGCTTCTTTTGCTTTGTGTCATTATTATTCTTATCAATATTATTATTCATATTTGTTCTCATGTTTCATTCCTTTCTTGGCTAAAAGCAAATTTTATATTTTATCCGTTCAAATTGCTATATAATTTTTTTATATTGTATTTTTTTTTACTTTTTCGTGCAGCTTCGGCAACTTTTTTGTTTTTTATATTTTTTCTAATTAACTTATGTTTTGTAGCCCTTTTACCTAATTATTAATCAACAAGAAAAAAAAAACTCACTTTATATTTGTTGTTTTGTTTTTTGTTGTAGTAATTTTTTGTTTTCGGTTTTTTCTTTGGTTTGTTTTGTTTTGTTTTGTTTTATAGTGCGGGGTCTTACATGCTCTCAAAAAAGTGTATTCGTTTTATCCATATCCAAGCAGCTAAGTTAAAAAATTACAAAAAAAAAATTCATTCGAAACTACCAGCGCATTAACCTATAAAGATGTTACGTGTTGGGTTTTATGTACTTTTATTAGTAGGCTTAAGTAAATATCATTTAATTTTAGTTTTATTATTATTATTATTATGTAGTTTCATCAAGTGTTTTTCATGTGTGTGTGTGTGTCTGTGTGTTATTTTTTTTATTTCAAAAATGATTTATTTTTTGTTGTTTCTTTGCTTGCTCTGCTACTTCCTCTACTTCAATTAAACTATTCTTCAGATGGGCGCACTTGTTCGTAATTTTGAAATGATTTATTAAACGCTTTTTTCGGAAATTCAAATTTACGGTGTGAACTTGTGTAATTTGCATACCCGCTACCCATAGGTTAAAAGGGTTTGCCTTGGCTGACAATTTGGTATATTTTGCACTCGATGGTATATTTTGAATGTAGTACTATATATCAAAATACCAAAAAGATAGCATTTGACATATTGTGGTACATTAATATCATATCAATATACCGAAAACATAACTGTAGGTATATTTCAGATATACTACCATATTAATATACCAAAAACATAGTCTCTGATGTATTTTAAGTATTTTTGCGGTATATTAATTCGGTATATTTGAGGAAAAATAATACCGCACTGTTTTACTTTCATTCAAAATGGGCAGCGGGTATCTCACAGTCGAGCACACTCGATTGTAGCTTGTTTTATATTTTCTACTTTGAAATACTGTTTCTGACAGCATTTAATTTGTTTTCACAACACTCAACTGGCATTTAAATGCTGCACATGTTTTATATTTTTATAGTTGAAAAGTCCTTTAAATATGCTTTAAAAATACTGCTCATTGCTTTTATGAACTGGGTACAATTTTGAAATAGTTTCGTAAAATTTGAAATACGCTTTTGACTGCACGAATATTTTTCTAGATACAAACGTTTAAATTAGCCGTGTTAAAGTGTCGCAAGTTTAAATGAAATTACATCTTTTTTTTGAGTTTATTGCTGCCCATCTGTTTGCTGTGTTAGAGAGAGAGAGAGAGAGAGAGAGAGAGAGAGAGAGAGAGAGATAGTAAGAGTGAGAGTGAGACAGATAATAAAAGATAGAGCTGTTGAGATTTGAAGTTACTTGCTGCACTGCTTGAGAGTGTTGTGAACTGCTTGACGGACAAGCAGTTGTTTAGCAGTTAGCTGCTTCATGAGTGTAGGCAAAGTCACAAAGTGATCGATAAGTATCGATAAATGGCAAAATCGTTAAATATCTTATAAACAGATTGATTGGACTTGAATGCTATCGCTAGATAGAAAAAGAGACAATATCTGAGAATGAGTTCCAAATTGAGAGAGAGTATTAAAAGTGTATGTGTGTGGTGTGTGTGTGTGTGATTGTGTATATGTGTGTGTATAGAGAAGAGCACATGTGGAAGTAGTATAAAGTAGTTCATAAGTATATATCTATATATATGTATATATTTCGTAATTTGTATTTATACATAGATCGTATATTCGTAGAGAAAGGCACAGATGAAATTATTATATAATAATTAAATTTGTTTCAATTTGTTGTTGTTGTTGTTGTTGCTGTTGTATAAATGTGTTTTCGCCCCGATTCGTAAATAGCAATAAAGTTTCTAAGTTCGATTTGTTGCTTTGTGGTGTGTGTGTGTGTATGTGTATGTGTCTGTGTCTGTGTGTGTGTGTTGTCAAAAGTTTATCTAAACTTGGGTATGCTATAGATAGTAATCGTTATCGATACTTCTTTTCGATTCTACAAAGAGTGTAAAAAATGCCTTTTAATTTTTTGTTTTTGGAAATTTGTTTTCTTTAGACCATGTTGAGAAATTGACAGTGTTTTCTTCTCCTTCTCCTTCTTATTCATCTTCACCTTCATCTTCATCCTACCGCCTTTTGTGCTGACTTTTTAGGTTAGCTATTGTAATTCGTTGATAGTTTCATATATACATATACAGTATATACTCTAGTAGTTAGTTTATAAATTTCTCTAATACTTTGCTTTTGTTTTTTCTTCTGGTTTATATATAAATGCTACGACATCAAGTTGTTCCGGGGTTCCGACAATTTGTAGAGGGGGGGGGGGGGGGGGGGGGAAATTATAGTTTCTGGCTTTTTTTCTTTATATAAATATATTGCAGTAAGGTATATATGTATGTATATTAGTATATTTCAACTATCCATTAAAAGTTTTGACTACGTATGCTACATTTTTAACACTAAATTGTTTTTTTTTTGTTTTTGTAGTATTTTCGGTATTTTGCCCGTTTGCCCGTTAGTTTTCTTTTCATCTTCATCTCTGATCTATATAAAAATAAACCTTTGGGTATAGCGATTTATTATCGTCGAATAGAGAAGGAAAGAGAGTGGGCGCCTTTATTCAGTTTTTTCTTCTTTTAAACTACATAAACAAGTTAACATACTCTAATTACCCTTACTTTCTGTGTGTGAGATAGAGAGCGTAGAGAGTGACAGCACGATTTAGTATTATTCTTTTCGTTTTTCGTTTGGCACAATTTTATTGAAAATGAGCGAGAAAGAGAGCGCGCTCTAGCTGAAAGATTGTCCAGTTGTTAGAGGAGGAAAAAGTCACGGAGAGAGAGAGAGGGAGATAGATAGAGTGAGTTTCCTTCTATTGTTAAGTAACTATGTAAATTCGTTTTCATAAATGTGTGTTTTGTTTTCTTATGAAAAGTGGCAACAATGCAGGTTTTCTTATTTGGTATTTTTTGTTGGTAGTACTTTGGTATGTTTTGTTTGTTTAGTATTTTTGTGTGTATCATCTTAACGAGCTAAACTTGATATTGCTTATCAATGTGTGAATACTGCATCAGCTTTTTTTTTGTTATCGTTAATCGTTATCGTTTTGACTAGACTACATAAAATACAATACAATACAATACAATACGATCCAATACAATACAATTCAATACAATACAGTACAATGCAATACACATCAGATGCCCTATATATATACATATTCTAGAGGTTGTGTGTGTAGTGTAGATACATTTAGTATTTGGTTTCTTCTCATCTCATCGCTTTTGTCGTTTTACTTGTTTGTATATAGTTTATATAAATGTTTAAACTTTAAGAGCTAATCACAGAGTTGATGATTTTTTTTTTGTTCACAATTTCCATCATGTATGCACGTACTCTCTTATATATATATATATATAGATCTCGTATATATATTATTATGTATAACTGTATATATATTTATATCGCATATAACGCTTGTTTTTCTTTTTTGTATACACACATACATACTTGTATATATCAGTTTCATTTATCGATATTGGTTTGAAACGGAAAACGCTCTATACAACATTTTGTGTGTTCTTTGTTCTTTGTTCTGTGTTATCGATAAGTTTTTTGATACCTTTTCGCATTGTGTTGCTAAACTTATGAAAACCGTAGATTGCACTAAAAACAGTTGACATTTTCATTTATTTGTAATTTTATTTTGGTATTTACCACTTTTTTGTTTGTTTGGTTAGAGAACGCTCTAGTTTTGAGAAGTAATCGTTATCGTTATCGTTACGTTAATTGTTTTACAGTTACAGTTTACAGTTTTACAGTTTACAGTTAACGCCCTAAACTCTAATGAGTAATTTTATCGTTAATCGTTTATCGTTACCATTAATTGCCTATGAACTAACGGGTTTTCTTTTTATTTTTTTATTTTTTTTGTGGGTTTTAGTTTTTCTTTCTTCAAACTGAGCACTTGGAAAATTCCCTAAAGTTAGCACAGGCTACAGTTACATGTGTGTGTGGTGTAATTGTGTGTGAGAGATAGACATAGTGTGTGTGTCAGGCTTATTTCCTCAATTCGATAGTTATCGATAACAATTTGCCTGATGAATTTGTAGATGTTAGACTAAAGAGAATAAGTTAAGCGAAAGGAGTGTCAACTATCTAAGACTGATGAGACTATTTTGTCTTGTTTTGTAAATTTATCGTCATCGATAACACACTGAATAGCAAATTATGAATTTAATTAATAACAATTTCGGTTAGAGTTAATCGGGAGACCATTGTATCGATATCTATAAGAGTTCTGGGGAATTTAAAGGTATGTTGACCAAATTGATTGTTATCGATAACACATTTAATAGCAAATTATAATCGATAGACTGCAGCAAGCATGTTTATCGAATCAAAGGCTAGAAAATGTGGGGGAAAAGTAAAGTTTGTCGAGTGCCTATAAATGTATTGTGCAAACTTGTCGTTATCGATAACACTTTCAGATGAAAGCAAGCCGAACCCTCAGTGAAATGTGGCGTGTGTGTGAGCGAGAGTGTGTGTGGCTTGTATGTGTAAAAGAGTGAGATAGAGATAGCTTAAGTTTAGTCCGTCGATGATTGCGGCGATTTGACGAGCAACAGCTCATTGTAGTCGCTGTCCTCGTTGCCGCATTGATCCCGCTGATCCATGCGACGTCGCTCGCTGATGATGCGCAGGATGTCCGCTGAGTCTGACTTACTCAACGCTGGCGCATCGCTCACGGGACCGACACTTCCGCTGTTGCTGTTGCCCGAGACATTGAGTGAACCCGAACCGGAAGCGGAAGCCGAAGCGGATGCCGAGCCGGAAGCTGAAGCTGAAGCCGAAGCGGAACCACCCGATGATTGAGGTGGCAACGTGGCAACAGCTGCGGGCAACAGCAGCGAATTCTCGTCCATCATGTCGGCGTCCTCGTCGAGCGCTTGCTGCTTGAACAGCTGCTTCGTGCTGCCGCTGCGACTGCGCGGCGGCATCGAGCGTGGCACGGACAACAGCAGACTGCTGCGTCCGCCCAGGAGGCAACCCTGATCGACAGACTGCGACCAGCCGAAGGGACGACGCGGTTGCGAATGCTGCTGTTGCTGTTGCTGTGTTACGGTGGGCGTCATATTGATGATGGCCGATGGCGTGATCGATGATGATGATGATAGGGGCGTGGACTGTGATTGGAGTTGGGACTGAGGTTGGGGCTGAGCATGAGGCTGTTGCTGTGGTTGTTGCTGTGATTGTGGTTGTGGCGGCTCTGCTTCGTTGTCGGCATCAGCAGCTGCGGTATCGGCATCGACATCATCGGCATCAGTGCCATCGATGATGCCATCGAGGCGTGGACAACGTGGCACCTCAGCGCTTCGTATGCTGCGCACATCCACATCCAAATCATAGCTGGATGATAATGGACCACCACTGCCGCCACCGCCAACGCTACCGCCGCCTCCATCGGACTCTAGGCTTTCGAAGATGGTGCCGCGTCGATAGTCGAGAGCATCGCCGCCCCACGGCAACGAGTCGCAGCTGGTGCGCTTCGCCTCCAGATTGCGCCTTCTGATGGCCTGTTCGTCGAGCGAACGCTCCTTGGACAATACGCCGCGCTTGCGGAAGCCGGCGGCAGCCGAGGCGCGTCTCCCCCGCCGGCCCAGTGGCGGCAGTTGCAACCCATGACCCTCCGAACCGGAGGCGGTCATTGCACCACCCGTCACGGGGCCAACGCCAAAGGGTTCGCCCAACCGAGCGCCCAGCGCCTGAGGCGTCAGCGCATTGCCCATTTCGGCCAGGCTCAAACCCAAGCCGCTGTGTTGTTGCTGCAGCTGTTGCAGATGCTGTTGCTGCTGCTGCTGCTGTTGATGTTGATGTTGATGTTGCTGCTGTTGCTGCTGCAGTTGTTGTTGTTGGAAGTATTGAATGGTCTGACGACGTCCCGCCGCCGCTGCCGTCGTCGTCATCGATGGCAGAGCAACCAATTGATTGTTGCTGCTGCTGCCTGTGTTGCCACCGGCAGTCGTTAGGCTGGCGGGACTGGGGAACTTTTTATCCAGCGACGGTGTGCTATAGATGAAGTTCTTGGGCAGCGATTTGACTTTGGCCAATGGCCGGGGCGGAGCTGCCGCTTTGCTTTGCGCCTCCGCCAGCTGCTGGCACAGTTTTTGCTCCTGTGCAAACTCCTGTTCGCGGACCAATTCGCGCTCGAGCTCAACCTCCATATCGAGCTCGTCTTCCATTTGCTTGTGGCTCTCCTCGAGGTGTTTCATCAGTACAGCCACGACGACGTTCACTAAAACGAATTGCGCCATAAGAACGAATATCACAAAGAATATGGGAGCAATAACCGAGCTGACGCAACAATTGCGCACACAATCGGCTGCGTCATCGCAATTATCCCTCAGCGTGTCCTTCATGATGCCGTTCCAGTTGTCGCCAGTCGCTACGCGAAACAATGTGAGGAAAGCCATGCCAAAGTTGGCGAAGTGCGCGTGCTCGCCCAGCCCCTGGCACGGTATCTCATCCGAGCACTCCAGACGCCCAAACAGTTCCACGCCCAGCGCCGCAAATATGAAGAACAGCAAAAAGAACAGCAGTCCCAGATTGCCAACCTGTGGCAATGCTTGCATCACGGTGTCGAGCAACGCTCGAATCCCTTTCGCCATCTTCAGGAGTTTCAAGACCCGAGCAATGCGCAGCACTCGCATCACCCGAATGATGGTCGGATTAATCGGTATGATGTTCGTCTCGAGCTCTTCGAGTACAATGCCCACAATGGAGAGGAGAACGATGCCGACATCGAGTTGATTCCATCGATCCTTGAGATACAGACGCCAACCCAGGGCGACCAGTTTCATGTTCGCCTCGAGTATGAAGACAGCGGTGAAGAAATAGTTGAAGATCTTCAGTGCATACTGCAACGGCTTGGGCATCATGTAATACTCCATCGCCATGGTGACCACATTGAGACCGATGACCGCTGCTATCGCCAGATCAAAGTACTTTGAGGTGACGACATTGTGAACAAACATTCGGGTCGGTGAATAGTTTGTGTAATACGGTGGCTCATGCATGCGTCGACGCTTCTTCTCCATTTGCAGTGCTCGCTTCGCGGCACGTCGGATTTTCTCCTCCTTTTCCTGTTCCTCGCGACAGCGATGGAAATTCTCAACGACAACGCCCACAAACATGTTGAGCACAAAGAATCCGACGAGCAGTATGAACGCAATGAAATAGAGCAAACGCCATTCGTTGTAGTTGACAATCGGCTGTTGATCCACACCGACCGCATCCAGTCCCGTGTACATGATGTTGACCCAACCATCGCGGGAGCTTAACACGAAGAGCGACATGAGTGCCTTGCCCAGGTCATCGAAATTGTATTTGCGATTGGTCCAAACGTTGCCGGGTATGCGACGGCATTCGTCCGCATTGCGAACGTTCTTGATGTTCTCGCCCTCGCAGTAGAAGAATGTGCCCTTGAAGAGTTGAACGCCTAGGATGCCAAAGATGATGAAGAAGGTGCAACAGATGAGCACAATGTTGCCAATGGGACGCAGGGACGATAAGAGCGTTTGCACGACTAGTTTCAGACCCGGGGCGCGGTTAATCACACGCAGCGGCCTCAGGGAACGAAGTAGCCGAAACACCTGCGAAACAAGAGTGGCAAGAACACGAATCAGTCGAATCGTTTAGTCAAAGGACAAATGTTTTGTTATCAATCATATCAGATATATGTATATTAAGTCCTTCAACGAGAGATCGCCAGTGGGTGGAAAACTGAAACTGAAACATATATTTTTGGTTTTTTTTTTTCTTTTTTTGTTTGCGGTAACATTTGGAGAAACTGAAAATGCAACGGAACGTGACAATTAAGCAGAAGCCAAAAAGAAATGGGAATGAAGTAGATACGTGTGTGTTAGGAGCGAGCAGGTTATAAAGGCTTTAAGCGGTGAGCGGCGGGGGTTCGGGGGGCGGATTTCTAACGAGAACGGAACGAGGGACTTTCAAAACGATTATACATTGAACACATCTGGAAAATAACGAGATAACGAGAATATGCAAGTGCGGATGTGTAAGGAGTATGCCATTTATATAAGTTTTCTACATGTGGAACGATTGGAATTGGAGCATTAATTACATTCATTAAGGACTGCACTTCATTTATATGATGACTGAACAAATTTGTATAAAAGTAGTTCATGTCTAATAAAATTGCAGCACACACCATGGAACGCATGGAATTGAAACAGTAGAATAATGCCTAAGAAAATAATTTGAAATGCAGTTAAACAGCATACAATGGAACTTGTGGAATTGAAACATCTAGTAGAAAACTACAGTTTTCGGAGACGTCGGAACGTAATGAATCGGAACATCTGTTTAATAAAGTTGTTTAAAAATTTTCCAAATTTCTTTCGTTTTATAGTTAAAAAGTAATTGGATTGCCCGGAACTGTAGGAATTGAAACACGCATTTTGTGGTCCAAATGTAACAACTTCAAAAACCTGAATAACTTTGACGAGATATAGAATCGGAAATTAATCTAAAATACAATCCGATTATTACAGAAATTGTTCAAATTTCAATCTTACAGATCCGTTAAATGTGTTTATAAGTAAAATGTGAGGTTTGGTTATAAAAGGGAAGATGCATATATGCAGTTACGTATTACAGATATTATAGTATACTTATATAATTCATATATATAGTTTATATACAAACGAGATGAAGGTGAGAGACAACAAATTACTTAAGATATATATGTTGGGATGGGGAGGAGGGAAACTTTCAACACTTTCAAATTTGGGGGCTCTACGCACACACAAACATCATACACACAGAGAGAGAGAGAGAGAGAGAGAGCGAGAGATATACAGAGAGATAGAGTGACATATAGAGAGACAGATAGTTAGAGATAGATTGAATTCGAGATAAAAGCGTTACGAGTAATTTTTTGTTTGTTTTTTGTTTGCCATTATATGAGATATAGCACGAGAATTTACCTGCAGATCGGTTTGGTTAAGTTTTAATTGAGTTTTTAGTTTAGTCTTAGTTTATGTTATGGTTAATATGGAATGCCCGATTCAGACACAATATATAATATATACTATAGAGAGAGACAGTGAGTCAGAGCGAGAGAGAGACACAGAGAGAGAATGTGAAAGAGACAGCGTCAGACAGAGATAGAGAGAAAAGAGAGATTGTTTGAAGTTAAAGTATACGTTGAGATTTTTGTTTTTGACGATGAGATGTGTGCATTAGAAAGAAAGAGATAGCGTTGTAGCCAGATAGCAAGAGAGAGAGAGAGAGAGATACACAGAGTAGCCAATAGAGTAGCAGTGTGATTTGTAGAAAAAGATAGAGCTAGAGTTAAAAGAGAGAGAAAGAGAGATAGAGAGCGAAGGAGCGAGCGAGCGAGCAATAGCTAGAGCTTTGTTTTTTTTTTTTTTGCTTTTTTTTTTTGAGCCGCGTGCGCAATCGATTATAATAGCTGCATTTTCATATCGAGCATTTTTATATTCTTTTAAGTGAGACGTGGTATTTTTTTTTTTTTTTTTTTTTTTTTTGTTTTTGTGGTGAAGTCGAGACGTGACGCTGTTGCTGTTGTTGTTGTTGATGATGATCTATTCGGTAGTCGATTAGTTGAGCTGCTTGTGTCCCCCAAGGAGCTTTTCGTTTCTGTATTGCGATTGTGTTTTGCGTTGCATTTTTGTGGACCAAACTTACCCTTAAAATCCCAAATATCCGGGGACTCGATTCGCTAATCAATGACATTAACAAATCTATTATCGATATTGTAACCAAAGATCCATCCATGATATTCCAGCCGGATGTGAAATATGCATCCGGGCCATAAAACATGCCCGTGGCAACTACCTATAAACAATAATTTGTCTGATTAGTAGTCGAAAGTTGCTTTGATACGAGAGAGAGAGAGAGAGAGAGTTGAACTGACCTTAATGAACATTTCGACAGTGAAGACGACGGTGAACACGTAATTGGCTGTTGACAGGAACAATCTTTCGGTGCTGCTTGGAGGGATGTTTGGTCTTTCCATGGCCAAAGTTATGCAATTGAGTGCGATGAACAATAGGACAACATTGTCGAACCATTTCTGGTTCACAAACCACGTGCAAACCTGACGGAATCTGTCACCACACACACACACACACAGAGACACAGCAAAATAGTTTAATGATTGCAATCGAAACGAATCGGAATGGAAATCGAAAATGAAAATGAAAATTGTAATGAAAATGGTCAGGTGGACAATTGCAACAATGTGGCAATTGAATTACCCTGCTTGCTGTGCGAGTATCACAATCAAATTGAAAAACTGCCAAGCGTATAACCAAAAAAAAAAGAAACCCCAAACAAAAAGAGAAAAGAAAAACGTAAACGTAAATGAAAATGAAAATGAAATGCGACTGTAAAAATAGTTGCAAGTCTGTTGCAAAGTCATGAGCAACGTTTGCAATATCCCTTAATGGCCTTTGCTGATTGAAATCTATCGTAAAATACACTCGTTGACAATTGATAAATGAAAAGGCAGGCGAGTGGCAAAGCTGTTTGTGGCTTAAGATTAATCTTAAACGAAGTGAATTAACTCTCGAGTCGGTCAACTGCCTTCAAGCTTTAATAGCTCTCTACTGCATTGGAAACGAAATGTTAAGTTAATATGCAAAATTTATTGTTGTTACATTTGGTCTATGAGCTCAAGAAAAGAAATCTTTTATGAAGTTGGACACATTTCTATGAGCCTTGAATTGTTGAATTTTTCTAATAATCACTGATTCGATGCTGCTTCAAGACAGCTTTTAAGCTTTGTTAATAGATTTACACAGATCTTGAAAGCTCTATAAAATCATAATCTCTAAAAATCGATTTGAAGTTTAATATGCAATAATAACTGCTTTATAGAACATACATCTTGAGAAAAGCTCGACCCATTATTGTAATTGGGGTTTAAACAATGCACTTTATAGATATTCAGCTTTTCAGCTTTTTTGAATTTCTTCTGTAGAATAATTGCACATAGTACATAAAACAACAATTACATTACAGATTACATTACTTTAGCTATACCATATCTTAACGAGTAGTGCCTTAAAATCACATTGTCAATAGAAACTTTCAAATCTGTAGAGCCTTTTAGAAATCGTTCTTCAAAGCTAAGAAAAATTCGCTTTTCCTTGCTGCTTAATGATTGATGTTTGGCAGATGATGTGCTTTAATTTCTCTAGCAAACATAATTCAATCGTAATGAGCTGTAATGTGCTTTAAAAGCACATTGTCAACAGGAGTCTTCAAAGCTTTAGAGCTTTGTTGAAATCTTTTTTTTTTATAAGTTAAGAATAATGCGCTTTTCTTTGCTATTTAATGGTTGTTTTTATGGCAGATTAATCCATCAATGAAATTGGTAAAATTGCATCGATCACACTCACCTATTCTCCTCGGGAAAGATGTACATGGAGTAGGACTCACGCTCGATGGTAAAGTGCTTGGGCGTGAGCCGTTGGATGAGCATCTTCAGCTTGGACATGTGCTCTCCGCAGGGCACCATGGAATGTTGCTGTTGTTGTTGCTGTTGCTGTTGCAACGACAGCTGTTGCAATTCCTTGGTCAGCTGCTGTGGCGGCAGCTGTGAATGTTCAGCAAGTTGCATTTGGTGTTGCTGCTGCTGTTGTTGTTGCAACTGTTGCTGATGGAGTAGCTGCAACTGTTGCAGCTCCTTCTCCTCTAGACGTTTCTTCAGATTATAATGGCTGATGGAGTTCTTGCGCTTATCCCGCGCCTCCATATACTGTTGCAGCATATCGGGTTCATTGAGATTCGTGTAGGACTTTTGCCATTTATCCAAATCGATTTTCGAATTGGTGTACGACAACGATTTGCGATTCGCCTCGAGATTGTGCAGATTTAAATGCGACGTTTTGCTAAAGGCCAACTCAATGGAGCTCATTCGCCGTTGGCCGGCGCCCGGTTTCAATTTGGGCGGCTGATTCAGATTCTGATAGACCTGGGAGTTGAAAATGCAGGCGGAGGCACGACGACTTCCCGGACCGCTGCCAATGCTCAACGTATTCGACAGGCGACGAATCGAGTTCTGTGGACTCACACGATTCGTATCCTTGTGTCCTTGTGCAGTTGGAGTAACTATTGCTTGAGTGGTTGCTCCTGCTGCTGCTGCTGCTGCTGTAGCGGTTGTTGTTGTTGAGCGCAAGAGGCAACTGTTGTCGCTGCCATTGTTGAGCTGTTGTTGCTCCTCCTCCAGATCGACATGGCCACCGAAATGTTCATCGCCGGTGGCGCCGCCGCGTCGCTTCTTTGAGCTGCTGCGTCGAAAGCGTTGCTTAAAGCTGCTCGCCGGCGCCAGTGGCAAACGTTCGCTGGACGAGCTGCCGCTAGTTGAGGCACTGCCTCCGCCTCCGCCTGCTAATCCTCCTCCAATGCCACCCAGCGCAGAGCTAACCGAACCCGTCAGCGACACCGTCATGGGCGACAAATCCGATAAAATCAAACTGTGACTGTGACTGTGGCTGTGACTCTCGGCGGGCGGCTGCAGTGAGGCTGTCACAGTGCTCGATGATATGGTGGGCACATAAATGGGCGTGGCAGCGGCACTTGTGCTCGAATGCTTCGAGATATCATCGATGATCACGCTGTGCATGCTGCTCGTTAAGCCCCCAGGCAACAGACTGCTCAATTGATCGCTGCTGCTGCCGCTGCCGACGCCGACGCTCGTTGTCGCTGCCGCCGTCGCTCCAACAACGGGATGTCCCTGCAGCTGGCTGGCATTGAGTATGTTGAGTGGCTTGTGGGCCAGCACCGGCGATGGCGGTATGAGATCGATGGCCGGTATGCCTTCGTCCAGGGTCCGCTGACCGCCGCTGAAGATGTTCGGCGGCTTCAGCAGCGATGGCGAAGGTGACGCGGGTGGCTGCGAGGAAATTTTAAGGAAGTTACTTAGATATATTTGACAACGAGTTTAAGAGAGTTTCAGTTTAGAGTTTAAAAGATACCAAACTCAGTAAGCAAAACTAATTTTAAAGTAGAGAACTGATTAAGATGACAATTTGGTATATTTTGTATTCAATGGTATATTTTGAATGAGTATTATATTTCCGTATATTGATTTGGCAGGTGCATACGAGCAAACGTTGGAATGTCACTCAGATATATTACAAAGTTAGCATTAAGGTTTTGGAGATCTTGTTGCTACTTCAATTGAAAATTTGGTATATTTGGTATTGAATGGTATATTTCAAATGAGTGGCGAAGGTGACGTGAGTTTAAGAGAGTTTCAGTTTAGAGTTTAAAAGATACCAAACCCAGTAAAACTAATTTTAAAGTAGAAAACTGATTAAGATGACAGTTTGGTATATTTTGTATTCAATGGTATATTTTGAATGAGTGGCGAAGGTGACGCGGGTGGCTGCGAGGAAATTTTAGAGAAGTTACTTGGATATATTTGACAACGAGTTTAAGAGAGTTTCAGTTTAGAGTTTAGAAGATACCAAACTCAGTAAAACTAATTTTAAAGTAGAGAACTTATTAAGATGACAGTTTGGTATATTTTGTATTCAATGGTATATTTTGAATGAGTGGCGAAGGTGACGCGGGTGGCTGCGAGGAAATTTTAGAGAAGTTACTTAGATATATTTGGCAACAATAAAAGAATTTAGAGATCTGATTAAGAAGGCTACTGCAGTTGGAGTAGTTGCTATAATTGATAATTTGGTATATTTTGTACTCAATGGTATATTTGAAAGTAATCAGAGATATTTAAAAACAATAAAAAAAATTTGAGATTAGCCTTTTGAGATTAAAAAGGCTGCTGCAGTCAGGTTTTTGTTAATTATTTTTTTTTTTAACAATTTGGTATATTTTGCACTCAATTTGGAATATGTTTTAGTATTTTTTCGGTATATTGATTTCGCGTGTAGCTATGAGCAAATTTTGAAAGGCACTTAGATATTGGACAACAATCAAATATATGGTATTTTTGTATGGATATACGAAATGTAGAATTTGGTATATTTTAATATTTAGTTAAGCTTTTGCAGATCTGATTAAGAAAGCTGCTGCAGTCAGGTTAACAATTTGGTTCATTTTGTACTAAATGGTATATTTTTAATGCGTTTTAGTATTTTTCGCAGTACTGATATGACTGGCTGTCAAATTATTTTGAAATTCATTCAGATATTTGACAACTAGTATAAATGACTTTAAATTTTAAAATAGATTTCATTGTCTATTTAGTATATTTTCTACTTAATAGTATATTTCCAATATGTTTTAGTATTTTTTCGGTTTATTGGGTGGCTTTGAGCAAATATGTTATATTTTGAATGTAGTATCGATATATGAAGTGTACATTTTAGTATATTTTAGTATTTTTCGGTGAATTGAATTAGCATATTTTAACAATGATTCCGCACTGCCAGGGCTAAAAAAGCAAATACGGAGTTGACATCTCGAATGTAGTTGTATATTGATATACGAGGTATAGATTCTGGTATATTTTAGTTTATTTATTGATTTGGTATATTCTAACTGTCAGATCATAAAACGCAAATAAATAGTTGACAGTTTGCGTTAAACAAAAGTCAGTTAAATAGAAAGAAAGTCAGTTAAATGAAAGAATGAATGAAAAATGATGGCCTTATTTAGTTGTTGTTGTTTTGAAAGTAGCTTGCGTCTGTTGTGCTCACCTCAACGTCGCCCCACTGGCGAAAGGTCATGCCCGAGTCCATGGTGGTGCTGGGCGAGTCCTGTGGCGTTGCAGCCGTTGTGGTGATCAGCGGCGGATCGCGTATCAGCCGCATCTTGGAGAGGCGTGGCGCATCGCTGCGTCGATCCTTAATCGAGTATGTCTACACAGTGAATGGTGGCAAGCAAAGAAGGGAAATCGTGCAGACAACATAAAATAAATGTGTGTGTTTTGTTTGTTGGAGAGAGAGGGAGGACAACACTGACGATGTGGGAGGAGCTGGGGAGTCCCTTCACCTACCTTTTTGAGACCGCCACGTGGTGGCTTGGAGTCATCGTGTGGCAAGAGTTTACTGCAGCTGCCCTCCTTGTCGGCGGCTGGGGAAATGGCGGCAGCATCCGAGGGCAGCTCATTGATCTGATAGTCTTGGATGGGCTGGAGTAGACGCTGGCGATGCATATTCGATTTGCCCTCAATGATCAGCTCGGCGGAGTCCTGCAGCTGCTGAGGCGATGATAGATACGTGGATACTACATACGATTCGAATACATACCGTGACACGACTCTTTAGCATACATTCACACGCACACACACACTCACTTGACATGCATTCATTCAATCATTCAGAGTCTCTCTCGGTGAGTCTCACGCTTTCTCTATTTCGGTTTTGTTTTTGTGCAACTTACCTTGCGCATGTCCTCGGCGCTACGCCAGCGATTGCGTACCTCGTAGTAACTATCGTTAGTGGTCGATGAATCAGCTTCGCTGCGTGATTCATCGTACATACCATCGCTATAATTTTCGGCCAATGTCTCTTCGCGCAGTTTCTTAACCAATTCGCGCTGTTCGCGCTCGCGACGTTCATTTCGCTGAGGGAATCAAAATTTCAAAATTAGACTTTTATTCGTCAACGTGTGTGTTGTCGGAGGAGTTCCGGAGAATCGCGTTGCTATCGATCGATTGTTATCGATTATTGTTAAGCTCTGATTGCACAATGCCACAACAATGTTTCAACTACGCTTCATTATTTCGATCGATCAGTGATCATTTACTTTTATTACTATCGATAGTTACTATCGATTTAATTTATAATAAGAAGAAAATACAAAACGATTGAAAACTATGTATTTTTTGTATTTTTGTAAGAATAAGTTAAAATTTAAATTCTAACATTTATTTATTTATTACGTAATTGAAACATCGTTTATGCGGACTATCGTTTACAGAATATCAAATGCCAATTCGTTTTGATGTTTGCTAGGAAAACGTTTCAGCTTTTGGGAGAAAGTGAAACACATTCCCAAATTGGCAGACGTTTTGGATGGGCTTTAAGGTTAGTTTTTGTTAATTGTTGTCGTTGGGTGTTGGCAAAACTCTACCTCTGAACTGAATCCCTCAACCAAAATGGCGACCAATAAATTAAACAGCACATAATTGCCGAAGGTCATTAGAGCCACAAAGTACAATGCAGCCCAATGACTTGTCTTTTCCATGCCATTGAATAAGACGACGTTCCAATCCTCTTGCGTCAGTATCTAAAAACATTTTTGTTTTTGTTTTTTTTTTTTTCGATGAAAGTTGTTGTTGTTGTAGTTGATGTTGTAGTTGTAGTATCGGTGGTAGTTGTTGTTGTTGTAGTAGTAGTTGTAGTTGTTGTTGTTGTTGTTGGTTGGTTTTTGATGGTTGAATTTGGTTGATTGATTGGTTGGTTGGTTGCAGTTGCAGGTGGCGGGCGGCAAACGTGGTGCATATTGATATGTATATATATTTTTTTGGGATATATATATATATATTGATATATATTGGATATATATATTTGGAAAAAGCACATAAAAGAAAAACGTAGAACAAATTCCAATAAACATATTGTGTGTGTGGGATAAAAAAAAGTAAGAGAAAATAGAGAGCACAAAGAAAACAGATCATGTTGGAGAAGCAAAACGTCAAAAAAATGTGTTAGATATATATTATTATTATTATTATTCTTATATATATAATATATAGATTAGATATATATATGTAAGCTTTGCTTTGGTTTGGGTTTTTTTCTTTTTCTTTTTTATTGTCTCATACCAACTTTTCTTGTAGCTTACAAAAATTAAAAGCATATAAAGCACTTCTTTTCCGATTCGAAATAAATGATAAAGCAAATGATGAACCTAGTTGATAATATCCACTTGTTGATGTTGCTGTTATTAACCATTCCCTAAAGTTTTTCTTTAACATAACATAAAATGGTTGCCAAAGCGCACTAAAAGCAATTGGCAAATCAAAACGGAAACGGAAACGAAATCAAAATAATACAATTAAACTACAGTATTGAAAAATGAACTCATAAATTTCGTAGTTAATTCGTGGTGTGGTTTTGATAAAAACACAAAATGACAAACGCTTCAAAAACAAGACAAAGCGCTGCAACTTCTAGCTTGAAGAACGCAACTTGGAAAAGTCCATAAAAATAAAACTCAAATACGAAATTAAATTTGGTTCAAAGCGCGCAAAAATCTTGCATGTAAATTCAAATCTAATATGAAAAAAATATTGATATATATATTTATAATTTTTGGTTTTCTTTTTTGTTTTGTTTTTGGTTGAATTTTTACACGACGTGCCAATAAATATTTCTTGCTATAATGTTTTTGGAAATATATTTGAACAATACGATTATATATAGTTATTTCTTTTTGGCGTGGCTGTACATAAATTATATGCTTTTCTTTTTGTTTGTATATATATATTTTTTTTTTTTTGGGTTTTTTTGTGTGTTTGGCAAAGCGCAAAAAGCAAATAAGAAACTTGTAGCAAACATAAGAAATATTTATGTAAAAAGGAAACGCAGAAGAAGACAAAGCAGCAGCATATTTGGAAGGAAGGAGAAACAAGCCAAACGAAGCCAACAAACGAAGCGTTTTCCAATGCCTATACATAAGTTTCTTATATATATATATATATATTTATTTATTTCGTATATATCGGTTTTTTTATATATATATATTTTCTTATTTTTATATATGCTTTGTTTTTTGTATATATGTATGTAGTATAGAATTGTGTATATTTTTATATATATATATAGAACAAAACGTAACGACATTATAAGTATCACTTAATTGGACTGACAAAGGTTTTTGTTTTCATACAAAAGTAAAACACAAAATGTGAGAGGAGGAAAAACAAAACGAAATTTGAAATTCAAGGAAATCATGCAAACAAATGAGTGGAGCATATATATATGTTACAAATGAGTACATTGGTATGTGTGTTTGTGTGTGTGTGTGTGCGTGTGATTGTGTGTGTCAGAGAGCAAGAGATACGGGAAGAGAGAGAGAGGGAAAAAGAGAAAATGAGAGAGAGAAAGAGATAGAAATTGACAGAAAAAAAAAATCAAGAGCTAGAAAGTGTGATTGATTGTGAGCTATGCATATCGATAAGTATATATCGATTTGTGCATACAAAAAACATATATCGATATGCGTATCATCAATAAAAATATCGATAAATACATATCGATAAGTGTTTATCGATCAGTGTGTGTTGATTATTGTATATCGATCAATGTTAGGCGATATGTGTGCAAATTAAATCAGGATCGGTATTAATATATCGTATCCATTCAGAATTATCCATTCAATTTAATTGAATCCACTTTTGATCTTTACAGCGTTTTTTCTTTTTTAATAATTTACAGTTACAGTTAAGTTGTGATCATGAATAAGTTAATCAGTTACAGTTGATCAGGATCGATATAAATACGAATTATCTATTCAATTAAATTGCAAATTTGCAATATTTAGCAATACAATAATTTACGAGAACTTGCTGTAGACTATCGATAAATGTATATCGATTTGTTTATATCAATATGTATCTATATATATATCGATAAATGTTCAGCGACATGTGTAAAACGTTAAGCAGGATCGATATTAATATATCATATCAATATAGAATTATTGATTCAATTAAATTTAATATTTTTTGAGTTTTTTAGAAATTTTATAAGAAATTTTTGTTGACTGGTAATCGATTACTTTTCTTATAAATCGGTTTGCTCAATCAATTCGCAAATTTAGCTCTAGCTTTTGGTGAGATTGTTATTTAAGACAGACAAAAAATAATAAGATGTACACAAATGAGAAAGATTTTAGTGTGTGTAAGTGTTTGTGTTTTTGTATGTCCATAATGTTATCATCTAAGACTACTTACGGATTAAAAAGGTAATTGAAACTAGGTAAAAATAAATTGTGTAAGAAGACGGAAAACTAAAAAAACAAATATATGAGAATAAACGTACTGAGGCAAAAAAACTAAATTGGATCGCTAGAAGAACGAGAGTGAATAAAAGATATATAGTATGTATAGCGAGGATATATTTGGATAAACTATATTAAACTAAAACTAAACGGAATGTACGCAAAAACTAGAGTTATATGGTAGATATATAAGGTATAAGATCTGCAGTTTTGTTTTTTTCGTTTCATATATATATATATGATAATTTTGTTCTGTAACACTTTGAAAGTTTGCTGTTGATTCTTTTTTGATGGGGAAAAGTTACTTTGATAGGGGTAAATAGTTGGATAGGTATATTTTTGTTGTATATATATATAGAATATATTTCATTTTTATATCTCATGTTTTTTTTTTTGGTGTTTTTATATTGGTTGTGTTTTTGGTTGTTGAGATTGTTATTGTTCTTACTTGGAAAACTGTGACAGTGGCCCACAAAATGTTGTTGAAGTGTTTGCGATCGCATTCACATTGCGGATGTCGGCTGATTATTTCGGGACACGTGCATTCACGTTCGACTCCGGATTCGTCCAAAAATTTACAAAACTTACCGCCAAACAGATACATGCCGAGTATGCTGTAGGTTTATACGTATATATGTTTTATATATGTATATATATCTCATATATATATAGAGTAATAGGATTTTTCGTGTGTGTTCATATATATATTTTAGATATACATCGGTATATATATATAGATATAGTAAATATGTGGATATATAGTAGTTGCGATTACGAGAATATATATGTATATACATATATTGTTTGATCGATCGATCGTTTGATTAAAATTAGTTATACATATATATATTTATAGGCATATATAAACTATATAATGTATATATATATATATATATATATCGATGTGTGTATGTGTGTGTGCATGTATATATATATATATATATATATATATATAATACGTAAATAAAGTTGATATCTTGAGTTGGGGCTGATCTATGTTGTAATTGTTTTGTATATTTGTTTTAGCCTCAGTTAAATGGGAAGTTTTTCTTTCTCTATGTACAGTGTATTGGAGTTTTTCTTCATTATAATCATTATCTCTATTGCTGTTTTTGTTTTGTTTTGAATTGTTGTTGTTGCTGTTGTGGTTTTTCATGTATACAAACATATATATATATATATTATGATACATATTAAAAAAGTTGAGAGTAAAGTAAAAAAAAACTGTTTTATTTTACAGAGTTTTCTGGGGTAACCTCAAAATAATATGAGCTGACAAACTCTAGAGACAGTACTAGTATGTGTGTGTGTGTGTGTGTGTGTATTATATGGCTGTATTTTATGTGATTGTGTGTTAGTAGTTGTGAAAGTTTAGAGGGTCAGAGTTGAGTTGGTTGACATAGTTTACAGTTGAGAGTTTAGAGTCGAGTTTGTTATGCGTGTTTCAAGAGTGGAGAGTGGAGATTGGAGAGTTCTTTGTAGTAGTGGTGGAGGGTTTTTTTTTTTTTTTTAGTGGTGGTGGTGGTGGGGGAGGGGTTAATCAAACACTAAACAACTTAGAGGCTAGCATACAATAGTACCATATACATATATACATAGTATAGTAGATAAAGACATAGAAATATACTTAAGAGATAGTATTATAGTATGTACAGGAAACCATAACAAAGTTGAGAAATATTATGTGACTGTGTGTATGTGTGTGTTAGTGTGTGTGTGCGTCAAAACAAGAAAGAGAAGTAAAGTAGCGAGTAACGAGTAGCGAGTAGAGAGCGAGCGAGCGAGAGAGAGAGATTCAAACTGTGTGTGTTTATCGTTGTCTTATCGCTTATCGATAACATGCAAATGCAATAACTGCAAGACAAAGGCAACAACGCATCGCAACTTCAAGACAGTCCAAGAACAACTTGCTGTTCATTTGGTTTTAATGTATTGTTTAATTACTTTTCTTTTGCGGGAGGGGCGATTCTTCAAACTGATATGCTTACCTGTGCAATGTTATGATTATTATTATTATTTTATGTAACTGCCTTAAAAACTAACGCTAATCGAGAATCGATAATTTACACATTCAAGAGCATTTGACACACTACAAAGAACGATCGAACGACATGCGAATGCGCGCTGCTTGCTACGAAACTCAACTCAACACAAATAAATCGATAACATGCGTCGAACACAATGTTTCTCTCGTTATGCTGAAACAAACGAACTATCGAAAGAACGAACGGCAGGCAAAAGCAGAACGAAACGAAACAAACACAATGAACAGAAAAGAAAAGCACCACACCGAAGAAGTATATTTAAAGTATGCACGCCACAAATTAGTACTAGCGAGTGAGTAATCGATAAATCTATCGAAATGAGTTTAAAACACAAAACGCAAAAAACCATAAACGCAAAAGCGGAAACAAAAGTTATCGATTACAACATAATTGAAAAAGAGTGCGATTTGTTGTCCATTTTGCAGGCGAATCACAGACAGACAGAGTGAGAAAGAGAACGAGCGAGCGAGCGAGACAGAGAGAGAGAGATAGAGCCAGAGAGAGCAAGAGCAAGAGGAGTAGCTAAATAGAGACTTTGAGAGCGAGAGCGAGAGTGGGAACACAAAAGTTGCACAACAATTATAATGAAAAGTTTATCGTTATCGTAAACGTAATGGTAATCGTAATTTGTTATTGTTATCGTTATGGCAAGCCTAGCACGATTATCGATTGTCCACAAACAAACAAACGAACCAACAAAAAAATCAAAAATCAACTTAAACAAAATGCTTATATTTTGTATCTCTTTTTTTATCGATTTTCTTCATTTCTTTAACTTTTTTTTTTTTTGGTTTGGTTTGGTAACAATCAGTATTAGTTATCGACAGCAGATTATTTGGCATAAGATTAGGTGGTATATATATAAAATATATATATATAAGGATATATATATTTATATTTGTTAAGCATATTGTATAGTGTTTTTTTTTTTTTTTTTAAATTTAATTTAATAATATAAATATAGTAAGTTTTGGTAAATGCTGATAGCAATAGGTCTACCTGAAACACTGTGACGAGCGCCCAAAGCAGGCTGTCGAAATTCTTACGATCGCAAATCTTCTCTCCGTTAATTTTCTCGCAGAATTTACATCCGAACAGATTCATGCCGAGTATACTAAAGTGATGGTATTGTTGGTATTGTTGATATATAATATGATATACATATATATATTTCGATAATATAATATTCTTATAAATTTTTATTATATATGTATTATTATTATTAATTTGTTGTTTGTATTTTTTTTTGCGAGTTGTGTTTTTGTTTTTTTGAATGTATTTTTTTGTTGTGTTTTTTTTTTAGCATACAATATTTGATTAGTTAGTTTTGATTATAGATCAGTTTGGTTTTTTTTTTAAGTATTAACAATTAATTAGTATAGCAATTGTGTGATCAAAAGAGAGAGAGAGAGAGAGAGAGAGAGAAATAGAGACAAAAGAGAGAAAGAGAAAGATAGTTAAGGAAGAAAAAGAGTTGAGACAGAGATAGACAGAGGTAGAGATAGCATGTGTCTGTAAGTGAGCAACAAGCGAGCGAGAAATAACTAACAAACAAAAAAGAAGGATACTCTATTCATAACGAATCAAATAAATCGTAATCGAGATTACTATCGGATTGGCAATCAAATTCGATATGTCGGACTTTTGTTGAAGCTTTCGATTTTAAATTTTTGTTGATCGATGATTGCAATAACTTTAAAAGTAGATTTTTAAATCGGGTACAAATAGAATGGAGTAAGCAGCTTTGATCATCGATCATCACAGACAAAACTGAATAGAGCGAAAACTAAAGTGAAGAAATCGATAAATAATGAAAGACAACTAACGTCGCTCAAGAGCTGAAAGTTTTGGTTTTTTTTTTTAGAGCTGAAGCCTATAAAAATAGAGTTGTAGAAAGAGATTTGGTATTATTCAATTTTTGTTAGAATTAGAAATCACTTTTTATGTTTGGTTTATTTTCTGGGGAGCATTAAGTTAATAGTTTCATTTAGTTATCGTAGTTTCTATGTGTGTATTTCAGTATGTGTGAGTGTGTGTTTGTGTGTGTGTGTGTGTGTGTTGGGACACTGACTTCAACAAGTATACGCCGTGTGTGATTGTTTTTTCATCGTGTTGCTTTTTATAATATTTATTTGTTGTATTTGGACTAACTACACAAACGTTTACGTTTACGACTTTAGTTCAAGAACAGAGCAACTAATCTAACTAAACTGATATTGTAAATGTATTAAATTTAGTTAGTTGCTGTTAAAGGTATTTTTTGGTTGGTATTTTGTTTTGTTTTTTTTTTTTTTATATAGTAATGAAGTTTTATTTATTTGTTGTTGTTGGTAAAATCAAGAGAATAAATCAAATATTTAGAGCAAGTAGTAGATATATAATATATATAGCATGTAGTACGAGTATTTATTGATATATATAAGTTATATATACGATTATGTATCAAACTGGAGCGACTGCAACTACACAATAAGCGTACGACTTTTGAGTACTTTTTATTTTGTTTGTTTGTTGTTTTTAAATATTTTTTTGTTTTTGTTTTTGTTTTTTCTTTGTAGTGTGCGTGTTGTTGGCATTGTTCTGATTGATTCCAATAGGTTATCTGATTTAGTTTTCATAACCAAAAAGTGATTGTAAACAAAAAGCATTGGTTTGTGAGCTTAAAAACGTTGTGAATTTCAAGAGTGTGTGTGTTTATTGTGTCAAGTGTCAGCGTGAGTGTTGGTAAACGCTAAAAAGCTAAGACACACATTTAGTTAATTTAATTGAATGAAGCTTTTGTCTAACTAACTAACTAATTGTTGTATTTTTGTTTTATTATTGTGGCATTTGTCTGTGTGTTGTTGTTGTTTTTTTTTAGTTAAACAAAGGCAAACTAATTGAATTGAATTAGATTGCAGAAAGAACAAAATTTAAATTGAAAGTTGTCGACTTTGGGAGAAGTGACGAGTAGCGAGTAGCGAGTAACGAGTGACCAGTTAAAAAAGAAACGAGTTAAAGTTTATGCAGCGACTTTGCAGTCGGTGCTCGAACTCAAATTGAATTCGTGTACGAAAGAAAGACAGAGAGAGAGAGAGCGAGAGAGAGTGTGGGAAAGACAAAGTAGAAAAAAAATCACTCGAATATAATTTTGTAGCAGTGTGTGTATCTCTGTTTATGTGTAGTTTTTTTTGAATGCAAAGTGAGCGAGCGAGCGAGTCAAAGTGTACGACAACTTACGGCAGTAAAGGATTGTGTAAGATAAGACAGAGAGAAAGAGCGAGAGAGTGGGATAGAGAAATGGAGCTAGAAAGAGATCGAAAGTGTTGGGATGATGGTGGGGGGTGGAAGTAGATAATAGAGCAAAAGAGTTGAAAGATCAAAGAGAGTAAATTTATTTCAACTTGGACGTACGATTCGATTTGTAAAACTCTAACTACTATTCTGTATTACACAGAGTACATTTAAGTCAAATGAGCGAGATAGAGAACGATAGAGAAAGAGATTGAGCGAAATAGAGAAACGAGTGTTAAAGAGTTAACAGAGACAGCTTAAAGAGAAAGAGAGATGGAAAGTCTTACGCAATCGTTTACTCAAATGGTACGCAGGATTTTATTTGGTGTTAGATCATAAAAACGAGATTACAATTACAAGTATTATTACCAGGGCAATATCATTATTTTTACTGGTTTTTTTTTTTTTTGTTTTGGTTTGGTTTGGTTTCTTGTTTTTTAAAGGGGCTTTTCGGTTTGGTTTTGGTTTGGTTGGGACGAGTGTTCAGTGTTGTATAACGCATAAGAAGAGAAATAGAGTGGAAATTGAGAAATATATTTATTCTGTGAATAGAGATGAGAAAATTGTCATATAGTGAGCGAAGATGGGAGCTTGGTCGGGTGGACAGTGTTAAGAAAGATGAAAAATGATCAGAAATGGATCTTTAGTTATACAGAAAGTATTTTTGGTGTTGGGAAACATTGACAATCTTTCAATATTTTATTAAGATTTATGAAAGGTAGCTTAGTCGAAAGGTTTAGTGTTGTACAACGCCTAAGAAGCTGAGGAACAGCGAAAGGGGTAGAAAAGAAGTGAGACTCTTGTGAGTGTGTTGGTGAAAGAGGCAGTTGATAGCTCAACACTGCGAGCTAAGAAGTCTGTACAGATTTAGGCTAAGGGTTAAGAAGTCGTTTATCGACTATTCAGTGTTGGAAAACTCCTCAAATGTGTTTTGGAAATTGAGTGAGGGTCAGCTTTGTATAAAGAAAGAGTAGATGACGCGACAGAGATAGAAAGATTGTAAGAAGGAGAGAAAGAGTTAAGAAGAGAAAGATTGATATAGGAAACACGGCTCTATATTCATGGATAAGGATCCTTTGCAGGTTCACCATTTATATAGCCATATGTGAGTGTGTGTGTATTTGGGAGTGTATGTAAGTATTCGATGTGGTTATGTAATGAATATAGAGTAAGTAAGCGGGCGAACTATCCTGATTTCTTATTTTTTTCCTTCACTTCACTTGGGGAATGCCGTTGATGCTTCTCCGGTTACGGTTTGGGAGCAAAATTGTTTTATTTTTTCAAACGCTTGAGGCTTCCACTGCTGTTGGACTAACAATGACTTATATTTATAATAGTTTTGTGTCAATTTTGTTTTTTTTTTATGCTCTACAGGAATTTATAGAATTGTAAATTCATTTTCATACATATTATATTTTCGCTCGCCCCAAACCCATTTGAATATTTCCTAAACAAAGTATCATAAAATTATGATATTTACTATCAATAATATCTTTATTGCAGTTCTGCGATAAGCATTACGTATACGTCATATTATCCCTCAACAGCTTCTCATTTTGCCACAAATCTCTGATTACAATGATTTGCGAAATATTGCTTTGCTAACAGGAGAAATTTTATTAAAAACGATTGAAAGATATGGAAAATAATTGATTTTATTATTGAACGCATAAGATTGAATATACTGAATACTGTTGCTTTATAATTTATACTGAATTTGTTTGCTTTTGTATTTATTTCTCAATGAAATCCGACTATTATATTCCAAAATTCTTTCAATGAATGCCTATGCTAAGCTGTTTATTTATTTTTTTGTCATTCTTAAATTTTGTGTAATTTTCGCTCGCTCGACAGCAACAATTTGTGGTGCCTAGGCATTTTCTTTTTTTTTTTTTTTGTGTTATTCTTGCAGATGACATCTTTGATTTTGAGGTTAGTTTTTGGTTTCTTGCGTTTTGCAGCAGTATTATTATATTTGTTGATGTTGCTATTGTGTTAGTTGGCATACACAGACATATGCATATGTAATAGGTGTCAGTTTGTGTGTGTGAGTATTAGAGTGTCTCTCTGTGTGTGCGTGTGTGTGTGTGTTGTTAGTGCTTGAAATGTGGCAACAGCGGAACTCACCTGAATATGAAGATAAAGAGCACAAGCAGGGAGAAGAAGACGGCGACATTGTCCATGGTGCGCAGCATGACAAATAATTGACGTCTCAAATTGGGCATAAACCGGACGAGCTTAAGGATGCGCAACAGTCGGAAGGTGCGAAGCACGGACAAACCCGACCCACCGCCGCCGGTGCCGTTGCCCCTAAATTGCTGGCATATTTCAATGGCGCTGCAAGATAGCGAAGGGAAGACAGTTGTGTACAAATAGAAGTAAGAGAGTTGAGTGGTTAAAAAAATATGAAGTTTGAGCAAAGCCACTTCTGTCATTACATTTCAGTTCATCATTCACATGTTATAAGATTTTAAGCAACCATTTGCAAAGCCGAAGCTTTGTAGGAACTGGAACGATATTATACATAAGTTTAGTGACACTAGTTGCTATAATCGCTGAGATATATGTACATGTTTAAACATGCAGACAGACAGACGGACGAACAAAACTATCGTAACTGAAGTGAAAACTATCGTATATTTATTAAAGGTTAAAGGTTTTTGATAACATTGTCATTGTAGTGTATTTTCTATGGTATATTTTGTATGTGGTAGTGTACTGAAATATACATTTCTGTATGTATTAATATGGTATATTTTCTAAATAGTACCGCCTTCGCATTATATACTTCGATTGTTGCAGTACATCGAAACACATATTTAAGTATACTCGCATTTTAGTATACTAAAATGGTGTAATTTACTGTTTTCAAATTATTATTTTGATATGATTTGGTATTTTAGTGCCATAATAAGCATTTTTAAGCATTTTGGTATATTAATTTGGTATATTTTAATATTTATAGTATAATAATTCGTTATTTTTTCGAAATAATACCGCCTTCGCATTATACTTTGAATGTTGCAGTACATCGAAATATATATGTATGCATTTAGGTATAGCTGTATTTTAGTATATTAAAATGGTATAATTTAGTATTTTTAATATATTATTTTAATATGATTTGATATGTTAGTGCCATAATATGGTTTATTTAAGCATTTTAGTATATTAATTTGGTATATTTTAGTATTTTTAGTATAATAATTTGGTATATTTTCGAAATAATGCCGCCTTCGCATTATACTTTGAATGTTGCAGTACATCGAAATATATATTTAGGTATACTTGTATTTTAGTATATTTAAATGTCATGTTTCAGTATTTTTACAATATATTTTTTTTTGCAATTTTTGGTGCTGTAACATGTTATATACATTTTAGTATATTGATTCGGTATATTTTAGTATTTTTAGTATAATAACTTTGTATATTTTAGTAATAATGCCACACTGTTTTGAAAGCGAGTTGTGGATATTTTATTTATTAAAGGTAAAGATAATTGCTTTCACTCACCTGAGAATGACAATGATGCCGTCAAAGACATTGAACCCGTTGGCTATGTAGCGAAAGGGTCCCTCGGCAATCACCTTGAGCAGCATTTCGACTGCAAAGATGCCGGAGAAGACGACGTTGCTCGTCTCGACGATGGCCGTCAGCTCCTCGGGCTGATTGTGATACTCGATGCCCATCGACAGGGTGTTGATCAGAATGGCCAAGAGAATGCCCTGCTGAAAGTATTTGTGCTCCACCAGACGCTTAATGTAGCGTCTGATCCAGCTGCAGACACGCATCAGGCAGCGATAGATGGCGATCACCAGTCGCAATCCCGCCGAGCGTGGACGACGTCGCTCGTCGAGCGGCGACAGAGCGTTCTGATAGAGATCGTAGCAGCAGGCATAATCCTCCATATAGTTGCCGGTGGGGGCGTGGCTGCGTGAGCTACGCTGCCCATTGTTGTTGCGGCTATGGCTGTTGTTGTTGTTGTTATTGTTATTATTATTGTTGTTGTTGTAGTTGTTATTGTGATGCGATTGTTGATCCTTGCGTGAACGTTGCTGTTGCTGCTGCGATTGCTGCTGCTGTTGTTGCTGCTGTGTCTCTCCATGCGGCAGTGGCAGGGGCAGAGGCAACGGAACGGCTGCCGAAACCGCTGAAAGTTCTAGACTCATGCCAGCTGATGATGTTGTTGCTGCTGCTGCCGCTGCTGCAGTTGCTGTTGTTGCCTCAGCTGATGTTGCCCCTCCTCCGGTTGCTGCTGCGACAGCCGCAGCGGCTGTTGTGGCTAGACCGCCTTCGGCATCGCCAGTGGCGGTGGCACGCTTCAGGGCCTCCACAGTGTGAGGATCGCAGCGGGCGAGCGATGTGTAAAACGATTCAAGCGTACTCTGACCCGTCGGCAGGGCCGCTGAAAATGCCACCGAGAATGCCAACAGCTCTTGACAAGTCATCGCGTCGTGTATACCCAGCTCTGAGCAATCCGCATACGGATTGGCAATGGTGCCAATCGTCTGTGGCAGATTCACCTGGTCAATTAATAACGCAATTGGATTAGCCATCTTTATTTGAGCCAAAGAATTTTCATACTAGCTACTCATAAGGTAGAGGGTAAAGGTATTTCCTGTTGGTAGGAAATGCATGTAACAGTGTAACAAGCAAAAGGATTCAGTATAGACAATAATAACTGAAGTATTTATGATTCCTGAAATATTAATTACGATCGGATAAACATCATAAAAGCTATTTAAGAAATACTTCTCTATCGAAAATTTCACTTAGTGCGTTCGGATCTTTGCTGCTTTGACTGACAATCATCTCGTATATTTTGTTCTCTATGGTAAATTTCGATATATGTTGATTGATATACCAAATACGGTTCTCGTTATACTTTTAGTTTTTTGCGGTATATGATATATTTCGAATGTTGCACTACATCGATATACCAAATATAGCAGCCGGTATATTTTTAGTATTTTTGGTATATTTTAAAAATAATACCTCACTGTTTTGCTTCTTTTCAAAATGGGTAGAGGGTATTTCACAGTCGAGTGTGATTGATTGCATAAATAGTAAAAATATACTGAAGGCAATACTTGATATTTGACTCTAGCTTCAAAATTACGCTTGTTACTCGCAGAAATGGGCAAAAATTCGAAACAAACTTGCTTTGCGTGAAAACATAACATACATGAAAAAATGATAGCTTTATCTCTTATAGTCTTTGAGATCTACATAGGTTTTCATACAGACGGACAGACAGACGGACATGGTTATATCGTTTCGACTGTTGCCGCCAATCAAGAATATATATTCTTTATAGAGTCGGACTTGCCTCCTTTTGCCTGTTACATATATTTCATACAGGTATAAAGTTATACTAAAATACTTTTGCTGCACTTCACGTCTATTTTTGAAGTGTAAATTTGTTATTTTAATAACAAAACAAACGACACTTCCTTGCAAATATATTCGAAATGAAGTCTTTGAAATCTTTTCGAATTGAGTTCAATTGAGTTTACCTGCCAGATGCTGCCATCGCCCGCTTGTGTCATTTTTTCGGTGCAATGAATGTTGTTGCTCTTGTCCAAGTTGTTGCTGCTGTTGCTGCCGCTGCCACTTGTTGTTGCTGCCGCCGCTGCTGCTGCTGCTGCCATTGATGTGGTTGCTGTTGTTGTCAATGTTGCCGGCGGCGCAGTAGCAACTGTTGTTGTTGGTTCGCCACTCAACGCTGGCGGCGTATGCAACAACACATATTCATTGAACATCACCGAGGGTCGACGACTCGCCGATGTTGGCGGACTGAGGAAGCCCGAGGTGCAGGGATGACTCTAAGGGGAAGGCAAACACACACACACACACATATAGTGCATTAGTTGTGGCAAATGTGATTCGATTTTGATTTGAGGGGGGCAAGAAACAGTTGCGAAAACTCTTTGGGGTCTATGTACAGTGGACGGGGGGGACAAGGGCAAAAAACACACTTGAACACACTCTTTGAGCAATATATTAAATGAAATCTTAATTTTAACATATTAACATATTTGTTTTCGATTGGTTTAGCTTGGGCTTGCGAGCAGGAGGGGCTAAAATTTTAATAATTGAATATGGCAATTAAATTTCGAACCCGTCAAACATTTACTCAACTATTGTAATGTACATTTTATATATTCCCTAGCCCAAATTATCATTTCATCCACTTGTGTCAATATTCATAATGATATTTAATTGGAGTTAAGTATTACTGATAATAACATAATATTCATAGCAGTTAAGTAAATATAAGAACTAAGTATTACTGATAATGAAATTGATATGAAATTGCGCCCAGATGTTAAGAGTCCTATTAACTCAAGAAAAAAATAACTAAGTCTTTACTTTTTTGTTCCACTTATATTTTGTCTAACCAAAATTTAAATTTGTTGACAAATAATGATAATTATTTACGAATTTGATACTTTTCATTTCAATCCCAGAAATAATAGTCAAACTCATTCCTTATGCTCGACTAACTCGCATTTTATTCTCAATAAAAATCGACCATGACAAATATCATTTTTGTCTCACAACTTTTGCTTCGACATTTAAATTTCATTGATTCTTTTTGTGAAATATTAAATCGACTACTCATATCTTATTCAGGTTTATTCATCTCTCTCTCTCTCACACATTCTCCCTCCTGCTCTTTGCTCGGCCCAGCTAAAATATTCTAGTCAATTTAGTATTTACATTGCAAATGAAATTAAACAAATATTTAAATATTTAATTGGCACTTCAACAATGGGTGATTATAGCAATGGACTACAAGCAACAACAAAACGTGTACATAAAATACATAAATACACTTAGTATATTAGTATACATATAGTATATTATTGAGTTTGATTTTTGCTTTTGTTCTTTGACTTTTGTTGATCCTAATTGTCTCAATTTTAGTTGTTCGACTTGTTGATGTTGCATTGTTATCATAATTTATTGCATATTTTGTACAACAAGTGCAAATTATATTTTAATATCCCGCGCAGAAAATGCCATCAAAATTTGTCATGACAAAGCGTTAAATGATTTGTCATATTTCAAATTTCACATTCGATTGCATTTCATTTGAGTTTTATGTAGCAAATTATGATTACAGTTCAAATTTGTTGATAATGATTATTGAATCGAATACTTATTGAAACATTTCTGCTTGGGATCACCTTCGATAAGCCGAAGAACATTTGATTCTTAATACATTTCGCTTTAGTAAGTACTTTTTGATATAATTAATTTGAGAAATACATATTTTGCAATACCTTGCCTAAATTTCCCAACTGCAGCTACAAGTTGTGCAACGTTATGTGGCAAATATGAAAGATTATTATTAGTGAGATATTACATTGAATTGTTAAGGGTTGCTTCTCATGCGAACATATCGAGCAAATATCGTTATCGTTGTCTGTTTGTGGATGTATTAAGTAGAATTGCATATTTGTTTGTGATCAGATTTGAATTAGTTAAAATTAATTAAATTAAGTAGAAAATATCGTAAACAACTTGTGGGTTTTATCTCATGTATCGTAATCATTTATTTTACATTTAACTAATTTTGAAGTATTGTGTTGAATATCGTAAAGCGGAAGCGAATATTGTTGTGTCTGGTGAATATCTTAACTTGGAGATTTGGTGTAATTACTTGTATTAGTAAGGTTTATTCTGTAAATTGTAGTTGGGGTAAGCACAATTTCGAGCGGATTGTTTATCGAATATCGTATCATATTACGAATATCGTATTTAGAGTATCGGATGTTATTGCTAGTATGATTTAATGTAGGGTTTACATATGTTTAGTTCTTTGCACACTTTTGCGTATGTTGTCGAATGGAATATCGTATAGCATGTATGGTATATCGTATGTGGTGATTTCGAGTTGAAATTGAACTCAACAGCTTTTGAATTTGATGTGTATCAATTGCTGGTATACAAAGAACCTGTTTTAGAGTGTAGAGTTCCTTGTATTATATCACATTGAATATCGTAGAACGTATAAAATTATACAGTGTCTTGTTAGTGTAATTACAACTTTCGTAAAAGCAGTTTTAGAGTATAGGATTCGTTTATCTTTGAAACGTTTCAGGGTGTAAAATTGCTTGTATCGTATATCGTTAGTTGGTTTTAAGAAACAGATCTGCTTTGGATTTCGAATATCGTAAATTGTATATGGTTAACAATTTTCGATAAATTTACGATAATTTGTATACCGTCAATGTTTTAGGATATATATTTTACGGTATAAATTTTATATAGTAAACCATTTGCAATAAATTGTATATTGTAAAATTGCTTGTATTGTATCTAATATCGTATATCATTAGTTAGTTTTAAGTAACAGATCTGCTTTGGATTTCGAATATCGTAAATTGTATATAGTTCACAATTTACTATACATTTACAATAATTTGTATATCGTAAATGGTTTAGGATATACATACATTCTACGGTTCAAATTTTATATAGTAAACCATTTACAATAAATTGTATCGTATCTAATATCGTATATCGTTAGTTTGTTTTAAGTAACAGATCTGCTTTGGATTTCGAATATCGTAAATTGTATATAGTTCACAATTTACGATACATTTACAATAATTTGTATATCGTAAATGGTTTAGGATATACATTCTACGGTTAAAATTTTATATAGTAAACCATTTGCAATAAATTGTATACCGTTAGCTGTTTTTATATCATGAACAATTTACGATAAATGTACAATGAATTTGTATACCGCAAAATGTTTTTAGGGTTTTATATCGTAAGCAATTTACGGTACACAATTTATTGTACAGTTTATGCTGTAAAATGTACACAACATTTTATGTACAATTTACAATCGCATAATTTTGGACATTTTTCAAGTATATAATTGCTTGTGTGATTTCGAATATCGTAAATCGTGATTCGTATAACGTGTAAACACTTTTGAAATAAGTTTTCTCTGGATTTTGATGTGCTTGATTTTGTGTTTGTTTTCTTTCGCCTAACGAATACTTACAATCAGTTGATCCGAATCGATGACTTGCTGTGGCATCTTCAGCAGAATGGTCTTCTGCTCACCGCCGAGGCTTGCAACGTCTGGCTTCAGTTGCATATTGTGATGCGATGTGGCAGGTTTCTTCAGCGAGGAGGTGCGTCGAGCAATGCCCGAGTTGCTGCCGCCTTCGCCCAACGATTGCTCCGTGTTGTCCGACGACGACAGTTGACCGCCCAGACTTGAGGTGCCAGCAACAACTGGGTGATGATGATGATGTGGATGCTGATGTTGTTGGTGTGCCATGGTCACACTGGCCGTGCTGCCATTGATGCCATTCACCAAGGCGACAGTTGTGTGATTACCGTTGTTGTTGTTGATATTGATGTTGATGTTGTTGGCGCTGCCATTGTTGCTGTTGCTGCTGTTGTTGTTGCTATTGTTGTGATGATGGCTGTTATTGTTGTTGTTGTTGTTATTGCTGTTGCTATTGTTGTTGTTGGAATTGAGAGGCACCATGACGGTAATCATCTGATCCTGTATGCTGGACGGCTTGCGATTACTGTACTTGGGACAATTCGGATGATGGCATTTGATGCGCGACGGTGAAAATGTCAAATTATCTGCATTCGGCAGCAGACCCTCGCGACGCTGTTGCCGCTGATACCTGTGGCGAGAGGCGAGGGACGAGGGGCAGAGATAGAGGCAGCAGATGAAACGAGCAGAGAGTTGTATGATTAGCGTGTTGTTGTTGTTGTTACACTCGCATTACATTGCACACACACACACATAGTATGCATATATATTCATTGTATCTGTATCTGTTTGTGACGAGCGTGCGGGGGGTGGGGAAGAGAAACGGGAGAGAGAGAGGCTAGAGCGTGTCTCTTTGGTGTCATTAGTTCTTGTCTAACTTGTGTATGCGGGTCATGTTCCTCTGTGTGTGTGTGTGTGTTTGTGTGTGTGTGTGTGTGCTTAACAATTAGACAACAATTACATAATTCAATCAAATGAACAACGCAAATAAGCAAAAACAACCGACAACAACACAAACACCAACGAAACACACACAGAGACAGACAGACACATAAAATGAACAAAACTTTTGCTCGCAACAAGACCAAAATACAAATTAAAATAACAAAACACATATCTGCGAGGGCGTCGCGTTCCACAAAAGGATTGAAGCTACAAATATTAATTATGCATTTCTCCGAGTTCAGTTCAGTTGATAAACATTACAATGAGACGGGTCTCAACTTAGTTTAAATCTCCCGGACAAACGGAAATGCAAACAAGCTAATTACTCTGACTACAATTAGCATTTCGAATGTATCTTCTTAATATGACAGATTACCAAGCAGTGGAATGTTGAAGATGACGCACATATTATACGACTTGATTGTTTCATTTCAATGAGCTTTTATTTAGAAGTATTTCTATATTGGAAAGAAAGTTCATTGTGATATTAACTGAATTTGTCCATTAGCTATTGACGAAATCTTAAAACGTTTTCTATAGCTTTCGCATATTAAACGCTTTTCATGGAGCTTTCAAAGATTTTTTATGTTTTATGTTGTTTAACTAATAATTATGCGTAGTTTTATATTTGAAAGAAAGCTTATTATTATATTCACTGAATTTGTCCATTAGGTATTGACGAAATCTTAAAACGTTTTCTAAAGCTTTCACATATTAAACGCTTTCGCAAGGAGCTTTCTTAATATGACAGATTACCAAGCAGTGGAATGTTTAATATAACGCACATATTATACGACTTGATTGTTTCATTTCAATGAGCTTTTATTTAGAAGAATTTCTATATTTGAAAGAAAGTTCATTGTGATATTAACTGAATTTGTCCATTAGCTATTGATGAAATCTTAAAACGTTTTCAAAAGCTTTCGCAAGGAGCTTTCAAAGGTTTTTTTTATGTTTTTATGTTGTTTAATTAATAATAATTAATTGAAAGAAAGCTCATTATTATATTCATTAGCTATTGACGAAATCTTAAAACGTTTTCTAAAGCTTTCGTATATAAAACGCTTTTCAAGGAGCTTTCTTAATATGACAGATTACCAAGCAGTGGAATGTTTAATATAACGCACATATTATACGACTTGATTGTTTCATTTCAATGAGCTTTTATTTAGAAGTATTTATATATTTGAAAGAAAGCTTATTATGATATTAACTGAATTTGTCCATTAGTTATTGACGAAATCTTAAAACGCTTTCAAAAGCTTTCGCAAGGAGCTTTTAAAGGTTTTTTATGTTTTTATGTTGTCTTACTAATAATTATGCGTAGTTTTAGATTTGAAAGAAAGCACATTATTATATTCACTGAATTTTTTTTATTAGCTTTTAAAAAAGCTTCGACATTTCGGTAATGTAGAATTCTATATTTGAAAGAAAGCTAATTTTTAAATTTACGACAATTTCCATTAGCTTCGACTTTTGATTAAATATTCACACGCTTGTATTGTGAGCTTTTCAATGCGCTTTAATAAGCTCTCAGTGCTGAACGGTTGTTTGATTAATAATCAGACATTGAACCTTTTGTTTTGCCTGATAAAAGTCATACGAATATAATTGAAATTTTAAATACTTTCTACATATTTCATAAGACTTTTTTTTAAGTCTTAAGAAGCTTTCAAAATATTATGAGTTTAGAATATGAAATGGGATCAGTGCAAAATTTTTAATTTTCCAGTTGCTTCTAAACTGTCTTCATGCTCATTGTGTTTAGAATTACAATTAAAGTCCAAACTAAATACGCTAGTTATTCGCTGTTTGCTAAAACTATGATTTCGACATTCTGCGACTGTCAACTAAAATGTAAACGCTCTCTATCTCTATGACGAATCTATAACCGAGCCACTTGTATATGCATTGTATATACGAGAGAATAGTATTCATATTCATATTCACACATTCGATGTATTCACGACAAAGCCAACTAGCACTAAACTATATTTGCAATATTCTATTGTTCTTGTGTACACACACGATTTTGTTGTGTAACACGACCAGATGCAAGTGCAAATAATTGAAAAGCAAAAGCCATAAAAAATGTAAATTCAAAAAAACTTGACAAACGTAAAAACAAAACGAAAACTAAAAACCAAATCGAAAAAGAATTGAAGAAAATTGAAATAACATAAAACGAAAGAAAAGAAAAGAAAATCGAAAACACGAAACGCGTAAAGCGAAACGTGAGAAGCGAAACGCATGTTGTGAATGCATTTTTAATAAATCGAAACACAAAATAAATAATAAAAAGTCGTGGAGCCGAGCCCATAACCTGCAGTAGAAGAAGAAGACAACGGCAAACGTGAATTTGGGCGGGGCCAAATGGAAAATGCCACAAAATGTGAAGCTCGCGATTCAATTGCAATTAAAAGGGGAGGAATATTCGTTTACAAATCGAACTAAGTTGATTTGTAGTTGGCATTTGGATTATTGATTCGAGCCTTAAATGCGCAACTGAAAATCGAATCAACTAGCTTTGGATACTTTTCAAGCAACAGTTACTTGAATGAGCCACAGATAAGATACGCTTTCGCTGACCTTTTAGGAGATGAAGTAGTAGATAAAGCATCTGATCGCTGCTGCTGTTGCAATTTGAAAGTCCATTGAAAGAGCTTTGAGCAGACAATTTCACTATGAATATGAACAGCAATTAATGCATTAAAGAGTTGGGCAGCAAATCGTGTTTGTGAAGTAAAGTGAAATAACTTCAAAGGGATTTTTGTTGTGTTTTTTCGAGCTTGAGATGCGAATAATAAATGCAAAGAGCTAACGCAAAATTTGTTTGCCATCAAGGTGCTGAAGTTCTTAAGTCATCAAGCTGAGAAACTGAGAGCTCAAGCTAAAGTTTGTTCCTCAAACTGAAGCAGTTTTTGTTGTTGTAGTGCTTTGGCTAATGAAGTCAGTCAGCATCGATTAGAGAGAGAGAGAGAGATCTGAACAACAGATTTGTTTAAGTGAGGAAGGATTAGTGCGTGGATTTTGGTTCTTGAAATTTTTGATGTCATCAAAGCCAAGAGTCAAAGGATGACATGACGAGACGCCTGGCTTTTGTTTTAAAGCGTTAAGCGTTAATTTTCAATTTGTGAGCGAGGACAGAGAACGAGAACGACAAACGAGAACGAGGAGGAGGCGAGAGAGTAACGAGTAAACAGAGTAAACATAAAACATAATTGAATGAAATCAAAAGGACAAGCAGCATACTTATATAATCTGTACTTCTTTAACATTCGTCTCTTGAAGCGTCGCCACAGATGGGCGATGTATTTGACAATCTCCGCATAGCACGTCGCCGGCTCCGAGTTGTTTGTGCTGCTCGCCAACGTCGAGGTCGATGTGTAGCGTGCTCGCTCCTGTCGCATTCGCTCCATCTCCCGTTTCTTCGTCTCCGAGAACTGCGTGGCAATGACGACCAGACACAGGTTGATCATGAAGAACGAGCCAATCTGCAATGAACAACAAATTTAGTTAAAGATTGATTATTCAAAATTGTTGTAGGGTTTCAAATATTGGATATTTTGTTCATTATTAAGTTTGAGTGTGAGAAGAGTTAAGCTTGCAGTTGCTTGACATCATTTCAATTGAAAACTAAATCGTATATTTCATTTGCAATTTGATTTTCATTGTTTGTTCACTTTTCAAGATATTTCGGCTTAAAAATGTTCATTAAGAAAAAAAGGAGAATAGCAAACCAATTTAACTTTTATTACCTCTAATAGTCATCACTAAAATCACAAAATATGTATTACAACTAAGCTGTTTTCATGAAAGTTTCACATAATTGTTGAAGTCAATAAATTTATATTTTCTATCAATATTTTGTACACACATTTTAAAAATATTGTTAGGTATTTGTGTGAAGCTTTTGATGAAGACTTTTAACTCTATTTAAAACGAACACGATTTGTTTCAATGCCAAATAAAGTGCAAAGACTATTCTTTGTGCAGTGAAATAGTTAAATATTTTGCACCCTCTCATCAACCCCTTTTTATTGGTTATAGGGTATGCGAGGAGTTAAGAAAAGTTTTGCGCATTGACGCGGCCAAAGTTGCGCTGCTGAGATGTTGCAGAGTTGCAAACTTGCAGAGTCGCGGCAACAGGCGGCAGCAATCTTGAATTAGCTCAAGACGCAGCTTGTGGCAAGTTGAGAGTTGAGAGTTGAGAGCCAGGCAAGGCAAACTTTTCGATTTGTTGTCGTTCGTTGCATTGGCATTGAATGGCTTTTGCTGCAAATTAGCTGAGCTGCCAATTTGCTATCGTTCTTTCTTTCTCCCCCTCACTCTTCCCCTCTCTCTCGCTCTCTTTGACTGTGTGTGTGTGTGTGTGGCATCCATTAGTTGCTGTTGCATTTTAATAGCTTTCTGGCGAAACAAATTTGCCAACTTTAAATTGAAAACATATTTCAACAACAGCAACAGCAACAAAAACAAAAACAACAACGAAATGTGAAAAATGTTTCTAATTTTTGTGCGACGAGCACAAAATGCTACTAAAAACATAAATATGCAATTTCCTTAGCTAACTTTTCAATAGCAATAACAGCACACACACACACACACACCTATGTACACACAATGCGAGAGAGAGAGAGAGAGAGAGAAATTTCGACTGCAAGCTATTTGCATATCAAAAGTTTTACTCCCCAGTTGTTGTTCTTGTTGTTGGGCAATAGCCAAAATCATTTTGCACATTAAATGAGCAGCAGCTAAAAATAAAAGCAAACTTGAACGGAACAAAGCAAGCGGTGAAGGAGAAGGAGAAGGAGAAGAAGACACAGACATGTGAGCCGAAACTTCAAACATAAATAATGAAATTGTAGACTCACACATGCAACTACATACTATGGACTTTCTCTTCCTCTCGCTCTCTCTCTTTCCTTCTCTTTCTCTTTCTCTCTGGCTGTGTGTAGCTAAGCCTTTTAATTAGACCAAGGACACCTTTGACGCTCCCAAGACTGAGAACTGAGAACTGAGAGCTACTAAAGCACTTTTGGAGCTGTGGCCTCCTTGAGATACTACTTGCAACATGTTGCATGGTCAGTGCACTCGCTGCAAGTGCAAGTGCAGACAGTCAACACGCCATTTTTCGATAGTCAAACTTTTGTGGCATGCAACTCGGTCAGTTGTGTGTGATTACAGTTGGAAAAGTAATTTACTTATTTACATTGGCAAATTGCTACTGCAGTTGCTCGTTGCTCTTCAGCTGCAGCTGCAGCTGCAGCTCAGCTCTCGCCTGCGTCTCGCTCGCAAAGTAAATAAACCAAACAATGCAAAGTGCTCTGCGTCGGGTCTAAACTGCAGCTTAGCTGCACCTTAAACACACTTTAACCGAGACCGCAATGTCTATATACTATGAGGCGAATTTCCCCTTTTCCATACAGAGACATCAACGATGTACTCTGGCGTATACGTAATATATATCCATATTACGTATACGCAGCAAAATATTTCGTTCAACAAAAAAAACCATTATAATTAAAATGAATAGAATTTACTTAAAGTGAAGAACCAACCAAATAAGTCACCCAAGTGTAAATACGTATACGTAATATGTGACTACAAAAAATATCACGTATACGCTGCATTTATTAATGTAAATCTATGAGATATCGTGAGATATTTCAATAAAATAAGCTGCTAGGATTCAACGAAGTGAAGAGATTAGTTTTTACTTTAATTCATTAGTAAATATGTTACGTATACGTAATGTGTCTTTGTGTAAACACATAAGAATTTAGATGTAACAAGACTTAGCTAAAATATATGCAGAATATTCTGAAATATTCTACTTCGATTGAGGGTGATGAAAGATAAATTACTCAAATTTGTATTTTTTTATATTACGTATTCGTAATATTGTCACATTTCTTTTTTTGAAGTAGCCTTTAATTGTTGGTCATAATTAATCTGAATAGCATACTTAAAGTGAAGAGCCAACTAAATAGGTGAGCTAAATAAATATATTGCGTATACGTAATGTGTGACGATTAAAAATATTACGTATACGCTGCATTTAATAAGCTAAATTACACTTTATTCGAAAATAAAATATTCTACTTAGATTACGAGAAAAAGTGAAATTACACAAATTCGAATTCTTTGGATATTACGTATACGTAATATTGTCATGTTTTTTTTTTTTTTGTTGTTGCAGCCTTCAATTGTTGAACTTCATTGGTCAAATCAAAAGCATATGCAAACTTTAATATTTTAAGAACCGGCTGATGAGCGGAGAGTAGACGTTGCGTATACGTAATATTATATATATCAAAGAATGTTGCAAACATGCTAAATGTATTTGAAATATTGAATTCAAATTGACGTAGTCTGTATATAGAACGTGAAATTTGCTTGCCAACTTTACTATTTTGTAGAACTGTCTGATGAGCTGAGAGTAAATGTTGCGTATACGCAATATAATAAATGCAACTGACGTAAAAGAATCGCTTAATGAACAGAAGATTGAAGTATTTTGTATTCATGGTTTGTTGTTGATTCAACAAGTTCAATAATATTACGTATACGCAATGTTCAAGCATACTGACATTACGTATACGCAATGTTCATTACAATTATATATATTAAAATTACTAATTGGAAATACATTTGAAACGTATTCAGAGCATGTAAGTGTAACCAACTTTTCAATAATCAATAATCAGTTGAGTTGAAAGACGAGACAGTTGTGAGTTGTGTATTTCGACACTTACCACAATTAGCAGAACAAAGTAGATCCAATCCCAGAAGCTGTGCGCGTCCTGCACGTAATACATAATGTCCGTCCAGCCTTCCAGCGAGATGACCTGCAGAAAACAAAACGAAACGAAACGAAATGAAAGGAAAGGAAAGAATAGTAATCAAAATCATTTTTAGCGTAATTAGCAGCGAATCAGGCAAGGCACAAGGCACACAAAGATCAGCAATGTGTATTTGTGCGGTGTCTGCGTTGCACCACGTCACGTATGCGTAATATTTCGCTTTGTCCAGCACGGTTATGACTGGACTCTGGAGTCGGGTTTAATGCGTATTTGATTTGTGTTTAATTGCACAGCCTTTGACCTGCCTTTGCTGCCCATTGTGCACATGCCTTTGGCAAGCCAACATATCAAAATCAGAAATCAAAGGAGACCACAAGCAACAAGAGAAAGGGAGAGAGAGACAGAGAGAGAGAGTGATATATGTATTTAAATCGACATTTGCTGCATCTGTAATTAAGACACACTCACACACACACACACAGAATGCATGATAAATACATATTTCGAAGCATTTTGCAGTTGCATCGTTTCTAGCTACTTTAACTGATTTATTTATAGATATATCTGAAACTACATATCTAGCAGCATCTGTGTTATCTCAAATGGCATTCATTAATGTTTCTATCTGGCCATCGTTGCTTTTAGCTGCATAGCTAGAGCTCTCAACTATATATTTTGTTGCTGTGAATGTATCTTCATCTGATTGGAAAACAAATATCTATGCGATTTTATTGTCTTGCACGCTTTTCTACATCTCAATTTACAGCTTTAAAAATCATAAATTCAGGCAACTATTTACTTAGATTACGAATTTGTTTACTTGAAACTACTTCACTTGAATAGTGCACCTTAAAAGTCGATAGTTTTCTATAGTTAATTGCTGCTAAACAAAGTCATTTTTGCTTTCATATATAGTTTTTTATATAAATATAGTAATTTGTCCAAAGTTATATTATTCAAACACATTCTTAAACAACAACTAACCAATTGTCGAGTCTTTAATTTGCGAATTGATATATATATATATTTATTTATAACTTATCTCTATTGTTAATAAATACAGTTTTCGTAACAATTCAATTGTTACTTTTTTATTGTCATTTATTCGAAATCCCATACATTTTTTTCTTTAGTTCGTATTAAAAAAAAAGTAAGAACGACAAAAGCTTTGCTATTGTAACAAGCTTATAGTGATGGATACAAGGCAAGGCTAGCGATATTGTTATATTAACATAACTATGACATAAAAAGAATAAAGTACTGTTAAGATATATCATATATATAAAACAATGCTAAGTAAAGTATCGAGCAGTCAATGTTCACAAGTTAAATAACGAAGACTTGCATTCACACTATTTATGTTAATTTTTAGCTGCTTCTTGTCAATTGGAATTCCATAATTTTACACATTTTTATTAGTAATACTTTTAATTCTTTTATTTCGCCTCATTACTACGTATTCTTTGAATCATTCGTTCAACTATTTGCAATAGCGTCTAACATTTGTCATCACCTAATGCACAAGCTGCATTACTGACTTTATATCTCATTCTAACCGTCACTCTCTCTCACTTTCTCTCTCTCTGACACTCTTCTATATCCCATTTATGTGATGGATGAATTCGTCTGCTCTTTGAACATCAGAGCAGAGAGTGTGGGAGAAAATAATGCAATTAAGGGGCAACGAAATTTCCAAGTAATTTCTTAATTTTGCAAAGTGATTAAATCAATCAATAATGTTGTTTAGCCCACCCAATAAGCTGTAGGCGAGACATGTCATTGACTAATCGCTACGTTGCGCATACGCCACATGGTCCATCTATGGTGTGCTAGCGAGGATGAGGACGAGGACGAGGATGAATTCATAGTCGACGAGGTGCTGTCAGAATCTGCTGCCCTATGCAAATTGGCAGCTGTTTGTCTGTTGATGCTGTTGTTATTGTTTTTCTCGTTGTTGTTGTTGCTGGTGTTGTTTTAATGAAAGCGATGCCAAAAGTGGCAGATGCCACCGCATTTGACAGCAGCTGAGCAGCAAATTAACATGCAACTTTGTCACTGTCATTGCGGCACCGACTGCAAACGGAACGGAAGGACGAAGAGTCGAAGGGACGAAGGACGACACAGTAACAGTCAGAGACCTAAGGCCATGCTGGATGCTGACTGGTGGACAGTGTTTTGGGAGTTTGTCTGTCTCTGTCTCTGTGTGTGTGTGTTTTGTCAATTTGCTGTCATTGTTATTTTTGTTGAACGAAAGTTGTCAGCTAATTGGTAAACGGTAAATGGTAAACGGGAAAACTGTAAACGCTTCTTCTTACCAGGAATATGGCCACCCAGGCCATGCCAATGTTGTCAAACGATATCGTGCCCTGAAACGGATTCTCGCCCTTCTGACGGCACGTCGTGTAATACTGATTCCAATTCACGCACGACGTGTTCGTTGGCTCGTTAAGGTCCAGCAGCTTGGCCTCCTCTGCGAATTAAGACGAAAGATTAGTGTTTAATTCACAAGTTCACAAGTTTGAGCGCACAGTTAAGCCTCGCTACAATTGACGGATCCTTTTCAGTTGCAATTCATCAAGAATTTTCTATGCAAACGAAATCTACGGCAATGATTTTTATTGATAATGGTAAATACTTGAAGTACGAGTATTCAGCCGCTTTTTCAGTTACAATTGATCAAGGATTTCCTATGGAATAGTTTCTTATTAACGAAATCTACGTCAAAGTCTTTTTTAATTGCAAATTCATAGTACTTTTAGTGCTTTTTAAATAATTCATCAAGAATTTTCTATGCAAACGAAATCTACGGCAATGATTTTTATTGATAATGGTAAATACTTGAAGTATTCTGCCACTTTTTTAGTCACAATTCATCAAGGATTTCCTATGGAATAGTTTCTTATTAACGAAATCTACGCTAAAGATATTTATAATGGTAAATCGTAGTTGTGTTTACTTGAAGTAAGGATTTGCCGCCTTTTCAGTTGCAATTCATCAAGGATTTCCTATGGAAAAGTTTCTTACTAACGAAATCTATGCCAAAGACTTTTCTAATTGCAAATTCATAAAACTTTTAGTGCTTTTTAAATAATTCATCAAGAATTTTCTATGCGAACGAAATCTATGGCAATGATTTTTATTGATAATGGTAAATACTTGAAGTATCAGTATTCAGCCGCCTTTTCAGTTGCAAATCATCAAGGATTTCCTATGGAAATGTTGCATACTAACGAAATCTATGCCAAAGACTTTTCTAATTGCTTTTTGAATAATTTGAACTCTTCAATATGCTATTGATAAATATATTTATTCGTATTGCGAATCTCATCATCGATTATGCATATTATTATAAAGCAATTATATTGATCAATTTTAAATAATTGTTTCAATTTGTAAAGCAATTCGTTAGTTAAACAGCTCAACTTATTTATTTCTTTTTTGTTTTATAATTGCTGTGACATTTTTAGGAATAAATTGTAATCTTTATTGATGATTTTAATGGTGCTAATTAAGCACAACTTGGCAGCAGATTTCTAGCATTGGCATTCACAACTTTAGCTTATTTGGTTATCACACCTTGAAGTATCTAAAAATGTTTCGAATTAGGCAAGTTCAACTGTATAATAGGAGAACATTGTGGAAGGCAGCTAAGCGGGTGGTAAAATTGTGAATAGGGAGTGGGAGGAAGGGCGGAAGGGAGGAGGAGGAAGAGGAAGAGTGTCGCTTAATAAGTTGTAAAGTCAAGCGGCGCGCGCGAAAGCAATTAAAAGTGCCATCAAAATTTGATTAACACGCGCCGTTTGCACTTCATTTTGCTTGAAAAGTAAGGCAAAGTTTTTGAGGAGTGGAGATTGCTGAGAGTTGGAGAGTTGAGTTGAGTTCGTTTGGTCACTTACCGTTGCAAATGAGTGAGCCGATGCGATAGGGTGGAAAATTGCCGCACAGATGCATTCCCGAATCCTCGGGCGTTGAGCAGATGTAGTCTTGATCCTTGGAGAATTCATAATATTGCGACAGGCTGAGGTTGAGGTTGAGGTTGAGGTGCAACAAATGTGTGCAATGTGCAATCGAGAGAAGAGAATGTTTTGCGGGATGCGTTTGATTAAAATCAATTTACCATCCACAACAGACAGACAGACAAGAGTTATAGAGTTTTTTTTTTTTAAATGGAACGAAATTTCATATTTTCATACAAGTTAAAAGAGTAAGGAATACAGAGAGAGAGAGGGAGAGAATAGAGAGTGAAAGAGAAAGAAAAAGAGAGAGAGAGAGAGAGAAAGAGAGCACAAAAAGAGTATTTTTTGTTGTTTTAATTAACCATATTCATATAGTAATATCATATAATATTTATACGTAGAGTAAATGCCATTTATGCGTACGAGTATTGTAACATTTACATACATGGACAATTTGATAGAAAGAGATAGATAGTGAGATAGAGATAGAGAAATAATTTAGAATTTCACTTTTGGTGCTAAAAATTTCGAGTTCGAGTTGCATAGAAAGAACAAGTGAATGTGTGACAAAGACAGCCGATCGATCGAACTAATGTGAGAAACTGAGTCTGCCAATCGTACATAACCAATAACCAGAGTGAAAGAGTGAGCGAGCGAGACAGCGAGAGTGAACAGTGAGCAATAAATAGAGAGAGCGAAAGCGATAGCGATAGCGAGAGCGAGAGCGTGACAGACAGTTTATCAGTGAGTAGCGAGTGTGAGATTAGTGAGAGTGAGCTGCAGAGCGACAGAGAAAGCGATAGACGACAGCAAGCATGAAAGCTTTCGCAACAGACAAAAGAGAGTGAAGATAAGCATTGATCGTCTGTTAGTTAACACAGTTGAAGCTTTTAGCTTTACATTAGTTAGGAGAGCCTGGCTTTCAACAGCTTTAGTGAAGGCAAGCGTTGAAGTTAAAGTTTTGGGCTTAGCAATCCAAACCAAGCTTTAAACTTAATTAGAGCTTTTATCAGCTTGAAAGCTCAAATATCAAAGATAGTAAAGACAAGAGCTGATCGTCAGTAAAAGTTTTGAGATTTCGATGGTAATACTTATCAAGCTTTAAGTTTGTATTTAAGCTTTCGACAAGTTTAAAGCTTGATACAGTTTAATCTTTGATCACTGGTAATACTAGCAAAGCATTTAGCTTGATCTATATTTTTGTTAGCTTTAAAGCTGTTTGCAAGAATTGAAGCATTGAAATTGTTGGATTAAGCTAAGCCAAAGCTTAAGTGAGAGAGAAAGTGAGTGAGAGAGAGAAAGTTGAAAGTAAATCTGAAATTGAAGCAGAAGCAGAAGCTTTAGCTAGATCAGAGAAATAGAGAAGAGCTGAGGCAGCTCCAGATGCGCGCTAACACAAATGATGCAGAGTGTGCGGGAGAGACGCAGAAAGAGAGCAAGAGCAAGAGCAAGTGAGAGAGAATGAAAAATGGCGACTAAGCCAGCGAGAAAACGTAACACATAAAAAGGTGTGTGCGCACTCTAAAGAAAACAGCCACAAAATTAAGCCGTAACACTTTTCCAAAAAAAAATTAAGATGAACAAACAACAACAGCAGCAACAATAACAAAAGAAGGCAAACCAAAAAAAAAATAAAAAGTAAAGAACCAAAGAAAAAAGTTCAAGAAGAAAAAATGTCGAAGCGCAGAAGCAGAAGCAGCAGAAGAAGCGGCCAAGCAATTTAAATTAAACGCACAACCCGCAAAATGGACGCCAAAGACGCGAGAGCGCGGAGCCAAAAAAGCACCGCAAAAATGTCAACGTAAATGTGTGAGAGTGTATGTGTATGTGTATGTGTGTGTGTGTGACAATAAAATGTGTTTAATATGCACGTGCGCGCACCAGCAAAAAAGCCTCAACTTCCCCTTTCCTTACACAACAAAAAAAAGTACCACAAAAAAACGTAACATAAAAAAAAGAGACACACAAAAAAAACTCTTGCAACAATTCGCGCGCGCTTAAAAGTATGCAAAACTTTTTATGAAGCTGCGTATGTGAGTGTGTGTGAGTGTGAGTGTGTATGTGTGTGACGTATGTAATGCGAGTTTAATTTTGATTATTGTTGTAGCTTCTTTTTTTTTTTTTTTGTGGTGAACTGTGTTTGTGGCACAAAATGGGGCCAGAGACGCTGGCGGAGGATTTAACGCTTGTTGTTGAAACATGGAGCGGCTAAAGGCAGTGAGGAGAGAGTGGAATTATTTTGGGACGGGGGGAGTTGTTTTTTCGTTTTTTGGGGGGAGTGGAGTGGAGAGTTTTGGGAGCAGATTTTGGTTTACTAGAGAATGGAATGGGCAGCTTTAAATACCTTTGCAATAGAAACTGATGGTTTTTCCTGTAAAAAGAGTTGAGCTTACAAAACAATATACACACACACACACACAAGAGGGGGCGGGGTGCGGCTGTGTGTGTGTGTGTGTGTGTGTGTGTGTGTGTAAGAGTGTACAGTTTGTGTGCGTGTATGTGTGTGTGTGTGTGTGTAGAATCAAACACAACAAAATTTGCTTGCCAGGGAACTGCTTGAGCTTACGTTTGTTTTTTTGTTTTTTGTTTTTTGCACGCTAGGAAAACGCTATTAAAGTACTGTATAATAAAAACTACATACAAATTTATATACTGCTGTGTGTGTGTTTGTGTGTGTGTGTGTGCGTGAGTTGCGGCTAATTGGTATGCTTGTTGTTGAGCTTTATGCCTATGTGTACGGCGCTTCATTTGGGGTCAGTTCCGAAAAACACAAACACAAAATGTGAGAAACACAACGCAACAAAAACAAAAAAAAAAACATACTTTTGTGGTAAATGAAAGAACAACAGCAACATACACACACACGCACACACACACACACATAGATAACTATACATAGAAAAACACTCACATACATCAACGTCTAGGAAAAGACATTTGAAAACTATGAGAACGCAATAAGAACAACAAAAATTGTACAAGAGAGATGAAAACACATTTGTATATGTGTGTGTGAGTGTGTGTGTGTGTGTTGTGGGAAAAAAAAACTGTTGTTACGGGGCGAAAGACCAACACTACGGTCACACACAGACACCACACACACACACACATCTATAAACAACAACAAAAATTGTACAAAACAATGAGAAAAAACATTACGAATATAACAAGTATCATCTCAGCAGGTGTGCAAAGTGGTGTGTGTGTGTGCGTGTGTGTGTGTAAACGAGAGACTGTATGTGTGTGTGTTGTACTTTTGGGTAGAGCAATAAATTCGTGTTGGCTGCTGTGGCAGTGTGACCGCAGCTGTAGTAGCAGCAGTTGATTGTGAAAGGCAGCGAAATGCCGAGATGGAGAAGGTTGGCCAGCAATCTGGTATATTTTGCACTCTATGGTATATTTTGAATGAAGTACTATATAAATAGTAACCAAATATTCGGTATATTTTTAGAATTTTTCTGCTATGTCTGACAATCTGGTATATTTTGCACTCTATGGTATATTTTGAATATAGTGCTAAATTAATATACCAAATACAGCATTTAATATATTTTTAGTATTTTTTTCTTGTATATTAATTTGATATATTTTAAACTACTTTGGCTGACAATCCTGTATATTTTTCACTATATAGTATATTTTGAATATCGGGCTATTTTAATATACCAAATACAACATTTAATATATTTTTAGTATTTTTTTTGGTATATGAATTTGATATATTTTTAAACTGCTTTGGCTGACAATCTGGTATATTTTTCACTATATGGTATATTTTGAATATATTGCTATATTAATATACCAAATACAGCATTTAATATATTTTTAGTATGTTTGCTGCATCAGCTGACAATCCGGTATATTTTGACGTTTTTGATATTTTGAATATAGTACTATATCAATATACCAAATATAGCATTCAGTATATTTTTAGTATTTTTGCGGTATATGAATTTGATATGTTTTAAACTGCTTTGGTTGACAATACTGTATATTTTTCACTATATGGTATATTTTGAATTCAGTATTATATCAATATATCAAATACATTATTTGGTATTTTTTTAGTATTTTTGTTGCGTCGTCTGACAACCTGGTATATTTGGACCTCTATAGTATTCTATATATCAATATACCAAATATAGCATGTGGTATATTTTTAGTATTTTTCACTTGAATATTTACTTATCGCTTTAGTTTTTGCATTTACTGCTTTGCTTGATTTTTCTACATAAATTATCAACTCTATTTATATTTCTACACCTCTGCTCACTCGGATTTTCTACTAATTTATCGATAACCAGCTCCCCACTACTTTATCAATAGTTGTTTTCTTCTCACCTTGCTTTTCTTTTTATTTAATTTTTTGCTTTCCGATTTACTTAATCATTTTCTATTCCTGTTCCTGAACTTTTCGCTTTGTTTTTACTTAAAGCGCTGTTCCCAGAAAATTATATATCAAAAAAATGCATGGCCATTCATAAAACATTTGTTTATTGAATAAATGAAATTATTGAAAGAAAGAGATCAGCTTACATTTCAAGCTAAATTTATTGCAGCTTGCTTGCAATTTCATATGCAGTGCTGCTATTCCAAAGTTTTTATTAATGTACAAAGCAGAGCGTAGATACTACATTTTTCAGCTGCTGCGGTCACACTGATATCAACTAGACTATGTTGAGGTTATGTTAACTTTCCAGTGTTGCAAAAAAGATGTGTTAAGTTGTGTTTGAGTGTTGAGCAACTGTTAATTGAGCTATTGTTAATGCTGTAGTTACAGTAAAGGGCTAGTTTATCAAGTCTATATATATATATATATAATGTAGTTTACGTATATTTATATAAATGTAGTATTAAAAGTATTAAGAAGGTATTTAGTATATTTCATATATCTGCAAATATTACTTTTAAAGTGTACGAAAGAGTCGAAGAGAGAGAGAGAGAGAGAAAGGTTACAGATAGAGCGAGATTTAATTTAGTTTGCTTGGAGTTAAGTTTACATTTGAACATTTATAATTCTTGGGATCAGCTAAAAGAGAGAGAGAGAGAGAAAGGGTTGGGGTATCGTGATGGGATGTAAATAGAGCGGGCAGCGCTAGAGCTGAGCAAAAGAGATTAGTGCTAGCGATGATACATTTACATACATCGCTCTGGGGAATTAGCGCGCGAGCGCTAGCTTACGGGTTAGAGATAGACAGAGAGAGAGACAGAGAAAGAGAGCAATATAGAGCGCTAGAATAAACAAGAGACAGAGAGAGAGAGAGAGAGAGAGAGAGAGCGAGCTAGTAGACGACTAAGGTTCATTTACGTGTGTGTTTTCTGTGTGTTGTTTGTTTGTGTTTCTGTTAAGCAACATTTTACTTTTAGTATTTTGTTTTTTTCTTTTTTTTTTTTGGGTATATTTGTTGGTAGATTTTAAAGATTTTTTTAAATAGTTGTATTTTTGTTTGGCGTGTATTGTGTTTTTTTTTTTTTTTTTGTTTGGGGGGAAATAGGGTAGAGTATTTAAGAGGGGGGAAAAATAAATCATTTTATCTTACGAGTTAACACGGACTCGAACTCTGTACACTTCAGGTAGTCCCCTGTAAACAAAAAATTTGTTCGCGGTATGATTTTTGTTTTGTTTAGGTATTTTGCTTTTTTTTGTATTTTCATTTAAAATGAAGAAAAACAGAAAACAGAAACGGAACACAAAAATGTGAAAGAATAATTTGTGAAAATCAAAATTGAATTTGTTACATTTTTTTTTTGTAAACTCAATATGAAGAAAAATAACATTAATTAAGTTAAATGGGGAAATTTGAGTATTTGTTTTGAATAGATTTAATTAAGTTTTTTTCTTTATTTTTCTTTATTGTTTACATTTCATCTTTCACTCGGCTGCCAATTTATCAATTCAAATTGTTATGCGATTTTTTGTGATTTATCTATTATTTTTCGAATGGTTTTCAGCTACAACGGAAAAAAGAAAACGAAAAACAACAAAAAAAAGTACGAACAGAAAAAAGAAAGTATGAAAAGTAAAAAGGAAATATGTTGTAGAGAACTGGAAAAAGAGTTTTTCATATACATATATGTAAATATGCAGTATATTTGTTGATATTAATATATATTTGTAATATTGTTGTTACTGTTAGCTGTTGTTGTTGTTGTTGTTCTTGTTGTTGTATTTGTTGTAGTGGTTGTTGTTTTTGGTCTGTTGTCTGCACATCATAAACAAAAAATGAATAAAAGTTGTGAAAGTAATAGAGAGAAAACTCGCCTGCCCTTTGTGTTGAATTGGCGAGTTGTTGCTTCAACTGTTGCATGTACTTACAGGTGTGTATGTGTGTGTGTGTGTGTGTGTGTGTGTGTGTGTGCGTGTGCGAGTGTGTGTGTGAGAGCTGCTAGCAAAAAATAAACTTGCATTTTATGCAAAACTGCGTACGAAAAAATTCGCGAGAAGAAAAAAAAAAAAGTACATCAAAATAAACAGTAAATAACTAACGCGCACATGATCGACACCTGCGATACCCTGCAAAAATTTTATGTCCAAGGTTCCCCATGGACACCAGAATACAGACAATGATTACGTATACGTAATATACGCCTCGACAGCGGCCAGAAAATATCAATGAAATATTAAGAGGATTGCCCGAACGTGTTTCACAATGATTACTCGAAAATCTTGGCAAAATATATGCACAATTTCTTCCCTATATCATATACATATAGTACATATATCGTTCATGTCCCGGGCAATCAAAAAGCTTCAAAAATGTATATGGAGATTTTTGCATGAGGCATGTGAAATTCACACCATTTAGAGTGCTGCCCATTTCAATCAACGAGACACAGCAGTTAAAAAGAGACAGACAAAGACAGCAAGACAGACAGAGAGAGAGAGAGAGAGAAAGAAGAAAGAGAGAGAGAGAAAGAGAAAGAGCAAGAGCGAACACAAATTTAATGCAGCAATCGGAAATGCAATAAAAAAAAGAGAGAGAAAAGAGAAAATCGGTTGAGCATAAAAATTTGCATTGCTGTCGCGAATTATTTACAATAATTATGCAAATCAGTTGGCGACCAACAGAAAAACCAAAAAAAGAACAAAAAACGAGAGGAAAACGTAAAACGGGGCATAAAATTAACACCTAAAAGTGTGGCCTATTTTCCGTTAAATGCGAAAATGTAAAATTCTTTTTTTCAATATATATATGCGTGGATATATACATATATTTATATATATATATATATATTGTAGGTATGTACAAATTGCGTGGCATGCAGAACCATCGATTAACGATAACACAAAAATAACCAACAACAACAAAACCGAAAATAAAAACGGTAAACGAATAAACTGCATCAGCATTTTGGTCAAAAAACAAAATTGCCAAAAAATCAAAAATTTATGTTGCCTACTTTTCGGGGCACTTAGTGTGCACCACGTGTATTTGTGAGTGCCTGCGTGTGTGTGTGTGCGTGTGTGTGTGTGCGTGTGTGTGTGAGTGTATTTGCTGCTGCTGACGTCATTGACAGATGGACAGACAGCTGGACAGTTGGCCGTGATAAATGATTGTTAGTTGGCAAAACCAAAAAAATATTGAACATCTTTGCCAAGAGAGACAAAAACGAAAGAGAGAGAGAGAGAGAGGGAGCTGCAGTTGACAGCAGGCAACACAATGCCTGCACTTTAATTTAATTGTCAATGTCTTAAGCTTGCTTTTGTTTTTTTGTTTTCATGTTGATTTTGAAGTCCAGCTCTCTGCATGCTTAATTTGATAACTTGCCGAAATATTGCCTAAATATAATTCGTGTTTTAGTTTTCAATTTCGTTTTGAAGGGGATATTTTTTCGACTCTATATAGTATACACTCATGACCAGGTTCAACAAAGATATGTCTGACTGTCCGTATGAAAAAGAGAGATAGAGCTATCATTTACCTCAGAACCCATTTATTTTCTAAGCAGATCATGTTTCCATAACATTTTTCTCACTCCCACAAACTTCTGATTTGAATCTGGTTTATTTTGTTCTCTATGGCATATTTTGAATGTAACATATAATCCAAATACAACTGTATAGTTTCAGTTATTTCGGGTCTTAGTTGATGTGACTGAAAATCTGGTATATGTTGTACTTATAGTATATTTTTATGCAACAGTAGATCGATATACCAAATACAAGCATATGTGTATTTAGGTATTTCGGGGCGTTTAGTTTATGCTAACAATCTGGTCTAATCTGTGGTATATTTTGGTATATTTTGAATGTAGTGTAATATTACAATATACCAAATATTATACATTTTTTTGGGTATTATTGAAAATGAGTATATTTTGTACATGTTTTTTTGTCCCCTCTTGGTATTATTTGGTCTTTTTTGTTGTCCCAGAATGATCTTCTTAGTTGTTGCCAAAGTGAGCCAATTCAATGTCTAAACCGACTGTTTCACTTTCTGTTTTATAGTACACTTAAAAATAGGACAACTCTTCACTTATATACACAGATTTTGCTGTGAAACTGGGGCTAAGCACTCTGCTGCTGCTGACGACATCCAAAAGGAGGAGAAATGCACAGAGAACTGTCCAAGCTGGAAGCTGCAACTTCATCAAATTGACGAGCAGTCATTGCATTTGCTATGCAAATTGTCAGCACTTGTACCTCTGAGTGTGTGTGTGTGTGTGTGTGAGTGTATACGTGTGTGAGTGTGGATGAGAGTGTGGGCTGTAAGCTGTCAGCTGTGAGTGGCATTTGGTTGAGAACCCAAAGCGAAGCCAACGCAAAAAGTAAAAAATATGAATCAGCAGCCAGGCAGCCCAGATGCAAAGAGAGTGAGCAGGGGAGGAGGTGACAGAGGGAGAACTATATATAAAAGAGACAGTCAGAGAGAGAGAGGAGGAAAAGGAGAGAGAGAGAGAGGAACGCTCAAAGCCTTAAAAATTATCTAAGCAGCTATCAAAAATCAAAGCCAAAAATCAAAAAACCAAATCACAACGCAATAAATCAATGAAACCAAAAATGAAAAGCACATGAAACGCAACCGAAAATGTCAAAAATTATTAAGATATATATATATATTATAGTAAATATATATTCATATATGTGTGTGATTATATATATGTCTAGGCGATACGATTATCAAAAATATGGTATATATGTATGTATGTTTATCCATTGCGTCGTCGCCTGCAGCAGACAGCAGACACACAGATTTTGTGATACACAGACTCGGTAAGATTTTCGCGTCGTCATCTCTCAGTTGGATCGTCCGTTGCCCCACCCATATATGGTATATATACCCTCGTGTTAGATGTCCGTTGATTGTGTACTCACGTTATGGGATAGATCATGCCATCGGGTCGTTCCAAAGTGCATCGCTGTCGCAAGATTCCCTCCCACAGCTGCACGCCGATGATGCCAAAGATAAAGAACACAAAGAAGCAGAGCAAGAGCACATTTCCCAACATGGGCAGAGTATCCAGCAGTAGCATCACCAAGATACGCATACCTAAGAGAATGCGATACATTATAACAATCGCCTTACTATCGATCGATATGTATCGATCACTTACTGGGTATGCGATTGATTGCTCTCAGCGGTCGAAGCACGCGTATCGTTCGAATTGCCGTCAAATTAAGATTCTCCACCTGCATCACATACTCCGGCAGCCCAGCAAGCACTATGAAAAAGTCCAAGCGATTCCACGAGTCGGCCATATACGTGTTCTTCCCACAAAAGCCCATGGCCACCATTTTGATAATCATCTCGAGGGCGAAGAACATAAAGATTATGTCGTCGAAGCTCTGAAAGAGAGAGAGATTGGAAGGCAAACGTTTATACATCATTTGCACAGACTTCAAAATGAAGAAAACAAACTCACTAGAAAGCAATTGATTGACTCACTTTTCATTGATTACTCTAATTCCCTACAACATTTTGAAATTTTAATATTTGTTTTTATACCCGCTACCCATATAAAGTACATATATTCTTGATCAGCGTCAACAGCCGAGACGATCTAGCCATGTCCGTCTGTCCGTCTGTCCGTCCGTCCGTATGAACACCTAGATCTCAGAGACTGTAAGAGATAGAGCTATAATTTTTTTCGACAGCATTTGTTATGTTTGCACGCAGATCAAGTTTGTTTCAAATTTTTGCCACGCTCACTACCGCCCCCGCAAATCAAAAAAATCAAATAACAAGCGTAATTTTTATAGATAGAGTTGCGAATTTCGGTATATACAATAATTACTATAGTATTTATGATTCCTGAACATTTGGTTGCGATCAGATAAAAATTGTCAAAGTTATTAAAGAAATACTTTTGTATGGGCAAAAACGCCTACTTACTAGGGGTTTTAGTTGCTTTGGCTGACAATCTGGTATATTGTGCCGTCTATGGTATATTTTGAATGCGGTACTATATCGATATACCAAATATACCATTTGGTATATTTTTAGTATTTTTGCAGTATATTCGGTATATCTTGAGAAAAATACCGCAAAATATATTTCTTTTATTCAAAATGGGTAGCGGGTATCTCACAGTCGAGTACACCCGACTGTAGCTTTCTTACTTGTTTTCTTTCGCCTTACTAACTCTTTTTGAAGAACTTGCTTGCACTTGTTGAGTGACTAATTTCTGAACTGAATCCCATTTATGAACATTTGCTCATCCCTTATTATACAACACTTTGCCATACACATTATATTATATATTATATCATGTTGAGCAGCAGTTACATTGTAGACTCGCATCAGATTAGCTACAATCTGAACTCACTTGGGAGTCAGCCAGTGTCAACTCTATTAATGAGTGTGTGCCTGTGTGTGTGTGGATGGATATTCGCATAGTTGTGTCAACACTTTGGCAACGCATTTAACTAATTTTGTCACTGGCCATTTAACCATTTCCTTTGCTTTGCCTCTGACTGTTGGGGGAGCTCAGTGGAGAGCTTAAAGAAAAGTGCAAATGACAGTTGTCAAAATGAGCTCTCTACTCTGTCTGTCCACTACGTGTTGCTACACAACATGCGTCTACGCCCACACACACACACACACACACACACACACACACACACACACACACACACACACACACACACACACACACACACACACACACACACACACACACACACACAGAGCACATAGTCGTAGGGCAAACAATGTGGCAAGAGCGACATGCAGTCCACGACGACGCTGCTCAAACAACTCTCAGCAATTTGGGCGCCACTTATGTCCTTGTCGTCGTTCATTCTTATACTTTGCCTCTGCACACTCTCTTGGTTTCCAATGTTGCCAATTTGACGCTGTCTCTCTTCCCCTCCATCTCTCTCTTTCCCTGGCGTTTTTTTTTCGGTCGTGTGCTTTACACTTGGCTGCGGCCAAAATGTGTCTCTGCTGCCTTCTGCTGCCTGCCTTCATATCATTTACAAACATTTTCGCACGTTGCGCTTCACATTTTCTATACGCTGTCTCGCACTGTAATTGCCTCGAAGCCAACTCCCTCCATCTCCCCCCTTCCCTCGTGTGCGTTGCCTAATGAGCCGAAGTGCCTGTTTGATGTCATCAGCAGCAAAGGCAGAGAGACAGGAAGTGAGCCAAAAAATTGCTTAAATAAATGACAGTTAATGTGACGCCAGGCGATGACAGCTTGTCGGTCGAAGGGATGAAGGAAGGTGCAAGGTGGAAGGAGGCCAGGTAGTAGATACACACACATACATAGTTAGATCTTTTTGGCTTACTTACCTGCAGTATCCTGCAGCGCGGCTTGAGGCACGTATCGTCCACACAGGGCTGATACATGCCCAGGGTAATGCAGTTCAGCAATATGACCAGAATCGAGATGCGCTCGAACCACGTGTGAGTCGAAAACATAGTTACAAGTTAAGGGAAACTCTCTCTTGAGCATGGAAAAAGTGTGTGTAAATGCTGTAACAAATAGTAACAAACACAGTCGAAGCAACTACAAGCTAAGCTTGCATATTTAGAGAACATCATTTAAACAGTATTCAGTTCAGTATTTTTGTTTCTTAGAACTTGAACTTCATGTTACTAATAATAATCGTAATCAAAATTAATATTTTTAAAAATATAATAAATAAATGTACAAATAATAAAACTCAAATATGCCATAAAATTCTTTGGTATGTACCAAACAAATATACCAAAAAAAAATACCTACATATAATGAAAAATTCTTAAATATACCTGAAATATATATCAAATAATTATATTGAAAATACTTAAATATACCATAAAAATACTTAAACATACACCAATTAAATATACCAAAAAGTACATTAAAATATGTATTCAAATAATATACTAAACATACCAGAAAATATTGAAATAAATATAATTTATATACCGACAAATTACTAAAAGCACACATTTTACTTTTTACGAATTCATGTTAAATGTTATAAATAAAAAAAATCCTAAAGGCGAGAGTGGTATTTTCTTACAAATATACCAAATAAATATACCAAAAAAAAATACCTACATAGAATGAAAAATTCTTAAATATACCTGAAATATATATCAAATAATTATATTGAAGATACTTAAATATACCAAAAAAATACTTAAACATACACCAATTAAATATACCAAAAAGTACATTAGTATATGTATTAAAATAATATACTAAACATACCAGAAAATATTGAAATAAAAATAATTTATATACCGACAAATTACTAAAAGCACACATTTTACTTTTTACGAATTAATGTTAAACGTTATAAATAAAAGAAAATCCTAAAAGCAGGAGCGGTATTTTCTTACAAATATACCAAATAAATATACCAAAAAATACTTTAATAAAATAAAATAGTATTTAAACATACCAGAAAATATTTATTTTAACGAATTGATGTCGAAATTTGTATTCCAAAAACGAATTTTAAATTAGTTCCTTCTTTAAAGTAAAATTGTGATGTTTTCCCATTTTGTGTTGCGACAGAATTCGGTAAAATTTTGCAATTTTGAAGTTAAATATTAATAACACTTTTGACTTTGATGCTTATATACAACTTTTTATCTTTACAGATCGCTTTGAAAGTTGTGCAAGAACTGCAAAAAATCAAGGTAAGCTTGGCTCTATTCAAATTTTTATACTGTTCGCATTAATTTGTGAGCGTAGTAAATATAACTTTAAAACGCACTTAAACGGCTTTTAGCTTAGAACTCGATCTGAAAGTTTATGAGATAGAGATTTTAAAAGAAGCTGACAAATAAATCAAATATACGCCTAACTGTCATCTCAGTTGTTGTCTGTCTGTCTGACTGTCTCTGAGTCTGTTGGACAGTTTTGTTTTTCTCTTGGTTGTCTGTTGATTCCAAGGACGAAATGCAAAAACGCACAACTTGAAGACAGAGATGAAGACGAAGACGAAGAAATAAGCCAGCTGAGCTCAATGTTAGGTAGTTGCTGCATAGATATAGATACTCTCGGTTGCTGTTTACCAGCGCGACTAATGCGCGCTCAAGTACTTGTCAACTTGGTTGCATTTCGTACTCAACGTGCTCCGTCTCTCCTCCTCTCTCTCTCTGTCTCTCTGTCTCTCTGTTAGTGTTTCTCGTTAGTTCGTTGCGGTTGTTGGTCGTTTGGGGTTTTGCTGCTTGGCTACGCTTTAAGCAAAATGGCAAAGAAATGGCACAAATTGATGACAGTTACTCACTCACTCACCCATCCAACTATTCATTCATTCACTCACTCATTCGGGCAGTCATTCAGTCATTTCGGGATAATGCAATGAACCAGTTGCACAAGCAGCAGCAGAACGAAAGAGAGAAGAATATGAAGTTTGCTAAGCCTTTTAGCCAGTCTGCGATTATGCACAAAATGTAAGCCACTCACAAATTGACTGACTGACTAACTGACTAACTGACTGACTGATTGACTGCTGCTCAAGCATATAACTGTTAATATTGCCAAGTGAAACTCCATGAAAATATGATGATTGTGTCTGATTGATTGTCTGGCGTGGCCTCAAGTGCCTGTTGAGAAAAACACGACCAGATGTGCTCCATAGTTGGATAATAGAAAACGCATTGAAGTGAATCAAGACAAATGGTCAAAAGTTAAAGCAACATTTTAATAGTTGCAAAGTTTTTCAAAGAAAACGTAACGCAACAAGAGAAGTATCAGGACTTGTTTGATTAAGACTGAAAAGGAAAGAGGGAAAGTTGATAAGCAAACAGTGTAAAGAAAAGAAGAGAAGTACAGTGAAGAAATGCTATACATGAAATCAATGACAGTCAAAAGCAAACATAAGCGAAGAAAGAATGTGTAATGAGCAAGCAACAAGCAATTAGAGAAGTGTCAAGGTTTTTGTGAGTGATCAAGGCTGAAAGAGGGGAAAAGCAACTTCTCTAAGTTGAGAGAAGTTCACAAGTAGAAATCAAATCGAGAAGTAAATGCATGTGAACTCAAGGATTAAATAAGTACAGTGAAAAGTGAAAAGTTAAAAGAGACAAGGAAGTAAAGAAGGTCGCACAAAAAAGTCAAGTGAGCATAGATTTTAACTAAGAAAATTGGAACAAATATATAGAGATTTAGCAAAAATATAAGTAAAGTCAATTAGAGAATTACAGTGGATAAGGAAATACTGTAACTGTAAAAAGAAGTACTCAAGCAGAACAGAGAAGGTCACACAATAAAGATTAAGGACATTAAGAAGTACAGGAAATGATAAACAGAGATTGTAGTTAAGAGAAGTGTATCAAATATATTGAGAGCCAACAAAATTCAGAGAAGTACAGTGGGGAAAAAGAAAAGAGTGTAAGTAAAAAATGCTTCAGAAAAGAATTACTCAAGAAGTACAGAAAAGGTCACATAATAAGGATTAAAGACAGCAAAAATGCAAAGAGTCAATGATTGGAGAAGTATAGTGAAAGTGAGGAGAGTCTAGAAAGAGAAAACTGTGACTCAAAAATGCTAGAGAAGTACAATAAAAGGTGAGCATAGATTGTAACTTAGAGAAGCTCAGAGAGAGCCAACAAAAATGTGAGTAAAGTCAATTAGAGAAGTACAGTGAGGGATAAAAAAGATAATGTAAACAAAGTGTTTTAGAAAGTATTACTCCAGAAGTAAAGAGAAAGTCACCCAATAAAGATTAAAGACATTGAGAAGTACAGGGAATGTTAAACAGAGATTGTAGTTAAGAGAAGTGTATCAAATATGATGTATTGAGAGCCAACAAAATTCAGAGAAGTACAGTGAGGAAAAAGAAAAGAGTGTAAGTAAAAAATGCTTTAGAAAAGTATTACTCAAGAAGTACAGAAAAGGTCACAGCAAAAATGCAAAGAGTCAATGATTAGAGAAGTACAGCGAAAGGTGAAAAGTGAAATGAAAAGCACAGTACAATAACATAGATTTTTTGGAAAATTTCGCTGGTTTAATGTTGGCTTTCTTTGCAATTTCTAAAGTCTCTCTCCGCCTCTCAACTCTCACATTGTATTGCGTCCCCTTTTTGTACATGAATAGCCCGCAAGTTTGTGATATTTTTGCATTAAAACAACAATCTCGGTGGCGCCGCCGCGAGCCTTCAATACAGAGAGAAAGAGAGAGAGAGAAGCCAAGGCCAGGAGAGCAGTCAGCCACAGCCACAGAAAGGGGAAGGAGAGGAGTGCAAGAGAGGAGGAAGGGTAGGAATGTGGCACGGGCTTAATGCATGCCAAATGCGCACCAAGGACCACATTTTTTATGAGGCGCGCAATTACGAGGAGGCAGTGGAGAAACAGAAAGAGAGAGAGAGAGATGGAGAGGAAACAATGGTGGGGAAATGTTTACGCTATTAACGCACAATTAAAGATAAAAACGGACGCAACACAATGGACAGCACCCAAAAAGGACAATCGCCCAGTCCCTGCAATTCATTAGGTGAACGTGCAGGCCGCGAATGTGAGGGAGATAGCATAAACGAGAGAGAGAGAGAGAGAGAGAGAAAGAGGGAGAGGGCAAAGCGGTTAAATGGACAGCATATGCAGGTCAGGTCGCCAGTGTCATAAAAACAAATGTGAAAAGCGTCGACGACACACACGAAAAACGAGCGAGGAGAGTGCGGAGAGTGTGGAGAGTGGAGAAAAGTGTGTGAGAGTGTGTGTGAGTGTGTGTGAGTGTGTGTGGAGAGAGGCAAAGCGGAATCGGGCTGTATAAATATTGCAACAGCTCAAATATGCGACACTAGCAAAGCGAAAGAGATGCAGATAGAAAGAGAGAGCGTGATAGAGAGGGGGCATGGCCAAGGGGGAGTGGCTGCTATGGCATGAGGAGGGAGGAGGGGAAGCTGGTGTAGGCACCCATTATTTTTGATTTGGCGCGCAACGGCAAAGGCCACCAACAAACCAACAGTAAACAAATTAAGTCGAGCGTAAAGTCGGCCAACGGAGGCGCCGAAATGGGGGCGTGGTCATAGCCAGCTCCCACCTCAGGGGGAGGGGAGAGGGGCGACTCATGCGAGCGTGCAAAAATCGCAACAAATTAAAAGACTGACAAACAAAAAGCGACCGTGAAGCCGACTCAGATGAATGGACACGAATATTTCTGAATACGCCAGCCAAAGGCGAGCTAGAAAGAGACAAAAAGCGACATAGAGAGAGAGAGAGAGAGAGCGAACAAAACTTGAGATAATTGGCAATGGGGAAAAAGCATATATACCTATATGGTATAAATATAATACCAATATATGGCCATTGAATTGACTTTTTTTTCCACTTGAAATCGAAAACAAGTTTCGCATTCTTTTGAACACATCAACAGAAAAAAAGAGAAATGTAAAAAACAAAAAACAAAAAATGACACAAAATTGGAAGCAAAGAAATGTGATGATTGAGTGGATTTGTGTGTTTTGGCCCAGTTCACAATTCACAATTCAAAGTTCTAAAGTTGAGCTGAGCTCAATTATAAGCTGAATACGAGCAAATATGAATTTGCCGCTTGAATTGTGCTTTTCAAATGCATTTCGAATGCATCTTTAATTCATATTTTGATATCGAGCGCATTCTAGTTGGCAAATCAAAAGTATGTTAAGCTAAACTAAAAGCTAATCTCTTGAAAAATTGTGTCGACTTTGCTTCAGATTTTCTTTTCGATGAGTAAAAGCAATTGAATTGTTTTCTCTAGCAGAGAAAAAGTCGTGAAATACTCATTGTAAATTCCAATGTGCCAATTAGTGAATGAGTTAAATTCATTAATTTAATATTATTAAATTTTTGCAAATTTGCAAAATTTTAGAAAATATGGTTAGCTAAAGAAATCAAAAATCAAAAATCAAATCATTTATTGAATAAGGCAAACATTTTGCTTTCATTTTTGACGGATGGTCAAGAACTGAATCTGAATTAATTCGTTTTAGCAAAATTATGCTTAAAATATTTGTCGATATTTTAAATATTTAAGCCACAAATTTTATTTGATTTTGGAAATCGATATTTTGAACTCTATTTTTATACCCGCTACCCATAGGGTAGAAGGGTATTATAACTTTGTGCTGGTATGAAATGTATGTAACAGGTAGAAGGAAGCATCTCCGACCCCATAAAGTATATATATTCTTGATCAGCATGCCGTCTGTGTGTCTGTCCGTCTGTCAGTATGAACACCTAGATCTCAGAGACTATAAGAGATAGAGCTATAATTTTTTTCGACAGCATTTGTCATGTTTGCACGCAGATCAAGTTTGTTTCAAATTTTTGCCACGCCCACGTCCGCCCCCGCAAATAAAAAAAATCGAATAACAAGTGTAATTGTAAAGCTAGAATTGTGAATTTTGGTATATACAATAATAAATGTAGTATTTATGATCCCTAAAAATTTGATTGCGATCAGATATAAATGTAATACCAAATAAATGTATACCAAATATACCATTTGGTATATTTTAGTATTTTTAGTATATTTTGGTATATTTTAATAATAATACCCCAAAATATATATTTTTGTAGTATAATTGGTATGTTGTGAGAATAATACCGCAAAATGGGTAGCGGGTATCTCACAGTCGAGCACACTCGACTGAAGCTTTCTTACTTGTTTTTAATGGATGTGTATATTAATACCACACATAGATATTTATATATGTTGGTATTTTTCGGTAGTATCATTTATATTATACCCAATATATGTTTTGGTATTTTTTTAGTATATTAATGTGGTATATTTTAAAAGTTTAATACCACAAAGTACCAAAAAGAGTAATACCATAAAGTATTATTTGTATTATAACAAATTCGGTGTATTAATTTGGTATAATTCGGTACTTTTCGGTATACTCATTTTGTAAACTTTTAAAGAATAATACCGTAAAGTGTTATTCATATTATACCTAATATAGCTATTGGTATATTTCGGTATATTCATGTGGTATAGTTTTAAAGATTAATATTGTAAAGTATTAACATATTTCTATTAAAAATCAGAAGCAATTCTGTAGTTTTTCTATTTCTATAAAATAGTTTTTAAATAAACTACATAATAACTATTGCCAGGGATTGTAGTTTAGATATTTGCAAATAGAATCGGAAAAATAATGTGAACTTTAATGTATGAATGTTATATGATATGATATGAATTAAAGCACAAATGCTGCCAGCTGTGTTAATGAGATTTATGTGAAATAATTGATGAAGCTATTGGCAATGAAACCGAGCATCGCTTAGCTATATCGATTTCAAATGCGTGTGCATTATTAATGATGCATTAGTTTAGGTCGCTGTCGCTGTTGTTGCTGTTGCTTCTGCTTCTGCTGGCCTTGCTTGGTCGGGAGTTGAGTTGAGTCGACCTGTTGCAAGCTGGAGAGATGCTTCTGGAGTTGCCTCTGGAATGTTGGGCATCCCAAGCACGTGGTAATCGGAATCAGTGCAAGTCGACTCAAACAAGAGGGAAAGAGGGAAGGAAGTGGAATGGTTGGAGGCGGGAATTCTCTGCTAATGGGGTCGGAGTAATTCAGCGCATCGTCAAGTGGCCAAAGTAGATGCCATAATTAGTGGGGGGCGTGGCTGAGTGGGCGTTGGCGTATCGCATTACAGCACTCAGCTTAGCTGGCATGCTAATGATGAGTGAAAGTTTCCCTCACACTTCCATTTCGAAATGATTGAACGCGTGGCGTGTTGTCCTTGTCACACTAAAAGCACCGTTAAAAAAACAGCTCAGCTCAGCACTTTTCTTTTTTTTTTTTTATTGCTGCCAAGACGCCGCTGCAACTTGCCAAAAGATAGAGATGCAACTTCTTGTCTCTTTGGCTGAGATTAGTTTCAAAAAGGGGCAGCCAAAAGTCAATTACTATTTGTGCTCAATGCCGAATTGGCCAAATTGAATTGTGTGGCAATGGCGCCAAAAGTTGCAGCGAATCGTTGTTGCGATAAACAATAATTGCAAAGTGTGGCAAAAAGCATCTCTAATCGTAAACTTTTCTTCACACAAAGAAAAACAAAAAAGAAACGTCATAAAATCGTCGAGTTGTATAGAAAATATTACGACTCCCCCAAGGAGGGAATAAGTGCTGGCAAATCAAAATTTATGGCAAACAATTAAATGAATCACAGCGATATGGAGATGGAGATGGCGATGGAGATGGAGGGAGTGAGATAATCTGCTTGCCGCTCGCTCGTGCATCGCATGCCATGGACAGGAAATGGAAATGGAAATGGCAAATGGCAAATGACAACTTCAAAGCAAAGCAAGTTCAAGTCCAAGTCCACACACAAACGGGAAATTGCAACAAATAGTTGCCAGTCAAATTATTGTCGGACTCTAATTTCCAAAACTCGAAAGGAAATGGAAGCGACAATTGCGATGAACATAAAGATACATCTGTATCTGTGGCTAAAGATTGACAGCGCCCAGAAGAAGAAGAAGAAGCTGTGCAGCTCGTAGAAATAATTGCTTAAAGACGCAATAAATTTGATTTTATGCGAAAGCTTTTCTTTCTAGTTTTTTCATCTCATTGCTTAAAAATAGTCTTCTCTCTCTCTCTCTCTCTCTCTCTCTCTCTTCTCTTCTCTTTTTTCCATCTCTAAGCTTGCAGTTGAATTCCAATTTATTTGTCAGTTGTCTCGTAAAATTTTTGCTATTATTCAGCTCAACTTTTTGCTGCTCGCTGGTTGAATGAAGCAATTAAGAAACAAAAATACGCACAAACAAAATTTTTAACTAAATATTTGTGGCCAGTATTCGCAAATAATATCTAAAGAATTTGTTGGAGTTTGTTTTGTTCATTTTTAACAGAGAGTCCTTAATTTGATTTTTTGCAAGTTTGAGTTTAGCAAAATTTTGTTTCAAATGCTGAAGCTAAATGTTGTTTATAACGAAAATGAAAAACTATTCATAGAATCTGTTCAACATATTTCATTATTTTTCTGTATTAAATGTGAAAAAATAAATCTTCTAATGTAATCTGACTGTAATTAGACTTTATCAAGATTTTGCTTATATCGAATGTGAAGCATTATTCATAATAAATTTGTTTAAGTTAGATATTTTTTTAGTTGAAATACGAATATTTTTTGATTTCATATATATTTGATATATTTTGTACTCTATGGTATATTTGGTTTAGTAGTATATCAATATACCAAATATAGGCTTTGGTATATTTTAACGTATTTGTGGTATATTCATTTTGTATATAAATTAAATTATGAATTAATTTATGATTATAGTACTGTATCAATATACCAAATATAGCATTTGGTATCATTAAAAAATACCGCAAATCTGTTTATTCAAAATTGGTAGCGGCTATATTATTTCTTACTTGTTATAGTGGAAATTTGTTCAATATTTTTGAGAATTTTTGTATTCCCGATGTGGTATATGTTGTACTCTATGGTATATTTGGAATTTAGTAGTATATCAATATACAAAATGTAGCCTTTGGTATATTTTAGCATTTTTCTGGTATATAATATTGGAATATCTTGAGAATAATATATCACAGATTTTCTTTTATGCATTTTAGTGAAAAAGTGTTTATAATCAACTTACTTATTTTCATGCTGTTCAAAACAAAAGTCTAATCAAATTCATCCGATTGTTCAGTGTGTGTGTGCATTATAGTTTCCGCTAGTTAATTATTAAATATAATATTTTCATATGAAGTTCTCTGATTGCAACTTGTCGCTTTAACTGCCGCAGAGATGGCCTAAAGCCATAAAGCATGTTTGTCCTTGGCTAACACACAAAGAGAGAGAGAGAGAGAGGGAGAGAGAGAGAGAGAGAGAGCTCTCTCTGTCATTCGCATCATATTTACTTCAGTTCAGCTTGAGTTGCTACAACTTTTGCCATTCCCCTCAAGAAAAAGCATCGCCTTGTGTGTGTGCGTGTGTGTGTTGTTTACGTTATGCTGAAATGTGTGTGTGTGTGTGTGTCCTTAAATATCAACGTCAGTCAATTTTAATTTCAGTTTAAATTAAATGTGAAGTGCGCCCAAAAGTATGCAAAGCGATTTTTCATGCACATGCCACAGTACGTGTCTGTATCTGTGTGTGTGTGTGTATGTCTCTCTCTTTCTCGGTCGCAGTCAGAGGGAGAGTAAGGGAATGGAGTCGATGTCGGGGGGTCGCGTAGTGTTGCTTCACTGATTGGCGCACATTATCCCCAGCGACAACAACAACAACAACAACGAGAAATGACAGCGCAGAAAGCAAGGTGAAGAAGCAAAGAGAGGAGAAGAGGGAGAGGGAGGAAGAGAATGAGAAGTGAAAACGACAACGACGACGACGACGCATCGGAAGCAGCCACTGCGAATGTTGAATGGCAACTCTGGCAGCGTCTTCCGACGATGAGCCGCCACGCTCAGAGATACCTGTTATTTATGCGACATGGCCACACACACACACATACACATACGCAATGTATGCATAAATTTTGCATGCACACAAAAAAAGGAAAATGAAATAAAAAGCAATGCGAAGCGAGAAACGATGCAAATATTTCAAGGCTCAACAACTGCGAATTTACTCGCACTCTACATTGAGGCTTAACCAGCAGCTGTCTGTCGCTTTCCAACACTACCTTCACACACACACACATACACACACACACACATAACAATAACAAATAATTGAGTCGCTTTTTCCCCCGACTGCAATTTTTATTGAGAAGCAGTTAAGCAAATTATTGAAAAGATTGGATTTTGTTGATGTAGTTGGATTAATATTTTACAGCTCCTAGGTTGATCATGTGAGTTTTTTTTTAAATATTTGAAATTCAGTCACAAGTTACAACCTATTAATAATTATACTATTTATGATACCTGAGAATCGGATAAGAATTGTATAGGAAATACTTTTTTTTGCAGATTACGCCTACTGCAATCGAATCTTGGCTGCTTTGGCTGACAATCTGGTATATTTTGGGCTCTTTGGTATATTTTGGAATATTTTATATACCAAATATGACCTTTGGTATAAATTTGATATATTTGTGATATATTATTTGGTATATTTTATATTTATTCTCCGCACTGTTTTGCTTTTATTCAACATCAAGCTCACTCAACTGTAAATTTCTTATTTGCTTTTTACTCAAATTATGAGAAACTGTTAAGAATCAAGTTTTACGCTATTTTAATATTTAAAAATCAGTCTAATATTTACTGAAAAACAATTTAAATGGAAACCGAAGAATTATATTCCACTAAGTGATAAAAATATTCTTTAAAATTTTCCCTTCAATAATGGAAATTTAAAAAAATTGAATAATTAATTAAAAGAATGAAATATAATATTGAACTGAACTCTTTTTATAAACAGAAGATCTCGTTAAAAGCTAATAACAATAAAAATATGAAGAAAGTTGTTGTTATTTAACTGTTTATTTACTTTGAAGTTGGAAACGTAAAAGATGTTTTATTTGTTCATTATAAATGTTGAAGGAAATGTGAAGAAAATAAGAAATATATTCATCTCAGTTTTTGCCTAACTTCGGACAATTAACTCCAGTTTCAATCAGTGATTGTTGAAGTGAGACTTTGTGTGAAGAGAAGGACAGCCGGAAGGACATATGAAAATCAATATAGAGCGCTCTCAGTGTGTGAATATGTGACAAGGACGCGCTAGGGGAGGTAAAAAGTCTGAAATGCTGAAGGACAAAGTGTTTTTTGTGTTGTTTTAAAAAGGATATGGATTGGTGATGAGCATGAGGCACCAGTTGCGTGGTCGCGTGTATTGGGTGAGCGCTATTATCGCAATCTCTGGGAAGCCGGGATACGGTAAATTGGGTTCGCCCGATGAGCTGGACGATGAGGACGATGTGTGCGATGAATCGCCATCGTCGGAGCTGCAGCTGCCGTTGCAGCTTGAGGCGGTCGATGAGCTGCCCGCCGATGTGCCACCAACGTTGCGTGTGGCACGTGCCACGCTGAGCGATGAGGCGCCACTGTGACGCCTTGCAGCACGACGTCTTGTTGTCTCCTGGCGATCCGGACGATCTGAGCGATCCGGACGATCTGAGCGATCCGGACGATCCTGTCGCTCTTTGCTGCCACCGCGACTCGAGTGCTGATAGCGACGATGATGTTGCTGTTGCTGTTGCGATGATTGTTGCTGTTGCTGCTGTTTGTGCTGCATGCTATCGGAGGCATTCGAGTGCTGTCGATGCGTCCGTCGCGTCGCTTGTGGCGTCGCCTCTTTGGCATTGGCATTGGCATTATTATTGTTGCTGGCGCTGCAGGAACTCGTTTTACGCGTCAGCCGCTGTTGGCTGCCGCCGGCACTTGCGCTGCCACTGCGACGCAACTTTGATTGCTGTTGCTGTTGTTGCTGTTGTGGTTGCGGTTGTGGTTGCTGTGGCATACTATGGCCACCATCGACAATCACCGACATGGGCGGCTCCTCGTTGGAATGCATTTGTTGTGCCTTCAATTTGCTGATGTTGCTGCTGCTGCTGCTTCTTCTGTTGTCGTCGTCTGATGCTGCTGCTGCTGCCACGCGACGTCGCTGGCCATTGTTCGACTGTCTAGTTGCTGCTGCTGCGGTGCCGTCTGTTGCACTGGCAGCTGGCTGCTGCAGCATCTTCGACGGCAACGGCAACGATGACTTATGTGGCCACCAATGGCAGCCCTAGTCATTCCATTTTGACGCTGCCTTTACTGCTGTCTGCAATTAGAAAAAGTCAAACAAGTTGCTTAATTAATGCATTCAAATTGAAAGTCTATGAAGATTAGAGTTAGTATCAAACAGCACAAAGGCCAAAGCAGCCAGTGCTAGTAAATTTATGCAAGGTTATAAATTAATTTATAGTCTATGCCTTTAATAAATAAACAAATAAATTATGTAGTCAGATTTAATGTTGTTTTTTTTATGCCAACTTTAGCCAATTGAACAACAATCGATCAAATGCCCGCTTTTTAATTTCAATAGAAGCACAACTGTGCGGTAATATTTTTAAAAAATACCAAATTCAAATACCAAAAAATACTGAAATATATATTATTAATTTAATGCTAAATTCATATATCTCATAAATACTACAAAAATACTCAGAGATATATTGCATATATTAATATACTACTAGATTAAAATATACCAATTGAAGTACCAACTATACCAACAACATTGAAATATACCAAATTATATATGTCGTAAATCAATATACGGTATTACAATATACTAAATTCATATTCCAGAAAATACTGATATATATCATTGAATTGTTTTGTTGCCATTTTTCGGTATATTAATTTCTACTTTAATGCAAAATTCATATATAAAAAAATACTACAAATATACCAAAAGCTATATTTCGTATACCCAAATTTGTCTTCAAATATACAAATCAAAATACCAAATACTGCTGCATTAAAAATATACAACATTATTGACGAAAGTATAACAAAATCATAGGACGAAAAATACAAACATATATATTATATAGTATAAAAAGCTATATTTCGTAAATTTCATGTTGGCACAAAATTTTGAATACCTTTCTAGCCCATAAGTATTCGTACTTAAAAGCAATCTTCCATCTTCACATTTTTGTGTCTTCACATTTTTGTGTTTGTGCCCTTTTTATTTTAAAGTCAAACTCAATTATTTAGTTGAATCACACTCTTCTTTAGCTCAATGAAATATTAGTTAGTTCGACCTTATTGATATTACTTAATAAGTATTAAAAAGTTAAGCTAGTGCTTTTGGATACGAAGTGATTCGCGGCGACTTCATCAAAGACGCATAAAAATAAGAAATGCTTTTGGTCTTTGCGGTCACACGCAGCGTATGCGCAATATTCCACACACACGGCAAACGACACACACACACACACACGGCACACGCACACTCACCTACTTGCGCCCACAACAAGCACTTCACGCTGAGGTACGTGCAAAGTTTGTGAATTGATTTTTAATGCGACGCCTTGAAGCGCGTCCCAAAACGCACAATCCGCCTTCTCTTTCTCTTTCACTTTTTCGTTCACCTTCCCATTCCCATTCCTATTGCGCCGTAAAAGCAACCCGTATAATGAAGCCCAAACATAATTTATATACGCACGTGTGTGTGTGTGTTAGTGTGTGTGTGTGTTTGGGGGCTGTAAAAATAATGAGCAGCATATTTTGTGCCCACAACGAAAATTGTAGCATACTTTTTGGGGCGCACTGCGTTTTCACTCTTCGTGTGTGTGTGTTCAATCATTAATTACGCCAGCTCCATGTGCGAATGTGAGTGTGCGTCCTAAGTATAACACATTAACTTGCCAAAAAGTGCCACGTTGTGGTTTCTGGCACACGCACACACACACACATGCACACACACGGGCTGTGTGTGTGTGTACTGCAATTGTGCGAAAATTGGTTTATTGATAGGCAACAAGAGCAACAACAAAACCTGGGCAAACTTTTGCATAGTTGGCAATACGACAAACAGGGCAACAAAAGCAAACAAATTACAATGCCAATTACAGCAACAACAATGTGTGTATTGTGTATGTGTTGTGTGTATGTGTGTATGTGTGTGTGTATCAATTGGGCCAAGGAAAACAGCAAACCTAGAGCTCAACTTGGGTTCGACGGGGGGGGGGGAAAAGAGTGCCAATACTTTTCTACTTCCTTAAGTAGACACACACACGTGCACATTAGCATTTGAGATGCTTAAGCGATAATTTATCGATAAATTATGCATAGCCAGTTGCCGCTAAATGAGATGTAAATTTAAGAGTAAATATTTTTAGAACTTAACACAGACAACATTACTTAAACTTGCATATTAAAAGACGGTCGCCGAAGCGAACGAGTGCAGACTGCGTTGTAATACAATACAAAAGCTTATCGATTTCATTTAACGATAACAAATTCATAAACGATTTAACACAACATTGGCGTAGAGATCAAAATCCAGTTGGCATGTTGTTAATGCTATATCAAGTGCAGATATTAATAAACAATAATTATCGATTAACAATATATTTTCGATTAACTAATTGGAACATATTTTATTGCTGAAATTTAGTTAGTTTTCATTATCGATAAATCGATTAACGATATATTCTTTATACACCAACAACAACATGTCTTATTATTAAATCCTTGGTCATTATTAATATCGACAAATATCGATAAATGAATATAATATCAATTATTATCGATAAATCGATTAAGGATATATTATCGATAAACTAATAATAACATGTCTTATTGTTAAATACTAGATTATTCTCATTACCGATTATTATCGATAAATCGATTATCTCTTGGTTAAATTTTAATTATTTGTAAGCGATTATTATCGGTAAATCAATTAACGATATATTCGAGATAAACCCATTAATGATATTGTATCGATAAATCAGCAATAGCAAGTTATCGGTTTTAATTTACTGTATTAATCGATAACTGTTACATTCTAATGAATTTCTCGATATCGATAGCAACACTTTTCAGAATGCCAAACAATATAACTTTTACTTTGAGAGACAACATTAAGCCACGTAATGTCAAACATGCGATTCGTTCCACAATAATAATAATAAAGCAGAGAGATTATCGATAAATCGATGTGTTCGCAAAGAGCCATTTGATGGCTTTAAGCGTGTGCTTTAACAACTATTTCAAATATTTATCAAACGATTAATCAGTTGTAATCCACGGGTTTGTTTGTGTAGGCAAACGTCCACCTCACAAAAAAAGGGACAATCTGATTGGGGAGTGAGGAGGAGGCGAGACAATGGGGTGCGGCTTTACGTATGTGTGTGTGCGAGTGTGTGTTTGTTGGCGTTGACGGCGGCACGTGTCCTGCCAAAGACACGACGCACAAAAGCACAGGCCTAGAAATCAACAATAATTAATCGTTTGCTGGCGCCATTTGTTTACAAACCGGAAACGGAAGTCAGCGCTAAGACAAACAGCAACAACAACAAGAAGCAGAGCTAAACTTTCAATGTAAAAAGCAGAGAGACAAAGACAAAGACAGAGCGAGAGCGAGAGCGAAGAGTGCGCTAACTATTTAAAGCATAATCCAGCAGACCAATAACAAGCATAAACAAGCGCAGAGCGAGCAGCAGTAGATGTATATGTGTATGTGTATGTGTGTGTAAGCGGCTTGTATAATAACACATCGCGCATATGTAAACAAGAAGCAAACACACACACAGACATTTATAATTAAACACAAACAGCGTGGAAAAGCAACTCATGAAATGCTTGAAATGGGAAAAAGCAGCAGTCGAAAGCAAGCAGCAAAAATACAACGCGGCTTACCAAACATCCCAACACACACACACACACACACACACATACATACTCTGCACAGTGGTGTGAAATAATGCGATTATTGTCGCGCTGCAAAATTGTCAGATTTAGTTATTCAAATGTGTGTGCATCTTTTGTGATATGGGTCATTTGACCTGAAAGCTAAAGCTTGAAGCCAACAAGAACTCAACTGTGAATTTGCGACTGAACAATCAGACACAATCACTCACATTCACTCACAATCAATGGCCAAATCTGGTCTCAATTTGTATTCACATACTATATATAGTGCAAATTAAGCTTCGCAAAACGTGGCCTGAATTTATCACAAGAACAATATTGTATGTTTGATTGACTGATCAATCAGCATCTGCTGCCTTACTTACTCGTAATGCGCACTGAAAGCCACTCTCATGAAATGAATTGAATTTGCCAAGCTTAACATTTCTTGCTTCGACCTATTAAGTTTTAATGGATGGATTGCCATCCACAACTTGTGTTCATTTTGGATGCATATGTTTTATGACAAATTTCTCAACAATTTCCCTCTTTGTCTTTGTCGCATTCATCTGAAGTATTTGCTTTGAATTTCAATTACTTTTCAATCTCAATTCGATTTGTTACTTTATAAAATCGTTGTGAGCGACATTGTAAAGATTATTGCCTAGCTCAACTTCAAGTTCGAAGTTTATTTTTGCAGCTGATTAAAACGAATCAGTTATAATTTCATACAATATTTGAATTCGATCGGATACAAATTATATAAGTTACTTAATACTTTTGCATTCGGCGTATTTTTTAGTATTTTTGCGGTATATAAGAATAGTTTGTAGTATATTTCAAATGTAGTACTTTATCGATATACCAAATATGACATTTGGTATATTTTTAGTATGTTCGTGGTATGTTATTTGGTATATTTTAAAGAATAATCGTCCTTCGTCAATATACCAAATATGGTCTTTATAATATGTTCAGTATTTTTTGAAGTATATAATATGTGTTAGATTTTACAAGCTTTGCTTTTATTCAAAATGGATAGCGAGTATCTCACAGTCGAGTACACTCGACTGTAGCTTCCTTACTTTTTTTTTTTAGTATTTTTGCGGTATATAAGAATAGTTTGTAGTATATTTCAAACGTAGTACTTTATCGATATACCAAATATTACATTTGGTATATTTTTAGTATGTTCGTGGTATGTTATTTGGTATATTTTAAAGAATAATCGTCCTTCGTCAATATACCAAATATGGTCTTTAGTATATGTTCAGTATTTTTTGAAGTATATAATATGTGTTAGATTTTAACAGTTTTGCTTTTATTCAAAATGGATAGCGAGTATCTCACAGTCGAGTACACTCGACTGTAGCTTCCTTACTTTTTTTTTTTAGTATTTTAGCGGTATATTTTAAGAATAGTTTGCTTGTATATTTCGAATGCAGTACTTCATCGCTATACCAAATAAGACATTCGGTATATTTTTAGTATTTTTGTGGTATGTTATTTGGTATATTTTAAAGAATAATAATACCGCACTGGTTTGGTGTTACGTTTCAAATGTCGATATACCAAATATGGTCTGTAGTATATGTTCCGTATTTTACTAGTATATATTATGTGATATATTTTAAGAATAATCTCGCACAGTTTTGCTTTTATTCAAAATGGATAGCGAGTATCTCACAGTCGAGTTGTATCCCTTTTTTTGTGTGTCTGTCAAGTTTATTTATAACAGTTGCCGCTTGGACACGCCAACTTTTCATTTTTTTTCTTGGTTTTTCGTTTATCTTTTTTGTGCTTTCCCTAATCATATTGCTTACAATGTTTGTGACTTGTTATTTTGCATAACAAGCGATTGACTTTTGCCCCAACGTGCAGTCACAAAATGACTTATAAAAGTATATTTCAATTTTTGAACAATTTTTTTTGTGTTTTTTGTTGTTACTGATTATCCGAGTTGCTGTTGTTGGGTTAGTTTTGTTATCCCTCGACTGGGGAGGGAAAAAAGAAGTTTTTTGCTCGCCACATTAGCCCGTAAAATTATGCAAATAGATTTGGCATGTGTGTGTGTGTGTGTATTCCTTTCAATTTTGTTCGTTTCTTTTTTTCGTGGACTGTCTGGGGCAGCAAAGTGAAAAGCTTCAGTGGCAAATAAATAACATATGAATGGAGCCAGAGACGGCGACGGAGACGGAGTTGAAGAAACTGGCGTAGCATAATTTACTTTTAAATGTAAAATCGAGTCGAGAGTTGCTGTCATTGATATGAGGCTGCCTGTCGCAGCCAGACACTGAGAGCCCAGATTAAAATGAAAGCAGCAGCAGAGGAAAAAAAAGGAGAAGAAATACGCATACGCAGCGTTGTGCACGGTGAAAAATAAATCAAAGCGAGCACAACGACGACGACGCGGCGCCGAGTTGCCCCTCTTCTTATTGCCGTAGTCTGTTGTTGTCGTTGTTGTTGTCGTTGTTGTTGCTGTTGTTCTCTCTGGCTGTGGCATGCTGAGATTTATGCTTCACGTTGTTTATGCGACTGGCATTCTCCCTTCTCTCTTTCTCCAACTCTCGCTTACTTTCTCCCACTCAGAGCTGTCACACATTAGCATAAATCCAAGCACTTTTGAGCAGCTTCCTCTCTCTTTCTCTCTTTCTGTGTCTGTCTCCTTCTTTCTCTGATTTGGCATAGTTTTTGATCATTGTTTCAAATGCTTCGCGTCGTTGTTGTCGTTATTATTGCCATTCCATTAAGCAATGACACGCGCGCCATCATCGAAATCATCAAAAATCGCAAGTACCAAGAAAATCTCAGTGTCCAGTTGCGATGTATTTAGCATTAATATTTATGATTGCTCATCTGTGTATCGAGCGAGCCTGTTCGCATTCGCATTCGCATTCTTGTTTTCATTGCGCTGATTTTATTACGAATGTTATTTCCTTTTTCACGCTCAGCACACAGTGAGTGAGCAGAGGGTATGATAACTAACTGAGACGGTTTGTAAAGAGTCACAAATTGAATACGCGGAAGGAAAAAGAGAGAATAAAATCTTGAATCAAGATTGTTTGTATGACAAAATTGAACCAAGAATAAAAAAAAATCTACAATCTTGCAATTTAAGAACCTTTAACATTGTTTGAACCCAAAAATCTTATTTCAACAGTGTTCTTTTTAGGACAGAAAAAATATTAAATGAAGATTTTTTCAATCTAGATTTTTGTGGTGTAGATTCTTATGAGTTTATCATCCTGAAATAAGTTTTGAGAAATGCATTCAATAAAATATATAAATAATAATAATAATTGGACCGCTTTGCTGTATTCGAGTTTCTTGTCAAAACATTTCTTCTTTTTATTATGATGGAATAGAAATATATAATACTAAGATTACTTTTCCAAATGACTTAAGAGGTTCTTCTTAAAACTTTTCCTTTACCTGTTCTAATCACCACAAGCATTTCTATGAAGTAAAACTTGTGAGTTTTTGAGTAATTTAAGTAAAGAAGCAGCAATTTAATTTAAGCTCTAGTTTTTCTAAAAACATTATTTCAAAGAAAATCTGAAGCAATGTAAATTAAGCTTTATAGCGTTACAAATTGTAGGGTATCTCCCTGTCGAGCTCAATGCTTTTAATTTGGTTTTTGTTTTTTATTTAGCTGGGCGCATAAAAATACAAAAGCTCATTTTCATGCTCAGCAGCTGCCAAACGCACAGCACAACAAAAAGTCTTCTTTACCTTAACACACACAGTTACACACCACAAAAACTTACACACACACACACACACACACACTTACACATAAGCAGTTGAAGTTTTTTTCCATTTCATTTTCCAATTTCATTGGCTTTCGCTCTGCTGTTGCTTTTCAGCATCATTGAACGCATTTGTTACTTTTCTCTGACCGCGTTTGGTTTTCACTTTTATGCTTTAAGAACAGTTTGCTCCCTCTCTGTCTCTCTCTCTCTCTCTCTGTCTCTTTCTTTCTGTGTGTGTGTGGGTTGTGTATGTGCTTATTGTCGTTTTAAATACACAGCCGTAAAATTCATATTTTTATGCCATGGCTTTTATTGGCCATTTGCTGAAGCACCTTGCAGTCAAGTGGCCCAAAAGTATCTCAATGTCCTCGCATCTCCATCTGTAACTGTAACTGTAACTGTAACTGTTGCTCCAAATGTATCTGCAACTGTGGCTGTAACTTTATCTCATATCTCAGTTTCTGTATTCGATTACAATTCGCTAATGCAATATGCCCAACAGCCCAAACGCATAAGCATAATATTTCGACTATATACTAAATATACTATATAGTATATACTACAGTATTTGAGTATGTTTCACCTTTAGTCCAGAGACATTAAGATTCTGTTTTGCCACTGACTGAATATTAATGCTCTTTTCCCCTGCCTCCCAAATGGATTCTCGTGCCATAAACTCTTTATTCCCAACGTTGCTTACGGCATTACAACATTATTATTGCAAATTAGTTGTTATTCTTAATAGTAACTGGCCGAATTTATATTCGAAATACAGAGTTGGAGATCGATTGGAGTTTGCGCAATTCATAATTTTTAGAATTAACCTGAAAGAATCTTTAATTCATAACAATTACAAAAAAAGTAGATTGAATGCAAATCTTAAGTTATGAATTTGAGATTTTTCCAATTTTACTTCTAAATCGGTATATTTTAACAATAATACCGCACTGTTTTTTATTGTTATCGGTGTACCAATTAAGACTTCGATATATTATTGTATTTTTAGTATATTAAATTGGTATTTATTTTAGAATAATACCGCAATGTTTTGCTGTAATTTTATTAACGGCTTTGAAGTACAAATGATTTCTGTCCGAGCTTCTTTTTACATTAGCATTTGTTATCGGTATACCAATTAAAGACTTTAGTATATTTTTGGTATTTTTGTATATGAAACTGGTATATTTTTAGAATAATACCGCACTGCTGTACATTTGCATTTGTTATCGGTATACCAATTAAAGACTTTAGTATATTTTTGGTATTTTTATATATTAAATTGGTATATTTTTAGAATAATACCGCACTGCTTTGCATTGGCGTTTGTTATCGGTATACCAATTAAAGACTTTAGTATATTTTTGGTACTTTCGTATATGAAATTGGTATATTTTTAGAATAATACTGCACTGCTTTGCATTAGCATTTGTTATCGGTATACCAATTAAAGACTTTAGTATATTTTTGTATATGAAATTGGTATATTTTTAGAATAATACCGCACTGCTTTGCATTGGAATTTGTTATCGGTATACCAATTAAAGACTTTAGTATATTTTTGGTATTTTTGTATAAGAAATTGGTACATTTTTGGTACTTTGTATACGAAATTGGTATATTTTTAGAATAATGCACTGCTTTGCATTAGCATTTGTTATCGGTATACCAATTAAAGACTTTAGTATTTTTTGGTACTTTTGTATATGAAATTGGTATATTTTTAGAATAAACCGCACTGCTTTGCATTGGCATTTGTTATCGGTATACCAATTAAAGACTTTAGTATATTTTTGGTATTTTTGTATATGAAATTGGTATATTTTTAGAATAATACCGCACTGCTTTGCATTGGCATTTGTTATCGGTATACCAATTAAAGACTTTAGTATATTTTTGGTATTTTTGTATATGAAATTGGTATATTTTTAGAATAATACCGCCCTGCTTTGCATTGGCATTTGTTATCGGTATACCAATTAAAGACTTTAGTATATTTTTGGTACTTTTGTATATGAAATTGGTATATTTTTAGAATAATACCGCACTGCTTTGCAATGGGATTTGTTATCGGTATACCAATTAAAGACTTTAGTATATTTTTGGTACTTTTGTATACGAAATTGGTATATTTTTAGAATAATACCGCACTGCTTTGCTGCTTTCCTAGTTGTTTCTCAACTGAAATGATTTCTGCTGCAGCTTCTTTTAGCATTTGCAATGTTGGAGCTTTGATCTGCACTGTCTAGAATTATTGTGAATAATAAATGAAATGTCTAGAATAAATGCATTTTGCTTAACAAATATTTGCTGCAGCTTCTTCTTTGGGGTTCTGTTGATTTGCAGTGCTATTTTGTGTAAATTTTCCATTCGTCTCGTTTATAGTTGTTGCGTTTAATGATAGATGAATGTGAGATGAGATGCAGGCTTCCTCGATTTATTGCCAAGTTTGTGTCGTGCTGTCGTCAAGCAATTTGTGCACAGGTTTTCTCAAAACAGTTGTTGTTGTTGTTGTTGTTGTTCTTGTTCTTGTTCGTGTTGTGTTGCCTTACTCAGAGATTCCCTTTTGCCTTTCAATGCCAAAGGAAGGCAGAGAGGCGGGGGCGACAAGTAATTTACAATATCGATGCTTCAAGGTGGAGCTCGGGTTGATTCGTTCAGGTTCAGGTTTTGGTTCAGCGAGCGACTGCGGCTGCCGCAGCCTTGGCTTAAGATTCGAGATTATCATGAAGCTGGCAGCTTTTAGCTGCTTTTTTATTATTTAACAGCTGCAGCTGACGCCAACGGCTGCGACGCAGGTGAATGTAAGTAAGCGAATGCAAAAAGGAGGAAGGAAGCGCCAAGTCGATGATGCCAAAGATGATGATGATGACGAAGACGAGGACGAGGACGAGGACGAAGCAAAATGAACAAGAGAAGGACGTCGAGGACGTAACGTCAACGGATGTGGCTTGGCGTTCCTTGTGCCTGGCTGAATGGCTTGGCTGGCTGGTTGGTTGGTTGGTTGGCGACGCGTTGTCCTCATTACTTAAAAGCGCGCCAACGCGCGTTGCCAACTTGATTGAATGAGTTGGGCGTGTGGGCGTGGCAGCATGACGTGACTGCTGCCAAGCGACAGCAAGCGAAGGAAGCAAGGCGGGGCGGGGCGAACAAAATATGGTAAAATGCCAAGCCGAACGAACGAACAAGCTAAAAACACGTAGCTCACAGATTGTGGCTACCTGGCGTATGCGTAATATGCGCATTTGTAAACAATTTGCAGCTGAAATTACGATTGCAATTCTCATAATTAAAACCAACTTGAATTTATCTGCCCAAAAGTGATTAAATTTGCTTTTATTCTATTTATTTGATTTATGTTATCCATCAATTTAACAGTTGATTTCAATAGTTGCTTGTTGCTTGTTTTTAAGAGAACTTAATTGCAAAAAATGCAACTCAAAGCAACTCTTTGAGTTGCAATTTAGCTGCATAAAGAATCGATGGGATTGCAAGATAAGTGCAAGAGAGAATACATTTAGTTTTTAGTATATTTCAGTATAATTTCGGTATATTAATTCGGTATATTTGACGAATAATAGTATTTTGGAGTCTATGGTATTTTTGGAATGGAATTTTATCGATATACCTTTTAATATATACAATGAATATTTCAGTATTTATGTCGATATATTAATTTGGTATATTTAAATGATAATATCTATTTAGCTTTCCACAATTGATGGATCTTTGCAGTTGTCAAGTTTTTAATTCGCACTGGATTTTTAAAAATCAAAGATTACTTATTCAAGCCGAAGTTACTCACATTCAAATTCATTTATTCCCTGCTACCGATTTTTTAGCAGCTTTAGAAAAGGTAGCATTTGTGTGTATGCTCTCAAGCATTATTTATTCTAATTTTGGAAACGAAAACCAAATGAGTCCGCAGTTTAAAAATAAAGCCCATAAATGGAATTTGATATTATTAAAAACGAGAGTAAAATAAAATCACAGCATTTTGTTGATATTTAATGCGTTCGCAGCTGGGGATCCCCCAAAGAAAAAATGCCAGAGTTCGAGGAGTAGTTGTCTAAATCCGACAGACACACACACACACACACACACATGTGTCCTTTGGAGTTGGACTCAAGTGTTTGGGCGTATTATAGATTTGCCCTTTTGGGCCAATGCTGTGATGCACTGCTTCCCTCTCTCTCTCTCTCTCGCTCTCTCTCTGTCCACCTTCTCATGCTTGTGGTCAGACCAATGAATTTTTATGCAAATTCTTTTTTGTTGGCCACTGCAAAAGCAACAACAACGACTACGACAACTTGTTGCCACATTCTGTTTAAGGGTTTCATTTTTTCGGGTTTTATTTTGTGTGGTTGTTGCGGGGAATTGTTGCTCAGTGAGAAGGGGGAGGAAAAGAGGAAAGGGGGAGAGAGGGAAGGGACTCTCGAATTTCCCTGTTTCTCTGTGTTGTCAGTCAACAAGGGAGCAACTGCGTTCGGTTTCGTTTGGGTTTGGGACTCGCCACTCGCCTGCCAGCAGCGTTGACAAATTAAACAAATAAGACAACAGCAACAACAACAACACACACACCGAAACACGCACACACACACACACACCAAACCCACACAACAGCAACTCGTAATTCGATTTCAGCTCTCTCCCTTTTTTGTTGGTAGGAGGAGAGAAATGACAACGACATGTAAATACTTTTTGGTCCTCGTCGCCCAACCAAACGGAAATGCTTAGAATTTTGTTGACAACAGCAACAACAACAACAACAACAGCAACTCGAACAACAACAAGCCAACAAAAAAATAAAAGGCAAGCAAAGAAAGCAAAACCAAAACTTTTTGGCCCAAATCGAAAAGCACACGAATGAATTTTCATTCAATTATCCTGAACATTTGCCTCGTCCTGGTCCAGGACTCGCAGGACTTCTTCTCCTTCTCCGTCTCCTTCCTCTTCCTCTTCTGTGTCGTCCTTTGCTGCATGTTCTTGTTGTTTGTTTGTTTGTTTTATTTGTCTGGGGACTGAAACTAGCCCCAAACTGCTCAAGGGAAATGCTCTCCATCTCTCTCAACGTTCTCTCTCTTTCTCTCTCCACTCGATCTCTATGTTTGTTAGTTGCTTGTTTGGGCCACGTTAAGGCCATTGTCTTAGTGCCGTGCAGTGTTGACTGAAAATTCATAGCTGCTCTGTTTCAATTTTGGCCTCTGTGGCACGCTGCCTGGCTTCAGTTATCCTTGCTGTTGTCCTGCCGCCAGCCGACAGCCTCTTTCGCCTTCGTCCACCAACTTTTGGCCATAAAATTTCATTTTATCAAACAATGAAAACGTGTTGGACGCGCGCGCAAGCTTCACGACATGAGGACAGCACAGGACAAAAGGACGATACGGAGAACACTGGCACACTCAAGGTGCGCCTAGAAGCGTCTTTTAGACTCTTGAAGAGAAATCGCATTGACTGTTGTTGTTCGCCGAATTTCACATGCTATCGTTAAGCTCTTTAGCGTTAAGCTTTTGTGCTTAGCAGTTGTCACCTATTTAACGTACTCAAAAGCAACTGTAGTGAAGTGTTCTTGAAATCAATATACCAAAAATATACTGAAATATACCGAAATGTATATTTAACGTACTCAAAAGCAACTGTAGTGAAGTGTTCTTGAAATCAATATACCAAAAATATACTGAAATATACCGAAATGTATATTTAACATACTCAAAAGCAACTGTATTGAAGTGTTCTTGAAATCAATATACCAAAAATATACTGAAATATACCGAAACCTATATATTTGGTATATTGATATACAATATGCCCGATATACAATAAATTGAATTAATATACTAAAAAATACTAAAAACATACCGAAATGTATATTTCGTATATATATATATATATACTATATTTTATGTAAAAAGTGGCAGACGGACTTGTCCGATATACAATAAATTGAATTAATATACTAAAAAATACTAAAAATATACCGAAATGTATATTTGGTATATTGATATACTAAATTTTATGTAAAAGTGACAGACGGACTTGCCCGATATACAACAAATGGAATTAATATACTAAAAAATACTAAAAATATACCGAAATGTATATTTGGTATATTGATATACGAAGTTCTGTTTTAAAAATGTGACTCAGTAACAGACGGACTTGGCTGATATACAGAAAATTAAATTAATATACCAAGAAAATACTATAAAAAAAATATACCGAAATGTATATATGGCAAATTGATATACTAAGTTCAGCGTAAAAACGTGATCTATTGAGAGATAAACTTGGCTGATATATAATAAATCAAATTATACAAAAAAATACTGAAAAATACCGAAAGGTATATATAGTATATTCATATAAGAATTTCGGTGTATGAAATGTGATTTAGTGACAGACGGACTTGGCTGATATGCAAAATATGCAAGAAACATATCTGATATCTAAAGTTCACAGCTTCAAGCAGAAAATTTCAGCAAATATTTCCGGCAACTTCAATACTAATAGAAATATTCCAGTTAGTTTCTTTTATAGGGCAGGGGACGAACTCAAGTTTTGAACTCAACTTTTAAGCTGCTTACCATCTTTCCTTTTCTTTTTTTTTTTTTGCCTGTTGTTTCCCACTGATTTGGCCTTTCCCCAATTTTTTGCATTTTCTTTCTCGTTGTCCCTTATCCCACATTTTAAATGTTCGTTACTTTTTTGTTTGTTTAATTGAGTTCCTTCATATTCCTTTGTGTAATTATGTATGCTTTACTTATAATTATAAAGTCAAGGACGGAGCTCTTATAACGTCTTTGGCTTACCAAAAAAGTTTAAAGTTTTCTGCCTCCTTTTAATGTTTGTTTGTTTTTTGCCTTTTCGATACCCTAGCACGTGGGCAGGTAGCTTACTTTTGTAATCGGATATGTTGCAAGGAAAGTGAGTGAGGTCATCAGCCGAATCGATATATGAGAGGAATTTTGTATTCTAATATTTATTTTAAAAGCCGTTTACTTTACGTAAGGATTTTGTATCCAAGTTCTATTGCAAGAAAATTTAAAGTTTATCTCTGAAAATAAGTTAAAAATAAAATGGACTAAGCAATGCATTTTTTTTTTGGAGAACAGCTATCGAAATCTTTAGAGCTTATATTTTTCTTAATTTAAGCATTTTTTAATAGCGTTTTTTTTCGATATAAACTTTTAACTTTTCTGCCATAGCAAAACTTATTTAAACTTCTTTGCATCGTTTGCCAACATTTTTCTATTTATTTCTTTGAACTTTCTTTTTTTGTTTCGTTTGCAATTAAACTTTTTGCCCATGATTTCCATTTGTGCTTTTCCACGTTTTTGTCACTTTTGTGGGGGAAATTTTCAATTTTTCGTTTTTTAATTGGCCGCCAGGTCAACGATAAGCAAACGAAATTGCCAAATAATTGACTGCATGTTGGCTGTGTTTTGTTGTTGTTGTTGTTGTTATAGCTCCTCTAGCTGATTAGGCCAATGTCCTGCACACAAAAGGCAACCATTAAGTGGCATAAGGCGCCTCCTAAAACTTGCCTAATTGGCCACTGCTTCGGCCTCTCGTTTTCAGCCTCAGCCTCGGCCTCTGCCTCAGCTTCTGCCTCTGCCACATTCTGATGCCGCCTTCGCTTTTGGTGGGCATCCACGCAAAAAACTTTTTACGCAAAGTTGCCCACAAAAATTGTGTTGGCCCGCTTTTGTGGGCGTCATAAAATAAAATAAAAAAAAAAAAAAAATTCCAAACGAAACGAAACGCAACGCAACGAAAGTGGAGAGTAAAATAGCTACCGAAAATATGTCAGCTATGAATTTGTAAGTAGAGCACAACCTGTGTGTTCATGTTCATGTTCATGTTGATGTTCATGGACCACAGCAGCTGCTTGGACCACAGGCAATCAACTGTTATACACAGTTTTTTACGGGGGCGCCTGCAACTGCCATGGCGATGGCGATGGGCTATATCATTAAGCAATTTGCCTGCAAAAATTGCTCTCAACTTTTATGCTAAATTGTTAAAGCAAGTCTGCATTTGACTACTTGTAGTTTGCTGTAATTTCATTCTTTCGCTGTTATACATGAACAAAAGTTTTAACTGCCACTGCGACATCATTTATTTAGGCTTAGTTTGGATTTCTGAGCGGCTATAAGAGAAGCATGAAAATCTCTTGCATCAATCAGATAAATTAAATGTGTATTGTTGGAAATCTTTTGCACTGTGATTGAAATCAAGTTTTGAAACTGTTATATTGTTAAAGACTTAGTGAATACATAATTTATGAAATGTTGTCGAGTTTTTTGAAATGTACTTGAATGGGAAACCTATTTGCTAGTTAAAACTATAATGTTACAAGCTGTTATAGAAGCAGTTATACAATAATTTCGTATATAAGTAAACTGTAATACTTCTGTTGGTTAACTGTTATACAATCAACTGTTATACAGCCAGTCAAGCAATGTTTACAACTCAATTTCTCAAGTGAGTTCAATAAACGATTGCAATACTGTTATACAGTCAAGTACTTTAGTCAAGAAAACTGTGATAATGTGTTCAATGATTGATATAAAATGCATTGCGAACTGTTATACAATCAACTGTTATTTCTCAATTGATCTACATTCAACGATTACGCCGCTATTTTCAAAGTGATTTCAAATCACAAACTGTTATACAGCTGCACCTTGACAAGCTACAGCTTCAGCCAAGTACTTCAGTACCTCAGTAGAGTGCGTGTGGTTTGTGGCATGTGGCAGTGCTTAGCCTTGGTACACCTGCAAATGGAACTTGTGTCCACTCGTGAGTCAGCGACAGTTTTGCTAAGCTCACGCCAAAAAGAGAGAGAGAGTCCAGAGAGCCTAGGGCTCAAGTTGGCTGTCACCTTGAGATCTAAACACAACGAGGCAACGAACAACAAGCGAACAGCAGCAGCAGCAGTAGAAGAAGAAGAAGAGAACGACAAGGCCAAGCTAACAACAACAATAACAAACACAAGCAACTGTCAGCCTATGGACCCGCAATTTGACCTGTTCCTAAGACTTAGACTCAGGTTGCACAGCAACAACGAATTGCTGAATAACTGAATAAGAAACAAAAAAAAAAGCTGTTGACCTTTGCCTGCCACACACAGAAAGAGAGAGAGAGAGAGAGAGAGAGAGAGAGAGAGAGAGAGAGAGGGCAGTTAGAGGCGCCAGCAGCAACATGGCCAACAGAGCACTTGTCTACCCTTTGGCCTCGTCATTGTTTGCCCCAAAGCCCCAAACTGGCAATAAACTTGTCTATTTTAGCACACAAAACTATGCCAAGTTATTTGTTGCCATTGTTGTTGTTGTTGCTGTTGCTGTTGCATCTTCCTTGCTCTGTTGCTGCCACTTTTCTCTTTCTGTTGCTGTTGTTGGTGTTTTTGTGTTTTTCTTGCTTGCCATTTGCCGAGCCGCTTTTTGTGGCAGCGGCTCAATTTGAATTAAATTCAATTTTTTTTTCTTTGCTTTCTTGGTTTGCTGTTTTTCAAGGTTGCAACATTTTGTGCAAGTGCAACTGCAACTACAAAACCAGCTGAGTCCGAGCAGCATCATCAGCCAGCGGCCATTAAGCACACTATGAAAAGCAGCTGCCTCGCTCTCTCTCTCTCTCTCTCTCTCTCTCTCTCTCTCTCTCCTCTTGCAATTTTTTCCCCTTACCTATCTTTCCCCTGCAGCATTTTCTGTCATTTCAGCTGTCGACTGCCTTTGGCCTGATTTTTTCGCTTTTATGCAGCGATAGAGAGAGAGCAAAAAAAAAATATATATATATATATAGGTAAAACAAGGCATAAGGGCGGACAGAAATGAGACCAAAAATTGTAAAAAGCTGCTTTTCATTTGGCCAGTCTCAGTCCCTAGAAACAGAAACAGAATTCCGACCCTCGCCTGGCTGACTTGCAATTAAGAAATTTGTCAGTTTGCTGCCGTCGTCATCGTTACGAATGAAATGAGATGCATTCAATTGAACAAAATTCAAACAAACCTGCCCCAAATGCGATGCATAATTAAACGACTAAAACACACACACACACACACACACACACTCATAAAGTAATCCTAAAGTACTTCTCTCTCTCTCTCGGGAGACAAGAAATAAAAGTAAGTCTCTTTGAATTGCTTTCGGACATTCAATGAAACAATCAAAGCAATTCTTTCAAATGCTTTGCGTATTTATTTCAAATACAAATAGCACAAAAGAAACTTAACGCAAGGGTTTCTTCAACTCAACTTGAAACACGAAATCTAATTAATTTGCCTTGCCGTAATGTTAAAATGCAAATAAATTATGCAAATTAAATTGCACGAAAGTGTGTATTTTAATTAAGTACCTAAAAGCCTTTTGACAAGTTTGAGAAAATCTCTGTGTTGAAACGTAACTTGTTCTTTTCTTTTTCTAAATTCATACTAAGAAATTCATTTTGTGTACAGATTCTGTTTGCTAATTGATATAGTTTTGAATACCAACACAAATTTTCGTTTTAGTAATTTTGTTTTGTTGAAATTCTTGAGTAATATAAGCTGTTATACAAACTGTTATAGCATTAGCTGAAAACTGTAATGGAGTTGTAATAATTTATTGGAATTTCTCTACTTCAACTTGTATTCCATATCTTTACTCTATTTACTTATCAAACTGTTATATCAACTGTTATACCACCATCTGTAATCTGTTATACAGCTGACAATTCACTTTTGAATCCAGCAAAAACTTCGATTTAGTTATTTCGTTTAGTATAAACTCTTAGGCAATACAAGCTGTTATACAAACTTTTATACTGTGAATACCAAAATATTTGGATTCAACAATTTTGTTTTTTTTTTTAATTCTTAGGCAAACTGTTATACCACCAGCTGTGAACTGTAATACAGTTGTAATAATTTATTGGAATTTCTCTACTTCAACTTGTATACAATATCTTTACTCTATTTACTTATGAAACTGTTATATCAACTGTTGTACCACCATCTGTAATCTGTTATACAGCTGACAATTCAGTTTGAATCTAACAAAAACTTCGATTTAGTTATTTCGTTTAGTATAAACTCTTAGGCAATACAAGCTGTTATACAAACTTTTATACTGTGAATACCAAAATATTTGGATTCAACAATTTTGTTTTTTTTTTTAATTCTTAGGCAAACTGTTATACCACCAGCTGTGAACTGTAATACAGTTGTAATAATTTATTGGAATTTCTCTACTTCAACTTGTATACAATATCTTTACTCTATTTACTTATCAAACTGTTATATCAACTGTAATACCACCAGCTGTAATCTGTAATACAGCTGACAATTCAGTTTTGAATACCAACAAAAAATTCGATTTAGTAATCTAGTTTTGTAGAAATTCTTACACAATAGAAATACAAACTGTTATACAAACTTTTATAACTTGAACTTGTATTCAATTTTGTTGTTCTCTTCACATATCGTCAACTGATTCGCTGATCCAATTTGTGACATTTGCAATTGCTGTGACACCAAAGCTTAAGCAAAATCCTGAGCTCTATTTAAGTTGCAAAAAAAAATATACATACATTTATGTGTGCTGCATATTTATGTTGAAAATGACGGTGGAGTGAGTGTGTGTGTGTGTTGGTGCTCAGCGTCGAGTTGTGTGCTACTATCGACGTAGACAACTTTTGCTCTGCTTTGCTTGCCTCTGCTATCTGCCGCACTTCCGGTTTCCGGTGACACTTCCCCCGCCTCGAGCCACAAGCATCGGGCAACAACACAGGAGACGCTTCCTGCACGTCGTCTGTATGCTATTATGGGCACTTGAGTCTCTGCCAGCAGCTGCCATTTGTTTTGGCCATAAATGTTTTGCAGCTTTACCTACTCTACATCAACTGTTGTCGCTGTCTCTGTGTCTCACTCCGTCCCTCTCTCTGTCTCTCATCTGCACTTTGCTCGTCCTCGAACATAACGCACAAAACTTTTTGGCACGATTTATGCAGTTAGCCAGCAGCCAAAGTAGCGACTACTTTGCCAGTTGCCAGTTGCCAGTTGTCTAACAGACTGCAGGCTGCCTGCCAACCAACATGTTTTAACTGACTTGGCTTCGAGAGATCAGCTAGAGATGGCAGCACGACTTCAACTCAAATCCGACAAATTCCAAGATGGGAAAAATGTTATAATTATTGCTTTAAATTTGTATCTGATATTTTGTGGAATTTATTTGCACATTTTTTATCAGAACTATCTGAAGAACCTAAGGAAATAAATGTCAAAACTGCACGTCAATTTGTGGCTGCAATTCATTGAAATGAAGTGCAGTATATGTTTCGAAAATATACTAGCATTCAAACAGTATTTTTTATCGACATTCGTTCCTTCATTTGATTGAACTGCAGGAATTTGTGGCTTCAATTTGAATGAAGTCTAGTATAAACTAGCAAAAATATACTAGCATTCAAACAGTATATTTTAGCGGCACCTTCAGCATATGTTGCGAAAATATACTAACTTTCAAGCAGTATTTTTTAACGACATTTGTTCCTTCATTCGATTCAACTGCAGGAATTTGTGGCTTCAATTTGAATGAAGTTTAGTATATACTAGCAAAAATATACTGTCATTCAAACAGTATATTTTAGCGGCACCTTCAGCATATGTTGCGAAAATATACCAACTTTCAAGCAGTATATTTTAGCAGCACAGAAGACTTTACTTGAAGTCGTTCGCATGATGTTCAGTATTTGTTGCACAAACCGCTTTTTGATCATAAAATACTACGTGAACGAACACAAAGTATCGTTTAGTGCTTGTCCCACCATTATGGTTGCTTTATATGCCACCAAAATATGCAATGTTCTATCATTAAATACTGCACAGGCAAAAAAAAAAAGAAGATAAAAGATATCTTCCACTGCTATTGAAATGCAAATTTATGTGCGATTCGATTGCTAATATATTGAACAAATAAATGCTGATTGCAGGCCATTAAATGCTAGACAATAAATTGATATTTTCGCTCTTTTATTCTACATGCTTAATATTGTAAATGGTGTGCTCAATGTGGACACGCACACGGCACGCACGTGCCACAAATGAAAGCACTCTGCCAGCGTAGCATGTTGCAACAACAACTACAACAATAGCAACAGCAACGAGTAAGTGCATTTTGCCATTTGGCAATGCCTTTAAATGGCCTTATCTCTCCATCTTCCTCTCTCTCTCTCTGTCTCTCCCTCTCCCTCTCAGACGAAACCTGTGTGACGTTTGTCGTTTCGGTTTGCGTTTTGCTGGTCATTTGGTTGGCTGTTGGTGGCTCTTGCAGCTTGTTGCATTTTTGGTTGCAAGTTTCCTGTTGTTGCTGTCGCTGCTGCCGTTGCTGTTGCTGCTTACCGCTGCTTAAATTGCACACTTCCGTCTTCCTTCCTGCAACAGCGGCAACACCAACAGCAACAGCTACAGCAGCAACATCAACAGCAGCAGCAGCTGCGTTTTGTTTGCTCGGCCCATTCGGCTTCCTTAACGGGTTTTGTCAAATTGTAACCGGGGCAATTCTCTGAATTTCTAACTGAGCCCATTTAGCGGCCTCCTCCTCCGCCTCCTTCCCCTCCTGCACTCCTCTTGCACACATTCCCATTCATTGAGTCGCTGCCTTCGGGCTCTTCAAGCTACTCACACGCATCCGCCAGCAGATTCCGCGTGTGTGTGTGTTGCGAATGTTAAATGCGACTGTTATACGCGCAATTCGGATGCTTGTCAGTATTAAATATCTTGGAAATAGAGTGTTTTTCAACTGTTATACGCGCGATTCGTGTGATTATCAAGATGGTTGTTCAACTGTTGTACGGATCCTTTTCAATATTTAATAGCCGAAATAAGATCGTAGTACAACTGTTATACAACTGTTATACGCGCAGTTCGCATGCTTATCAGTATTAAATATCTTAGAAATTGAGTGTTGTTCAACTGTTATACGGCTGTTATATGCGCGATTCGTATAATTAGCAACATTGTTGTTCAACTGTTATACGGATCCTTTTCAATATATAAAAGGTTAGGAATAAGAACGTGCTTTAACTGTTATACAACTGTTATACGCGCAGTTCGCATGCTTATCAGTATTAAATATCTTAGAAATTGAGTGTTGTTCAACTGTTATACGGCTGTTATACGCGCGATTCGTATGATTATCAAGATGGTTGTTCAACTGTTATACGGATCCTTTTCAATATTTAATAGCTTAGAATTCAGAATGTAATACAACTGTTATACGCACAAGTCGGATACTTCTCAATTTTAAATATCTGTGATACTTCTATACTGTGATACTTCAATCTTTAATGCTGTAATTTAAAACTAATTGACTGATTAGTATTGTACTTTGTAGTCTTATATATAAAATGGAAATGAACTGTTCAGATTTAAAGAAAACTATCGGCTGCAAAACTATGTGTTAGAAATTTCACTTGTTGTCTCTTACAATTTAAAATTAATGATCACTTATAAAATTTTCCCTTGCTTTAAACTAAAATTATTGATTTAGAGTGCAAACTCATTGGCTCTATAAATATTATACTTTAGATTAAACATACGCAAGTAAAGCCACGATGCCTAATCAATCTGGCAATCAATTAGCTGTTATAATTGAACTAAATTTCGCGCAAATCTCACTTAAACGACCTCAGGGCATGCAACAGTTAGACGCAGTGTGTTATGTTGTGTGTGTGTGTGTGCCTGAATGTGTGTATGTGTGTGTGTGTGTGTGTGAGCGAACGCCACAAATTCGCAAGCACCGCAAAAGTTGTACATTTAATTACCGTTATACTAAATGCATTCCCGTGTCTGAGGTTTTGCGTGCTGCAATTTTCCGCCATTTGCCTCACGGCGTTCGGCTCTCGGCTCTCAACTCTCAACTCTTGCCTTCCATCTGCTGTATGGCATTTTGGGCCACACAAAACTTTGTAGCCAACAACTCGAAAAGCATTAAGTGGCAGCTCATCCGCGGGCAGCAAATGCTTGTGATACTATTTAGTGATGCTGCAGATTTTCGCTCTTTATTATTATCGTTTATTATTATCATTATCATTATCATTATTATTTTCTTGGGTATTATTTTCTTTACATTTTTTTTGGCGAAATATGAAACGTGAAACGAGGAAAAATTAATTAGACTAATTAAAACGCTGGCAGCACGAGTGAAAGTTCCAAGTTCAAAGTTATTTCGTAGTTGATTGAATGAAAACTTTACCAGGTAAAAGCGGAGGCGTAAAGCAGAGGGCATGGGCGTGGGCGTGGTCGTGGTGGAGAAGTTGCAGCAAAGAGCAAAAATTAATTAACTTGGCCTTGATGGGGCCATTTCCAAACAAATGGAAGAGCAATGCCAAGCCAAAGCTGTTTTTGGCAAATGCCAAACAATTGGCAAAGCTCAAAACATAATTAAGACGCCGAGTCTGTTGCTCTATCCACTTTCCTCCCTTGCCTTTGTCCTCTTCTCTTTTGGGGGATCTTTCTTCTTCTTTTTTTTAACGGCCCTCGAGTCTTGAAATCAATTAGCGCACATCACTCGAGAGCTGCGTAGAAATTGGGTTTGGATTGAGGTCAACGCTGCCTGAAGGCTGTCACAAAAAAAAACAAAAAAAGAGAGAGAAAAAACCCATGTAAAATGTGGGCAGAGTAGACAGAAAGAAAGAAGCACAGTGTCTGTCGCTCATATACTTGTATTAATATCCAGTGCGCCGCAAAGTAGGCTTTGGTTTCATCTCTGTGCTTGCTTTAAAATTGCGAGCAGAAGTGAACTTAAAGCTGTCTTCTTCATTTTCGTTTCCCTCTTCCTATTCCTCTTCCTCTCTCGCTCATCTCTGCAGCGAGTTGGCAGCGCTTTTTGCGCGTGTCAGTGTCAGCGACTCTGGCGACTGGCGACAGTTGCCGCCGCTACCTCTGTCTCTGCCTCTGCCGCTATCTTTCTCTCAGTCTCTGTCTCTGTCATGTGCAGCGGCCCATGAGTGTCATATTCGTATGTGCAAAAGTAACTGCGAGTGTGTGTGTGTGTGTGTGTGTCTTTTCATGGGTCAGCACGTCGCCAACACTTTTCAGTTGAAACGTGGCTAGCGCAGCGGTTAAAGAGCACATAAATGCGAATGTGCGACAACATGCATTGCTGTATAACAGTTGCACTTGACAAATAAGCCAGTCGCATTGCAGATAATTGCAGTGAACGGGATATGATAGTAAAGTAGCAGTTTCATTTCGGATGTATAACAGTTGTATAACACTGGTATAACAGTTTGTCAAAAATCATTGCGCACATTATATACATAATTGCAGTAATACAAATATAGTTAAATCTCACATGTATGCGTGTGTGCTGCCAGCATTGCTCAATGTATAACAGTTGCACTTGGCAAATAATTGTGATATATATTGCAGAAAGAGTTTCACCTCAGCCTTATAGCAGTGGTATATTACTTGTATAACATTCTCAAAAAATATCATTCTGATTTTAAGACAAAGAATGTTAATCGTCATAAATGAAAATGAGATTTTGTATAACAGTTATACCTGACATTATAAGTTTATTACATTTAAGAAGGGTAACAATCTGCCACTGAGTAAAATCAAGTTTAGGAAACTTATTTCAGATAGTTTTTTTAGTATACTTTACTTGTATTGTTCAATTTTACAGTCATGTAACGCTGAAGCAGGTAAGTATAACAGTTGTCAACTGCTTTTTCAACTGGACTGTCATAGACTGTGACTTTTATTATCGTGCACCGACTTGTGCTGTCATATCAGCAAGGCTTTTAGTTGTTCCAGCGCTGGCAGGTTTAGCCTTCGATTGCAGAGGTTGGCAATTGTATGTGCGCGTATAACAGTGCGGGTATCAACAGATGGCAGGGCCAAACTGACTTACAAAGCAGCCAGCAGAAGCAGCAACAACAACAACGGGAAAACAAAAACAAAAACGTTGACTAGGTCTGCGTTTGTGAATTGGCTGTGCAAAGCACTTGATGTTGTCAGTTGGGAGAAAGCACGAAAGGCCAAAGTGAAAAAGCATGACGAGGCAGCAGCAGCAGATGGGGAAGCACAACAGAAAACTGCAAACAGCAAACAGCAAACGGCAAACGCAGCGCTTTGAGTGAACGCTGAACCTGCAACTACACAACTACATAACTACAACTACAACTACAGCACTCAGTCACTCACTCACTCACTGACTCACATACATACATATAGTACATCGCACACTAATGCACACCTGGGGCTCTTGCATGCTGAAGCACTTTTAGCAGTACCTTTGTGCCGCTCGTGCGCTTTGTTCCACGTGGAAAGGTCGACATTGCCATCGTCATCGTCGCCGTCGTCGTCGTCATCAGCATGAGCAGCAGCAACGTCGCGTTTTTGGCAGTTGCTGCCGCTGTACACTTTTCGTTTTTAATGAAGGCATTTAGCAATGCAATGTACTACGAGTTGTAGTAGTTGTTGACGCCATCGTCGATGACGATGCCAATGCCAATGGTGAATGTTGAATGTTGAATGGGGTAAAGAACTAGCACAAATGCGGCGAATCAGAGTTGACCTTTGACACATGGCATACATTTGCTGAAATGTGCACTTTGAACAACTGTTATACAACTGTTATACATCTGTTATACTAGTGTATAAAGCAAATGTGCTGCCAAATCAAACAATAATCTGCTAAAATTAACATGTTTCATATTGTTATACAACTGTTATACATATATTGTAGCTGTCACAATTCAATTCAACTGATTTCACACACAAAGCGACGCTGTTAATTGAACGAGCAAGACAGCAACTTTTGTCGACAATGCAACTGTTATACGCTTGACCTTTGCATTGTAATTGAATTAACAACAGCAACTGCAATCGAATCAATCAAACAAATGGCTCAGAACAATGGCTAACGACTAAATACGAAGTACACAACGAGGGGGCGAATTATAATCCGTCTATAGAAACGAATGGATGAGAGAGAGGGAGGGAGAGTGGATGGTGGTCTGGCAATCAGTGTCGAGCTACATTTATCAATTTAGTTGCGCCCTGCAGCGCAAATGGCAACAAAGGAGCCATGAGACAAGATATGACACGACCGATGCCCAGTTTAGGGCCAAACAATGACGCCTAACAAACTGAAGACAGACAACATGCAACACGGCAACATGGCAGCATGGTTGCAACCTGCAGCACTTGTCACTCGCCCGGCGGGCAAGTTAAACGAAAAGTGAATTGAGTGAGCAACACAGCGAGCAAAAGAGAAAGCGAAAGAGAGAGAGAGAGAGAGATGAAGCAGGACAACTGCTGGTGGAGAGGCAAGCAACACTTCCGGCAGTTTAGAGGCGGCAGCAACTAAGGCCAGTTGCTGCAATTGTGTGTGGCACAACAATGCCTGCTTCGCCAGGTGCACAGACAATGGCCAATTGAAGCTGCCCCTTGCCCCTTACCCCTTGCCCCTTACCCCTTCGCTTCCCTTCGCTCGCAGTCGTAGAGGAAACGTTGTAATTACAACCGCAGGCCAACTGCTGGCCGAGGTGCGCTTTGTTTGCCCCGAAAACAATGCATTTGTCCCTGCAACATGCTCGCCTCCTCTTCCTCCCCCTCCCCCTCCCTCTCCTGCTGAGATACGGCCATGGCCTTAAACAACAAAACAAGAGCAGCATCTCTGCCTTCAAACTGCACCTTCAATTTTTTTTTTGGCATCATCACAAAACAACTAAAAATGCCAGCACACAATTTTTCATTCACACAACAACAAGAATAACAACAGCAGCAGCAACTTAAGATGATGTTGTATAAGAAACTCGTGTGCATATAAATTATAAGACTATGCAAATGCAAATGCAATCCTCTGCTTGAAGGTGCATCTACAGCTGCATCTGCATCTGCATCTGCCACAGACAACAACACACACACACACGCAGAGCGCTCTCAATATGCTGCGCTTGTTGCACGTTGAAACATAACCATGTGTGTGTGCGGCAAGCAGCTTAAGGGCGTTGTTGTTGCCAACCATTTGCAACAGGCCAAAGCAGCCATAACCCACAGAGCTTACCACACAACTAGCTTAAAGTATAGTCGAATGGCAAATGCTCTGCCAAAGTGAATAAAATCGAAGCAAGATGAAAAACAAGTTAGAAAGCTACAGTTGAGTGAACTCGCAAGTGTTCGATATTATTCGTAAAGTATATCTAAGAAAACTATATACCAAAACCTATATTTGGTATATCTATATACTACTACAATGAAAATACACTATAGAAATATAAATAAGAGTGTGCTCTGTATTGTTCAGTATTATCCATGAAATATATATATATATTTAAATACTACAATATACCGAAGTAAATATTTGTTTTCTAAACAATATACTATTACATATGGTATTATACTTAACATATATCGATATAATATACCCAAAAAATACTACAAGATACCAAAGCCTATATTTGTTATTTCTATAGACTATTACATTCAAAATATACTATAGACTACAATAAAAACAAGTAAGAAAGCTACAGTCGAGTGTGCTCGACTGTGAGATACCCGCTACCCATTTTTAATAAAGGCAAAATATTGCGGTATCATTTTCAAAATATACCGAATATACTGCAAAAATACTAAAAATATACCGAATGGTATATTTGGTATATCGATATAGTACACCATTCAAAATATACCATAAACGGCACAATATACCAGATTGTCAGCGAAAGCAACTAAGACCCCTAGTAAGTAGGCGCTTTTGCCCATACAAAAGTATTTCTTTAATAACTTCCACAATTTTTATCTGATCGTAACCAAATTTTCAGGAATCATAACTACTATAGTATTTTTTGTATATACCAAAACTCTAGCTTTAAAATTAGGCTTGTTATTCGATTTTTTTGATTTGCGGGGGCGGAAGTGGGCGTGGCAAAAAATTGTAACAAACTTGATCTGCGTGCAAACATAACAAATGCTGTCAAAAAAAATTATAGTTCTATCTCTTATAGTCTTTGAGATCTAGGTGTTCATACGGACGGACGGACAGACGGGCATGGCTAGATCGTCTCGGCTGTTGACGCTGATCAAGAATATATATACTTTATAGGGTCGGAGATGCCTCCTTCTACCTGTTACATACATTTCCTGCCGGCACAAAGTTATAATACCCTTCTACCCTATGGGTAGCGGGTATAAATATTTATTTAATTTTACCCAAACAAGATTGCAATTTGAACTATTTTATTCTATATAACGTTCCTATTTATTTGTTTATTTCATTGCCATTATCTAATACTTCATTACTTTCAGATCGCTTGAAGTTGCATTTATATATTCTTTAGTATATTTTACATGAAGTTAGATTTCATTTGTAAATTACATTCCAAATTTTGCAATTAATTAGTTTAATTTGTATATATCCTTTAAGTTTGAACTGTTCTATTCTTTAGTGAATTTTATTGTTAGTTTCTAATATTAATTATTTCGTTGCATTTACATTTAATAATTTTATACATTTCTTTTCGATTTTTCAGATAAATTTACGGCAGCAGCTTTAATTGCAATGTAAGTACAGTACAGCATAAATTTTCTAATTTAAATAATTGCCAGTTGTTCAAACTGTCGTTAAACTGCATTAATATGGCTTGACTCACGATTATTTAATACAATTTAGTGCAAAATATTTTCACCTTGAATGCTCTTATCACATTACACACGCGTGTCCTTCGCATTTGCTGTGCTATAATTGCAATCTCGCACAGTATTAATATGAAGCCGAATTCATTGTTATTGTTATTATCTAAAAGGAATTTCGGTTGATTGCATAACACATGCCAATCATTTGTCATAAGGGCAACGCAATCGAGCGACAATCGCATTCTATTTTCAGACTCTCAGATGGACATTTTGCAAATGCCTCTTTTTGTGGCACAGCTCAGTATCAGTATCAGTATCAGTATCAGTGACAATGTGGCTGTGGCAAGTTGCAATATGTGGCCTTGAAGTTCATAATGTAGTATTAGAAATTCGTTTGCCTTCCTCTTAACTTTAATTTGCGTGCAAGGTCAGATTTCAGTTTCAGTTTCAGTTGCAGTTTCAGTTTCTAATTTTGGTTTTTGCTACTTGATTCACTTTTGACTTTTAGCAGCAGTACTATATTTGCAAGGTCACAGCTCGTTGCATGCCACACACACACACATACACACAGCAGACAGCTGCTGTTCAACACACGCGCTCTTCTTCTCCTCCTCGCCGCTGTCATCTCTGCCCCACCTGCTGCAGAGATATGAGTAGTTTGTGTCCCCATTTATAACTGTCTGTTTTGTCAGTTTTATTTCCTCAGCGCGCTCGTTTCACGTTTTTTTCCCTCTCGCAACCACTCTAAATATTATGGCGAAAAAGTACAAGAGTATCTACTATATACCACATATAGTATAATAATATATACTAAATATATAGTTGCAGTCAAAGCATAATAAACTAAATCGATAATTAGTGGAGATAGACGCGCAATAAGCATCACGCATCATGCATCACGCATACGACGTGTTGACAGATAGATGACTGAAAATCAAAATTGCATTTCAATACGCAAACAAAAAGCCAACAATGGAGCCACATTTGCAGTTTTGCAGCAGAAAGTGTAATTGAAATTGTAATTGACAAAGTTGAGTTTTGTAGTGCTTGACATTGTTTTGAATGAAATTATTATTATTATTATTATTATTAAAGCAGAGATTACAAATTAATTTATAACCTGGCTATGGCTTTTGGCTAAATGAATGAACCAAAAAATGTCTTATGAATATTTCACATTTCAATATTTGATTCCTAATAAAAATAATTTGCTCTCAAAAGCTTTGAACATTGTAAATTGAAAAATAGTATTAAAATACAATTTATTAATTTATTTTATTTTAAATTAAAAATTCAAATTCAATTTAATTTTCTCTTTATTGTTAAGATTTCAAAATACCCGCAATTTAATTAATTTGGCATTTTTTGTTTTTACTTACTAGATGAACATTCAATTTCAGTTGGATTTTCTTTTCATTATTCTTAAATATACTTTAGTCAAAAATACATTATTTAAATTCATTTTATTATGGCAAATATACATTTGATTGAATTTAAGTAAATTGATATTCAATCTGTTTTCCATCTAATTAAAAACTGTAATTCTTTGAAGACTTTTTTGTAGGGTAAATCTGTCAGTTTGTTCGATTGTAATGTGAGGGGAAGAGATGATTGGTTATTGCATATTTAAGCTGGTTGCATTATAATGAAATTATTTAATGCTAATTACAGCTAAGTAAACAAATAGCCGCAGCGGGCAACGAACAAACAATGACAGCAGCAAAATAACTGTCGACAGCTGTGTGAAGAGATCTCCGATGGTAAATTATTTAAATTATTTTTCTTTTGTTGTTGCTGTTGTTGAATTGGCGTATTGGCCAAAAGCGTATTTGTATTTGGGATCCATATAATGTCTGACATCGGCTTATGGTAGCATTTTGTGTGCTTTGCATTCGATAAATTTAATGAAATTTTCCGCAATTTCTCTCAATTTCTCAATTCCCATTTTTGGGGGCCAAGCAAAAGCAAACTTATGTGTGTGTTGTCCTCAAAGTGTCAGCTCTTCGGGGCATTGCAAAAAGCCTTATGGCTTAGCATGCAATTCAATTAATGTTGCATAAGACACGACCCATCAAATGTTCTTGCCACTCCACACCACACACACACACACACAGATAGAAAGTCTAAAGCCAATGTCAATGAACAATGCCTTCGTTTTCGTGCTTTCTTCTTTTTTCTTTCTTTTTTGGAAAGTGAGAAAATCTTTTAGCGAACAATGTGACGACGACCTTGGACCGGACATGGTTACAAAGCAAACATGAAGACTGCAAATGCCCAACTAATGAGAGTGCTTGACTTGAGGCTATCCTGTAACGAGCGAATTTCATAGGCCAAACAGCTCCATCCGCTCCCCTCTCTCTCTCTCTCTCTCTCTCTCTCTCTCTCTCTCTCTCTCTCTCTCTCTCTCTCTCTCTCTCTCCACCTCTCTTTTCCTTCTTATCGATTTGTTAGCGAGCACTTTAACTCGCTGACAGACTTTCTCTTTCTGATTTTAAAGTTGCAACTGTGATGAACTATATTTAATATATAATAAATACAGTTATAGTTATAAAAGCAAATCAGTTTAGTATTATTCTTTAAATATACCAGATAATATACTACAAAAATACAATAAATACACCAAAGACCATATTTGGTATATCGATGAAGCCCTACATTCAAAATGTACAAGCAAACAAGTGCGGTACTATTCTTAAAATATACTGCAAAAATACTACAAATATGCCGAATGTCATATTTGGTATATTGATACTATATTCGAAATATACCAACAAGCAAGTGCGGTATTACTCATAAAATATACCGAATACTACAAAAATACTAAAAATATACCTAAGATCATATTTGACACATCGATGAAGCACGACATTCGAAATATACCAGCAAACAAGTGAGGTATTATTCTTAAAACATACCGAATACTGCAAAAATACTAAAACGATGCCGAATGTCACATTTGGTATTTTGATACTATGTTCGAAATATACCAACAAGCAAGTGCAGTATACCGAATAGTATACTACAAAAATACTAAAAATATACTTACTAAAAATATATATTTGGTACATCGATGAAGCACGACATTCGAAATATACCATAGATATCAAAATATACCAGATTGTCAGTCTGCCATCAAAGCCATGATTTTTAGGAATTTGACTATTCATACTTTCTTTTATGTGTGTTTAGATTTTCGAAATAAAAGACATCCGAATAAATTCTTTTAGTTACATGTGTATGTGTAGAATAACATTTTAGGCACATATGAATGTTTGAATTTACTGTTTCCCAGAAATATTCTATTCAAATTTGAGTTCTTTCTATTCTTGTAGTTTTGCTTCTTAGCAAAAATATATTTTCTTGCAATTCACATGCCGTTTTCTACGTCTACTTTTGCTTAGCAAATAAACAACACTTGCTTTAGAAAACTATAAACGTAAATTTTCTTTAAGCCACATTGTTTCAGAATTTCGAAGAAAAATATAATGATCAATTGGTCTTCAAAAATGGTTCTTGAAAAATTCTGAAAATATTTGGATAAATTCGAAGAAAACTATATTAATAATTTCGGGGAATTTGTGCTCGACGCAAGGCAATTTTAAATTTAAAATCTAAAATTTCTTTATGCAAATGCTTACGAGTTGATGTTAATTATTAAAAAAAAAAAAACAAAAGAAGGAAATGACCGTTTCGTTACTCAACTAACTAACTAGAATAACGAAGTTTTTCGGATGTGAAATATTGTTGAAAATGCTAGACGACAAGTGTTTGAATGTATGTTATGTGGCATTCCTGGCATCGCTGGCGTATTAAATTACAGAATGCTCAGCATCCGTTACAAGTCAATTGGCAGCAGCCTTTGCCTTTCCGTCTCTCATCGTCTTCCACAATACTTTGCACTGCTTGGCTTCGTTTCCCTCAACAGCCAACAGCTGTCAAGTTAAATGAAGTCAAAAATGTAAATTTCATTTGGCGCCCACGCCAAAAGACTTGAGACTTGAGACCCCCAAAGTAGACGAAGAGCGAGACGAGAGTGGGGACTTAAGACTCGGAAACTCGTAGCCGCAACGACTTGTAAGTCAGCCCCAAAATATACGCAATTAGGCGAGACGAAGCGAGAGAGGGGAGGAAACGCAAGTTGGGGTTGCTAAATTACCACAAGCAGGCGGAGCTGTTGCGCGTTGAAGGACATGCGTTTGGCGCCCTTGGTTTGCCTAGCTTTTCCTTCCTTCCATCCACAGCAACAGCAACAGCAACATGTGTTTCTCTCTTCTCTCCCTCTTCTAGGTGTGCGTTTAATGGCAATTGTTGCTATTGTTTTGTTCGCCAAACTTTGCATAGGGAACAATATATGTTTTATGAGGGAGACTACAGTTAATTGAGAGAGAAGAAAGTTGCAACCAGAAAGTTGCCAGCTAAGAATGAAAACAAAAAAAAAAACAATTCCAAATGCGATGTGATTACATTAGACTAATGAGCTAAGTATAAGCGCAGACGGAGGCGGAGGGCGGGGCAATTAGAGCACGCCTGTCGATTAGTCATTATCATCATGAATGTCTAATGAATGATTCATTCATTCGAATGAGTGTGTCTTGAGTGCCACTCAATTCGCCAGCCAAACAATACAACAAGAGCTCGAGCTCGAGCTTGAGTTCAAATAGCAAAGTGCAAAACCCTAAATCAGTTAATAGAAAATTGATAAATCTCTTTTCCCCCAACTATTTGTATTTCGAATTTCAAGGCTTTAAACAACTATTCATTTTTGTTACAAGAAATAGAAATAAATTGTATAACTTTTGCATGATGAAATATTTCTAATTTGACTTTTGAAGCAGTTCGTTAAATTTTGTGCATTTATAAGATCTTACGTTAAGTGTTGGTAAACGTAAAAGAATTTGCAACCTTTTACTAGTTGTTGCTCACGAAATATCCTGAAAATTTGACTGCGATCTACATAATTATATCGTGAAATCTATCTAAAGAATAATGTTATGTGGCAAAGTGTTTAGTAAAGTGTTTAGTATTTTTTGGTAATTTTGACATATTAATTTTGCATATTTAAGTATTTATTTCAATATATTTTGTTTAGAATATTTTTATTATTTTTAGGTATGTTAATTTTGTGGATTTAAGTATTATTTCGGTATGTTCAAATGGTATATTACAACTGTTATATTTTAATGTTAATACCGTCTTTGCAGTGCGCTGTTGAGTGTTAAGCCAGTGTTGTAAAACACTCACAGCAACTCACTTAAATATCACTTAGCAGTGTTGGTCAATATTTGGTTTAATTCTGCTCTACCAGTGTTGGTAAACGTCGAGTAACAAACCTGTAACGAAAGAATGTTTTCAGCTAATTAATGTATGCATTCAAAATACGAAAATAATATAAAGTACTAATTATATTAAGTGGTTTATACGTAGACAATAATAAATGAATTTCAATTTGTTGCTGTGGCAACACACAGTTTAATTCACTAGCAGAGCACTCTTAAGACTCTAGTAAATCATAAGCTGGAGCTGGATTACCATCTCATTAGGTCGCTCAAAGTCGCTGTCATTAAGCATACGACATGCCCAATGTCAGCAAACAATCAATACAGTGCTCAAATCTCTCTCTTTCTTTCGCTTTTGTCTCTTTTTTGCTTAGCTGGACACACGCATTTTACTGTATTTGCCGTGTGTGTATGTGTGTGTGTGTGTGTGTGTGTCTCTGTTATTGGCTTATCAGTTCATTCATTCACTCTAATTGCAGCTAATTGTGGTACAAAGGAACCAACAAATTTATTTTACCGCAAATTGAGTTGTTCAGGGAGCAAAGTTCCACAGCGATACACTAACTAAAAAAAAGTTATGTTAACTAAGAAACGGCTGCTTGGTTGATTTAGTATATTTTTAACGTAATGGTATATCGATATACCAAATACATACATAGTATATATTTTTAACGTAATCGTATATTTATATACCAACTACATTTTTTGGTATATTTGGAAAGTAAAAGTATATTGATATACCAACTATAGTCTTTGGTATATACTTTATACGCTATGGTATGTTTTGAACATTATAGTATATATACAATATACAATATATATATACATATATATACATATATATTTTGTTGGTATATTGGTATATATATATGTTGTGGTATATACGTACAATATGCCAATATACCAACTATAATCTTTGATATATAGTATCTTTAGTACTCTTTGATATATTTTAAACGTAATTGTATATCAGTATACCAAACATAGATTTACTTTTATAGCGTTTAGCGTTTATCAATATACCAAATGTATATACATTTTGTTTTAAAATGTAATAGTATATCGATATACCAAGAGTAATATTTGGTATATTTTAATATTCACTTAGTTTGTGCTTTTTGAATGGTTTTCGATTAATTTCGCACTGTTTTTGCTTGCGAATGTCACACATTTGAGCACACACTCTTCTTTTTCTTAGAGCATTCGCAGTTCGTTGTGCTTCGCAGTGTCAGGCGCAATGTTTTATGTTTTTATTGTGCCCGTGTCCAGTGGCAAATGCCCAATAAATTTGAACTGGAACTCGAACTCCAAAACTCTTGTTTCACATGCATAACATAGAGGTGCTCTTCCCCTCTCTCTCTCTCTCTCTCTCTAGTTTTGTGTATGTGTTTTTGTCGCTTGCTTTTGGCAGCAGGTTGTGGCAGCAGTGAGGAAGTGGAGAAGTGAGGAGGCGGAGGCGGAGGCGGAGTGTGTGCGCTACATGTGGCAGCTGCGTCATGGAAATACTCGCGTCATTGGCATTGGCAATAAGTAAATAAATAAATAAATCATTTGTGTGCATAGCCAGCGATATACATCGATAGATACCACGATAGATACTGTGTCTGTGTCTGTGTCTGTCTGTTTGTGTGTTTGTGTGTTGCGCCTTCTGGGTGGCAACAGCAGCAACAACAACTCGAACAACAACAACTCGAACAACAACAACTGAAACAACAACAACATGTGTTATACACACCACTTGAACAGCGAAATTGAACTTAGGCAAACGTTTCGTTGGCGCCTTTTGGGCTCTGCCCGTAACACATGGCGCATACTTGATATTGTGATATTGTAGATATACGAGTATAGCATATACATGTCATATCTGCTGCCTTTTATGACTCACACACACACACACACACACGCATTGCAGAGCATGCCGTCAACTATTTTTAGGCAACAGCCAAAAGCATTTAACAAAGGAACCCAAAAACGAATCGCAACAGCAACGGCAACGAACAAAAATCAACGCCAAACCAAACGAAACGAGACGAGACGAAACGTTTATAAAAAGAATTTCCATTTTCATTCTCCATGCAATTGCAAAACTGAAAACTGAAAGCTAAACTGAACTGAACTGAACTGAACTTTTTAGCAAGCATTCTCAAGCAATACATTCTCCAAAAATGCAGTTGGCGTCGTTTGGTCGACTATTAGATACCCTTTTCTTTTATGATAGGAAAGTGCCTTTAAAATTTTAAAAATTACTTAAAAAATTCAATAAATATTACGTACTCGAAAAATGAATTAAAAATCAGCATAAATAAAAACTTATTTTAACTGAAATGAAATGAAAAATTTACTTCAAAAGATGCAAATTAAAAACTAGAAAAATTGAAAAAAGAAATTACAAACTCTTTACATGATTTTCAACATAAAAGGCTTAATGAATGTTTGTTACAATTTATTAACTTTAATATGTAACAACTAAATGAAATGCTTCAATAACTGCAAGCAAAGTGCTGAACAATGAAATTTCAAGTTTCAACAATTTTAACCAAAGTGGACTCTTAAAATATGTTTACCTTAAAAAATGCATTCTTGGACTAACTTTAACGACAAAAAAGTGCTTAAAAGTAAACTTAAAAATTTAACAACATTTTATAAATTAAATTTTTCATATAGTATGTTGAAGATTTATCTTAAAAAAATGAACTATTGGACTTACTTTAAATACAATTGAATGGAAAAGGAATGCAAATACAGAAAAAAGAAACAAATCTCGAAAAGTATTGGAATTTTAGAAGCATTTACTAATGGATTTCCATTAACTAAGTGCTAACCCATTGACACACATTGTTGTTGTTGCTGTTGTTGTCATCTTTTTACAGGGTATTTTGCGTGAAAGCTGCCGTAGCTGACAAAATAAAAATGTTATACTTATTTTGAAAAGCAATTTGGCTTTTTGGCATGCCAGGCTTTTGGCTGTCGTCTCGTCTCGTCTCGTGTCGTCTCGTCTCGTCTCTTTTCCTCTCTTTTCGTTTCGTTGTTGCTTTCGCCAGCCTTTTTGCCGTTCGCCTTTCAAGTGTCCATCAACATATTTGACAAGTGCGCTGATTTTGCTTCACCGCTCTGCTCATTCTCCGTCTTCCTCTTTCTCTCTCTCTCTCTCTCTCTCTCTCTCTCTCTCTCTAGCTCTCTCTCTCTCTCTCTCTTGCTCCTCCTCTCTCTACCTCTTGTAAAAAGTCTCCCTACTTACCACAACGATGTTGTACTTGTAGTTTTGGAGCAGCACCTTTGTGCCTTCGTCTCGTTGCCTTTGCTCTGGTTTCTCCTCCCCCCAAAAATGTTCTATATGTATGTGTGTGTGTGTGTGTGTGTGTGTGTGTATTTGAGTCATTATTTGGTCATGCTTGCAATTTCCGTTGCCTCCTTCCCACTCTGCACTCTTCACTTTGCTTCTCTTCTTTCACCATCCATCTAGTTGGCTGTACCGGAAGTTGTTGCTTCTGCCCGTGGCATTGAGCACTCCCTCTCTACTCCCTTGCCACATCAACCAGGTGGCCGCTTGTCTAATGAATAATGCAACAGCGAGCAAAGAGAGAGACGCAGACAGAGACAGACAGAGAGAGAGAGAGAGTGAACTGACGAAACAGATGAGCAGCCAGCGGATCCCAAAAACTTTTCCCAATGAAATATTTAAATCGCAATACTCGTGCCTCGCGTATGTGTGTGTGTATTACTGTATGTGTGTGTGTGAGAGTGTGTGTGTGTTGCACCTGTCACAAGTCAAGAGCAACAAAAAAAAGAAGAAAGAAGAAAAATAAAGGAAACTACAAGCAACAGGAGGCCACACAGCAGCTGCCTCTCTAGGCGATTCTCAGCACTGATCACTGCGATGGCGATAACGATAACGATAACTATGACGATTGGCAGCCAGAAAAAAATACAAATAAATAAATAAATAACCGACAACGCGGAATTATTTTAAAGAAAATGTACATTTTATTCAAATTGATGTGGAATTAAATTTTGAAACTTGCATTAACTTAAGTTGATCAATTTATTAGTATTTATTTTTAAGGGGAGAGGTAAGAAGTCGAACCCAAAACAGTGCGGTATACAAATATAATATTTATCTAATAAGATGACGAAAAAATACTACAAATATACCGATAGCAGGTATTTGGAATATCGATATAGTACTACATTCAAAATATACTATAGTACGAGTACTATATGGTATATTTGAAATATACCAGATTGTCAGCCAAGGCAGCTACGACCCGAGTGCTTACTTATCAGGTGTACCGGTAGGAAATGAGCCTTTTTTTGTGAACATAAAAAACTAATTATCAATGGGAAAGTAAAAAACATTTTATTCAAAGTATTGGCAGTTGTTTTCTACACATTTTGACCACCTTTCTGGCAAATTGTGTATACCACGCCAATAAATTTGTGAGTCTTTTAAAGCAAACCAACCAGACACCCAATTTTCGACCTCCTCGTAGGAATCAAACTACTGCTCAGCCAATGCGTGTCCCATCGATGAAAACAAATGGTAGTCGGAAGGAGCCAAGTCTGGTGAATACAGCGGGTGGGGTAGCAGCTCCCAGCCAAGTGTCTTGATTGTATCCTGAACCAGTTTTGCTTTATGGGCAGGTGAATTGTCATGGAGCAAAATTACCTTGGCCCATTCTGGTCGTTTTTCTCTCAATGCATGGTTCAAATTGATCACTTGTTGTCGGTAGCGATCAGTATTAACGGTTTCACCAGGTTTTAGGAGCTCGTAGTACACCACACTTTTCTGGTTTTCTATGCGTTCCGCAAATCATCACTTTCTGGCACAAAAGTCGACATTTTTAACACCATGAAAAAATATGTTGTTGTCTATTTAATGACTTGATGTATACTAAATATGTTTCACAGATGTCATAGCAATCAAAAAAGAAATTAATAAAGGCTGGTTCACAACAAATGTTCCCTAACGAGACATTTCTATCTAGCGGCTCATTTCATACCGGTACACCTGGTAAATACTTAAGTTTGGCTTTGTATTTAGTATTTTCATTTTAAAACGATGTAGAGATTATATGTAAATATTCTTATAGCACTTCAAGTCCTTAATTTTTATAACCGCTACCCATAGGATAGTACAACAACAGAGCCATCTACGACCCTATAAAGTATATATATTCTTGATCAGCGTCAACAGCCGAGACGATATGATAATATCCGTCTGTCCGTCTGTCTGTCTGTCTGTCTGTACGAAATAATCGATCTCAAAGACTACAAGAGATTGAGCCATCTTTTTTGTTCGTCAGCATTTATTATGTTTGTTTGCAGATCAAGTTTAGTTCAAACCACGCCCACTTCCGCCCTCGCAAATTGACAATACTCAAATAACGAGCGTAGTTTTGAAGCTATATCGATTTTTGTTATATAGTAATAAGTATTAAAAATTCCTGCAAAATTTGGTTGTTTTTATTGACTATTTTACTATTTTTTATTAACTTTAGCTATTTAAAGCAATTAATTATTATTGAAGTAAGGAATGAATTAGAGATTCATGGAATTACATTTAAGAGCACAAAGCTTAAGCCTTGAGGCTGTTATTCAATGCAAAAGTAACAATTAATAAATACATAATTGAAATTGTTCAATTTACTGAAAAGTTTTCTTTGGTAATTTTCATTTGTATTTAACACTTTGCCGCACTTTTTGTTAAACAATTGCACAACAAGCAATACAAAAATAATGAAGTAATGCATTAAATGCATTTAAATTAATTTATGGCGATTCTCAAATAATTGCAGAATGTCAATAGTTTGCTTAATGTCTTCAACAGTGGCATAACTTCAACTACAGTATATTTCCTTCTCTCTCTCTCTCTCTGGTGTGTGAAATTTGTAAGCTAAAACTATGCAAACATTGTGCATTTTGCACAATTAATCAAATATTTTTATTGAATTTTGTGTGTGACGCGCAAACAGACAACAAAAACCAGAGACAACGACAACGACAACGACAGCGAAGTGGAGAGAGAGACAAATGTTGGGTTAAGCCATCGCATAACTGTTGCAGGAAGGGTGCGGAGGGAGGGGAGAGGAAGAGGGGGGGAATAGTGGGGCCTTGGGGCGCGTTAATGGGCCAGCTGACAGCGTGCCAAACAACGAAATGCCTAGTAAAATGATGAATGACGACGAAATGAGCCAAACTGACTGACTGAGTGAGTGTGCGAGTATACAAGTGTGTGTGTGTGTGTGTATGTGTATGTGTGTGAGTACCTCATGTGCATGTGTATGTGTGTGTAGTGCAAATGTTTGTTAGCCAGACATTGAGAGTGACTGCAGAACAAGGCTTGGCGCGCTCCTTGCTTGAAAATGTTGTCATAAATCGCATTTGTGCATTTGCATTAGACGCAGCTCGTTGGCCGCAATGAGCAACACAATGTTGCAACGGCAATGGCAACGGCAACTTGCAACGAAAACGAAAAGCGGCAAATGCAATGCCTGAGCCTTTATGCAAATGTTATTCGTGTCTGCAACCCTGAATGCAAACTACGAATATGACTACAACAACAAGAACAACAACAACAACAACAACAACTGCTAGATTGCGTCGTCGAGCGCTGGCTGCATGCAGCATGTGGCATGTGGCATGTGGCATGCATATTGCATTGGCTGCTGCGCCTCTCTAAGTCAAGCTCCCATCGCTTCTGCTTTTTCCATTTTTATTTTTTTTTTGTATTTTGATTTTATGGCATAATGCGGACATAAAATATGAACAGATTAACACACACACTCGCACACACACACACACACACACACACACACACACAGAGAACACTCAGAGATAGTCGCAAAACATTCACATCCGCACTCGCGCTACATGAATCCATTCACTTGGCTTGGCTTTTCGTACAGGCGACGCTTATAAGACAAACGATTTCATTCGCACACAACAGAAATGTGAATTTACTCGTTTATCGATCACTTTGAATACTATCGATAAATAAATGACAGTAATCGATAGGTGCAAAAATTAACCTGATGGATTTCATTCGCACACAACAGAAATGTGAATTTACTCGTTTATCGATCACTTTGAATACTATCGATAAATAAATGACAGAAATCGATAGGTGCAAAAATTAACCTGATAGTCTTATTTGCTCTTGTTTACAATATGGAATTGTTATTTCAATAAAATAATATTAATAAATAATTCTCTTAAGTAATCGTTAAAAATGCAAATGTTTTTTATATTGGTAAATAAACGAAGTTACAACAAAAATTCGTATTTAGCTCGATGAAGAAACCATCTTAAAAAATGTATAAAGTTAAAGTCGGCATAAACTAAAAAAATTAATCAACAGTGAATGATATCGTTGAATAAATATTATCGATAAAAATCAATCGATAATTAATAATATCTATTGATATTAATAATCGATTCGCAAAATTTAGCAATAATAATTAATAATGTTCAAAATTAATAATTGATGAAAATGTATCAATAATGAATAATTTCGTTGAACATTAATCGATAATTAATGATATCGTTGAATATAAATAATCGATCAAAAATCGATAATTAATGATATCGTGTAATATTAATAATCGATATCCATAAAGTTAAAATGTTCTAACAAAGTGCGATTTGAAATTGAGTTCTAGCAAAGACATTTTTCAAATTTCTTTAAATAGTTTTGCTATTATCTGTTTAATTCTTTTATTTAATTTATATTGCGAATATTGTTGAATATCATTAATCGATCAAAATGTATCGATAATACATGCTATTCTTGATTACCACAAATACAAAAAGTTCTATTCGAAAGTGCTTAAATTCTTTAAATAGTTTTCCTCTTATTTGTTCAACTCTTTCTACGTTGTTCGTTTTGCTCGCTTTAAGCTGACAATCGATAGCTGAGCTGCCACTCGCAGCATTTCGATAACATCTAGAGATGGGCTGCCGTTGAATGACATTTGCTAAGCTCAACTGTCTCGCTGTCACTCTGATTATCGATAACGCAACGTGCAGCATTTGTCGCCAGTCGCAAGTCGACGTTGTGTCCTTGCCTCATGTTGGAGAGAGAGAGAGAGAGAGAACATCGCTGATGCTGTGCTCAACTTGCGCCTTGGCGTCTGCAACGCTTCGCTAAGCCTTTTTTTTGTTCGCCTCTTTGGCTTACGAGTGCAATACTTATCAGTGTGTTAAAGTCTGTCTGCTGTGTGTGTGTGCTGCTTGATTTGTGTGTATCATTCAGGCCGCTCGCTTGTCATTTGTTTGTTTATGGCGCATCGCCTCGTGTGACATCATTCAATTGAGACAACGACGACGACGACATCACTTTGATGTCGACTCCTTAACAACTGGCTGAGCACAGCACCTTTCACGTCTCTCACGTCTTGTCTTGTCTCATTGCGTGCCGCATCGCGTGTCGTGACACGCAGAGACATGCGAGAATTTTAAATGCCAGCAAAGTGAATGCATAAGTGATATTTAATAGTTCTTATAGAGAGCAGAAGGCAATTTATAAAGCACTTTGCACAAATATTTATCGTTTGCAAACGTTTAAGCTAAGGTATTTAAGATTACTATCGATATAAATCGATCATGAGATAATAATGTTTGCCATCGATACAAATCGATTGTGATTTTCATTAATTGCGACACATTACCATCAAGCTAAATCGATCATTTTTAATGCCAGACTAAGCTATTTAATAAGTGTAATTTAGAAAGTGAAATACCTTTTGATTGTTTAGAATGTATATATTACTATCGATATATATCGATAGCTAGCTCTATAGAGCATGGCTTGTAAAATGAACTTTGTCAAATTTTTAATTGTAACTGTAACTTTTCACGTAAAATTCATCAAGAACTTCGATGGGTAACAATCTACAACTTGCATTGTAGCTACATACCTTACTATCGATTTAAATCGATAGCTTTAACTAGCTCTAAAGAGCATAGTATTTCATGAAATGAATTTTTGCAAATTACTTTTTTATATATTTTAATTTTTAACTGTAACTGCAAGTGAAATACACTAAAATCATCGATAACAATCGATAACATCTGATTATAGTAAATACAATGCACCTTAAATACTTTAAGTCAAAGTTGAAATCCTTATTAGTTACTTGCTTTTCAGATGTGTTTTTATAATATCTCGTCAGTTTATCAAATTTAATAAAACTTTTTATATGTTTGCCATGATTTATTCATCGTTAGCTGCTGCGCTTTTTCCACACGTTCGAATTCTTAAATTCATATCGCGCTTTTGTTCGTTGACAGTTCATGCTCATGCTCAAATATTTCCAGACTGACCTATCTCTAGATGGAGGCGTACTTCTCTCTCCTCTATCCCCCTCTCTCTCTTTCTTTCTCCTTCTATCTTTTCACAACATATCTTCACTCTGCGGTCTGTGCTTACCTTTAACTGAACCGTGTTTTTTCGTCGCTTTCTTCATTGTTTGTTTTTTAGACAAACGTAACGTTTTTTTTTTTTTTGGTTATCTGCCCCTTTTTTTAGGTTAACGCCTTGAGCGAGCTGTAAACAAAAGCAACGCGATCTCGCTCTAGCATTATCGCTATCTCGCTTTTGCTTGCTGTGTTTACATATCGAAGGCTTTTGAAACATATTTAGCTGGAAATTGGCCTGTTGGCGCCACCTGGTGTTCATATGCTAATTGCCTTTTGGTTAAGTTCATCAAATGGCCATAGCTCGTATGTGTGTGTGTGTGTGTGTGTGTGTGTGAGTGGGTGGTGTGTGTATGGGGGCGTGGCAACTGCGCCCTGTAGGCACTGCACTGCATAAATCAACAAAGCGCAACAAAAACATTTCACGATGCCAAAAAAAAAAAAAAAACGAAAAGAAAAGAAAATTCATCTTTTTTTCGAAAAGTTTGCAAAATTTTTTTTCTACTAGAGTTTCATTGTTTGATTTGCGGGCAGCCAGTTAGTTGGTGGGTAAGAGGGGAAGAGGGGAAAAGGGTGAGGGAGGCAGACCCAGTTTGCAAAGTAAACAAACGGCAAATGAAACGACGACGACGTCGACGTCGCTGTTGCTGTCGCTGCCGACGCAGCTGCTGACGTCGACTGAAAACTATTAAAAATGAAATGGGCTGTTAGGCAGCGACTACGGGCGGAACCGGGGGGCGTGGCATAGGCAGACGGCAACAAAAAAAAAAAAAAAAAAAAATAAGAAAAAACGAATAATGAACGAAAACGAGAAAAACGAAAGAGCAAGAGAGATAAGTTAGAGAGGGAACGAAAGATGCAGAGCAGCCGCCGACGGCCTTTTCATGTATTATGCATATGCACAAATACATGCAAACACAAACACACACACACACACACACACACGCATACGCAGGATTGATGTGTGTACAGAAACACCAACTGACAACAAGAAGCACACAGCACAGCAGAAACGGGTTAAAAGTCAAGGATGACGCGACTAGCAAATTACCCAGCATACAGCAGCGACATCTGTCGGGGAAGTAAGTGAATCTAAGATACGTCAAATTTAGCGATAGTAATTCGATAACCATCGATTACGTTACTTAAAAGTTACAGCAGAGTAGTGAGACTTAGAAAATATGAAACTATATAAAATAAAATATACATCAAAATTATTCGATTTTATAAAGAAGTAGGCGATTCAATTTATCTATAATTGAACTAATGAAACTTATCGATAGTAAATAAAAAACAAATCAGAAATTAACCTGAACAAAATTCAAGTATTGTAACTTGTACTAAATAGTAAATAAATGTCAACTAAATAAAATAAAGATAATTTGCTGGTCACAAATTAATCTGGCAACAATTCAAGTATTAAAACTTATCGATGGTAAATAAGAGGCAAGTATTAAAATTTATCGATAGTAAATAAAAGCGAAGTATTGAAACTTATCGATAGTACATAAAAGCCAACTAAATAACATAAAAATAATTTGAGGATCACAAATTAATCTGACAACAATTCAAGTATTAACATTTTTCGATATTAAATAAAAGCCAAGTATATATTAAATAAAAGCCAAGTATTGAAACTTATCGATAGTCCATAAAAGCCAAATAAATAGTAACAAGATAATTTAATGAATACAAGTCAATCTGACAACAATTCAAGCATAGAATTTTTGTCGAAATTAAGTATATCGAATAAACTTTATAAAAATTGGAATAAATATTTGCAACTTTTTACTGTTATGCTTCGTGCTTTCGTTGAAGAATGAAAGCGTTGAAAGAAATTCATATTAATTGAAATATCTTTCAATTTCGAGAGGAGTGTCCGTCTAAGACAGCATTCACTCCACACGTTAATATGCTTAGATGGCTGTTATACCCCATTCGAGTGAGCCTTCGAGGGGTAAACGTAAAAAATGTGCTGGTCATTGCGTACAGGAAAGTATAAAAAAAAAGCAACACGTATACGCAACGTAACACATAAAGGTGAAGATTATAGCTATAGAGTACACATACATACATATAACATATATAATGATGACTCTGCAGAATGTGTGTGTGTGTGTGTGTGTACGCACTTGACGCAGTGCTGAACTCGTTCGAAGGCATTTCTATATATGACCCATATACGTCCATCTCCGGCAATGTTCTGCTGCCATGCACTTGACACACACGACGCTACAAAACTGACTGTCTATGCAGACAGCCAGCGACGCGTCGCTGATCAACTATGCAAATGACACACATTCCCCCCCGTTCTATACACACTCTCTGCGCCCTCTTCCCTCACTCGCTTTTACACCTTGACAGGCGAACATTCAGCTGGGAATATTCATTGATTTTTTTTTTTTTTTTACTATAGTAATAGAAAATGGATTCGTCGTGGATTCTTTTGAAGGTTGCTAACCTTCAAAAGCGTTTTTTTTTTGTACGTAAGTGTTGCAACTGAATTGCATATAAAATCTCTTGGGATTGCATTTATTTATTTGTCAATTCAATAATCAATTTATTGATGCATTTGTTTCTTATTCATTTCAGATATTTTTTGGCTTGATTTTCATCAACATTTCCGAAAGGTAAGCAAAATAGTTTATTAACTTATTTGATTTTCCTTTATGCTTTTCAACAACTTTAAGAGTTAATATTCACAATGATTAAATAATTAAAATTAAATAATAATTATTTATTTAAAATCAGTGGGAAATTATCATAGTATTTTTATATTATCATATACATATTATAAATTATCATAGCAGCACTTTCAAAAATTCTTTTGCTACAAGGCTTAATATAACATCTCAATATAGTTTGCGTTATATTATGAAATAACTAAATTACCATATACCAAAAAATGCTTTTGGTATGTATTAGTATTTATTGTTAGATTAGATGATCTACTTCAACTAGTATGTTTTTGGTTGCTAGTTTGGTATATTTTATATATAATGGTATTCATTGGTATATTAGTTTGATATACTTAAGGAATAATCCCGAAGCAAATATTGGTATTTTTTTGGTATACTCGTTTAGTATATTTAAATTTGTATTTTATTAAGAAATACTAACTTACTATATACCAAATAAAGCTTTTGATATATATTAGTATTTTTTGGTATATTTTATATATATCGATATTTTTGCTTACTAGATTACCATATCTTAAGAATAATGCCGCAGCATATATTAAGAAATACTAACTTACTATATACCAAATAAAGCTTTTGGTATATATTAGTATTTTTTGGTATATTTTATATATGTATATCGGTATTTTTGCTTACTAGATTGGCATATCTTAAGAATAATGCCGCAGCATAGATTAGTATATTTTTGGTACACTAGTTTGATATACTTTAGGAATAATCCCGAAGCATATATTGGTATTTTTTGGTATACTCGTTTAGTATATTTAAATTTGTATTTTATTAAGAAATACATACTAACTTACTATATACCAAATAAAGCTTTTGGTATATATTAGTATTTTTTGGTATATTTTATATATATCGATATTTTTGCTTACTAGATTGCCATATCTTAAGAATAATGCCGCAGCATATATTAGTATATTTTTGGTATATTAGCTTGGTATATTTTCGGAACAATTCCGCACTGCTTTCCTTCTATAGTTGAAATGGAAAGCATGTATCTCACAGTCGAGCACACTCGATTTTAGTTTTCTTACTTAGTTTTCTGATTTTTCAATTGTCTATTCAATAATTCGAAAAATCATAAACATGTTTACAAAAGTCGCGAATTCTTTGATCTCTAACTTTATAAAACGCCCGCAACGAAGCTAGACACAATTAGCATATTGTGTAATTGTCGCGTTTATAATCCACACACAAAGTGGGTGACTAGACAGAGACAGAGAAGGGAGGGTAGCGAGTGAAAGGGAGAGGAAGGGAAAGTGGAGGACATTTAGCATGACAAATCTGAGGGCACTTTATATATTAAAGCATTTGAAGTGCGGCACATTAAGTTCTTGCAACGAGCCATGCGACAAGTTGAACGCGGCCACTTGCTGTGCCCCAGACTAGAGTCTACAGCTATCTCCCTCTCTCTCGCACTGGCCCTATCTCTGTCTCGCTCGACGCAAAGCAAACAACAAACAACAGACAAATGCGTTGTCCGGTGGCGCCTAATTTGTTTTTCTTTCGAGTTTAATTTGAAACCTGCACAACGAATTCCACGTCCACGTGCAGGCGACAACAACAACGTAGAGGAGGGGAGAGAAGGGAAGAGGGAGCAGAAGGAGAGAGGGAGACGGCACATTGGACGCATCAGCAACAGTTTGTTTAGTGCCAAAGACCAAAAGCAAATTTTGCTGTTGTCTCGCTGCTGCTGCTTCTTCTTCTTCTTCTGCTCTTTGTTGTTGTTGTTGTTGGGGAGTGAGGCGAACAAAACAAAAAACAAGAAAGCGCTGAGCTTGGAAAATGTGTTTATTTAGGATAACTTGACTGCTTCTTCTTCTGCTTCTGCTTCGCTTTCGGCTGCTTCAGCCTCGCCTCATTGTTGTTGTGTGTGCCAGTTGACAATTCTTGCAAAGAGAGGAAGCACGGGAGAGGGGGTGGGGGGGGGGGGGCGAAGTTGGTCGCTTGACTGTGCAGACAATGGGCACTCGACTGCGCGCACCGTGGACACAAAGCGCATTACGAACGAGCGCCCAAAAAAAGAAATGAGAAAAGAACTGTGTATGAAAAGGGAGCAGAACAACAACAGCAACAACAACAACAAAGCAAAGTCGCGACCCGCTGTTAGCTTCCCCTCCCCTTTCTCCTTCACTTCTCCTCTCCCACCACCACGCACCTTGCGCTCCACTCAAAACAAAAAAAAAACGGGACCTCAGCAAAGCTGCTTTAAGCAAATTGTGCGACCTTTGCTTTTGTTGCCGCCATCTTGTTTTTGTTGTTGTTGCTGCAGTTATTGTTGTGGCAAATTAATAAGCAGCTGGCAGCGCAGTCGCGTCGCATAAATCAACAACAAAATAAAAGTGGGCAAAAAAAAAAAAAAGTGCGCGCTAAAAGAAATCACAGTAATTAATTAATGAGTGCGCGCGTGTGTGTGTGTGTGTGTGTGTGTGTGAGGGGAAGGAGAAGTGGAAGTGGAAACTCGGTTTTAGCTGTAGGTTGTTGCCTCATAAATTAATTGCCGCCTCTGGGACCACGCCCACAGCCACTTAATCAGAGATTTTTCCACAACGCCTTTTCATTTCATTTGTTTGTGCTTGTGTATTTAATTTTATTTGCAGTTCCTTCTGCTTTATTTTTTTTTTGGTTTTTTTTTTGCCTCACTCACTGTACCAAAACATTAATTAAAAAGTCTAGCATGCAGTCAGTCAGTCAGTCATTCGGTCAGTCTGCAACCCTTTTTAAGCTGCTTCGCTGACAGCAGCTGCCTGCTATGAAACGCGCGCTGCCTTTGAAGCTTTAAGTTCAACCTCAACTTGACACAATTCGCACAAAGAAAAAACACAGAGAGAGAGAGATGCACAAAGCAGCTCAAGAACAAGAGTGAAATAAGTTGAAGAGTATAGTTTGCTCGACTAAGAGATACCCTGCTTTTAACACTGACTAATCAGTTTTGCAGTTTTCGTTGTAAAGTTAACAGATCTAGAGATAGAGAATGGAAAGTCCGGCAGAATGAATAAATAATAAGTGTGACCACTCAAACCAGCTGACAGTGTGGTCGCGACCGATTGTTATCGATAGCGACAAAGTCGGTATATTGTGCGTGTGACCTTGTGACACGCACAGTCACACTGATCTAGCTTTCTTCCTCGGCTTGGTCACACTGCTTCTTTTAGTGCTTTTTTGGCATTATCATATGTTCTACATTCTCTGTGCCCAAGACAAGTGTCTTTTCTTATTATAAAAAAGTAAAAGTGAAATAAAAATTGAATTTAAAATTAAAAGTGAAAGTGTTTACTTAATCTCGACGCCAGCCCGATATATCAATAAGTATAACTTATAAATAATATGTCTTGGCTTGTTAAATAATAATAAAATGCAATAAACAAAAGCACTACAAGAAAAAAAAATGGTGTAAATCATAATAATAATCAAAATAATAATAAAATGAAATACAAAAATTAAATATATAAACAAAAGAACTATAGGAAATAACAAAATTTAATAATAATAAAAAAAATATAAAATTCAGTAAAGTGATGTGTAAGAGTTAAGATAAACATTTAAATAATGGTAAGCATTTACAGTTTTCGCAGCTCTTTCATAAGATTATTTCCTATAATATCAGATAACTACCTATGTTATTTGTTTATTAAACAATTAACAAATCTACAGTCAAGTGTTCTCGATTGGAGCTATTTAATGAAAGCAAACTGTGTGGTATTCATTTTTAAATATACCCAATTAATATACCGCAAAAATACTAAAAATATACCAAAGCCTATATTTGGTATATTAGTATACTACATGCGAAATATACAATAGAGTGTAAAATACACCAGATTGTCAACCAAACCAACTTAGATCCGTAATAAGACTAAATTCATAATCTTAGAAATCAAAATGCATAATATTTTCGCAATTTTCATTTTGATAATGAATGCATATTAAGAAATAGAAGATTAAACATCTTTATAAATATTTATGAAGACTGTTAATTAGCATAACATTAGTTCAATAAGGTTGTAAATGCATTTTGGAAACAAAGATTTATCAGGTCTGCGAACTAATTGCAAAGTGGCTAAAGCAAAAGCACCAAAGAAGAAGAAGAAGGAAAGGAAGATCATTAGCGGCAACTAATTGGCGAGATACGTCAAATACTTTTTGGCTAATCCTAAATCATCGGCAGCTTGCTTCAGTTTTATACAGTTGCTGCGGCAGGTGGCAAGTGGCATGTGGCAGGTGGCAGGTGGCATCCTCTGGCTGCCACATCGACTGCTTTAGCTTTGAGTTATGGCACACATGTGGCAGCTGCCTCGAGCCTCCAGCCACCTGCCTCAACTCGAACTCGAACACGAACTCGAACTCCTTCATCTTCATTTCCATTTCCATGTGCAATTTTCTACGCTGACCGTTGGCAAGAGACTTTGCGTGTATGTGTGTGTGTCCATGCAAAAATCTGACACGCATAAATTCTCTTTCTCTCTGTCTCTCTCTGTCTCTCTTTTTCTCCGTGTCTGAAAAAGTGGCAAGTGCCGTTGGTGGAACGGCGGAAACAGCCACGGAAACGGAAACAGCGTAAACGGAAGCGCATGTCTAACAAGTTGCTGAAAGCGATTTCAGTTCTGGCGGCAAATGTGATTAGTCCACACGGCAAGTGGCCATCAGTTTGTGCCTCGACTCGAACTTGCCACATGTGGCGTGCTTAAGGATGAGGGCAAACAATCTTTGCTAAAGCTCATACACATATGCCACACGGATTTGGGATTGAGGATTGCGTTTATGGCACAACTTGCGACAAAATGTTGCCAAGACGTCGCCGTCGTTTGGTTTCATTCGTCGCAAATCCTTTTGCTGCTCTCTCACTCTCTCTCTCTCTCTCTTTCTGCTATCAAATTGGGTTGTATGCTGTTAACATATCTGACATCTAACCAATTAGCTGTTGTCGATAGTCTCGTGATAACGATAGTAATTTTACTTTGTACCAATATCATTACTTATTCATGTCAGCGCTAAGATATAAAATACTCTATATTAGCTATTCAAGTTTAGTTGGTATAGCAAGCAAGCTTCAAACTATTTAATATACTCAATTGAGTGAATTCGATAGTAGCACTATCGATAGTAATGTACCATTGACTTATTTACAGTTAATTGCTTAATATATGTTGATAAATGAGCTAAGCTAACTTAGATGGTATAGCTATAAAGCTTGGGCTTCTAAGATATGCTCATTTAGTTGTTATCGATAGTAATATGATCGATAGTAATTATTTGCTAAGCCTCTAACTGGTGTATTTTATATTAGAATAGTATTTCTATTCTTTTGCATTTTAATGTATAGCAATTACATATTATATTTTATTATTAAATTGCACTCTGTATAGAGTTTTAGTTTGTTAAAAATTAATAATCGATAATAGTTGATTGAAGTTGATTGATAAGTTTTGCATAGTTAATAATGTTACTATGTAGAGAAGTAACAATGCGTTCAAATTGTGTTTATCGATAAATTATGTATCGATAACAAATCGATATTTACCTATCGATAATTATATGGTACTATCAATATACTTGTATCGGTAAATCACATATCGATAAAGAAAACGAAATTTACCTATCGATAACTAGATAGTATTATCAATACCTATCGAGAACTAGATAGCATTATCAATACCTATCGATAACTACAAATCACTCTTCAAATATTTCCCCTTTACAGAGTATCTAACAGTCGCGCAACTGCTTATTAGCCACATCCTTTGACTGTCGTTGTCCTGGTTGTTATTGTTGTTGTTCGAGGCTTTAGTTGTTTTTTGTCGTTGTCGTTGTTTCTTTCGCTCTCCTCCGTGTTTTTGTTGTTTACCTATTTTCGCAGTGTTTAGCCAACATCGCATAAAAATAGCACAGCAGCAAACGCAGTCGACGTCGTCGTCGCAGCTGGCGTCGCAGTCACTCCATTGCATTATGCGGTTGTCGCCTGCGGTCGCTCTTTCTCTTTCTCAGTCTCTTTCTCTGTCTCACTCGCACATGCTTGCGTTGCGGTTGCCGTCTGCGTAAAGGCTTAAAGTATTACAGTTACAGTTACCCAGAGTCAGTAGCCCAGTATCCCCCCCTCCCTCCGCCCCTCCCGCCACGCCCTTGCGCTAGGTAAGCCAAATGTTGACGACAACGTTTTGCAGCTGCTTTTGGATTTCGCTTTTCTCTCTCTCTCTCTCTTCGCTTTGCTCAGCGCAATATGAGCAACTTTTTGTTGTGTGTGTATGTGTGTGTGGGTGTGTTTGTGTGTTCACAACAAATTGCTGTAAGCTGTGAAACTAATCCGAGCAGTTCTTTTTTCCTCCCTCGCCCTCATTCTCCTCGCAGTTGACTGCTGAAACTACTTTAGCGGATTACTTTTGGATATTTTTGTTGTTTGGCAACAGGCGACCATTTGACTTGCTTATAAATAGTTTGCTCTTTCTTGCTGTTTGCTCCTCCACCGCGCCTACTCCTCACACTCTATCCGTCTCTCTCTCTCCCTCACTCTGTTGATTACGTGCCGCCTCGTTTCGTGCAATTTTCGTTGCATACTTTTTAGCGGCTGCTAATAAGCACCTAAGCGATTTCTTTCTTGTTCGCTCGCTGCAATTTACACACAAAAGGCGGTCACACTGAACTCGCTTAAATACTGTTTTCCTTTCGCTACTCTATGTGCAATTTTTCGCTCGCTCATTTTCATTCTTTTTTTATTTGGTAAAAATGTAAAAATGTAAATTATCGAAATTGTTTGACCGCATTTTGTTGAGCGTGTTGTCGTTAGCCAAAATTAACCCAAGAAGCACAAAATGTGTTCTACTAAACTGGTCTTCAAGCACATTTTCAGCTACAGAAATCTAGTTTTAGTTAACAAATATAAATGTAGTTGAAGAGAATAAATAATTGACCATATTTTAGAGAGTATGAATAACGAAATTGTTTTCATAAATTTATTAGAAATATATTATATTATATTATTTTATAATAACAAAAAAGTTTTCATAAATTTACGAAAATATAAATATATGATGCAGATAATTATAGCTAGAGTTGTCACACTCTAAAATAAATCTTTTGAGTTGAGAAGAAAGCGAACTACTTATTCGCAGTAGTTGCATAAAACATTAAAATGCGAAATAATTGCCAATAAAACAAATATTCGCAGTAGTTTCATAAAACATTCAAAATTAATTCCATAATTATAGAAATAATACGTTTTACTAATGCATTATTAACATTCTCCATTTCTGCTAATTAAAGTTTTTACGTTAAATGCATTTTACGCTCCTAAGAATTCTCAGTACTTTATGCCTGATACTACATTCAATAGTTCAGCTATAAAACAGTTTAGCTATAAACCATAAATGCAGAAATATACCAAAATTATAGTATATCCTCAAAAGGTATATATCATTAAAGCATATTTATCACGTGTGTGTTTTTTATGGCCACAACTCGCTTGCTCACTTTTGTCAGGCAAAAAGTATGTGCCCCAAAAAGTGTGCTATGAAAAAAATGCATTCGAAGTGAATTGAATTATTGCTGCAGCGTGCATTTAATTGCTGCAGGGTATCTGTGCGTCGACTAAACGGCAAATGTTGTCAGCTGGCTGGCTGGCAGTTGTTGGCTTTCGGTTTATCAAGTTGGCCACAAATTGTGTAAATAGCGCAAAGGAGGTTGGTCGCCTTATCGCTTTGACTGTCAATGCCAAAAAGCGGCAAAATGCAACCACAACAAGAACCACAGCACAGCCACAGGTAACGGTGGGGAGGGGGAGCGAAGAGGAGGAGTAGGAGCAGGAGGAGGGGCAGCTTGTGCTATGTTGTGTATTTTTTTTTTTAACTGTTATCCATGTGATGATGACAGCTCAAGTTGTTGTCGTTGCCATTGTCGCTGTCGCTGCTGCTGTTTGCTGTGAGCTTTCCGCCATGCCACGCCCCTTCTTTTCCTCCTCCCCCTCCTGCTGCCTCCGCTCGAAGCTCGACGCTTTGCCGTTTCGCGTTTGCTTTCAATTTCATTTTGTGCATTTCCGTCAAGCGGAAATTCGCGTAAATTTGCCGGCATGTCCAATGGGGCTATCATGAGGTAGGTGTATGTATGTATGAGTGTGTAGGTGTGTGTGTGTGTGTGGCGTGCTTGGGCAACGTGGCTGTTACTGTTGCTGTTGCCGGAAGCTGTTGCAAGTCTAGAAACAAGTGCCAAATGCCGGAAGCCCATGGCATACTTGGACCTGTGCGACAATTGTTTGAAACAGGCACAAAACGACACAGCAGCAAGAATGCCACAAGGAGAGAGAGAGAGAGAGAGGGAGGTAGAAGAAGAGATGGGAAGAGAGGAGGAAATAGGAGAGAGCGAGTGGCAAAGTAGGAAGAAAGAGAGAGAAAACTGTTTGCAATGAACGGCAGACAAATGCAATTTAGTAGACCGCCTGGGGAGAATATGAAGTAGGGAGGGAAAGACTTGCAGGGAGAAGAAGGAAGGGAAATGATGGCAAAAGCAAAGCAAAAGCCTGGCCAGCAATAATGCTCGAACTGATGCTGATGCTGATGATGTTGCCCCCTCTCCATTCTCCACTCTCCACTCTCCATTCGCGTCCCTTTTGCGAGTTCAATGAACCGCACGTAATATTGTTTGCTTGATTGGACAGCTGGAGCAGCAGATCTTAAGTTTGTCGTCATCAGGCACAACGAATGTTGTAAGCTTCTGTTAAACAGTGTTGCAAAGTGCCAACAGATTCGAGTTCAATCTTTAAATGGGAAATTCAACGTTGAATTGAATCTGTGAAGTGCAGCAAACTAGTTTTAGTTTTCTTGGCCTTAAATTTGCTTTATTCATTTCATTTTTTTATTGTGTATCGCAAAAAGGTTTTACTTCATAAGTTTATACTTTCCTTTTGCTCTTCTGTTAATGTTTTTGTATCTGATAATTATTATTACTATACTTATGTAGCTTTTAATTGCTTTTAGTTTTCTTTTTTTCTTCTTATTTATATTGTTTTTTTACGATTTTAGCTGCTTTGGCTGACAATCTGGTATATTTTTACTTCTATTGTGTATTTCGAATGCAGCGCTTTAACGATATACCAAACATGACTCTCGGTATATTTTCTTATTTCGAATGTTGTACTATATCAATATACCAAATATAACCTTCGGTATATTTTTAGTATTTTTGCAGTATGATGTATATTTCGAATGTTGTACTATATCAATATACCAAATATGACCTTCAGTTTACTTTTAGTATTTTTGTGGTATATTAGTTAGTATATTTTTAGAATAATACGAACAGTTTTGCTTTCATTTGGAATGAATGACAATCTGGTATATTTTTACCTCTATGGTATATTTCGAATGTATCACTTTAACGATATACCAAACATGACTCTCGGTATATTTTCTTATTTCGAATGTTGTACTATATCAATATACCAAATATAACTTTCGGTATATTTTTAGTATTTTTGCAGTATGATGTCTATTTCGAATGCTGTACTATATCAATATACCAAATATTACCTTCAGTATATTTTTAGTATTTTTGTGGTATATTAGTTAGTATATTTTTAGAATAATACCAGCAGTTTGCTTTCATTTGGAATGTACGACAATCTGGTATATTTTTACCTCTATTGTGTATTTCGAATGTAGCGCTTTAACGATATACCAAACATGACTCTCGGTATATTTTCTTATTTCGAATGTTTTACTATATCAATATACCAAATATGACTTTCAGTATATTTTTAGTATTTTTGTGGTATATTAGTTAGTATATTTTTAGCGAGTATCTCACAGTCGAAAAAACTTGACTGTAGCTTACTTAATTGCTTAATTATGTTTGAATTTAGGATCTATAGTATTTATATTATTTATATTATATTTCTCTATTCCCCTCCTCTGTGGCTCTCCCTTAGTCATCCTCTCAGTTTCTCTTTCACCTGATATCATCTCATCGCTGTTGAGCTGATTAGATTAGATTTTTCGTTACATATCGCTCAGCTGGAATTTGAACCGGGTTTTTGCACCTCAGACAAAACACGCATTCATATTCGCTACTTTCTTCGTCGTTCTCTGATGGGCTGATGAATGTTTTACACTGACCCTTTCATTGATTCCTTTGTGATTCCCTGACTTGAGCCTAACTAGCCTTAGTCTCTACCTTTCTTCGTTGTGTTGTTTTTTCCCCTTCCGGATTTTGTACCTCCGAGTTTACTTCCTTTCAGCGTGAATTCCCCTTCCACTTGGGTCCGGCAACGGCAATCCACTCAATTTTTATTCGTTATTTTGCTGTTAGCTCAAGTAATCGAGTCTCGTTTTCGTTTTCGTTCTCCCCTTTCTCTGGGTTCCCCTAAGCACTGCGTAAGCTCTGCCTTATTCTCGTTTTTTTTTTTGTTCTATCGTCTTTATCCATTTATGCCCAATTTCATTTGCGTATTTCCATTTTGCGTTTTTATGCCATCTACGTTTTCTACGCTCTCTGTTATGATGAAGTGATTGAAGTGTGTGCGGCATCCAACTCGTGTCCACTTCAATGGCCACGGGGCATGCAACACAGCAAGCAGCAGCAGCAGCAGCAGGAGTCGTCGACGTGTTGCTATTTGCTTATTTATATTTTCGGTATTGTTTTCTACTCCCCCTCGTCCTCTTCTTCTTCCCCTTCTTCTTTTTTATGATTTCCCTCTTGCTTTTTTTTTTGTTTTGTTTGGTTTTTATGTCCATTGCGTGCTAATTGGCCACGTGATGGCGACAAATCGAGTTTAAGTGGCCGACGACCTTATTCTCATGCAATTAAATTCTATTCCTGTTTGCCTAGTTTCCCTCTCCCCTCTCCCCTCCTTTTCTTACTGCTGCCACCTGCTGACTGCTTCCTGTTTCCTACTTCCTGGTTTCCATTGCCAATTACTGCAGCTCCCATGCGATTTGAACAACTCGCAATACACGACAGAGATTTCGCTTTGACATTCCAGTTAAACCAATTCTTCATGATATTCTCTCTCTCTCTCTCTCTCTCTATGTTGGTCTTTTATTATACTGCTTTCTATTAGCTTCCCCATTTCCTTTGCTTTGATTGATATCGTAAAGTCGAAGGAAAACAACAGAGCAGAAGCTTAGTTGAGCAGTTTAATCATAACGTAAAAGTGAGAAGCAAAATTGAGAAACTATGACGAAAAACTAATGAAAGAAACTTAAACAAAGACTATAAAAGGGAATCTAAAAAAAGAAGCTTAAGCGAAAAGCAAAGCCTAATAGAATAGTTAAAGCGAGAAATTCAATTGAAAAGTAGAAAGAATAAGCAAATTGATTAAACGAAAGGGAAGACTAAGTTAAGAAGTAAAAAGCAAGAAACAAAACGAGATGGACAGCGAAAAAAGAGAAAAGAGAAAAGAAGAGAAGAAAAGAAAAGAAAAGAAAAGAAAAGAAAAGAAAAGAAAAGAAGCAAAACGGGAATAAAAGCGAGAAGAAGAATGATAAGCAAAGCGAGAAGCAAAGGGAGAAGCAAAGTGAAAAAGAAAGTGGGAACCAAAGCGGGAAGGAGAATGAGAAGCAAAGTGAGAAGAAAAAGGAGAAATAAAGCGAGAAGGAGAATGAAAAGCAAACCGAGAAGAAAATCGAAAAGCAAAGCAAGGAGGAGAATGAGAATGAGAAGCAAAGTGAGAAGAAAAAGGAGAAATAAAGCGAGAAGGAGAATGAAAAGCAAACCGAGAAGCAAAGCGAGAAGAAAAGCGAAACGCAAAGCAAGGAGGAGAATGAGAAGCAAAGTGAGAAGAAATCAATAAGAAAAGCGAGAAGTAAAGAGAGAAGCAAAGCGAGATCCAAAAGCAAAAATCGAAAAATAAAGCAAAGTGAGAAGTGTAAGAGAAACAAATGAAGTAAAAGAGAGATCAATATAAAAGCGATAAACTGAGCGAGTTCTGCTTTCGCCTGCTCATTATTTTGCAACTTTACTTCCATCTTTAATCAAGCATATGCTTGCAGCTTCTTCTTTCAACACCGCTGACCTCTCAGTCAGCGTTTGTCCGAGCTCTATGCGCGGTTTCCGTTTCGCTGACTTCCTCCGCCCATCTGCTTCCTCATCTGCTTCCCAATCTGCTTCCTCATCTGCCCTCAGGCCCAGCGGCAGCAACCCCATTCTGCTGCCTAGAAACTATTTCTATCTCACACTGTGTGTGTGTTGTTGCTTTTTTTAAATGTATGCCAAGTGGCAAAGCCGCGGAGGCTTCGCATAATGAGCCACTGACTGCGCTCCATGGGCGACAATTGTGTTGACCTTGGTGGCAGCTAAAACTGCGAATATGAAATAGCAACAGAAACAGAAACTGAAACAGAAACAGAAACAGTTGAAGCTCAGCACCTCATTCCCTTCGCGTCGGTTGGACCCTTGAGAGATGCGGCACACATTCATTATACCCGCTACCCATAGGGTAGAAGGGTATTATAACTTTGTGCCGAGAGGAAATGTATGTAACAGGTAGAAGGAGGCATCTCCGACCCTATAAAGTATATATATTCTTGGTCAGCATCAATAGCCGAGACGATCTAGCCATGTCCGTCTGTCCGTCTGTCCGTATGAACACCTAGATCTCAGAGACTATAAGAGATAGAGCTATAATTTTTTTTCGACAGTATTTGTTATGTTCGCACGCAGATCAAGTTTGTTTTACATTTTTGCCACGCCCACTTCCGCCCCCGCAAATCAAAGAAATCGATTAAGAAGCGTAACTTTAGAGCTAGAGCTGCGAAATGTATGTTTGGAATGTACAATAATATCTATAGTAATTGTGATTCCTGAAAATTTGGTCGCAATCAGATAAAAATTGTGGAAGTTATTAAAGAAATAGTTTTGTATGGGCAAAAACGCCTACTTACTAGGGTCTGAGTTGCTTTGGCTGACAATCTGGTATATTGTGCCGTCTATGGTATATTTTCAATGTGGTACTATATCGATATACCAAATATATCATTTGGTATATTTTTGTATTTTTGGTATATTTTGAAAAAATACCGCGGGTATCTCACAGTCGAGCACACTCGACTATAGCTTTCTTACTTGTTTTTATGTTGATGCCTCGCACAGTTTCCATAATTTCGCAACAACCAAAACGAAACGAAAAAAAAAGAAAATCAAGCGGGTAATGAAATAGAATGGAATGGAACGTCAACGATGCTATCATTAAGAGCTTTACGCCAAGCGTCGACAATAAAATTAATTAAAATTCAATAAATTGACGCACAAAACTGAAAACTGAAACATTCAACCGTTCAACCGAAGAGGCAGGGGAGGAAATTGTAGGGTTGCCAAATGGATTCACGTTTCAATGCTCTCCCCTGCTCCTTCTCCCCGTTCCCCATTGGGATCACTTTCGAGAGTCGACGCTGGGTGTCAGCTTATGTTAATGCTCAATTACAATTGTTGTCCTTGTTTGAGTTTCCGCTGAAAATTGTATTCCCAGTCCTGGGGAGCGAGGAGAAGTTTTTGTCAGTCAAAGCCAAACTCCCCATCGACATAAAGAGAGAGAGAGAGAGAGAGAGAGAGAGAGAAGACTCACACACACACACAGATGGATACAGAATGAGAATGGGAAGCGAATTGGAGGTGCAAATTCATTTACATTTAGCGCTGAAAGTGAATCCGATTGGGGACATTCATTTATTGCCATGACGCCATGGAGATGAACAGATGAACAGCAAAACAGCAAAATAGCAAAAGCGCCTAATTGGCTTTGGTTATTAAACTCGGAAATGGCTTTTCATTTATTTGCGTTGCGTTTCGCTGCGCTGCGCTGCGTTGATCAATGATTGAATCAATAATGCGCAAACAAATACAGACAGACAGCAAAAAAAAAAAAAAAAAATAGGTCTAATTACAATAATATCACCGCATCACATATTCGAGTCGATTGCAAATTCAATTACGTCAAATTTCGCAGGGCGCAGCATTTCAATAATGATAATGTGCCATGGAGATTTAATGGCGAAATTGCAAATTTATGCGTATCGGGCATTGAGAATGCAATTAATTAACTGGATATTGCGTATCCACAACAAAATTGCCATTATTTTCGAAAATATTACGAGTATGCATAATCAACAAGTTTTTGCAAAGCAAATGCTCGAGAGAACTTCAATTGCGATCGAAAAGTGCGCTTTGTTTGCCTTGCTTTTGCTGACAATTCGGTATATTTTATACTATATGGTATATTGATTTCAATGTAGTAATTCATCGATAAACTAAATATAGTCTTTAGTATATTTAAGCATTTTTCAGTAAATTTATTTGGTATATCTATGCAGAACAATATATTTTGTAGTCTATATTTTGAGTGTAGTATTTTATCCATATACCAAATACAGGCTTCGGTATATTTTTCCATTTTATAGTATATTAATTTGGTATAATTTGGTATATTTGGCATGTTTTGAATAAAGTCATATACCATACATTGACTTTGGTATATTTCAGTATTTTTCGATATATTCATTTAGTATATATTCAGATAAATATACTCTATTGTATATTTTAAATGTTTATTTATTTATAAATATTAATAGTATGTTTTAACATATTTTTGGTATATTATTTTTGTATATTTTAAGATAATAAAATCTATTGTATATTTTCAAAGTAGTATTATAGCCATATACCAAATGTAATCTATGTTATATTTTAGTATTTTTGGTATATGTTCAGAATAATATAATTTGTACTCTATACATTTTGAATGTAGTATTATATAGGCTTTGGTATATTTGAGATTTTTTGGCTATATTAATTTGGTATATTCCTTTTTGTTTATTTAATTAAATTTATTGCCAAATATATTTCCATTTCCATATTCCATTCTATTTTTTGGTATATTTTTAGCATATTTTCGGTATATATTTTATATTATTTTACACTTTCTCCCTTACTTATTTTAATAGTAAATCACTGAAATATATTTAATGAAATTCAACGCTAAATTTTGTTCTTCTTCTTTACTCTTATGCAAAATCTCATCCATTTATTATTTTCTCTTTTTTTATTTCAACAGCAAACATCGTAAGCTTGCGTTGCTTTGGTAAGTCAATTTTTGTGCTTTTGTTTTTATTAAACGTCAGTTGCATAATGCTAAACAAATTTTATTACAAATGCAAATGCAAAGAAATATTGTAGCTTCCACCTCTGGCATAGTTTAGAATTTCAAAGGGAAATTATTAGGAATGTTGTGGATTAGTCAAGGTCCTGTTTTTTCCCCTTTCATTGCCTCCTTTTGCCCCCCGCTTTGGCACATTTTATTGTTGTCCGTTTCTGTATCAATTTTGTGCGCACAAAGTCTTCTTTTTTTTGTTTTGCATAGTTTCGCTAGTTCATTGTTATTTATAAATTACGCCCATCGAGCCGTCGCCCAATAAATTCACCACGTCATAGACACAACACGCTAACACTTCCCCTTCTCCTGGAATACGCCTACACTTGAATGTGTGTGTGTGTGTGTGTGTGTTAGAGAGTGTGGCAATTGCGGGCAATAAACAAAACACTCAGCAATGCACAGGTAATAAACAATACGAGGCAAAAACAAAGCAAAGCAAAGAGTTGAGCCTGATAGCAACAAATTATTATTTTCCAAGAGGGAAAATACGTATTAAAACAGGGCAGAAAAAAAAACTGCATACAAGTAGAGCAAAGGCGTAGGCCAAGTGCTTTTAGGAGGCGTGGCAGGAGCTACAAGGTGATCTACCTTATGTTGTTGTTGTTATTGTTGTTGCAAATACATTGCCAGCAAATTGAATTGTTTGTCATAGGGCAAAAAAGGAGGAGAAATGTAAGGAGAAGGAGAAAGGAAGGGGAGAGCGAGGCAGCTGACGAAATCAACAAGCAAGCAAAGAGCTCTGTGTGTATGTGTGTGTGTGTGTGTGTGTGTGTGTGTGTGTGTGTGTGTGTGTGTGTGTGTGTGTGTGTATGTGTGTGTGTGTGGCAATTCGAAGGAATGTGCGTGGGAGCGTGTCCTTGTGGCAACAGTTGGCCCAACGAGCCAACGCTGTTTGCCTCACATTTCGCTGCACACACACACACACATATCCCCTTCCCCCCCTCCCCTGCCCAGTCTCTCCCCTCTCAGCGAACAAAGTTAGCAAAACCAAAACAAAGCACGCAGCAAAAAAAAAAACTGGAAAGAGCACAAAAAACAAAACACAAAAAAAAAAAACGAAATTCTTTGACAACAACAAGGAAAAAGGAAATTGAAAAGCCTGCAAATGGTGTATATGCGAGTGTGTGTGTGTGTGCAGCTGACTGCCAGTCTCTTCAGTATGTGTATAATATTGTCACACACACACACACACTCACACACAGAGACACAGTCACATGAGCTGATTGTGGCACATATTGCTGCAGCCTCGTCTCAGTTTCGATTTGCGAGTTTCAACAAAAAAAAATTGTTACTACAAACGCTTCTTTGCAGCTACCCTGTAAATGAGTGATGAGCGGGTAGTTTGAGTAGCAAAAGTTTGCAAGTTGTTTTCTATTCTTATTCTTATGTTGACTTTCATCGCTTTCCTCATTTCATTCAAAATATGTGTGTATAAAGTAGTTGCATTCAATTCAATTATGCGCTGACTTAAAAAGAGACTCTAACTTCAAAAAAAGGCGTTGACAGTGTGCCCAGATGAACATTAGTAGGGTTGCCATAAACAAATCCAACATTTGTATTATTAGTTACTAACTTGTCAGTTTAGATTGTTCGCAGTTCATTGATAAGGTCTTAAAGTTGTTGTCAAATATGTTTTTATATCAGCTGCAATCTTTTGAAGTATTTTGATAATAATTTATTTGTAAGTCTTTTTTTTACTACTTAAACTTATTAGCTTAAATTATTCTCAGTCCTTTTGCTAAAGACTTATTTGAATTCTGTCAAGTTGTGTCGCAAAAAGTCTTTATATCAGCTAAAATCTTTCAACATATTTCGATAATAAGTTTGTTAGTATTGAAATATATTCAGCTTAGCTATTTTTTGCTATAAACATATTTTAATGATCTCACTAACAAGCTCAGATCTTTCGCTGCATTGTTATTTCACTTACGTTTGCATTATGATATTTGTGCAAGTTAACATCTTAAAATTACATCCACCTGACATCTGAAATAGTTTTTATCGCTCAACTTTCAAAACGAAGATAGTAAAAGTTGCTTAAGAATTCTTAATACTTCTTCAACACAATTCTTATTTACAATACAGTATAATTCTTAAAATAAAATTCCTTATTTCAATAAGATGAGCCAGAGCTAAGACTAAAGCCTTCAAACTTTAACAAAAAATATCAAGTATACGCAGGGTCTAGCACACTCATCAGCAACGGATTCGTTCATATTTTTTGCGCTGTGCGTGTTTTTGTTTGTGTGTGTGTGTGTGTGTCGTTGTTTCGAATCAAATTTGTTGAGCATCAGACAGCAGCAGCAGAGAGCGAATCAGTCGCTTTCGACGCTGGCTAATTTGAAGCAAGGATCGCGCCTGAAAGTAGGCAACACTTTTTTTCTCCAAAACTTGTGCTGACGCCTTTTGTGCACTTGAAGCCAACATTTGTAGGTCTGTGTGTCATATGCTGGCCAAGGATTTGCAGCACACACACGCACACACACGCACACACACACACACACACACACACACACATACACACACACGCACACACATAAATACAGACACATTAGCACTGGTTAAAATAACAGAAAGCAAGTGGCGGCAAGTACGCAAAAAGCAAAAGTTCTGACAACAATAACCACAAGTGGATGCCACAGCTGGGCAGCAGCAGCAGCATCAAGCAGCAGCATTTTTTTGCGCCCTCTCTCTCCCTTCACACTCTTGGCCTTTCGTTGGTGGTGGGTGTGGCAGTCACCACGTTTTTTATGGCATTTTTAGTTCTATTTGTTTTTGCGGTAACAGTTGTCATAATATGGCCAACCATGATGCAGATAAAGTGAGGCAAGTGCAACGCTTTTGCGGCATGTGGCATGTGGAATTCGCAAAACGTTTTTCATGTTTGCCTCCGCTTCCCTTTCCTTCGTTTCGTTTCGTTTCGTTTCGATTCGTTATTTGAACTCGCTTAAAGCGCTGAATTTGCCGCACATTTATTATTAATGAACAACACACATTTCATTTGGATATTAAATGTGTTTCACTTATTCCCAACTGTTCCTCACGCGTGCGAATGTCTTAGGACACGTGCTTTGATTTAATTAAACAGAAAAACATTGAGAGGAACGATGCAAGTGGCACAAAGAAACGTCTGAAAATATTGTTGAATTTATATGCGGAAAACAACAGCGAAAAAACTTCGTTTTGGAACGATGGAATGAAACATACAACATAAAGTACTCGCTTTGATTGGGAGTGTAGCTATTAATGTGCATATATTAAAGATAATACAAATACAAAATATTTCCGGATGAAATTGTAAGAAGTGGAACGCTTTGGAAATGGAACATCAATTAAAGCCATTAAAAAAACGGCTAACGATAAGAAAAAGAACAGTGAAAACGGTATAAATATGGAACACAGACTTCGTTATTATAATAGATATTTATAAGAAAACGTTTAAAAAACAAGGAACAGTGGAAAGTGGAACAAATGTGGAATACAGACACATTAATAGCAAAACGATAAATGAAGGGAACTATAAGACAAGTGAAAAAGAAACATTTTCAATGACACAAAAAATTACTTTAAGGAACAGTGGAAATGAAACACACGTATCAAGCACACATGATTCGTAATAAGCTAAACTAAAAGAATAAAGTCAACAGTGAAAGGAAGACAAACATAAACGAGAATCTAAGAAAACTATAAGAAGAGGAACAGCGGAAATGAAACACATGTGAAAATGTAAATAATTGAGAGGCCAACAATCAGATTAAGGAAAACTGTAAGAACAGTGAAAAAGAAACAGTGGCAATTGCACATCAAATAACTATAAAAATAAAGGAACTGTGGAAATGAAACACATGTGTAAAGAAAAGATAAATCAGAATAAACTAAACTATAAGAAACAAGTAACAGTGGAAATAAGACAAAAAGAAAACTAGATATAAGAAGAGGAACAGAGTGGAAATGAAACACATGTGATACACAAACACACACACACACACTCACACACACAATACTAATAATGGAAATATAAATAATTGAGAGGCGAGCAATCAGAATAAGCAAAACTACACGAAAATGAACAGTGAAAATAAACATATTAATAATGGAAATATAAATATTTAAGACAACAATGTTAATCCACATAAGAAAAGTGAGTGTAATTCAAAACTGTGTCTGTTACACACACACACACACACACACACACACACACACACACAGCAAAATGGGAAATGAAACAAGATATTTATAGAAAGCATTTGATATGCAAAGTTTGTGCACAGTTGTGAGCAACAAATGTTACAGACACAGACGCAGATACAGATACAGATACAGAGAAGAGGCACGTAGAAGTGGAAGCTGACAGCTGAAATATCTTTTGGCCAAGATGTTGGTTGGCTAGAGATATGAATACAAATACAAAAACAAGTGAGAGTTACCGACGCACGTGTAATCTATGTAAACATGCAGCCTCAGCCTCAGCCTCAACTCGACTTTAATGTGAAGCCTTTTTACGCTGCGCATGGCCATTTAATATCATTTTCATTTACTAAGCTGTCTCACTGTCTGTCTGAGTGTGCATTAAGCATACGCCATGTGCAACCTGCCTGCTTGCCGCATATCATTTGCATTTGTATAATTAATCAGATTTTATGCGTATGCCAACGCATTATCCATTAGGTGGAAGGTGGAATGTGGAACGAGGAAGTTGAGAAGGTAAATCTGTTGCACAATTATGAAAAATGCTTTGTCTCGCTCGCACTTCCACTCCCACTCGCTGTCGTGTTTGAAATTTAATTAACAGTCTATTCAAAATGAAAAGTTTTTCGCACTTTTCTCCGACTTCCGTTTGCAAAGTTACCTGGAGAAATCGACAGACGACGAACAACGTGGCTGCTGAAAAGTTTTGTATCTGGGTATCTGGGTATCTGGTATCTGTGGCCATTTCCTGAAATAGTTGCTTAAATATGTTTGCGCATTTTGTTTGATCTGCGGCGCAAAAGTTTTTCCCCCCTCCACCTTCTCCATCACCGACAAAAACCGAAAAACTTTTCGCTTTTTCGTTTTTCAGTTTTCAGTTTTGCAGTTTTCGGTTTTCTGTGTTTTCATTTTCAATTCGTTTCGTTTTCGTATCGTTTGGTTTCATTTTCGTTGTGTAGTTTTTTTTTTTTTGGCTTTTCTTTTTCGCCCAAGCGAAAACATTTCAATAAAATCGTCGTCCCTGAGAAATGCAAATTAAAATTCATGAGGCTGCTGCTGCTGCTTGCTGTCTGCCAAGTGGCGCCACCTATTGTACGGCGGACTCTGACTTTAAACATTTGCGCTGACATATTTTGAAAGCCAGCGCAAGCGAGATAGCAATAGTACTGGGAGAGAGAAAGAGAGGGATGGAGAGATGAAGAGTCGCTCTCTAAAGAGTCATGCTTGAAAAATTCATAGCACTTGTTTGATGGGAGAGATGGAGAGACAGAGGGAGACGGGGAGAGAGCTAAACTTTTCCACATTGGCGCACAAAACAAACACAACACACACACACAGGTGTAGTTGTGGTGGCAACGTGGTTGTGGTGGAGAGGGAAGCAGGGGGGTGATGAGGGATTCCCCCCGGGCAAAGGCCAATTTTGAGTTTGAATATTTTAGCTGCTAATTAAAATGTATTCGCGGTTAACAAAACGCGTGCGCGTTACGTTCCCCCTCTTCTCCTCTCCCATTTCCTGTCCCTCTTTCCTGGCACACACAGCGAGCCCCCCTTTACCCCCCCGCGGTTGCTGGTACGCGGGCAACAGGCAAGAAAATTAGCTTAGCAAAAGTTTTTGCAGGCATCGACGTTGAAGCTGGAGCTTCAAATAAACACAAAATGTAATTGCATACGTTATGTGCAAGGATCAGAGAGGGGAGAGTTAGGAGTAGGGGTAGGGGTAGAGGTAGGGATGCAGGAGGAAGAGGAGGTGGGGCCATGACCAATGCCAATGCATTTACAGTTACAATTACAATTACAGCTACAGTTGTAGTTGCAGTTGCAGTTGCACTTGCTGAGCTGAGCTGCACATGCAACGACAAACAACAAACAAGAAAACGCCAGTTCAGGGGGGAAAGAGTAAGGGGAGGAGGCAAGGGGCAAGGGGCAACAGCAGCTGTCCACATGCTGTCGGAGAGTTGTGCACAACAATGCAACATTGAGATGGACATGGACATGGACATGGAACTGGACAGCCAAAATGTATAAGAAAGAGAAGGAGAATCAAGCGAAAGAGAGAGCGAGAGAAAGAGAGAGGGTGAGAGAGTGGGAGGATGGCAAACAGCACCTGCTGCATGTTGCATCATTTAACTACAAGCGGAAATGCGATGCCATATTGAATTTGCTAAGACAAAATGTCGTCCTGCCTGCAGAACAATACAACTCACACACACATCCACGCACACAAACAAACACTGAGATTACAAGCAACAACAACAACAACAACAACAAGAACAACAACGACAACGAGAACTCGTTGCAAGGTTAGATGAGAGTCGCTGCCTGAACTGGCTTTATGATGCTGTGTGTCTGTCCGCAATAATTATCAGAGTGCAAGAGAGTGCAAAGCTCAAGTGGAGCAGACAAATGCTTGTGGCCCTCTATAGCAGTGTGTGAGTGTGTGTGTGTGTGTGTGGGGCAGTCTTAACAAGCAACGAGTAACGAGCATTGGGTATCGAACTAACGAATGCGAGGAAACGATAATCGAGATAGCAGCAACACACAAGCTACACACTGACTTTGCTAATTTATGCTAGCATTTTGAAGCGATTTGAAGCGTAGCTAAAGAATTTATTCGTTTCATTATAACAACTGCAACGAGTAACGAGTATTGGATATCGAACTAACGAGACGATAATCGAGATAGAAGCAGCACACAAGCTGACTTACCTAAAATATGTGAGCATTTTAAGCAATTTAAAGTGTAGCTAAGGAATTTATTCATTGCTTTAAGACAATTGCAACGAGTAACGAGTATTGGGAATTGAACTAACGAATGAGTGGAGACGATAATCGAGATACAAGCAGCACACAAGCTCCACAAGCTGACTTAGCTAATTTATGCAAGGTCTTTGAGTGATTTGAAGCATAGCCAAAGAATTTATTTGTTGCATTATAACAACTGCAACGAGTAACGAGCTAAATCATCTAGCTTAACGAAAGTAAGGAGCGAGTATTAAAGTAGCGAGTATTAAAGTTGTGAGTATTAAAGTAATGAGTATGAGTCTCGAAGTAACGAGTAGGAAACTAACGAATTGAAAAGTAGCGAGTATTTTGCGATGCAGTGAGTGATTAAGAAACAATAAATAGATATTTGGCTTTATGAGCATTGGAAGTGAGTCAAGGTAGAATATATATGTAAGTGTGGCCCACTAAGCAGATAACTAACGAGTACAAATCAGCAAGCTTATAATTGAATATGTAATTATGTTTTATAACAAAGTATAAGATTGAATAGATTGAAAGGATAATAAAAGAAGACGTGAACGAGTAACGTTCTAACGAGAAAAAGAGAAAAGTAGCGAGTAACGTTTTAGCGAATCACATTTAGACGAGTTACGTTTAAGCGAGTTATGCTTTAACCAATAACTTTGAAGCCAATTAGTTATGCAATTCAACAAAACACGTTAAATCTAGTTAGGTTAAAGAAGAGGATGTTGGAATGAACGAGTAAACGAGCGAGCGAGAGAATGCAATGAATTCTTAAATAAAACTAACATTCCCATTGAATTCAACACTTATCAAAGTGAATAGACTTCAAATGTATATAAAAAGACACTTGAATGGACAATTCAATCAGCACTCGGCGAATAACAAGCAACCTAAACACTCGTTTTAACTAGCGATTAAACAACAACAACAGTAACAGCAGCAACAACAACAACAACGAGTGTGCGCTGTTCAATCAAGGACGCGTTAAGCAGTCGAATTAGCAGCGAGTAGCACATCGCATTGATACGCACACGACAAAAACTCCCAATTCAATTCATCAACTGTGACAGCAGCGCTTCCACTCCTCCCTCCATCCCCATCCCCATCCTCATCCACCGAAGTTCGCCACAAAGTAGCCAAAGTAGAATAGATGCGACTACCTGCAAATGAGTTGAATGAGTTTTGAAACTGAGTTGTTGTCAGGCAGAGCTCCATTGAGTATTCAACTTGTCTCGATTGCACAAAGAGAGAGAGAGAGAGAGCCAGTGAGAGAGAGAGGGGGAGAGGGGGCAAGGGATATTGTGTGCTACTCACGAAATGACATGGCATATTTCAAGGTAAACATTGTGAATTTTGAATGCCAAACAAAAGCGAAGAAGCAATGCAAAAAAAAAAAAACACTCGCTGAAAAATAGTACAAAAATAGTATATTAGTATAACCTTTTACACGAATTGCAGCTGCGTCGAATCGCTTTTCCACTCTCCCTCCCCTTGCCCTCCCTCTTTTGCATTTTTAGTTTTCTTCTTTTTTTTTTTGGTTTTTGGTTTTTTTGAATGCAAGTTCTAATTGTGTAATTAATGAATTGCCTCTCGGGCAACCTCATGCAATGCGCAGTTTCTTCTCTCTCTTTCTCTCTTCGTCTCTATCTCTCTCTCTCTCTCTCTCTTGCACTCGCCACTGGACAGCGACCCACATGAGACGTTAATTGAAATGCACGTGGGGTGGCAGCGTCCTTGAGATCGTCGCTTTTCCAAAAACTACACACAAATCAACAACAACAAAGACAAAAAAACAACTCGAAAAAATCGAAAAACAAAGCAAATTAGTTTTGAAATTATAAAAGCGCAACTAGCAAAATGCCCTGTGTAGAATAAAACTCGCTTACATTTAGTTAATATGGTAATATACCCTGTAATAATATTATGCTAACAGTAACAACGAAGCAAGAATTGCATATTCATTGTTATTTAAAAAAAAAAAAAACATTTTAACATATTTTTATCACAATTTATGTGCTAATATTTGTATAATAATAATTATTTATGATTCCTGAAATGTTTGTTCCAATCAGATAAAAATTGTAAAAGTTATTTAAAAAAATAATTCTGTATGACAAATTTTTTCTACTTTCATCAAATCTTAGTTGCTTTGTCTGAGAATCTGGTATATTTGACGACTCGATGGTATATTTTCCATGTAGTACCATATTATTATACTAAGTAGAGCTTTAGGTATATTTTTAGCATATTTGCGGCATTGATTTGGTATATTTTAAGAATAATACCGAACTGTTATGATTTAATCAAAAATGAGTACGTGTTTATTTATATGTTTTAAATTGATAGTACATCACATAAAAGCAGGTATTTTAAATTTATATGTTTTTAGTATTTTTACATGTTTTCGTAGATATTCACTATTTTTGTTTATTTTATTATTATTACTTTATTCATTTACTTTCATTTCACACACTTTAAGGCCACCTAAATTGCATTGAATAGTAATAAATGATTTTTGTTCGTTTTCGCAATTTTTTTGCAGCGTAGCGAGACCTCAAAAAAAAATATACTATAATACAAAATTGTTTGATAAACCGCTTCGAAGCGCTTTCAACAGATTTCACTGCGAGGGCGAGGGCAGTTTTCAAAGTAAGTAGATGAAATTCTCTTTATATATATCACAAACTGACAAGATAAATATTACCAAAATTAGGTAGTAAAGAGTCGATTTTTTAAAGTGCAATTTTTCATTTAATTTTTCGATTTTTTTTGAGATATAATTGTTTATTTTTGTACAATCTCTTATTATTGTGTGTCAGTTTATAAGCTTTAATTTTATATTAGTTTCATTTTCCAATATTTAATTTTCGTTTCGATTCTTTATATTAAATTATTCTCTGCTTTGCTTACTTTATTTAAGTTGAGTGACAATAATAATTGTTTCTTAATTATTATTGTTGGCACAATTATTTGTTTTCAATTTGATGAGCTGTTGTTTTGTTGTTATATGGGTTTAATTCTTGAATTTTTAAAATTGTACTCAAATTTCTTTTAACCAATTTTATTTTTTGTTTATACACAATTTTTCTCTGCTTACTTATTTCGGCACTTTTATTTCTTTTTTATTTGATGAGCTGTTATTTTGTATGATTTCAGTTTTTGAATTTTTGTAATTTTACTCACATATTTCCTAATTTTCATGGACTTTGCTTTTAAGTAATTTTATTTCCTTAGAATTCGCTTCGCTTTCTACAACCAATTATAGCTACTTTATCTTATTGCTTGCATATTTTGCACTCTCTTTACACTCAATCACATGCTTTTCAAAGCTGAGTTTGTTCCTATGTGTGTGTGCACTTTGCATACGAACGTGCACCAATACACACACACACACACACACACACACTCACATATTTGCCACATTACAAGGCAAATTTCTGATTGTCTGCATGAGTTTTATTTTCTTTGCTCTTTCCCATTTTTCTTCGATTTTTATTCGCCTCTTGTTGTTACACAAAATGCGATTTATTCCCTTTTGATGGGTTTTATAATGTGCAAAGCAAAAGCGCTGAATAGAAGAAATGAATCATATTCACTTTCAATGAGCAACAACAACTTTGAGCAGTTCAAGTTCACAATTCACTTATAACTATTGAATGCAAATATGTTCAATTCTAATAAAGTTTAATAATAATAATGTAAAGAATACCTTTTCTTAAATTAAAAATATAATAAAATAAAGTTAAAATAATAAAGTAAAAATGTTGATCTAAGTACTAATAATCTGGATCTAAAAAATTGTGTCAATTGTGAACATGAAAATCTTTAAGTTAGAAAACGCAACTTGATTTCAAGAACATTTGATATTCTTCTTGATAAAAGGAAGGTTTATAGTATTAAAACTAAAAATCTTATGAAAAAATCACAACAATTTTAGATTATATTGAACATCGAAAAGTAGATAATATCTTTATAGGAATTGCAATGGATTACAGAATTTTGTTAAACGTAAATCTAACATTTTTGATCTGAAGTTCAGAATTTGGCATTTTTCAGACAAAGTTTCTTAGTTTTCAGAACTTTTTTTTAATACTTTAACGAATGTTCTTGATTTTAGAAACAAGTCTTTGTTTGTGTACCTTTTCTTGAATTAAAAATTAATTAAATAATAAAAGAAAGTTATAATTATAAAGTAAAGAGTAAACACACAAATTTCTAGCACTGTTCAAAATTAATTGAGCACATTGAATTCCATAAATTTCATTTGGAAACAAGCCATCAAATAGTTGCATTTAAATTGCGCATGGCAAAAAATGAAAATGAATAATGAAAATCGAATATCGAAAACGCTAAAAATAATTCCAAATTCGATGCACTTTTATCTATCTATATCATATTGGCATTTAAATATTTTCAAAAATCCTCCTCAAGCAAGTTTTGCATATTTTGTTGGCATTGATGATGATGTGTTGAAATCGTATTTGAATATTATAATATTACATATATTCTTAAATCTTGTATGGAGATCAAGGCGATAATTGATGGTCAGTTCAGCTGTTTTACGTGAGAGAATCGAATCGAATTGTGTCTCAATTGGCTGCAGCGAATGATGAAGTCAATCCACGTGTATCCAGCTATAACCAGTGCAATGCACTTTCTCCCTCTCCCTCTCTCTCTCTCTTTCTCTAACGCTCTCTGTTTACAATTGGTGGCCGCTAATTTATTTGAAAAGCCATTTGTTACCTTTGGCTTGCTTGTGTTTACATGCCTCATCGAAGGGGACGAGAAACATTCCATTTATCGGACCTATATATCTACCTAGATATATACTCTACTCTATATACAAATACCTGTACTATATACACACACAATTCTTCTTCTTCTTCTTCTTCTTCTACTTTTCCGTTCACTTCGCGTATTACATTTACTGTTAATTCAATTTGCTCATTCTCATTCCCTTGGAACATTTTTCGCTACGCACGTTTTGTATTTTGTGTTTTTGTTTTGTTTTTTTTCATCCTCCCCCTCTCCGAAAATTTCCACAATTTTTTTTTGTTTTGTGCATTCCATTGGTTTTCCCAATAGTTTTCCAAGTTTTTCGTATTTCGGTTTAAAGTTCATTTGTACAAAGCAAAGACAATAACAATTAGTTAATTGTTTATGTAAATATGCTGGCGGATTTCTAATCATCAATTCATTTTGCCCGCATACAAACTCTCTATAGTTTCATATAAAAATACAGATATATTTAGCTGCGAGGGCTGCCAGCATAATAAACACCTGTAAATTCCATTTTTTAATTGATTCAATTCCCAATTTATGTTTAAAATAGCAGAATGCAATTTATCGATAGTACATCGATAGTAATATTATAGTACAAACTAGTGTAATGTGTTTATGCTTGGTTTTCTTTTGAGAAGTGATATGTAGAAAGAGCAGAATCAGCTAATAAATGCTTTCAAATTATCAAAAATCAAATTATTATTCACATAGATAAAGATAATATCATAATAATAGGCAAGAAAGAACGCTACCTGAGATACCTGCTATACAATTTGAATAAAAGCAAATGCAGTGCGGTATTATTCTTAAAATATTCATAATAAATATACCGCAAAAATACTAAAATATACCGTATATACTATGTGAATTTCGTACACTTACAATTTGTATGCCTAAGAAGAGATTTTATAATTTGTTTTAACTCAACTCTAAACGTGCCTCTAAATTTCATTCATTGTTCATAGTTGAGTGTGTACAGTAAAGTATTTACTTTTTATTATTTTTTTATTAAAGTGACAAAATGCCAAGTGTTTATAGAGTAAATATCATTATGGTAAATTATTTTATTAAAAAAAAGTAAAAGTAAAAGGTTTTTATTGCGACCCATAAAAAATGTGTAAGGTGTTTATCCATTTTCTATTTCTTTGCTTGACAATCTGGTATATTTTGTAATCTATGGTATATTTTAAATATAAGATTATATCGATATACCAACGAAATGGTATATTTTGTATATCAATATACCAAATATTGTCTTGGAAATAGTTTAGCATTCTATTAATGTATTTTCTGTATAATACTGTGGTATATTTTGCATGTATGAGTATATCGATATATACCAATGATATGGTATACTTTAACTTTGGTATTATTTTGTTGGTATATTTTAGAAATAATACTGCACTGTTTAACTTTTGTGAACAATGAGTAACAGCTTTCTATCAACTTTTTATTGAATATAAACTCAATTTAATTATGATTATTGCTAAGAAATAGCTTTGCAGAAATAACTTCTAAGGTATTTAATTCTTTTTGAAATTCTTTTTTGCTTACATATTATTTTAAAAATGCAATTTATGTTCAATGATATTCTAGAATTTCCTCTTTTGTGTTGTGTTGTGCATTTGGGAAACTTTAGCAACTGCCCTCGGGCAAGTGTATTGAGACATAAATGTGAAACGGGCAATTGGCAAATGTCTTGCAGTCTGAAATGTATACAGATGTATCTACTATATGTCTATATGTATAGGTATATAAATGGCTGGAGACGCGCTCTATATCAGCGATCGGCGATCGACTGGCACATGGTTCATTTACACCCGCACCCACACACACACACACAGAACAGAACAGAACAAATACACAAGACGTCTCGAGCAACAGTTGCCGCCGTGTAGTTTCGAGTTTATTTAGTGAATTATCGCGAAAATCGCCAAAAATCAACGAACAACGAAAATCAGCAGCAACAGTTTTGTGTTTTTTTTTTCTGTTTTGTGTTTTGTTTTGTTGTTGTTCGTTTGTGTATTTTGTTTAGGCTTCAGTAAATACTTGAAAATTTAATGCCGTTTGGCCAATAATTAAGACACAAACAATGAACTGAGTTGCCTCTGTCTCTGTCCACAGCCTTGTGACTGTATTCGTATTCGTTTGATAAGTTTTTCTCAATTTGCTGGATATTTGCAAATATTAATCATACGCACAGTTGGCAAATGTACATAAATTATTGAGTTGAGAGTTGAAATATTGAGCACAAGCTGCGGCCACTAAATGAAAAACAGAATATCCTCCTAAGATGCATAATATGAAAATCGAAAATGGAAAATCGAAAAATCGAAAAATGCGAAATACATATTGTATTTTACAATTGCCAGCAACAGATGGCGCCACCAGCTGTTGCCAGAAAAGAATTCAAACCGGAAGTAGCCCCAAAAAAAGAAAAGCAAAGGTTGTCACAAAGCGAAAAGCGAAAAACGGCAAAAGTCATCCAACTTCTGACCAAAAAGAACGAAAGATGAGAAAACACATTGAGTGGAAAATGAGACCCTTGTGTTTCACGTTTCTCGTTTCTCGTTGCTCGTCAAAGCCAAACTAATGAGGATAATGAAGTAATGTTTCAAATTGATGAACAAACTTTCTGCTTGACACAATTTCCACACGCCACGACAAAGATGTCGAAAGTTTTGCATTTGCCAAAGTATTTCCGGACAACAAACAGCTGAAAAATATATTTGTGTGTGTCAATGAATCCTTAGCATCCAGGAAATTGGTGTCAACTAGTTAGCCGAAAGAGCATTTAATTATTAAAAGAGAAAGAGAAACTGCCCGCAATATTTTTGAGGTGAAATATTTTTGCAAATTCTATTATACTATTTGAAAAGCAAATGCAAATTTTGCATGGCAATAATTCGGGGCGAAAAATCGACCAAATGTTGTGCAAATTAATTTCGTTATTTATAAATTATGCACGTATCTCTATTAATGCCAGAAAAGCGCAATACTATATTAATGAAAATTCATTAACATCAAATTGAAGTAAAGTACAAATATTGAATAATATTTCCCACAGTTTCGGAAACTTTGGATAATCAATCAAGTGCTTCTTTCGGGAACTTTGCAGCATAATCTGAAAACCGAAAACTTACGCCAATCAATCACACTTAACTATGGAAAAACTATCTATTCATAGGCGAAAAGTTTAGATATGAAATCAATCAGCAAACATTTATTCAGAGATCGAGTAAAGCAATTGCAGCACTTTGAAGAGGAATTTGTGGAGCGTAACCACGTCGTATACTTAACGTCTCTAAGCACTCTGCTTTTGAGATGAGCACAACTTTAATTGCAAGTAAAACACAAACACAAGCGAACACACACACACACACGCATGTGTAATTAAACTTGAGTTGAAAGCCAAAGCAAATGGAATCTTAATCAATAACTCTCTCTCTCTCTCTCGAAAATTAAGCTCAAGGCCAACAAACTCAAAAAAAAATTAAATGAAGAAAAGAAAAGAAAAGGATGAAGACGATGAATGACAACAAAAATAAGAAGAAGACAAAGAAGAAAAGCGCTAAGCTGTCAGTAATTAAAATCGAATTAAATCTGGGCAAATTACAGAAGCTTCCTTAAGTTGATTAAAGCTCTTTTCGAACACTCACACATACACCTTCACACACACACTCGCACACGAATTTTTCAACTCTGTTGGCTGCGCTGGGGATTAATTTTTAATTAGTTTCACACATTTGCACACCTTCCAACACTGACCTTCAGCGCAACTGAAATACATTGTAAACGTTGCACGGGATCATTTCATTCACACTTCATTCACGCACACACACACACACACACACACAGATAGAAAATATAAATATTGAAAGAATTGCAGTTTACCTTTTTTTTTTTTGTTGCTCTTTCTTGCTTCCTCTTGTCTTCGTGCTGCAGTTGCAGTTGCACTCTTCTTCTTCTGCTTCTTCTGTCTCTTTCTTTTCTTTAAATTACTTTCTTTCTCCTTCGCACACACTCACTATCTCCTTCTCTCTCTCTCGCTCGTCAATAACAGAAACAATAATTGAACTTTTGCTGTATTTTTTTTCAATTTTTATTCTTTTGCTTTTTTTTCGATAACTTTTCGAATATTTGACACCAGAAAACAACAACAAAAAAGACAACAAAAAAAATTGCGCACAAAATTTCAATTTCCGAAATTTTTCAAATTTTTCCTAAAGTTTTCTTTTGCTATTTCTTTGATTTTTATGATTATTCAAAATTCGCGCGCCGTCACAAATAAATTCCAAAACACCAATTTTTGCAGTCGAATTTTTCAAATATGTTTTTTTTGAAGGTCTTATATAGCGTTCTCGATATATATTTTGCACGATCGAACTGAACTTCAGCAGAAAGAAAAACCAAAAAAAAAAATCGAATCGAATCGAAATCGAAATCGAACGTTGCTCTGAATATTTGAATGCTGAATGATGATTTGTTTGTTTGATTCTAATTTTTGTGTGTTTTGTGGCTGACTCCAAGAACTACAACAACGCAATGTTATCCGCTCGGAGGCTGAACGCCTACTGGATGTTAAAACGCGCGCCGAAAGCTGTCGCAGAATGCGGACGACAACGACTGCGATGACGACGACTGCGACGACGACGACTGCGACTGCGACCACGCAACGCGTCAGCAGCGACGTCGACAGCATTTTGCCGAAGTTCAATTCTAAAGCTCTTCGTGTGTGGCGTCGACGTCGACGTCGCTGACTGCGACTGCTGCTGCTGCGCTTTTTAATTGCATTTCAGCTGGCAAAAGCGCAGCAGCAGCAGCTTTGACTCTGCTTTCTGTTCTCTGCTTGCTGCGCTACATAAAACATTTTGCTCTTGAATAATTTAATGCAAATATAACGCAGTCTACACACACAACTGTATTTACGCATGGCGCTAAAACAGAGAAATACGAATAAGTCGACAAAGAATGAAATGAAAACTCTACACGCACGCACGCGGCGTGGCGAAAAGTCTCCAAAGCTTGGAAGCTTTTTTTGTTTTTGGGGCACAATTCGTCCACAGACGAAACTTTGTCGTGTTTCCAGGGTTCGTGTTCGTTTTCGTTGTCGTTTTCGTTGTCGTTTTCGTTGTCGTTTTCGTGTTCCCATTCGTGTGCTAACAAGTGGGGAGCAACAGTTGAAATGAATGAAACGTTTTTCGACGCTGGCTGCGCTGTCGACGTTCATGTGTTGCGCCTATGTATGTTACACCTGCCCAGTGCGGGGCAGCAAAGCTGACGCTTTCCAGTCGAGTCACACACACAGACTGTTGCGCTCGCCAGCGTGCATGTGTGCGTGTGTGTGTGTGTTGGTGTATTGCTCAGTGTGTGTGTGTGTCCGTTAAGCAGCAACTAATTTTTGTTAATCACACCTTAATGACATGAACTTGACACCATTCTCACCCTCCCTCCCCTCAGATCGCAGTTGCCTGCATATATTTAACATCAATTTTGGCCAACCAAATTGACTAAGCGTATGTGTGTGTGTGTGTGTGCGGTTGTTTGCCTGCCACTTAATTACTATTTGCTAGCAGCTTAAGAGCAAGACAGCAACAGTAACAACAACGACAACAACAACAGGAAGAGGAACAACATTGAAAGCACGCAGCTGCTTCACTTGCACTCACTTCAGCACACACTCACACACACACACATACACTCACACACTCACTCTGCCACCACAAAGAGAATGCAGCGCAACGCATTTAATGAGCTGCTGCCAGGCGACAAATAAAATGCCATCGTTTTCGTAAATCATAAAAGCCAACACACAACGCGCACATAAATCAAGCGTTTAACAACACTGTTTCCTCTAGCTGAATATTACAATAATAATCACATACTTTACCATCTGTCTGTCTGTCTGTCCGCACTTGTAAGCAGCTATAACTCAGCAGCTATTAAAGCTAGAGTTGGCAAATTTTTTGATAATATTCTAAAAAGATAGCTGCAGCATTAAGTGTGCTTTCGAAATACTTTGGAACAAAATTCAACAAGAATATATGTAACTACTGATAAAGTTATATCAGCTTACTATTAAAGCAGCAGCTATGAAACGTAGAGTTGGCAAATTTGGTGATAATATTCTATACAGATATTTGCACAATTGAATAAGAATATAACTTTGAAGTGAGTTTCATCAGCTTACTACTTACAACACACAAATCAAGCGTTTAACAACACTGTTTACAGTAGCGTTTCCTCTAGCTGAATATTACAACAATAATCACATACTTTACCATCCGTCTGTCTGTCTGTCCGCACTTGTAAGCAGCTATAACTCAGCAGCTATTAAAGCTAGAGTTGGCAAATTTTGTGATAATATTCTAAAGAGATATCTACAGCATTAAACAGGGATATAAAATACTTTAGAACAGAATTCAACATGCATATAACTTTCAAGTGAGTTTCATCAGTTTACTTTTCTAGTGACAGATTACAGTTAAAAGAACATGAGAATATTCAAACTGCTGTCATAGAATATGCTTCTAAAAAAAATTCAAAAGTCTATAATAGCTTTAGTGTATTTAATTTCTACTCAAGCAACATTCAAAGTGGTCATAAGTATCTCTGCAGCTTCAGAATATTCGTAATTCGTAATTCACATTGAGTTCATAAAAAAGCAAACATTCGAATAAAGATTCGAATAAAAACTGAATATATTCATAATTTCTCACAATTTAAGCACAATTCATTTCTTTCATTCGTTTGCCTCGATATATTTTTTTGTTTGAATTTTCGCTGCTGTTTTCTTCGCCCTCATAAAATACTTAGTAAGCTGAAATACATGCCATATTATTGCTCGCATAATGAGACCATCAAAAGTTTATTACTTGCACGATTTATTGCTTAATTAAACAACCACACGGAATAAATTGTTTATTAAAACACAACCCAATTAAAAATCGAGAATTGTTTTGCCATTTGGTTGTGTTAAAAGAATACAAAACAAATGTGCTTAGCTTTTAAATGATGTCTGATTAAGATGATCACAACTGATCTAACTGACTAATGGCAACGCTTGTGTTGTTAAGTTGGCTGCAGTTGAAATATGTGCTGTGTGGCCAGAGTTGTTCAGAGAAGCGAACATTTTGTAAAGTTGTCAATTTCTGAAATGTTTCATTGCCATATTTTCTTGAATTTATTATTGTTGTCGCTTAGTTGTTGCAAGGTGAGCTTTGGTTCAACACATTATTAAGTTGTTCGAGCTGTTAACGTCTGGCTTGTTAAGTTGGCTGCAGTTGAAATATGTGCTGTGTTGCCAGACTTGTTCATATGAGCGAACATTTTGTAAAGTTGCCAATTTGAGAAGTTTTTCATTGTCACATTTTATTGAATTTGTCTTTGTTGTTGCATAGTTGTTGTATAGTAAGAGCTTTGTTTCAACGCATTGTTAAGTTGGCTGCAGTTGATATATGTACAGTGTTGCCAGTGTTGTTCAGGTAAACGAAAACTCGTAGAGTTGTGAAATATCTCATTGCCACATTTTATTGAATTTATTATTGTTGTTGCTTAGTTGTATAGTAAGTAAAGCTTTTGTTCAATGCACTGTTAAGTTGGTTGCAGCAAAATAGGCTGGCGTTGCCAGACAGTTAGATTTGATTTTGTTAAATGCTTTGACACGTTTTTGTCGCCTGCACCAACAGAAACAGCAACAGCTGCCGCTGCGATTTGAGTTAATCAGCAAAGTGTTTGGCTGATAAGAGAAGAGCGAGCTACTGTTGCTGCAGTAGCAGAGACAGCAGCAGCAAGCCGGCCATGACGACTGTGGCAGATGTGGCAAGTGCGGTGCCACAATTATGCGACGGCACTTCCTTCTCCTCTTCCTCTTCCTCCTCCTCTTCCTCTTCCTCCTCCTCTTCGTCCTCCTCGTCTTCGAAATAGTTGCCATAGATTCCAAAGGTCAGCAAGTGTGAGTGCGGCTTGTGCAGCTGCAACTGCACCCGGGTGGCATCTGCCACAGACCAGAGCAGCTCTGTGGCTTGCAGCGCATAGAGCGACACGCTCAGCGTGCTGGGCATCAGTTGGCGTCGCGAACGTTCCACAAACTCGCCGCTCACACGCAGCGTATTGAAGCGCGGCAGTTGCAACTCTCCGTTCTCCGCTGCCGTCGCTTCCCTAAGCTGACCACAGCTCTCGACGCTGGCGTTGCGGCACGCAAACAAGCCGCACAAACGCACAACACTGTACTGTGCCTCCTCGTAGCGTCGCCGACCCACAAACACGCCCACTCGATACACGTAGTCGTGTGTAGTTTGTGGCGCCTCCGATTCCAAGCTCCACTCAAAGTCACAGCACAGATCCGTGTGGCACAAACGTCGCTGCTGCTGCTGCTGCTCATCTCCGAGCTGCACCTGCCAGCTGTTGAACTCATCCAACTGCGGCTGCTGCAACATCAGCAACTGCAGCTGCTCGGGCCCCGTGCGCTCCTCATCAAACGTGACGTCGTCGAGCGAGTCGTCGGGCGAGTGTGGCACACGTGCCAGCAGCAGCTGACGCACGCCCTCGGTCGCATTGCCGACCATGCGACGCGCCAATGCGCCACCACGGCCCGCATAGATGCCACTGCCGCTGATGCCACCGTGTGGCAAGCTCGCCCCGGCTGCCAGCAGATTCACGTTGTTCGCCCACGCCCAGCCCTGTTGCAGTTGGCTGGCTGCAAGAGGAGAAACGGAGGGGGAGAGGGAGGAGGGAGAAAGAGAAAGAGAAAGAGAACTTAGATTAGCACATGTTTTCAAGCGTGATAGACTTGCAGCTACCCTGCACAGAAAGTTCGTTTAAATAAAGGAAATAAAGTCGGGCAAATATTCAGTCCACTTTCTTTGTTGCTGTGATTAATAGTTTGACTAGCAAATACCTCGTATGACAGAGGAGAAACGGAGAAAGAAAGAGAGAGAGAAAAAGAGAGCTTAGGATTACACATGTTTTCAAGCATGATAGACTTGCAGCTACCCCGCACAGAAAGTTCGTTTAAATAAAGGAAATAAAGTCAGGCAAATATTCAGTCCTCTTTCTTTGTTGCTGTGATTAACAGCTTGAGGAAGTGTGCTCGACTAGCAGATACCTCGTATGACAGAGGAGAAACGGAGGGGAGAGAGAGGAGGGAGAAAGAGAAAGAGAACTTAGATTAGCACATGTTTTCAAGCGTGATAGACTTGCAGCTACCCTGCACAGAAAGTTCGTTTAACTAAAGGAAATAGAGTCAGTCAAATATTCAGTCCTCTTTCTTTGTTGCTGTGATTAAAAGCTTGAGGAAGTGTGCTCGACTAGCAGATACCTCGTGTGGCAGAAGAGAAACGGAGGAAGAAAGCGAGAGAGAAAGAGAGTTTAGATTAGCACATGTTTTCAAGTGTGATAGACTTGCAGCTACCCTGCAGAGAAAGATCTTTGAAAGATAACGAAGTCAGGTAAATATTTAGACCACTTTCTGTTGCTGTGATTAACAGTTTAAGTTTGAGTGTACTGGACTAGCAGATACCCCGCATCTGTATAGAACCTGTTAGCAAACAACAAAATAATAGCAGTGAAACTGCCTCAAAGGGAACTTTGCTTAAACTAGTGTCATCGACTAGCTACATGAATTGCAGTCGAACTAACAAATTGTGAAGCTAATCAAAATGAAGGATGAGGAGGAATTGTTATAAAGTGATATGACTCTTCAGATAGTTAGATCGGCTAGCAGATACCACGTAAGGCAAAGGAAAAGCAGTTGCAAGATTTATAATAGACTAATAAATACCTTGTAAAAAATGATGAAAATATGCAAAGAACAAAAAGTTACGAAGAACGGGAAAAATTGAATAAAATATACGAATTAGTTTAAATAGCGACTTATCGGGTAGACTTGCAAATACCCTAGAAAACTAAATCATAGCAGATGAAATAGGAAAGTAGACATATAGGAAAAAAAAACAGACAAGGAACATATGAAGAAGTGCCGAACTGCACGAAGAATGCAACGTTATCTATTTCCGCATTACGGCCACCGGATACCCTGTAATAGCAGCTTCACTAACGCATAAGCAATAACATGCAACATATTTAATGTGGCTCATCTCAAAGTTATGCTGTCAAACCTGTCTGACTGGCATTTGGTATTGTAAACAATCACTTATAAAACATGTAAGAAAGCTTCAGTCGAGTGTGCTCGACTGTGAGATACTCGCTAAAACAGTGCAGTATTAATTTAAAAGTATACCAAAATGAATATACCATAAAAATACTACAAATATACCAAAGGTATATTGATATTATACTACATTCAATAGATAGAATACCCTTCAGAGTCTTTCTTTAACCTTCTCTGACCTTCACTTCCATTCTCCGACTCTCTCTCGTTCATCTCTCCCTTTGCTCTATTGGTAATGGGTATGAAAACAGGCCCTCGCTCAACTTACCCGTTAGGAAGGGCAGCTCGGAGTTGAACATTTTGGTGACAATCACGTTCCGTATGTTGAAGCGTTCGACAAGTTCCTGAGCTGGCGTGTAGAACAACATATCGAAGCAGACAAAATGCCCAAAGGTCACATTGAAGTCCGTCTCGAAGATGCTAAACTCTGGCGTCGCCGTCCGATTGAGTTGCGGTTCAAGGTATAGATTCCATTTGCGATAACGCGACACGATCGCACCACTGCGATCGATAGCCACATTCGTGTTGTAGACTCGATAACCGCGGGTGGGACAATCGAGATCGGATCGATTGTCGCAATCCTCGCGTTCCTTCACATTGAAGAGCAGATAGGTATTCGCTTGGACAGCGGCGCAAGCAAGTTGTTGCATAAATTCGCCAGCTGCTGATGCCTGACCTGTTGTTTGGTGGCACAAACTGTGCGTTGCATTCGGCTGTGGCACCGCAGTCAACTGCAGCAAACTGTTGAGCGTTGCCTCCGGGAAGACAATGATGTCCGTGGTGCCATTGGCCAAGCTAATCAGCTCCAGATATGCGCTCAAATTGTCCTCGAGCAGTTGTGCCGAAGTTGCCCCCGCGATGTCGGGTCGAAATTCAACAACGCCAGCTGTGTAGTATTCGCCAGCCACGAGGCAAATGTGGAGGAGCAACGTGCACCACTTGCCGCACATGACGTTGCAAGCAGACTGATAATCACTGCGGCGATCGAATTGATGGAAATGTTTTCTAATGGATTTGTATCTAATCTCGCATTGTGCACAGCTGATATCACCGCTTGGCTTTGCTTTACGACCCTGGTGCAGAGATAACACAAAAACATTGCATACTTTTAGGCAGCCACTCAATTCACTTCACTGCGCTTCACTTCGCCTCTGTTCAGTGTTCAGTTTCAGTTGTTCGTTTCGAGTGAAATTTGCGTGAAATTCGTTTAATTTTTATGTACTTTTTTTACTTTTCTATTTAACATGAATTACGCAACGTTTCTGCATTTAGTTGCCTAACTGCAATTGTGGTTTTAAGCAGTACAAACATTGCATACTTTTAGCCTGTTGGCTGAACTTAGTTCATGTCTTGGCTAAAATGAAGCAACTAAAATGTCTTTAATCAAATTGGTTTTTTTTTTGGCTAGACTAATCTTATTGCTATTGATAATTGTCAGTTAAAGCTTGAACATTTTTTACAAATAAGTGTATTTTGTACTTTGTTTTTATATAGTCTTTTGATTTTATTCTTAGTCTAATAGAGTTTCAATTTGATGTACAGGCGATTAACGAAAACCAATCAATAAGCGAGCGATATAAAAACTGACATTGCAATATCAAGCAGAGAAAAATTCAAAGGGAATTTGCAGATAAGAATTAGAATTAATATCTGCAGATAAGAATTAGAATTAACATGTACATTAAAAGTTCAACGCTTGCTTCAATTATGTCCAACAAAAATACGTTCAAAAGAATAGAAACAAAACAAAATTTATTAAGAAATCATTCAACATATGAGTTTAATGTTTTAACAAAAATATTCCACATTTTTTTTTTATATTTATTATTTTTTTTTTTGACAAGACAGTTTAACCAACTATTCAAATACTTGTGTAATATAAAAAAATTCAATTTATATATTTATACCAAACACATTCAATGGCAATCACGAAATTTGTCTTTACAGAGAGATGAAAGTCTTTAAACCAGATTTTGAGGTAACAAAATTGGGTAAGTTCAATGCATCTTAATATATGTACATATCGTTAATTGAATAATGTCGGATATAGCAATATTGTGGGGACAACAGTTGGATAAGGAATCACAAGGATTCGTCTATCTGTTTATAATATGTCATGATATTTAATATGACTTTGATTTCAACTTTATATCATGTGTCATAAAAAGTATCTGCCTGAAATGTGACTGAGAGTATTTCGTTTCAATTTACACATTTCAATTCAAAAACTATATTGCTTCACATTGAGTTAGTTTTTTGAGTAGATTCATTTATGAGTTCAGCAAAAAAAAAGAAAAAGAAGCAAGTACAATATAGTTTGTTGTAGTTGTTGCCACTAGTGAAGCTTCAGAAGCATTGTCAACAGCAGTGGCAGCAGCAAAAAGCTGGAGAAACGCAACGAGGCAGCGCCATCATCTTTGGGCTGGAAGCCGCATTCCAGATCCTGCTGTTCGGTGCCTTTGTTAAAGGTGCACTCATCATCATAGTAGTTGCCGTAGATGGCAAAAGTGAGCAGATTCTGCACCTCCAGCGATGGGGCGAGCTCAAAGCGTGACTGCAGTTGATTTCTGAGTTTTGGGGAAAGTAAAGCCAAACATTAGCAATGAAATTCCCCATTGGAAACATTCCCAGAATGCAAAATGCAGAATGCAGCACTCACTGATTCGCCAGCTCCTCGAGGGAGAACTCAAACTGATGCGGCTCCAGGGGCAGCAGATTGTCGCGCACACTGCTCGGGGCCAGGAGGAACTCCCGGGACTTGGGATAGGTGGCCTCGATGAGGAGACGGGTGAATGCCACACGTGGCTGGAACGCATGCACCAAGTTGCCACAGTCCTCGATGCTGGGTCCGGTGCAGGCAAAGATGCCGCAATTGCGCAAATAGTTCGCATCCATTTCCTTCTCATTGCGCCAGCCATCGTAGGCGGCCAATCGATAGCTGTAATAACTAACATTCTCCGCCACATTGTCGAGCAAACGCCACTCGACCTCAAAGTGACAGCAGATCTGTCCGTGGCACACGTCCTGAGTTAGCGAAGTGTCAGTTGCCTGATTCGCCAGCGACTCCAGCGAAACTGTCTCGTAGAGCGTCACTAGATCCTGCTTCATCTGGAAACCTTCCGTGTTCCTTGGTTGCGGTTGCTCCTTCACTGCTCGACGTGAACGCTTCGAGGTGCGTCTGCTGCTCGCCGGATATTTGGGCACCTGAGCCACATAGATGCGACGTTGTCCCTCGTCCAGAGCCATCACACTGCTGATGGTGCCTTTACGACCATTATAGATGCCGCTGCCAGTGGAGCCATTCTCAGGGTGACTGGCGCCCGCAGCCAGCAGATTCGCATCGTTGGCGTACGCCCAAGCCAACTGCGTTTGGACAGCTGCGAGGAGGAGAGATAGAGAAGGGGAATGAAGGTCAGAGAAAGTCAGAGAAAGACTCTGCAGGAAGATAGAGCAGGAAGCAGAGAAAGAAACAGTTGGAGAGAAAGTCAAAGAAAGACTCTGCAGAACGAAAGGGAGAGTCAGAAGTACTAGAAAAGGAAACAGAGGAAGGAACAGAAGGGGGGAAATTTAGGGAAAGTCTCTACAGTAATAGAAAGAGTCAAAAGTATTTCAAAAGGAAACAGGGGAAGGAACAGTTGGAGAGAAATTCAGGGAAAGACTCTGCAGAACGAGAGGGAGAGTCAGAAGTACTAGAAAAGGAAACAGAGGAAGGAACAGAAGGGGGAAAATTTAGGGAAAGACTCTACAGTAATAGAAAGAGTCAAAAGTATTACAAAAGGAAACAGAGGAAGGAACAGTTGGAGAGAATGTCAGAAAAAGACTCTGCAGGAAGGGAGAGTTAGAAATATTACAAATGAGGGAGAGTCAGAAGTATTACAAAAAGAAACAGTTGGAGAGGAGGGAACCAGAGACTAAACCATTTTATTCACGGAGCAGCGCAGATTCTTCATGAAACCGCTTGAACCGCTTCGTATGACTTAACTCTCGAAAAGTTACTTCAACATCATTATAAATTGAGAAGCAAGTTCATTCAAACCGTTGATGTTGAACCGGTTCAGATCATTGTGACTTACCAAAATGACAAAGCTACTAGCTGAACCACAAATCGGAAGCTTCTCAAAATATTTTATCATACTAAATCGGTTCAGAGCTAAAGTAATCGCCAATTAATGAAGCATTATTTTGAATCCCTTCTGAACCGGTTCACGACGCAAGCTATCACCACTTAATGAAACATTATTGTAAACTCCGTTCTGCACCAGTTCAGCTACAGCCTGCTGTCCCACTAAACATAACTGCAATCTATTTTGTGCAGCAACTTGAACCGGTTCAGTCAATAAACCCTTCGTTCAGCCCGCCCATTCCCAACTAGTTCACTTGCAAGTTAAGCTTAAGCCGTTATCAAAAGAGAGAAGCTTTACCTGTGAGGAACGGCAGCTGGGAGAACCACATGGTGGGAAAGATAAAGTCGCGCACGCCCTGCTCCAGAATGATCTCCCCCCCGGGCGTAAAGAACATGATGTCAAAGCAGATCATGTGGCCAAACGTGACCCCGAAGTCCGTCTCAAAGGTGATACTCTCGGGCACAAAGGTCGTGTTCCTCGGCTCGCCATACAGATGCACCTTGCGATAGCGCGAGATGACGGTTCCATTGCGATCGAAGACCACATTCGTGTTGTAGATATTGAAACCGTTGCTCGCACACGGACGCGTATCCTCCGGGACATCGGTGCAGAGTTCGTGCTCGGGGACATTGATCGCCACATATTTGCTGACATTGCGAGCAGCACAAGAGATGGCAACCAGATAGTCAGCGTAGTACTGAGCCTCGGGATCATCGAGACACGGCGTCACCTGTTGCTGAGGACTGGGCACAAAATCGTAGCTATTGAAATTGCCGAGCGTTGCCTCGGGAAATACAATGATATCCGTGGCGCTGGCATTCGGCGATGCGATGATCTCCAAGTAGCCGGCCAAATTATCAGCTACGCTCGCAGCATTGCGAAACTCCACAACGCCGGCGGTATAGAAGTCCGTGGTGCTATCGATGGCCGCCTGAAATAGCAATCTTCGGCGATTAGCAACGTGTGGGAAACACCCATCGACAACCAACCTGCTGAGTCAACGCGATGGTCGACAACAACAACAAGAAGACAAGCTCATAACGAGGCTTAAGGATTAAGGTTAAACTTGCTTTGGCTAAGCTCATCTTTCTCTCTCTCTCTCTTAACCTCAGCCTGCTGGCTTACATTTAACTGCGGCACATTAGCCAGTTCGATGACTCTTTATACTTGCGGCAAAAGCCGAAAAAAAAATAAATCGCCAACTGATTGTAATCTTATCATCATCGTGCGCCTATTCATTCCGTGGCGCGACTAGTTTCTCCAGCTTGACCGCTGCCCAGACGTACAGTGACGCAAAGCTGTAAATAATTACACACCTGAAGGTTAAGTTCAGTGAAAGTCCTAGGCAAAAAGGGATATAGTTGACCTAGGAAATAACAGATCCTTTTAGGAACGACCAAATATATTTTAAAAATTCATTAATAAAGTTGCAAAATTAGAATTTATGCACTGCGCACAGTGTGCAAAAAATATGCGAAGCAATAAAGTTAAGCCGATAAATATTCTACACTCATTCACAGTACTATAGAGCAGCTGTCTTGAAATAATATTTAGTTATCCAATATTGCTTAAAAAGTCCTTACCATACATTTGTGAGATCAATTTTAATCCCGCATTGAATTGTTATGAAATTTGCTTACCAACCACAAACTAGCCTAAGAACATCACTTCCAAAGTTTCAATTCAAATAGTTTTCTAAACTCCAAAGTTATGCAATTCTTAGTAACAAAAATATCGAATCGATCGTCAGTACGAATCCAAGAACCAACGGCTAACAACCTTATCTCACAATTCTGAAAATTCCCATTAGTCTAGCCGTGCTAACAACCGAGTTGGTCAGCTGAGGGTTCTAATCTTAGTTGGGGCCAGTGCACGTGCGCCCAAAAGAGAATTTCACCTTAGGACAATCGATGTGGAACCACGGCTAAATAGCATACATCGCAGTGTTTAACTTGATTAGCCACTTAGCGGGGTAATTACTAATCAAATTTTTAATTGGCAACACTTTGAGTAGGGACTTTGAGTTATATCCGTTTTTCTGGGTACAGCATTTTGTTTTTCTGATTCAGACATATCATGTCAGGGCTGAATGGCGTTTAATTTTGTTCATTTTGTTTATTGTTTATTCAGACTTTTTGGGGACATGCACATTGGACGGCTGTACAAAAACTATTTGAAGAAATATAACCAACTGATTTTGTGATTGTGATATATTGGCATGTGAGCGCTATCAGGCTACTGACAAGTATCCGATATACATACTGCTGCTTTGGAACATTTACGACCATTGCTCCATTTATTAATAGACAACTTTGGTCGCAAAAATATTTTGCCCATTCTTATCTCCTTCACTCAACCTCACTCAGCTTTCCATTTGAAAACGATGACTATTCACATTATTCGTTATTTTTTTTGCGATTAATGCGTATAATGGGTGTCATTATCAGTGCGGATAGAAAGGGGGAAAGTTATCTCGATCGTACTTTAATCGTTTTATCTCTTTTTGCTTTGTTATCATCATAACTTGTATATAACATATCTGATCACTTGACACTCAATTACAATGTTCTTATCGTTTATCTGTGCTCAGCAAATATTCTCCACTTTTATATCGGTTATATAGTTTATCGTTTCGCTAATCGCCTTTTAATCTCTTGATTACTTGTGAAGACCCCTAAACAAAGGTATAATGAGGGAGCGGTAAATAAACATTTATGCAACAGGCAGCTAGCATGTGAAATCTCTTATCATTTGTGTAAAACATAGTTCAGTTCAGTTTATGGAATTATCGTAGATTAAATCAATCTTATCTTTTTCACACATATCCGTAATGCTCCAAATCGGGCAGATTCGCAATTTATACCCGGTACCCATTGGGTGGAAGGGTAATATAAGGTTGTGACTCTTCTTGATCAGCGTCAACAGCCGAGACGATATAGCCATGTCCATCTATCCGTCTATTTATCCGTCTGTCTGTCCGTCCGTCCGTATGAACACATAGATCTCCGAGACTATAAGATATATCGATATAATTTTTTTCGTCATCACTTTTTATGTTTTAACGCTGATCAAATTAGTTTCAAATTTTTGCCATGCCCACTTTCGCCCCCGTAAATCGATAAAAACCTAATAAGGAGAGTAACTTTGAAGCTAGAGTCTCGAGTTTTGGTATAGACAAAAATAATATAAAAGTAGTTTTTTAATATTACTGAAAATTTGGTTGTGAAAAATTGTAAAAGTTTCTTGGATATATTGGAAAAAATGCCTATGTCTTAGTTGGTTTGGCTGGCAATCTGGTATATTTTGAATGTAGTTCTATATCAATATGCCAAATATAGCCGTTGGTGTATTATTTGTATTTTTGCAGTATATTTATTTGGTATATTTTAAGAAGAATACTAAATCAATATAACAGTCATAGCCTTTGGTATATTTCTAGTATTTTATATTAATTTGATATATATTAAAATTAATACCACACTGTTTTGCTTTCATTCGAAATGTTTAGCGGGTATCTCATAGTCGAGTACACTCGACTGTAGCTTTCTTACTTGTTGTTTTTTTATAGTCATAGCAACAATCGCTCAATAATTTACTATTAATAGTAAATGGATTATTAATCTATTAGTCCGGTACGCTTGAAGTAGTATTTGTTATCCAGAGCTTTAGTTAGTTATCAGCAAGTTCTTTACGCTGACTCCCTTACTCGAACCGTTATCGTCTTGCTTTATCTATGATTATCCAAGCTTAACAAGCTATCTTCCATTCTGCCTGTACTCACAATTTTACTGCCCATCTAATCTGTAGCAATCAGTTTTCGTGCAATTTCACCAACTATCTTTTTCTTTCTCTTTTTCCTTTTTTTTCTTTGCCTGTTGCTTTCGACTTTGTGTAGAAAATTTTTATACTTGCATAAAATTTAAAAATAATGCTTGAGAATTTCTTGGCCATATATTTTAAATACGAAAATTTACCCGTGGGAGACGAGGCGTATACTCAACCCCACCCACACACACACACAAACACACACGGTCACACACTCGCACACACACACACACACTTTGGCGGAGACTTTGGCTGCTCATTTTATGCGAAGGCTGCCATAAAGAAGAAACGAACGGTAAAACACGTTAAAAGGTAAGACGTGAAACAACAACAGCAACAAATGAGTCAGCTCAACAGCAGAGCTGCTCGACTTGCAAACACCCTGCAAGAAAGTCCCTTGATTGCTATGCTACATAGGGATAGGGAAATTTACAGCTTAGCTACACTCCATTTGGGATATTTCAAGTGGGATATATTTTGTAGAACGAGCTAGGACATTTTAGCAGTGATCAATTTTATACCTGAACCACGATATTTCAGGTTCGATCAGGTTTATTTGTGAAGCAAGTAAATTTCGCCTACCTAGAGACAATTAATGCAAAGTGTTTGATCGCAACTAGGCAGACTACTGAAAAATGGGGAATATATTCAATTGTATTTGGGAAAAAGATTCAAAAACGCAATTATTACTCAGTAGTGTTAAGTCTGGTATACCCGGCATGCTAGGCCGCTCTAATGGGCATATATATGGGGTATAAAAAAAAGGCAAAAGAAGGCAGCTTCATTTAGCTTTGGCCTGCCTAAGTCCCTGCTCCACATATGCATAACCAAACGTTAGCCGTGAATATGTGTGTGTGTGGTTGACTGCCGGGTCAGCTATATATATGTGTGTGTGAGTGTGTGAATGTGTGTGTGTGCTCCTTGCTACTTATGTTTAAGCTTTGTATTTAAGCTTTTTGCACGATTTCCTCTAACAAATGGATTTTCACTTGTTGCCCCCATATGTGTGTGTGCATGTGTGCATGTGTGTATGTGTATTATGTAATCTGTATGTCCTTGTTGTCATGCTCGTTTTTCTAGATGCCCTTCATGGGCCCAACACTCCCCTCTCTCTCTCTCTCTCTTTGTCAGTTCCTCCAAACGTAACGTTTTGCTGCTAACAAATAATTTAATTTCTTTGGGGCATCTTTTCACCGTGTGTGTGTGTGTATGGCACACACATGTGTATGTATGTATGTAGTTGTGTCTAAGAACTTGGCCAACAACTTTAAGCAGCGAGTGGCCCATCGATGGCCACAGTCTGCCAACCACGTGCTCGAACAACAACAACAACAATACAACAACAAAATGGAAAGCACAAAAAGTGAAAACGAATTTCACATTTCTATTTTCTATTTTCAGTTAATAATCTATTTATATAAATAAATAATGCTCAGAGGAGCTTACAGAGCCTCTCTCTCTCTCTCTCTCTCTCTCTCTCTCTCTCTCTCTCTCTCTCTCTATCTCTGAAAATGCGAATGTAATTTCTACAATTTTATCTCGCACAACATCAAAATGCAGTAAATTTTGATTTCAACCTCTGTGTTTTTAGCTCAATATGTATTGAGCGCATAATTGAGTTATGCGCTTGAATACCCCAAAAGCATTCAACATTCAACATTATTGATGTACACAGAACATGAAACATGGAACATATGTATGTATAATAGTATTATTCTGTATTATTCAAGCCAGCGGCAGTTCTTTTCTCATCATCAAATGCATAGATGAGCGAAAATGTGCTTCAAGTCAACGATTATGTGAATTGAATAGAAGAGAAGAGAAATAAAGTGTATGATTAAAGAAGGAAGCGAAGGATGAAGCTAGAATTAAGAATGAGTAGAGAGAGAGCGTAGTTGAGGTAGTCGAAATGCTGACGAAGGTCATAAAAGACTAAAAGCCTCAAAAATTACTAATATGAAGGATAATCTTACTGAGGTAAGACTTGAAAGTTCGAAAACACAGAATTCCAATTGATGAGACTAGAGACTAGACTGGAGAGGTCAGCTTAAGGGAATTTAACAAATGAAAAACACTTTAATTGGAGCGGTATTAAAAAATATAAATACTGAATAAAATATATATATAATATAATAATAATATAAATATAACTCGAAAAGCAGCCGTTAAGTGAAACAACAACAATGTATGCAACAGGCAGAAGAATAAATCATCTTTGACCCTTTAAAGTATTCAGTCCGGGCAGACGAAGCATTTATACATAGATCTCAAAGATGGTACGATATATAGCTATCATTTATTCTTGATAACACTTGTTACATCAATGTACCAATTATACTTTTTGGTATATTTCAGTATTTTTCTTTTGCTTGTGTTGAACACACATCATCAATATATCAGATTGTCGTACATTATCGTATATTTCAGTATTTTTTGGTATATTTGTCAGAAAAATACCGCACTCTTATAGTAGGCACACAGATTTATCTAAAAGTATATTTTTGTATTTTTTGGTATATACGTTTTAGTAGATTATTAGAAAAATACCACAGTATTATATCAGATATATATTATGTTACATTTTAGTATTTTTTATATATATTGTTAGAAAAATACCGCACTCTTTTGTTTGTTTTGTACACACACATTCATCATCAATGTACCAAATATAGATCACGGTATATTTTAGTATTTTGTTGTATATTGTAGGGAATATCACACTCTTCTTAGTTAAAATTGCAAATACAGTTTGCTTAACAGCCTTAATTTGTTAAGTGTGTACAAAAAATACATAGTTTAGAAGAAGAAAATTCAAGTGAAGCACTTGATGTGATATTCTATTATGCTGTACACATTTATTATTATGATATATAGTATATATGAAGCCGACAGAGTTGTCACAAAAGAAGGGGAAGGGAAGGGGACTTTTTCTTACGCCCCGAAAATGAAATTGTGCGGCACTTAAGATAAGTTGAATTTGATACAGGCAATAAAATATGGTGACTGCAGGGCCATGGCCAACAACAAGCTAGAACAGCTCTCTTTCCCTCACATTCCCTCATTTCCACCGCCCCCTCTCTCCTTTCACGTTTAGAAGGCAGTTTAAGTGACAGCATTTTGCATGTTACAAACTGAAGGTGACATAATACACAACCCATCAACATCAACAACAACAACATCATTATCATCATCATTGTTGTGCCTAGCAAACGTTATCATCATCATCGTCATCGTCATCATCATCATCATGATGAAAGTATCGAATTGCAGCAAATGGCGGGCATGTCAACTCTGGCCGCAAGCGCTGCCAGATTTCTGTTGTCTGCTTGATTAATTGCAAGATGAACGACGAACCCCAAAATGGGGATCAGTTTTGGGGTTCGCACCCGAGCCATTTGTAAAGGCAAGGGAGTGGCGGAGAGGGGAGTGGGGAGTGGGAAGACGACACTTGAAACGCATGCAGCAGGCTAAACTACAAAAATATTATTAATGATGGCAACTCTGGCGGCCGTTTGCTCAGTCTGCATTTGACATCGCTCATACGACGCGTTGTCTGCACAGCGACCAAGAGATTTATGCGTGTGTCTGCGCATGAAGGGGGAAAGAGAGAAGGGACAAAAGAGTGAGGGGAGTGGTTAACTACTCGGTATCTTATGCTGCATATTGACTGATTAATTAGCAGCTCTTAATGCCAGCAGCAAAACGAATTGCCGAATTATGAAGCTGCTGCTCTTATCTACGTATCTCTTTGTCCGTTTTCTACCTCCCATCGTATGTGTGTGTGTGTGTATATGTCGGTGTATTTCTTTAATCCTTGCGCTTAAGCTACGCCTTGCCAGAGACTTTAAGCCACTTGACATGCGTTTACATATGCGTGTTAAGACGCTTCTTCAATTCCCCGAAAATGCGACAGTCACAGTGGGTCAACTTCTCCCTCTCCCTCTCCCTCTATCTCTCTCTCTTGCTCTCTATTTATTTATTATCGCCTGTTTTATTATTATTATACTACTCGCATTGTCAACGTTTATCGACTGTCGACTTAAATGTCTACTTTATGCGTTTGTCTCTACACAATTCATTGAGCTGCTTTAACACATTCAGCCTGACAGCTATCATGACTTTATTTAACTGTTCGCTTTGTTGCTTTGACTCCTCCTCCTCGTTTATTTCTCGAACTCTTTTTGTGTGTGTCTCTTTAACGTTATCTCGTTTCGAATTTTATAAGTTTATATTCTAACTTTTTGCCTCCAGTAAATGGATGCAACAGGCTTTGGTTGACAATGTGGTATATTTTGTACTGTGTGGTATATTTTAAATTTGGTTGCATATCAATTTACAAATTATATACCCTTTGAGCAAAATAGTGCTTTATTAATATTATATAATAGTAGTATTTTTTGGTATATTAATTTGGTATGTTTTAAGAATATACTATAATAGTAATTCTTTTGGTATATTAATTTGGTATATTTTAATCATGCATCACAATAGTAGTATTTTATGTCTATCAATTTGGTATAATTTAAGAATATACTACACCATTTATTTAATATAATTTAAGAATATACTACAAGTGTAGTATTTTCTATATATATATACTATAGCATAGTAGTATTTTGGTATATCAAGTTGATATATTTTAACTACTACTATTAGTAGTATTTTGGTATATTAATTCGGTATATTTTAGGATTAATGCCGTACTGTTTTGCTATCATTCTTCTTTTATACAATTTAATTATTGTTTTCATAGGACAACCAAGTAATAAAAAAACAAACCAGAGTGAACAATTATAAACAATAGCAACCAATTATATTTGAATATATTTTTGTATATATATATATATATTTACTTATAAATATTTTAATTTTTCTTTTTAAGACATTTGTGCTTCTGCTCTAAGTTCATCAATCGCAACGTTTCTGGGTAAGTTTTTCCTCTCTTACTTTCCTCCATTTTTGGTACACATTTCCACTGTTGGTATATTTTATTTCAATCATAACTCATGGTATTTTGGTATATATTTCCAAATTTACTATTTAGTATTTTCATTCAATTATCGCTTGTGGTATTTAGGTATAAATTTCGCATATTTTCTTCCAATCATCACTCATGGTATTTTATATCATATGTGCTCTCAATATTCTCTATGAAATCGTGCATCCATTTTGGTTTCTCGCTTTGTCCCCTCGCAGATTTATTTGCTGGCTCTCATTTTAGTCGAGCTCTCAGCTCTCATCGAGTTATTTAATTAAACTTTGCGTAAATCTATTGCATTTTTGCCGAGAGCACACGCCGTTATTTAATGTTGATTATCAATTTGGTCAGGCATTTTTGATAGCCAAAGACCCACACACACACACACACACACACACACACACACACACACACACACACACACGCACACATACATTTAACAATTGTCTGTCTATCACACACACACACATACACACACATACGTAACATGTGTGTGAAGCGAGTTCATAGCTCTGTTTGTGTCAGGACCTTGATTTATAGGCTTGCCCCTTGAAGCGCCAACTCCTGACCTGACCTCAGCTGACTTGGCCTGAACTGAACTGAACTGAACTGGAGCAGGACCTCAGCCTGGGACCTGCAACTAAATTGGTAGCAGGACCTAGGATGGCTCTTCACAACGGAGGAGCCGGTTAATAAGTTTCAACTTAAGTCGAGCAACGAACAAGCTACAAGCTCTGCTCTGCTCTACTCGTAAAGCCAACGAATCGCGTTTGCCTTTTGCTCTGCTCTTTGAGATTTATTGACATATAAATTTAATACATAACCTCTGACCCCCGCCCCTGCCCCCATTTCGCTTCCCTTCGTAATCCTCGCAGCTGTTTGGCCGGATGAACAAAGTTTAGGAGCAGTTGATTGAATGCGCTTTACTGCTTGGATTTCCGTTAGTAAATTGAAAAAAAAAAACACAGAAAAAATAAATAAATAAAACGAGAACAGCGAAAGTCGAAAAGAGACAGAGAACAAACGAAAGAGAGCGCACTAGGAAAACAAATTTCGTATTTAGTTTAGGTAACTCTTTTAATTTCCAATTTCCCCCAAACATGCATAGCCGGGCATTATTGAACAGGACATCAGGACATCAGAACATCAGGACGTCAGGATGCCAGATAGCGACAACGTCCTGCATATTCGGACAATTTGGCGAGCAATCACAGGAAAAAAGGCATAGAAAACATTTGTCGAGAAAAAAAAAACACAAACGCTGCAGAGCGAAACTGATGAATTAGCTGTTATCCTGTAAACTTGTGGGTAAAAAAAAGATTTCAACATATAGAAAGTAGAAAGGTTTTTGTCTTTGGTAAAGAAAAGATTTCAATGTATTGAATGTAGATTAGTTTTTATCTTGTAAACTGTGCTTGAACTTTTAGAAAGATATACAAAATTGAACAGACATTTTTAGAAGTCTTACAACTGAGAGAAAGTAGTAGAAGTTAATAAGTATGGGAGGACAATTTATTTGTTATTAAGATCCAATTATTTTCTCATTCAAATTACGTTTTCGAAATAATAAGTTTTTGATTGTATTTCAATGAATTAAGTTTGTATTTTTCGACACATAAAAAAAACACTGTCACACTTTATTTGCCTAGAACCAACATTAAAAAAGTGTGACCACATATTTTAATTTGGGATTTTTCGAAAGATACTTCAATTTCATTAGAGATGTGACATCATATGATACATATTTATGTATTTGATAATCTTGCAAATTGATGAACATAAATTTCAACAAACTATTTCAAGAATTTGAGCATACCCTTTGAGATATTTATGTGAGTAGTGGGTGGAAAACGATTGCAATTTCCTGTGGCACAGGTTTCAACTAAGCTTTCTACATTTCGTTTTTTTTTAGCATTTACCAAATTTTATCCAATTTTTTCTGTTTTTTTTTTTGATTAGCATCAAATTATGGGTCATTCATTCATTGATTCCTGTGATTTTGAGGCATCGTGTTAGACATTGGTAAAACGAGTAGCGAAAGTCAATGCTGTAACAATTGTCATCAGCATCCAGCCAGCATTCAACATCCTTGTCGTCTCTGCAGTTTCTCAATGTCAGGCATAATGAAAAAGTTTTGCACTTGCAATTTCTCTTTTGCGGAATATTACGTTTCGTTATTGGACTTCACCTTGAAGCATTGAGCTGTCGCTGAATAGACAGAATCACACTGACAATCCCGACAGCGAGAATCGAATCTTACGACATTAGTTCAACTAAATTTTGCAGTTGAAGTCAGCTCACATCTTGCATTTCCCTTTTGCTCTCTCATCACTCTCCTCATCCTCCTCCTTTTACCCTCTCTTGCTCGCACCTCAACTTGGAAATCGAAGGAATGGTGGTATGCTATATAGAGTCTTTGATGGTGTGACTGTGTGGCATGCTATGAAATACTTTTTGCCATAGAGCGCGTGACAATGTCAACCTCATCTATGAGATGCCTGCTTTGCAGGTTCACAAGAAACACCAGGAGCGCATTTCGCAGGAAATATTTTCTAGAGGGGAAATGAAAAAAGCTGATTGCTATGCCGAAAGAATGCAACTTTTGCGATAAATGTGTTCTAGAGAGTGGAGAATTGTGAACACATTGACAAAAGCTGAGTGCTATACAGAAAGAATGCAAGTTGACTGCTATGATCAGATGAATGTTACTACAAAACTGACAAAAGCTGAGTGCTATGTCGAAAAAAAACAAGTTGACTGCTATCTGATCATAGAATGTTACTACAAAGTTGACAAAAGCTGAGTGCTATGTCAAAAGAAAGCAAGTTACTGAAGTTTGTTAACACCGACAAAAGCTAATTGCTCTTATGACGGAAATGTTACTAAAATTCGTTCTAGACATTGCTTTTTGTCAAGAAAGAGAAAATAATGTAAATTAAATAGCCTTATTTTGGGATAAAAGATTTTATTACAAAAAGGAATAATTACAAGTTGTAAAGAGATAAAAAAAATATGTGTTTTACACAGATCAACTTAACGAAAAGTAATCAAATTTTTGAAAGACAAATTCAACTTTCGATCTCACAGTGTATGCTATTGTATTTTGTTTTTGCTTGAGCTGATTGTTCGTAATTACTTATATAACGTTCTATGACTTGACCTTTTTACTGCTTCTGCTGTACTTTATTTCTACTTTCTTGCTCTACTGCTCGATACTTTCTTCAGTTCAAGATTTAGTTATATATTGAGTTGCTTTCCATCTGTTGCACAACTAATTTATGACTTACTGCTCGTCAACTCTTTTGCGCTTTAGCTTAAGGTAGTCCGCTCCTGTTTTGTGATGCCACAGACACAGCCACAGCCACAGCCACAGCCATAAGTCAAGCAGTCGCGCCACACAGCCAGGCAGACAAACACAGAAAGAGACAGAGACATAGAGACGGACAAGGACGAACGGCAAACGGGAGGCAACAACAGCAAAGACTTCGACTTCGACAACGACAACGACTTGAAATCCAATTCAATTTCTTAGCTCATGAAACGCCGCCAATGTCGCGACATTGCCAGCTGCTTTGCTCTGTCGCTCACTCTCAACCCTTGCTTTACACCCCGAATCCCCCTCTTAGCACCCGATCTACTCACTGCTTTACGTAGTTGCCCCCGAAAACCGAAACGGTTCAATGCAGTTCAGTTCAGTAAATATTATGCTAAATTGAGATAATTTGTTGTCTGATACTCACTACAGCGCAGCCACTGAATGTCGCCTATTCTCCTCTCTCTCTCCCTCTATCTAACCACACACACAGACACACACACACACACACATAGACTTTGTGTGTCCTTTCAGCGCGACAACGGGAAATGGGACCGCGGGACAGACAGATTTGCATGTAAATTTGCTCGCTTTTTATAGTCGCAAATTTTTGCTCGATTTTGCACATTTTCTAGATTTCTATCGTAATTGGCGGCTTGTTGTGGCCCATTCACAATGCTATTCCCCCCTTTTCCCTTTCCCCCTCCACCCGAGCCATTGGCATTGCCATTATTCCAGCAACCGGAACTACAAGTATCCGCATCCGCATCCCTTATACCTCTATAGCTATAGCTATAGCTATAGCTATAATATGCACTACCTATCCCAACTTTATGCCGATGACGATTGTGGCTTTCAGCTTTCAGCTTTGTAGCAAGTGATGAGTCGCTTGGGAGAGAGCGGGAAATGGAACTGTTGCGTGCTTTGTGAACTACTTTCTATTTGCACATTTTTGCATATTTTATGCAACTGACTGTTATCGATAGTATGTATTAGTGATGCGCTTTTGGGCTCAGTTATCGAGTCAAAAGAAAGAAACTGTTTAAAGTGTATCAACTTTATGCAAAATGCGCGCAGCAAAAGCATTTGATTCATACCAAAATTAGAAATATCAAAACGTTGACATTTGTTATCGATAACAAATTCGATGGAAATGAAGCGGTTTAGTAATATGTTGTTAACTTAAAGAATATACACAGTTGAAGCATAAGTATTTATTAATCATTTATCGATCAATGAGTTATCGATTTTCATCGATAACAATTTCGATTAACATCGGTTTTGTAATATGTTGTTAGCTTAAACAATATTCACAGTTAAAGTGTGATTATAGATTTATCATTTATCGATCAATGAATACTCGATTGTTATCGATAACCAATTAGATTGATAGGAATTATTTATAAAATAATCGACTGTTATCGATTGATGGAAAATTCGTTTATTTACTGTATTGTATACAAATACGAAGTTCTCTTTAAGAATATTTATTATTTATTGATCAATTATTTGATGTAGCAGATCAATTTTGTTATGTATGTTTTTTTATTGATCAATTAAACGATAGTTCAAACAAATTAGCTTATTACCGACAACAACAATTGTATTTTTTTCAATCACAAATATCGCAACGAAAGCGTCACAAATGTGACAAACCAAACGTTTAGTTCGGCCAAGTTGAGTTATCGATAATAATATGCACATTAAGCACTCGAAGCTCTGTGTGAGCAGAGCCAAAGAGCAAAGGCAGTAAAGTGAATCTCGTTAAGCTTGTTGTTGTTCAACTGAGTCAGCTGGCAATCAAATGGCTTTCCATTAGCATACCAATGTCGATGTATAGTTGCTGGCTGCTGGTAGTGGAGATGCGGCGAAGAAGAAGAAGAATGGGCGAGAGTCAAGTTTGGATAACTCAATAACACTTTGTCAACACTTTACATGTTTCGTTGCATACTTTATGGTGCGACAACGACAACAACAAGAACAACAGCAACAACAATGACAACAACAACGACAAGTCAATTGCAAACGTTGCATATTTCGTAGCATACTTTTGTGGGCCATACTCACACACACTACAAATGGACACAACATGAGTTTGAGGCGTTAAACTCCAGTTGCACAGACAACGCTGAAAGCAGAGGAAGAGGAAGCAAAGGGCAGATAGAGAGGAGAGGGAAGGGACTGGGTCGGACAACGTCTCGCAAGTCAGTGACCGAAAAGTGTGCCAAACCGTACGTAAAAACCCCACAATCATAATAAATTGTATGCCCAGCGTCAGTCGTGTGTATAAAATAGTCATTAAAAAGAGAGCAACAACAGCAGCCGAAGCGAAGAGAGGAAGAGGGAGAGGAAGAGGAAGGTTCGGCAATTCTTTTTTCTTTATTTTTTTTGGGTGTACAGGACACTGACCAGGACTTGTCTTAGCCACAATGCAATTAATTGTTTTGTTTATCGGGTTTATCTGTCTGTTTACGCTTGATTTGGCCAACAAACATCAATGGCAGCTCTCTAGTTAGTGTCATCACTTACTACACAATATACTATATAATATATATAGTATATAAAGTAGACCCCTCGACGCAATAAAATTCTCCTTCCATTCTCCATCGTCTTTGCTGATGCTTATTCGATTAAATTACTCATCACCGCGCTGCTTCATTGAATATTCACTTTTGATTTGGGTTTGCATCGAACATCACTTTATTTCCATGCTCGCTACCAGCTAGGATAGAAGGGTATTATAGCTTAATACATACAGTATATCTATGCACATCCAGAAGAAAGCATTTGCGGCAGCTTCAGTCTGCATTCTTTGTTCTTAGTTGCTTCGGTTGACAATCTGGTATATTTTGTACTCTATGGTATATTTCTATATACTAAATATAGGTATTGATTTCTAGTATATTTTATATTCTATAGTATATTTCGGTATACTAAATATAGCCATCGGTACCTGATATATTTTGTTCTAAATATAGTCATTGGTATCTGGTAAATTTTGTACTCTATGCAATATTTTTATATACTAAATATAGTTATTGGTATCTGTTAGGTTTTGTGCTCTGTACTGTACTACAATATACTAAATATAGCCAATTGGTATCTGGTATATTTTTAGTATATTTCAGTATATTAAATATAGCTATTGGTATACAATATATTTCGCATTTTATAGTATATTTTATAGTATATTTCTATATACTAAATATAGGTATTGATTTCTAGTATATTTTATATTGTTTCGGTATACTCAATATAGCCATCGGTATCTGGTATATTTTGTACTAAATATAGTGATTGGTATATGGTAAATTTTGTACTCTATGCAATATTTTTATATACTAAATATAGTTATTGGTATCTGTTAGGTTTTGTGCTCTGTACTGTACTACAATATACTAAATATAGCCAATTGGTATCTGGTATATTTTTAGTATATTTCAGTATATTAAATATAGCCATTGGTATATAATATATTTTGCACTTTACAGTATATTTCGATATACCAAATATGGCAAATGGTATATTTTAGTATTTTTCGGCATTTTAATTCGTTACATTTTAAGTAATATAAATATATTTATTAGGTATATTTGTCAATATACTCCAATAATATTATTGATCAGTACTTAAATTCGGTATATTTTAAGTGTAATACTGCAGTGTTATGATTTCATTAATAATATGTAGGTAGCGGATATCTCATAGTCGAGCATACTCAACTGTAGCTTTCTTACTAGTTCTCTAGCTGTTACTTTTTGTTCATGTCATATACTGGAATTGTATATTGTGCCCAAAGACACACGATTTACGTATCACTTTCATTCACTAAGCTGCTGCTTAGTGTTTTCAATAACTCATACATTTTTCGGTATTTAAATTCGGTATATTCTAAGTCTAATACCGAACTGTTATGCTATTCTTATAGTTTTGGTTGTGTTCACTGTACTTTTGAACACATCAATTTCAATTACAATCGTCGATTTTTTGTTAATTGTAATGTTGATTATTATGATTTTATTTATTTCTCTTTTGTAATCAAAATCGTTAACTCTTTTGTACATTAAATACTTCAGATTGTACAGGGTACATTTACGTCGAGCACGCTCTTTGATATTCATACCTCTATTTATGGCTTTTGCAATTATTTGGCATTTTCTTCGAGTGCTGCTGTTGGTGAAATTGTGACGAAAGAGATTTCACAGTGCGATTTGTTGCACCATTGACTAGTTGCTGTCGTTGTTATTGTTGTTGTTGGTGTTGCAGCTGTGGCATATTGAACACATTACGTCCGTCGCGTTGCACAAATCGCTTGCAACGCAAACGCATCTATTGCATGCAAATTTCGAGCTCGGCGACTGCTCTGGACAAATGTGGACAATAATGGGGGCCATTATATGCCCACTAACACACATACGAACAGACACACACACACACACACATACGAACACTCACACACACACATACGAACACTCACACACACTTGGAGGCAACGCGGAACGTAATGCGCTTTTCAAAACTAATATCAAAATAATCGGACTGAATATCTGCGTTGCATGAGTGTTTGCCTCGACATGTGTGTGTGAGTGTGTGTGTGCATGTGTGAGGGTGTGTGTACATGTGTGTATGTCGAGGCATGCCAGAGTCAATGCGATGCCATCAATGCCAACTGGCAGAGCAAGGACACAACTTGCCTTTTGTTGTTATTTCTCCTCTTCCTCCCTCGTTCCCCAGACTCTCGTTCTCTTTCTCTTTCTGTTCCTCACTCTCGTTGTTGTTGTTGCTGTTGATGTTGCTTTTGACAACAACTAGAACAACTACAACTACAACTACAACTACAATGGGGAATGCAACAGGAAATGAATGAAATACTTATAAAGCATTGACGATTGACTATATACCAAATATCAAATACGAAATTCGCGCTAGTAAATTTCACATACTCTTTGCTCTCTTTCGTTTGTCTCTTCTCAACTTTGCAGACTACTAAAAAAAAAATACAAAATAAATAGACAAAATAGATAGACAAAGTTTTGCTAACATTTTAACATTCAACAGTAAAAGACTTTAATATTCCCTTTTTTTGTTTTTAACAAGTAATTGTTCTTGATGTAAACACTTGTTAAAAACACTTTTAAACGGAGTTTAAATGATAATATTATTATAAAAAAAAAGTATCACAATTATTTCATATTATTTCCTTGGTTAAGTATTTTTTAAAAGATCGAAGAATTTTGAGAACAGTAAAGAACAGATTACAATTTGTATTTTTTTTTTTTGTTAATTTTCTTCTTTCCAATATTTAAATTACCAAAAATGCTTAATCAAAATCTTGTCAAATTATTTTACTCTCGAATTTCGAATTTTTTCGTTTGATCTAAAATACTTTAAATTTATTTAATGTTTAATGTTTATTTTGCTATCAAATTTCTAACTCTCTCATTTCATCTAAAATACTTGAAATTTATTTAATGCTTTGAGTTATCTATTAAAATTGATTTTTTCTTTTTTTTTGTTTTGCTGAAATTTTGTTTATACTCGGCTTAAACTCAACTGCACTTTCTTACTTGTTTTGGTATTTTTTCAATTTTTTGAGTGTCCAATATATTTTTAATTCATTTGATTGCAATAATGATTGTCAATATATGTATGTTGTCATAATATTTTCTTGACTAGAAGTAAGAAATTATGCTGAAAATAATATGAAGAGTTGTTGCAAATAGCATAGAATAGTTGGCATGGCCAACTAGACTTGCAACATGGCAACTGACTGCTTGTTGCCTGCCTGTCTGTCTGCCTGTCTGTCTGTCAGTTGCCCTCGCTGTTGCAGTGGCAAGTGGCAAGTTGTTGCTGCTGTTGCTGTTGCCCAGAAAGTATGCACCACAAAATTGTCAGCGTCAGCGGTAACACGTAGCACATACGTGTGGCAAATGCTGCGAAGAGTGAGGGAGGAAGGGGAAGGGAAGGGGGGAGAGGGGCTGCACCTGCCGTGCACGTGCGGTTATTGCGTTGGCAATAAAATGATTTTCAATTGAATTTTGCACAGTTCGCCGTTGGACGACAACAACAGAATTTATGATTAACTTTAATAACATTTTTCACAATTTTTGTCAATGCTGCTGTCGTTGTTGTTGTTGTTGCTGTTGTTGTTGGGGCTGGCACCTTGTGCGTGTGCATAAAAATAAAGATTTGACTTCATTTGGTTAGCATAAAAAACGCGTAAAAGACGCGCGCGCGGTCAGCTGTCTCTCTCTCTCTCTCTCTCTCTCTCTCTGTCTCACTCTCTCACTCTTACCTTGCTTGGCCCTAAAAAGTATGCAATATAAAGTTAAAATCTTAAAAGGCCCATATTGTATGCACAATACACACACACACACACACACACACACACACCTTAGCATACAAAAGTTAACAAACAAAAACGAACGAAACGCAACGAAACGAAGAACGGAAAGAAAAGAGAGCGAAAGAAATGCGGCAAAGGAAATGAAGAAAAACTTGATTTATTTTTATGTGCTCAACGAGCTGACTTGGGTGCTGCCCAACGCCCAAAGAGGGGGGAGGGGGGCGTGGCCGGGCAGGTGGCTTGGCAGGCGGCCATTCATACAAGTGGTACGTGCGTAATGACCAGGCACACACACACACACACACACACACACGCGCACGCACTTGAACTTTAAGAAGTTTTCACGTTGCGTATACGTAATCATATTCTGCTGTTGCCTTCGCTTTGCTCTAAATTATACATCTGCATGCCATTATACACACACACACACACGCGCAAGACATTTTTGGCGGCCTGTGCGTGGACAAGTGGCCGAGAAGCAACAGAGGAACAAACGGACGGACGGACGGACAGACGGACAGCCGGAAAAACGGACTAACGGACAGTCTGTAGACCCAATGAACTTGAAAGCAATTGCAAAAAGGAATTGGTATATCGAGGCCGAGCGCCGCCATCAAAAGCCAATAAACGTTGCAAAATTACCGAAATTACTAAACCCGCATTCGAATTGCTTTGCATCAATCGAAGCACAAATGTTCCTCCTTCTCACTTTCTCTCCCTCTCTCTCCCTCTCTGTCTCTCTCTCTGTCTCGCTGTGCAACTAAATTTTTGAGCATTTCATGCATCTTATTGGAAAATTGTTGGCCAAAGTCAAGCACAAACACATTCCATTAATAACACGTGAGAGAATTAAGAGCATTTTTAGAACATTTTCGCTCGCTCGTCCATAAAAGAAATGTAATAAATAATGCCAGGAGTAGAAGCTGAAGCTCAAGAACAATTCGAATTTGACTAGATTGAAATGAATTTGTTTTTATTTTTGTTGTTGTTTGACAAACTTACTTATCTACATAAATATACTAACGAAGTTATACTATTTTCGAGTCTAATAAAAAACCTGACTTCGTAGTCTAAAATAAAAGAAATATAATCAGAAGAATTACCAAATTTAGGCAGGTGAACATTTCACGATATATCAATTATTTGTGTTCAACAATCGAAAACGCTTTAAATATTAAAATATTTCAAATTAATATACTAAATAAATAAATACTATTAAAGTATATTTCCAAAATATAACAAATAATATACCAATTAAATAATACTATTAAAGTTATTCTTTAAATATACCAGATTGGTATACCAAAAATAATGCTATTAAAGTATATACTTCAAATATACTAAATAATATACCAAAATTAATATCAATGTGGTATATATAATACTAATTAAGTATATTCTTAAAATATACTAAATAATATACCAAAATTAATATCAATGTGGTATATATATTAAAATATACCGAAATTATGTACCTCAACAATACCACTGTTAAGTATATTCGTAGAATATACTAAATAATACCAGGAAACTACTTAAAATATACTAAAGTATTTCTGTACACATTTGTAAGTTGCCATACAAAAGTATTCCTTAAATAAATTCCACAATACCAATTAAATATTTCTATTAAAGTTACTCTTAAAATATACCAGATTGGTATACCAAAAATAATGCTATTAAAGTATATACTTCAAATATACTAAATAATATACCAAAATTAATATCAATGTGGTATATATAATACTAATAAAGTATATTCTTTAAATATACTAAATAATATACCAAAATTAATATCAATGTGGTATATATATTAAAATATACCGAAATTATGTACCTCAACAATACCACTGTTAAGTATATTCGTAGAATATACTAAATAATATGCCAGGAAACTACTTAAAATATACTAAAGGCTATAGATATAGTATTTCTGTACACGTTAGTTGCCATACAAAAGTATTCCTTAAATAAATTTCACAATTTTCACCCGATCGAGACAGATGGTTAGATCGTCTCGGTTGTTAATGCTCATCCAGAGTACGTATATAGTATTTATGGAGTCGGTGATGCCTGATGTACAAATACCTTATAATACACTTCTACCTTATGGGTAGCGGGTATAAAAAGGTGATTAAAGGTGTCAAATGTCGTATGCATTCTACTGTTATTTTCGTATTAGTTGATGCGACATACATTTCACCAGTCATATGTAAAGAACTTCAACTCGGAAGTTGACAAAACTATCCTCAACATTTATCCATCTCAATTCATAATAGAGCCAATTACTTATGGCAAACATTGCGAAACAAAATTCATTAACATTTTGATAGATGTTCCGATGGCGCTTAAACACAAACCATCCAAAATTAGTCAAGCTGCAAATGCTGAAAATTTCAGAAGGATTGCTCGACAAACAGCCGAGTTAGCTGAGGTACAACATGATACAGCAGTCCTTGAGGGAAGATAAGGTGAACAGACTGAGTGGAATGGAAATGTGAAACAATTAATAAATGGCAAATGCATTAACAAGCTGTTTGCCAAATATTATTTTCACAGATTTCTCACAGAGCTAAAAATAAAAGAGAGAAAAGCTGAAGAAAAGCTGCTGCTGCTGCTGGAAAAGAAGAAGAAGGAAAACAAGGACACGACGCGACGTGGCCAATGCCTGGGAGCATAATAAAAATATGAAAATCAAGTAAAATCATTTCCATTCAAATTCAAATGGCAGCCAAGCGTTCGAGAGTTCGAGAGCTTGTCGCCGTCGGCATCAAATGAAAAACTGAAGCAAAGTAACGAAAAACGAAAAAACAAAAAAAAAATGGAAACTGAAACGGAAAACTGCCAGTGAAAAACTGCAAAAAGAAAAAAAAAAAACGAGGCAAGCAAAAAAAAAAAATGTGAAAGACGTGAAAATCTGGAAAAACCTGAAAACTGATATTCAATTCAATCAGTTGTTGCCCCTCAAAGCCAGCGGGCAACAATGCCCAGCTGTGAATGCTTCTGCTTCTGCTTAGGTTTGCTTTGCTTGTGTGTGCCTCTACACGGAGAGAAATAAATCTAGATTGAAAAAATGTTGAAAGATTAAAAAAAAACAATCTTGAAATAAGATTTTTGAGTTGAGTCAAGATTTTTATACTTTGCATTTTAAGATTAAGACCATCTTATTTTAAGATAAAAATCTTGATTCAAGAATGTTTTATTCTAGATTGAAAAGTAGTTTACAAATTTTCATTTAAGGTTTTTTCAATTTAAAAATACAAAAAATAGTTTTCTTGTGTCTTAAAATGTTGAAATTCCCTATATTTAAGAATTATGACCTAATTTCTGATTTTGTTGCTGTTAGCTTAGTACGTAGAGATGGGCATAATTATGTATTATAAAAGTGTTGTACCTGGTAAATATTAAAAAGAAATTTAAATACACTCAGTTTATTTTTTTTTTATTTATAACAATCTAAGATTAGATTGGATTAAGATTGTTTTATTTTGAATAAAGATTTTGCCTTTTTGGTTTAAGATTTTTCCATTATTCAAACAAGATTATAATCTTAAATTTCAAGATTGGGCAATCTAAATTTTTTGTAGATTTTCGATCTTGATTTAAGAATAATTCTTCTTGGTTCAATTTTGACATAGTAACAATCTTCACTTACGATTGTATTCTTGATTTTAGCACGTTTTTAATTTCAGTGTTCTTGTGGTTGATTCTTATGAAAGCAGGAGGAGGAGGACGAAGGGAAGTTGGGGAAGGGGAACGGGAACGGGAAGGGGAGGCAATGGGGATGGTTTTGCTTGAATGGATTGTCAGACTTTTTGATTTTGTGGTCGCCGACGACGCGTCGTTCGTCGACGCGTATCTTTCTCTTGTTTCCCGTTCGCGTTCTTCTTCTTCTTCTTGTTCTTGAGTACTTGAATGCGCGCCGAGAGTCAAATCACTACCTATATGTACTCGTATTTGTATGTATCCACGAACTCCTCCAAACCTCGCTCCTTCTGCTGAAAACACAGCAAAAACAAGTAAGAAAGTTACAGTCGAGTGTGCTCGACTGTGAAATACCCGCTACCCATTTTTAATAAAGGCAAAATATTGCGGTTTCATTTTCAAAATATAATTAGGCTTGTTATTCGATTTTTTTAATTTGCGGGGGCGGAAGTGGGCGTGGCAAAAATTTGAAACAAGCTTGATCTGCGTGCAAACATAACAAATGCTGTGGAAAAAAAATTATAGCTCTATCTCTTATAGTCTCTGAGATCCAGTGTTTCATACGGACGGACGGACAGACGGACATGGCTATATCGTCTCGGCTCTTGACGCTGATCAAGAATATATATATACTTTATAGGGTCGGAGATGCCTCCTTCTACCTGTTACATACAATTCCTGCCGGCACAAAGTTATAATACCCTTCTACCGTATGGGTAGCGGGTATAAACACACACACAAAACGAAAAAAACGAAAAAAAAACATTTCACTTTGGCAACTGGGGGCAACTTTACAATAAATTTCAGCAAATAAATCAAAATGTAACAGAAGCCGTGTGGAATTTTCAAGCGGCAGGTGCTGCTGATGCCTCGCAAACCGACAAACCGAAACGTTACAGAAGTGCCAAGCAGCATCAGGCAGCTTACGAATCAAAACAACGAACGTCAGATACCCTGTAATCGATTTGCAAGTTGAAAAACACAAAATGTGTTCGCTTATTCAAAGATATCTAAATTACAATTTTATTTATACAAACTACAAAATCATTTATACACAAAAAAAAAAACAAATTCTAAAATCAAGATATTTATCTTAGTACTAAGAATATTGGTCTCAAAAGTGAACATCTTAATGTTAGAATACACATCTTGATTTCAAGAACATTGCATATAAGACCCAAATTCTTATTAATGAGAAAAACAAAATCGTATAGCTTTAAGACCAAAAATCGTATTATAATACGAACAATCAAATATTATATTATATATTATTGTTTTTTGTTTACTACAATTTTTATGATTCACGTTCTTTACTTATTAAAAAATGGAAGAAACTGAATTTTTACGATTTAGTTGTATGTTATTTCAGTTAATCAGTTGAATTTTAATCACTTTTACTTACGAAATATTTATGATCGATTCGCACAGCATTTGAACCCAGGATCTCTTCTCTTAGATCGCCATTGACAATGGTTCACTCGAATAATCAAGCTATGAACGAAAGCATTAGGATCTATATAAAACCATTATAATTTGGAATTTTGATCTATTACAGAATTTTGTAACCTATATCTAGAAGTTTTGGTCTTATTTTGAAAATTTGGCTTTTTTTGAAACTAATGTTCTTAATTTTAAGAATTTATTCTTAATTTATTTCAAGAACGCAATTCTTAAGAGCAATGTTCTTGATTTTAGAAAGTCGTCTTTTTTTTAGTAAGCACTCAAATATTTCTATCCAATTTAAATTTGAAATAAATTAAGGTATCCAACTAATTTAAGAAAATTAAGAATTATAGAATTAAATTAGGTGTTTTTCCTAGATGTCTATGAAAATAGGAATTCAAATATTATGCCTTTTGTTTATAACAGTTTCTTTCTTCAATTTCAGATATACGATGTGATATTTCCGTCAAGTAGAACAGGGTATGACAACAACATCATCAACAACAACTACAATGAAAACAAAGCTGAGACACTGTTGAAGGCGTCTACAGTGGCCGTGGTAGGCGTGGCCGCCAGCGCCTACCGCAAAAGTGAACCCTGACCCCGCAGCCGCAAACCCGTAACGCGCAAACAAAAACGTAAAACGAAAAAGTAAAAAAAAAAAAAAGTTTTTGATTTTTGTGAAAAATGTTTTTGCGTTTTTGTTTTCGTTGTGTGTGAAAAATGAAAATGTTGGAAAGCGAGCGGGAGGAGGAGGAGGAAGAGGGGAAGGGAGAGCAGGACAGGAGGACAGCCTTCAACAGGGCCACAATGAATGAAATGATGGCGCCGACAGGCGGGCAGTCAGAATACCAACTAATGGGCGTGGCAGACGGACGGACAGACAGACAGACGGACAGACGGACAGAGTGCCTATGAAGTTTGTTGTTTGCCCGGCAGCTGCTCAAAAGCTGCGCTTGAGTTGTGAGGAAATGGAAGAGCATGAGGAGGAAAACAGGAAGGCAGCAAAGCTTTAGAGAGCGGTGAGGTGGGGAGGGGAGTGGAGAGCTGAAGAGGGGGCGTGAGCTGTTTTGGAGCATTTTTTTGGGCGCACTAATTGACTTTTTATGCTGTGCGTCGCTCGGGCGTTTGATAAGGACATCTCAGACAGAGTGAAGCAGAGATAGCAAAAGCGAAGAGAGCAGAGATAAACAAAACGGAATAACAGCCATAAAGTAGGAGAGCGATGGGGGAGAGAGGGGGAAAGCTGATCTCTGGACTGCGTCTAGACAAACAAACATTCAGTCAACGCACGCTTTTTATTTGGTGGCGCCTCCGCCAACAACACATGCAACCAGAAGGAGAAAAGGAAGTTGGCCAAGGACGCAGGACGAGAGGAAAAAAGATGTAGAAGAAAAATGGCCCAAGTTTTGACACCGCAAAGCAAAGGAACGAGCTAATCAAAACTTCTAGTAATATGTCGAATATTTTTATATTGACGTGTTTTTAATAGACAACAAAATGAGACATCAAAGCGATTAGGAAAACTTTACAATTTTAAGACTATATAGACTTCAATTCATACAACAAGAAAGTTCTTTACAAAAAATCATCAAATCAAATACGTGAGAAAATATTTTAGATTAAAATCATTAATTGTTAATATAAAACATAAAGATACAACAACATTTTTCCGAAAGTTATTCAAACAACGAAACGTAATTGCGACCAACTTCATGAGCATTGTTAAGTTGGCTGCAGCACTTCAAATTGCTGGGCAGCATTGGCAGCTCATGTCGAGAGTGCTGCCAAGTCAACATATTGACAATTATTTCACATGAATGAGTTCTAAGAAGTGCAAACTAACTGAAACTCAAGTCAGCGACATAAAGTTGAATAAGTTAAGCTTAAGTAATCTGAAATACAAGATGTAATTGCTTATCTATTGAATTCCAGCAGCTGTATACGCAAATCCTTTCAATCAATTATGAGGAATTAAGTGAGGAGAACCCTAGGGAAGGAATGCACTATAAAATTTCCAACTCGATTAAGCTATTCAGATGGATTATAAGCTGAAGAGCAGCAGGCAAAATGGAATGGAACAAGACGAGGAAGCGAGACTTTCAATGTTTTTTTTTTCAATGTTTTTTTCGGGGTAACGTGTCGCCAATTGGCAGCGCCGCAAATGGCCTCACAGCATGGAGTCGCAACAAGGGTTTTTATTTGTTTCCCTTCCTTTCTTTCTTTCAGGGCGAAGTGTGGCATCCTTAAGGATGCGAGGCAAGCAAATGAAGTTAAATCGGCAGTAGTTGTGTGCGGGGCGGCCTCAGTTTCAGAGCACTCTCCATTCAAATGGCAGCCGCATGTGGTGCACGGCATGTGGGGCGGACGTTGTGTGTGTGTGTGTGTGTGCCTTGTGGCATGTGGCATGTGGCATATAGCCGGGCACACGCTGCCCAGGCGCTTCGTTTGTTCGTTCATCAACAACAGCAGCAACATCAGCTTTCGCTGGCCTTGTGCAACAGCCTCATTATAAATAGCGGCCCGACTGTTGCACGGCAGCGCAGTCGACGGCGACGTCAGCGTCAACGTCACGGCTACCTGTTGGAAATGCAAACAGCACTCGTCCCGCCTTCCCTCTCGCGCTTCCCCAGTCTACGACAGCGACGTCGACAGCGCGAGCTCTGCGACTGCGCTGGAAACAACTCTCCACTCCATTCGAGGCGAGCACTTCGTGTTGCGCCACCCCCTCCCCTAACCCTTGACGAATCTCTACACTGGCGAATGCTGCTCGTTGGCGCCAACTTTTGAATTGTGCCGAACGCACGAAAACCGTTACGAAAGAGATAGCGAAATCAAATCCAATTCAAATACCGAAAGGTTCGTTTTTCATTGAAATACTTTGCCAAATGGAAAGCTGCAAAAACTTCTTCGATATTATTTTGTCAGGGATAATTTGAATGCAGCTGCGAAGATAAGATTCCTGCAGCCAGTTCGAAGCTGTCCCAAAATTAAATACTCCAGCAACAACAACAATAACAGAGGTGGAAACCAAAAAACGCAGAGAATAAATCCTATGGTTAAATCTAATCAATCGAAATGTAATAATAAGATTATTCACATGCAAAATATCGTATAATTTGATGCTATCCTTGCGCTCTGCAAATGTTCATAGTTTGTCAATAGCGATTTCTATCAAAACACAGATACTTATTAGATTTTTTTGCATTTACTTGTTATTTGAATTAGTTTAAATAAAAAACAAGCATCCTTTAAATCGATTTTTATTTCGAACTACTCTAAATTGAGTTCAATAATTAACTTGCATTCCAAAATATTAATTCCATTATTGCAATTTTATTTTATTAATGCTTTAAATTGTAATAAAAAATCATACTAATTACTTAAAAATTAAAAAATATATATTGTATTTGCATTATTATTATATTATATCAAAATAATATTATATGAAAATACTTTTTTATTTCGAAAAACTAAATAATCGCAGTATTCATTTAATGCTCATCTTATTGTTTTTGTAGATATTTGTTGTTGTTGTAGTTGTTTTTCTTGTTGTTGTTGTTGTTGTTGTTGTTGTTTTTGTTGTTGTGGTGGTTGGCCGCGGCGACGACCAAAAAGTGTCAATTCAGCAGGTGAAATACCAGGCGAACAGAAACTAGGAGCAAGCAAATCATTGCATTAATTAGTAGCGCCATCTATGGATTTGTTGGCGCAACTACTGACTGCCGATTCTAGGTGCAGCCTGAAAGTATGTTACACAAAATAATTTAGCTCGCAAATGTCTCCGAAAGGTGGCTGAAAAAAGTGTTGCCTATCATACAGGGGCAACATTTTCAATTATTTATTAGTTGCGCCTACAATCCAATAGATGGCGTTACTAATAATTAAGAAAGCTATTTGCTTGCTGCTGATTTCTGTTTGCCTGGTATTCCACCTGCTGATTTGACACTTTTTGGCCATCGCCGCGTCCAACCACCACCACAACAACAACAACATCAAATATTTACAACAACAACAAGAAGAGCATACAATTAAATGAAATACTGTGATTATTTAGTTTTTCTAAATAAAAAAGCCATTTTTTATTATTTTTATACAATGTAGTGTTTAATTAATGCAATTTCAATATACATTATTTAATTTTTAAGTAAATAGTATGATTTTTTATTACACTTTTAAGCATTTCAAAAATAAAATAACAATAATGGAATGCAATTTAATTACTGAATTTTTCTCAGTGTTGTTGGAAATAAAAAGGATTTAAGAAATGCCTGTTTTTTATTTAAATTAATTGAAATAACAAATAAATGCAAAAATCTATAAAGTATTAAAAAAAAAAGGTTGTAATAAGCAGAAAGAACGCTTCGCAGGCTCAAGCCTTAAGAGCAACTGCCAGCAGAAGGAGGCACAAAGTGGAGACTGCAGCATAAATGCTGGAAGCAGCTGCGTTGCTCGTGTTGTTGTTGTTGTTGCCAGGAGTACTTGGAGATGGAACAGGTTGGAAATGATCCAAATTATGTGTGGTTGGCAGCTCGGTAAAGTAATTGGCCCAAATGGCAAAGGTCAAGAGATCATTCTTGGGCGCCGTTAGCTCCAGACTGATCAATGAATCCTGCAGCTGCTTGGCCGGCGGCGATTCGCTCCAAGTGTACTGAGCCACATCCAGGGGCAACATGACGCCATCCAAAGTGCTGGGCATGATCAAGCGACGCTTCGCTGCCGGAAACAAACCCGAAATGCGAATGTGCCTAAAGTAATACTGATTGGCCGTCGGTTGTGCAGCGGAAAAGATGCGGCCACAGCTGAGCAACTCATCCGAGGTGCAGGCAAACACTGCACACACAGCCTGCTCGCTGCGATCCACACGGATGAAGGTCGTCTCATTGCCGTGATACACACCTAAGCGATAGCGATACTGAGCATAATCGGCGGAGTTGCCAATCAATGAACGCTCCACCTCGAAGTCACAGCAGAAATCTTCGTGGCACAGACGCTGCGTGACATTCAGAAAGTCGACAGCGAGCAGCCGCGTCTCAAAGATGTCCACATTGTAATCCCTGAACGTATCGAGTGCCGTATACCGTGGCGTAATCAACTGCTGACTAAATGCTGGCAACACCTTCGGCGGCAGCTCAAAGGCTTCTCCGGTGTAGCGACTTCGCTTGGGCACGCGTGCCTTAAACATATGCTGTGTGGGCTGCTCAAAGATGCCAGCCGAAAGGCGTCCAGCACGTCCGGCATAGATGCCGGAGCCGGTTGTCTTGCCAGCCGGATCACTGCCATCGGCGGCAAGCAGATTGATGTCGTTGGCAAACGCCCAGCCTTCCTGCAGCTGCACTGCACCCAAAAAGGGCAGCTCCGAGAACCAATACGTGGGATAGATGATGTCGGTGATGTTGCGCTCGATCACCAATCGCATGGCAGGCTCATAGAAGAGCATGTCGAAGCAAATGAAGTGGCCAAAGGTGACGCCAAAGTCCGTGTCGAAGGTGGACATATCCGGTTGTCGCAATACGGAGGTACTTTTGTACTCCTGGCGCCACAAATGCGATTTGCGATAACGCGACACCACACGACCATCGCGATCGAGGACCACAATGGTATTGAAGTAACGCACCCCGTTGGCGGGACAGGGATTCCAGGTGTCTGAACCGTAATTCGCTCCGCATAATTCCTTCTCCGCGAGATTGAGCACCACATAGATGCGACGTGCGCGCACAGCACAACTGATCTCGACCAGAAACATTTCGTAGTCGGGCTCAAAGCACGGTATTACGTTCTGCTCTGGAAGTGGCACAAAGGTCGCCGAATCTCGATTGCTCAGCACATACTCGGGAAAAACAAGAATGTCCAGGTCGGCGGTGTCATTCGACTCGATAATATTCATGTAGAGTATTTTGGCCAGCTCGACACGCTCCCTGGGAGTTCCCACTTGGACAGGTAACTCCACAACTGCAGCATTGTAGCTGGAATCGGTAGGTAACGATAACTGCAAAACAAGTAAAATAACGGAAATATTCGAATTTGAATTAATTTTTAATTAAGTCTGGCAACGCCACGCATACCTGCTCCGTGTGAATCGCGAGTGCGATCAATATGAATAACAGCCTAAGGACGTTGACGTTCATCTTTTGGCTGTGGGCCGAACTCAACTGAAGATCAGTGTCAGCTCATGATGACCATGAAGACTGGCTGCATTTGGAAATGCGTCAGGCTTAACGACCCCCATCTTATGGCACCGTCATATACATTTAAATTACATGTCATCTACTTTGTTTCAACCACTGTCCGATAAGATTAGGCTGAATTTTGTTAACAACTATTAAACCGATGTCGTAAACCAAGACATCGCAATTGATGCTATGCTATAATAAAATATAAAAACAATCATAATTTCAATATCAACAGCGTGCTAAAAATATCTTACTTTATCATCAGACGTAAAACGAAATTGTATGGAAAGCTTTCATTTGAATTTCTGTTACATCTGGCAGCACTGGCAGCGAGTTAAATATTGCGCCTGCTCTCATTTTTGCGCACGAATCGATAAGTCGCGGCGATATCGATAAATCAGAATTCATTAACAGCAGCTGTTCGGTCGACAGCCAAAACACAAACACAAATAGCAACAGCAGCAATAATCGCGTAGTTAGCTGCTCGCACTTGGAAACAACAAGATAGATCACAACAGCAACAAAAGTGCAAGTTGTAACTGACAACATAATAACAGAGCACTGTGAAATAGTTTTATTTTCATTGTTTTAAAGCTGCCAGCAAGGTGTGCTAAAACTTGAAGGTCAATTTGTATTTAAATGCTGTAACCGTGCGAGAAAGAGATAGCGCGAAGTTTTGGGGAGCAAAAGCAATAGCAATAACAACAACAACAACAACGTCAAGAACTCGACGGGTAAGCGGTTATTTTTGTTGTTGCAGTTTTGTCCAGCACGTGTGTTTGAATGTGTGTGCGTGTGTCTGTGTATGCTTCATGCTATTAATTGATAATTTATTCTTTTAATTTGAAACGCGTCATGACACATCAGAAATAATCACAAAACTAAAACGCAGCGAACTAACAACAACAACGGAATTCAACGAATTTCAACACAAATTATTTTATAAAGTAAGTGTATCAGCAGAGGCTTTTCCATTGCGTGGGTCACGTCCTTCACACACACACACACACTCGCACACACACACACACATACACAAGCGTAATTGGCTTATCGGCGACGTGCGTAAAACAACCGGTAAATTGTGACTACCGATCACAACTCAGCAACTTTGACTAATCCCCCTCCCCTTTTTACCACACTTGAATACTCACCTCTCTCTCTTTCTCTCCTTAGCTTTTACAAGATGGCATTCAACATGAAAGCTCTGCTTGCAATGATCTGCGTCTTTGTCGGCTGCTGTAGCAATGTCGTCTTCCTCGAGCTGATCATCCAAATTGATCCCGGCGCCGGCAATCTGATCACCTTTCTGCAGTTCCTCTTCATCGCCCTGGAAGGCCTCATCTTTACATCAAAATTCTTTACGGTCAAGCCAAAGATTGCTCTAAAGGATTATGTGATGCTTGTTGTGCTGTTCTTTGGCGCCAACGTTTGCAACAATTACGCCTTCAATTTCAACATCTCAATGCCACTGCACATGATCTTTCGCAGTGGTTCGCTCATGGCCAACATGATCATGGGCATTATACTGCTAAAGAAGCGCTACAATCTCAGGCAATACAGTTCGGTGGCCATGATCACAGCTGGAATAATACTCTGCACGTTGGTGTCCAGTGGCGATGTCAAGGACAACACCCATGCCTCACTGAAAGTGGACACCTCGTACTCGGATTTCTTCTGGTGGAGCGTGGGCATTGCCTTGCTCACCATCGCCTTGCTGGTGACCGCCTACATGGGCATCTATCAGGAGGTGATCTACAAGCGCTACGGCAAGCATCCGAATGAAGCGTTGTTCTTCACACACATGCTGCCGCTGCCCGGATTCCTCATCATGGCCAGCAACATTGCCCAGCACTGGAGCATTGCCATCAACACGGAGCCGGTGGCCTTGGCCGTGCCTGGCCTGAATTGGACCGTCTCGTTTCCGCTGATCCTCTTCTATCTGCTGTGCAATGTGGTCACCCAATACATCTGCATCAGTGCTGTCTATGTGCTGACCACAGAGTGCGCCTCCCTCACTGTCACTTTGGTGGTGACGCTGCGAAAGTTTGTCTCGCTGCTGTTCTCGATCATGTACTTTAGAAATCCGTTCACGATCAGCCATTGGCTGGGCACGGTGCTCGTCTTCTTTGGCACGATACTGTTTGCTAATGTGATCAACCAGGTTAAGGATGCGTATAAGGCGCGTGCCCAGCGACAACTGGAGGGCAGCAAGCAGAAGCTAAAGACAGGCTAAACCGACGTCATTTAAATTGTAATCCTAATCCTAAGCTATTCAGTAGTAATTTCTATTTTGTGTGCTGCTCTTTTCCATGTTTCGTTGCGTTCTTTATACGTAATTTCGTGTATGTTGTAAATACTTTTAGTTAAGTCTTTATCTGTTCTTTTTAGCAGCCTTCTGAACACCCCTTTTGGTAACTTTTTTCTTTCTATCTCCCCATACCTTATTCCTTTTTATACTAAAAGTATTCTTAACAAAGATTTTTTGAACAAAACAAATAAATTACTTGACAAAGCCTATCGTAATTGTTTATCTTTCCCTCCTAATATCTATCTATCTATCTCTTTTACAAAAATAAGCTTTAATTATGATTAAATGTTTACCTTTCACTTACAATTCTTCCTTCTAATCTTCTCTCATGCCTTACATATTTTCTAACTTTCTCTTTTATCCCAGAATTTTAGCTATTTTCTTCTTATTCTTCTGTTTCTTACCCTCTCTTTACTAAGTCTTTTCACTCTCTCACCTTATTTTCTTTTCCTTCCCTTTGCATTCGCCTTTCTGCAGTCCCACTTCGAAAATGGTAAAAATTCTCAACTGTCTTCTCTTTTTAAGTTCTCCATCGCATAGCTTGCTCTTCTATTGTCTGTCGCTAGTCGAGCAGTTGAATCAACAAAGTCGAGCATCACTTAGTCACTTGCTCGAATACCAATACCCTGTAAATAATTTGAAAATAACGCCAAATCAAGATAATTAATTCACAATTTGATATTAGCAATTAAACTAAGCTGTAATTGGATTACCTCATAGGGAAAATATTCTAGGAGCGCAATTATATAAATATAATTGATGTATCTTTAACGAATTTAATTTCAATATACTTTTTATACCCTTTACAATCTGCAAACGTCATTAGGTTTCCCAAAAAAAAAAACGTCTGTGTTTGCAGAACACAGTTAACTGAACCTCAAGTCGAACCCACTTTTTATTTTTTGTTTGAGTTCCGTATTTAAATGCTAGTTAAACTCTTACTCCAGTGTTATACCTTTTTAAAACAGCTAATCCTAAAAATAAACTCGTGGCCTATATTAATTTATATTTTACGTAATATTTTCTTCAAAGAATTCTACAATATTTTTAATAAAACTTTACACAAATAATCAATCTAGTCCTTTTTCTAATATATTCATTGTTTTTTCTACATTTTTCAACTTTTTGATACCTTTAAGGCAAAATACTAAAGATAATGATATTTTCACATTTATTTAAAGTATTTAAATTTAAACTACCTAAAAACTGTCAGAAATATTTACAAAATAAATTTGGAAATGTCTACGATATTAAACAACTCGGAATTGACATAAATTTAGTTTTAAAATATTTTTATAAACCTCACCTCAGTTTGATATGCAGTTGAGAGAAGTTGAACAAAAACTACTTCGAGTATTAGACACGTCTCTGTCTGGCCAGACAGAGACTCGATACAGCTGTTTCAATATCTACACACAAAAATTCTTCCCCTTTCCATCTAAATATCATCTAAGATCTGCCATTGACGTTCATGTTTAACTCGCACTTCAAAGAGGATCGTTGTTAGTTGTCAGTTGTTCCGTAAAGAAACACACATTATTTAATTAATGGAAGTCAAATTTCAATTTTAAAGTCATTTTTGTTTTTTTTTTTTTGATAAATATTAAAACACTTGTTACTTTTGTAAGATCGTAAGAACTTTAGACAGTTTTGAGAACTTCACAGCATCGGTTGTCGCGCAGTTCTTCAAATTTTGCCTCGTATTAACTTTTGCCAATTACATTTTCAAAAGTATGTGCTGTACTTTAATAGTATTTGATTAATTTTTTTTTAAGTGATTTCTTATGTGAAGAAAATAATTACTGTGAAACTTTTGAGAGTCAAAACTTTCCGATAAGAAAGTTCTTTCATTCGTTGGGAATATCGCGGACTGTGCAGACGTTTTTCAAGATTCGCGTTTAGAAAGTGAGTTTGAGGTTATGCGCGTTACATTTGAGGTTATGTGATTGTAATGTAAACAGCAAACTAACGTAACACATTTAATAGATGAAAACTCCTTTATATGTATATTTGATTTCATTCTTTCAATTTTTATATTGAATACCACGTCCAACTTGTTACAACGTTACAACTCACCTCCAATGAAAAATATTTGAATAAGCTCTACGTGGAATTTTTGACTCAGCGACCTACATTAGTTAAAGCTTTGATAAGACTTAGGCGACAGATATACACATGCTTTGGTCTGCTATTGGGGCAATTAATTTAATAAGTTTCTGCACCGCAAGGTTTTTTAATCTTCCAAAAAAATAGGAATAGATAGTTGCCTCGACTCTTCGTAATCATATCACAGCATTATCAGTACCCGAGAAAGACAATTATAATAATAATAAGTACCACAATACCCTGCAATCACAAATGGGGTATCATAAAACAATAATGTCACATCATAAACAAAATAGAGAATTGCTGAATTGACAGCTCTGTTTTCATTTTTGTTATAATATTTCTTTCATTTCAATCAAAGTTCTTCTCTGGTGTGTTTATCTAATATTCTGCTTAATTTTGTCAGTGTTTTTTTTTTTAATGTTGAGGATGCACTTACAATTTGATCTATAAATTTATGAAGCCAATTTTTTAACTCAAGCCTAGTGTAATGTATTCCGTAAATATTCTGAAAATTTCAGCTCAGTTACCAAATACTGCAGGGTACTTCGATTATTTATCATAGTTACAGCGCTTAAATTTAAATTTGGCATTTCTGTCGTGCGATTTTTGGTCAGTTTTCATTTAGTATTAGATCAACACTTTGAAATGCAGGTACTCCGTAAAAATTGAGTTGACTCGAAGGCAAACAGAATGATTGAAATTGGAAACAAAGAAATATCGTTTTCATTTCTCGACTGCAAAAGATAATAAATTAATAATGTAGTGGCAATGTTTCATGTTGAACAACGAATTCAACGTTGATAGCGTTAGAATAATGAACTTGATTACCAGAGAGCACAGAGAAGAGAGAACGTTATACTAAAAAAAAGACCATTCTTCGTTTCGCCCTTCCACCGTGCAGAGGGAGCGTCATCATCAGCGTCATCATGGCATCATTCAATTTAAAGGCATTCCTGGCAATGATCTTCGTCTTTGTCGGCTGCTGTAGCAATGTCGTCTTCCTCGAGCTGATCATCAAAATCGATCCCGGCGCCGGCAATCTGATCACCTTTCTGCAGTTCCTCTTCATCGCCGTCGAGGGTCTCGTCTTCACCTCCAAATTCTTCACCGTTCGCCCCAAGATCAGCATGCGCGACTACGTGATGCTTGTGGTGTTGTTCTTTGGCGCCAACGTCTGCAACAATTACGCCTTCAACTTTAATATACCGATGCCGCTGCACATGATCTTTCGCAGTGGTTCGCTCATGGCCAACATGATCATGGGCATTATACTGCTAAAGAAGCGTTACAATCTCAGGCAATACAGTTCGGTGGCCATGATCACAGGTGGAATAATACTCTGCACCCTAATGTCGAGCACAGATGTCAAGGACAACACACATCACTCGCTGAAAGTGGAAACATCGTACTCGGACTTTTTCTGGTGGTGCGTGGGCATCGCTTTGCTGGCGATCGCGCTGCTTGTCACCGCCTACATGGGCATATATCAGGAGGTGATCTTCAAGCGCCACGGCAAGCATCCCAACGAGGCGTTGTTCTACACACACATGCTGCCGCTGCCCGGCTTCCTGGTGATGGCCAGCAACATTGCCCAGCACTGGAGCATCGCTGTCAACTCGGAAGCGATGTCGATCCCATTGCCCGGCACCAGCTGGAGCCTCTCGTTTCCCCTGATGTTCGTCTATCTGCTGTTCAATGTGATCACCCAGTACATCTGCATTGCCTCGGTCTATGTGCTGACCACAGAGTGCGCCTCCCTCACTGTCACTTTGGTGGTGACGCTGCGAAAGTTTGTCTCGCTGCTGTTCTCGATCATGTACTTTAGGAATCCGTTCACGATCAGCCATTGGCTGGGCACGGTGCTCGTCTTCTTTGGCACGATACTGTTTGCGGATGTGCTGAATCAGCTGATGGATGCTTTCAAGAAGCGCATCCAGCGACGTCATGACTCGCCGTTGCCAACGAGCGTTGAATACAGTCGATTATAGTAGTAGAGTAGAGTTGTTAAGTACAATTTATATTTATATTATTATATGCTAACAATAACTGAAGAGAAAGACAAGTGTGGGACACATTCAAGTTAACGAACTAAGCGTGTACAATGGGCAATGTATTTGTATTTAGGTATGTATACGTTTATATATATATATATATAATAATCATATATGTATATACTAGTAGATGAGTTAATACTTATGCGAATCGGGAAAGAATTCATTGCGCATTGTTCTCGAATTGTAATATATATATATAGTAGATGGAAATGCAAAACGGAGCACGAAAAAAAATTGAAAAACATATGTAGATAGTTGATTAATCAATAGGAGAGGTGGCAATAATAATATTAATATTAATTTATCAAAAAATACACGATTCGTCTGACAGTTTTTTCTTCGTTTTTGTTTTCTTGGACAGTATTATTCGCCGGCTGGGCAGCTGGAAGTGTGGGAGGCGCCGCACCGGAAGCTGGAATTGTTATCATTCAGCAAAAAAAAAGAAACTACGTATAAAAAGTGTTTTCTTTGCAAACAGCCTATTGCTCATCCTTGTCCTTGGCGCCGTGCTTGAGAATGCGTGTGAATTCCAGATAATCAAATAGACCATTCTTGATCGGTGCCTCGCGATACATTTCATCGACCTGCCAATTAAATAAATGAGTTAAAACATTCAGGCATTTCACGCAAATTTCTGCTACTTACATCTTCATCTGTGAAACGATCGCCCATTGTGGTGAGCAGCTCACGCAAACGATCCTCGGGCAGCACGCCCATGTTCTCCTCATCGAAACAACCGAAGGCATTCTTGATCACATCCTCGGGATCGGTGCCCTGCAGGCGTTCACCGAACAGCGTGAGGAACATGGTGAAGTTAATTGGTCCCGGCGCCTCGTTCATCATGCCATCCAAATAATCATCGGTGGGATTTTTGCCCAACGATGCGAGCATATCGTGCAGATCCTCCTTCTCCACGAAACCATCACGATTCTGATCAATCATATTGAAGGCCTCCTTAAACTCGGCGATCTGCGCCTGATCGAACATGGCGAACACATTGGAGGTGGCACGTTGGGCGCGTTTCTTGGTGGTGGCACGACGTCCGGCGGTTTTACGTGAAGACATCTTGAAGAGCTGTTTTGTGGTTGCTGTTGCTGTTGCAGATGTTGGTGATGTGGTGATGTGTTCGTTGCTACTGTGTGTGGGGCATAAAACGAAAAAACATAAAACATTATTAGTTGCAGGCAATATCTCTCTCTCTCTCTCTCTCTATCTCTATCGCTCTCTGAGTGTAAATGTCTATATATAGACATATAGCATTGCTGCAGCGGCAAGATCAGCCAGAGCTTCATAAACTGTGTCAACATTAAACTCACACAGCGCACCAAATGGAATTGTGTGTGAGTCATGGTGGCAAAAATGACAACGTCGACGACTCCATGCAGTGCTGCCAATTTGGCCAGTTTGCGGCTAACTCTAGCTATTATTATAAAAATAGCTATTAAGGCCAATTTAAAACATCGCGAAAAATCATAATTATTTGCAGATGTTGATCTAAATAAACGCATTGTGATATGGTTTGGTTTAATCATCACTTTCATTTTTGATCTTAAGACCAATGACACAATTTGTTTACCTAATCATCTTTATTGTTTACCTTAAACTTCGAAGTTGTTTGATAGTGAATCACGATTGCTTTGTGAAAGCTGTATTCAATGTTGATATGCTACTAAATTGTAAACAAAATTTGAAAATTATTTTGTGCAATATAGGCGATGTTTTAAACAATATTTAAAAAAAATTTTGTAATAGAGGCACAATACAAATAAGATTGAAAACAAATTCTCCTACTATACATATCTTTATGGTAAACAATAAGAATTTCTACGTAGTAATTCTTAGGCAGTTGTCAACATTTTATTTTAGCCATTTTTAGTCACTTTTTTGCTAAAACTAGCTATTTTTGCTTTCAAAATGGCAGCACTGTCTTCAATTTGTGCGTCTGTGTATGTCTCCAAACATTTAACTCAATGAAAAACAACAAGAACAGACAAGCACTCATACACATATTCACACAAACGCACTCGCGCACACACACACACTCACATGGCGAAGCTTAATTGAAAGCCCATAAAAGGAATGAAAACAGCAGCCAAAGCTCGACTTGACTTATCTGCTGCATCATTTTTATGTGCATTGGCGGGTGTGTGTGTGTGTACGACAGCTGCATGCAAACTTCTTCGATATGAGCAATAACCGCGCCCCATTTTTTGAGCCCCAAAATGCGCTGCTATCACGAATTCCACGAAAATAAAAAAAACAGCTCACACACAAATATGTCTTGTTGTTGTTGTTGTTTTCTTATGGGCTAAGACGCTGACTCATATACACTTAAACACGCACACATACAAACACATAAGCAAACAGAGAGACAGCTCTTTCTTTGCCGATCACCGTCCGATGGGTTGTGTTTTGTTTTTCACTTTTTTTATTGTTCATTTTACATTTTCGTTTTTTTCTTTTTTGTACTTACAGCTGGCGTTGCGAACGTCTTGTTTTTAATACACAAGTCTTAACAATAAATTGAACTGTTGCTTGCAGCGGTTTATTTGTTGTGTAGCTTGTACGCTGTTTGCACAGATGACAAATACTGTCGCAAGTGACCGCAACTTACATTTCACAAATGTACAAGATAAAGCACTCAAATATAGCGAATATACCAAATTTACAACAATTTGAAGTATATTATTAACCTACATTTATGAGCGGCGCAACTCTTAAAAGAACTTTAGGATTCGCTCCTAAAAAAATATAAACTACTGAAAAAAGGACTGAGTGTAATAAAAAACATTTTACAAAATTATAAAAAAAATAGGTATGAAATCTTTTTTACATTGCGATATACTAAAGTCGTCAAGAGACGGTTACACTGTTGCAGTGCAATTATCGCTGTTTTCAGTTATCGTGCTATCGTTATCGACGATAGTGCGGCCATTATTTTGCTATTGTTGTGTGTGGGTCAATCACTAAAAAGGAAAAACAGACAAATTATTGAGTGAAAATGAGCACACCCACAAAATCCAATGGCACCGGCCTCGAGGACGTCAACATACCCGGCCAGGCATTTCTACGAGAGGCGCTCACCTCCTGCACTGATCCCCTGAAAGCCATCGAAAGTTTTCAGGTAAGCAATAAACAACATTTTTGTTTAGGCGCCAAAAACAAACAAATCTACTTTTATGTGCATTCTTTAGCTGGAGAATGGCGTGCTATTGCCGTCGTTGCGTCCTATGCTACCGCTATTGGACCTGCACGGTGTGCGTCGCCTCGATTTTCACACTTCTCTTATGGAAGAGCTGCGCGACAAACTCATCGCACACATTAATGATTTGGGCCAAAAAGAGCCGCGTGAACGTGACAAAAAGTTGAAGGAACTGCTGGTCAAGAGCTTTCCCGTGGTCCGTGTGAAGGCATTGCGTCCCGTGGTGATGGCCATACTGCGCAACACCCAGCACATCGATGACAAATATCTGCGCATATTGGTGCGCGATCGTGAGCTTTATGCGGACACCGATACGGAAGTGAAGCGTCAGATATGGCGCGACAATCAATCGTTGTTTGGCGACGAAGTGTCGCCTCTACTCTCGCAATATATACGCGAAAAGGAGCACATTCTGTTCGAGCACAGCAATCTGAACAATCTGTTTTTTCAGCCCACACCGAAAGTGCGGCGTCAGGGCGAAGTGGTCCAGAAGTTGGCCAACATGATTGGTACCAGCGTAAAGCTCTACGACATGGTGCTGCAGTTTCTCCGTACACTCTTCCTGCGCACTCGCAACGTGCACTATTGCACACTGCGTGCCGAGCTCTTGATGGCGCTGCACGATCTGGAGGTGCAGGAGATCATCTCCATCGATCCGTGTCACAAGTTCACCTGGTGCTTGGACGCTTGCATACGTGAGAAGAATGTCGACATCAAACGGTCGCGTGAACTGCTTGGGTTCCTCGACAACATTAAGCGTGGCCAGGAGCAAGTGTTGGGCGATCTGTCGATGACACTCTGCGATCCGTATGCGATCAACTTTCTGGCCACGTCGGCTATCAAAATACTTCAGCATTTGATCAACAACGAAGGCATGCCGCGTGACAATCAGATCTTGATACTGCTGCTGCGTATGCTCGCCTTGGGCTTGAGCGCTTGGGTCATGATCGATTCGCAGGACTTTAAGGAGCCCAAACTCGATTGCCAGGTGGTCACCAAGTTTCTGCCCGCCCTGATGTCGCTCATGGTGGACGATCAGTGTCGCCAGCTTAGCGGCAAACTGCCGCCCGATGAACGCGAGTCTGCATTGACAACCATTGAGCACTCGGGTCCAGCGCCCGATGCTGTCGAAGCTTACATACAGGAGAGCGCTGTGTCCAGCATTTTGGCCATGTATTATACACTGCACTCGGCACGCGCCAAGGATCGCATGGGTCTGTTGCGTGTGCTGGCCATTTTGGCCAATTGCAAAGACGATCGCGCCTATGAGGATCCGTTTTTGCATTCGCTGATCGCATTACTCATTCCCATGAGCGATGAGTTTGCCACCGAAGACTTTTGCACCACGCTCTTTGATGAGTTCATATTCGCGGGACTGCAACGCGAGAATGTCACCTCACGCCACATGCTGAAGCTCTTGTGGTATGTGCATCACAAGTTGCCACCTGGACGTCTCGGTACCTTGATGAAGGCCATGCAACCGACGGCCGCGCATAACGAGCACACACACAAGCTGTACGAATCCCTCCAGGAGCGCATTGGCAGTGCACAGCCACCGGGTGCTTTGGATGCAGCAGCTGCTGCTGCAGCGGGAGCTGTACTCGATGCTGCCACGACGCCAGTCACCAGCATGAACAGTCCAGCGGACTTTGATTCGCCGCTAAAGAGCGCCACATCACCGGTTGTTGGCTCCATGTCGCCATCGATGTCACCCTCGATGTCCATGTCCATGTCGCCATCGCCGCACTATAGCACACCATAGTTTGACCAGCCAGGGGGAGGGATATGGATTTAGTTAAGCAAAAAGTCCAAAAAGGAATGCACAACATCATTCCCACTACAGTAAAAATACATATTGTTAACTCGTATAGTTATGCGTTAACAACACAATTTAAACACACTCTACACTTAATAATGTATACAACTATCGCATACTATTCGCGTCTTATAATTAACTATAGTCTTAAGTGCATACATAACCTCATTTAATATATGTATAAAATAAAACAAGAACTATTCGATATCTAGAGCGTATCTCTCTGGTCTAGGGAACGTCCTTAATCAATGCAAGTGATATTATAATATTTGTATTTGTTAGGTTTTTCCTCAACGGTACAAAATTATAAACAATTTTGATTATAAACAAATAATTTGAAATCATAATTATGTTTGAAATTTCTCTTTTGCTGCTCAAGCATAATGATTAAATGTTTAATATCGATTTAGTCACATTTCATCATGGTGTTATTTTATTTTATTTTGAATTAATTTTAAATTTCGCAAATCATAAATGATATGGCTTTGTTGTAATCTATTCCGATCAAAGTCCGTAACTTTTGATGTAAACTTACATTATTTAAATTCAATTTAAGAATATAGACAATAAAAAAATGGTAACATGTTTTTGTTGATGGTAGAAAATGAATACATATGTTTTTTTCAATTATAGTGAAATTTTCTTTTAAAAATTGAAATTAATTGCAGAAGTTACATACATCATCGGACTATAAGTTCATATATTATCTATAAAATTCGTATATAATTTGAAACAGCCTCCAATCTATTTGGCACAGATCTCTTCATTTAATTCAGTTAGATATCTTTAACTGTATGGAATTTGTTGTTGCTGCTGTTGCTTTTGAGCGCAACCATCTTCATGGAATTATACACTTCCCTTTGCAGCTGCTCAACTTTCTGTTCTGCCTCCCGCTGCGACTCTAGTTCCTTTTCCGCCTCGTGATCCGTTGCAGGCTCCGCTTCCTGACCTGCTTCGACTCGGATGTCGTTGGAATAGCGGACAACGAAAATGATTCAGACCCTAATTCTTCGATCTCTTGCTCGCTGTTGAACTCTCTCTTTGCGCTTGCTTGTCGGCTTTGGTGGCTCTCGGGTGGATAGTGCATAGCGCAGATTTGAGGATTGTGGTAGCTCATCGTCAGAAGGCATCACAAAGTTCGATTCTCATACTCATTGTAAATGTGATTATATTGTTTACGAGGCTTCAGCGAATTCAGCACGCAGTTCATCAACTCGTACTTGGGCACGGACTAGAGTGAGACAGATAGAGAGAGAGAGTTACGAGTTGTTTTGGCCAAAATAGAGATGGGTAAACGTACATGATGGCTTTTGCAACATTCCTAGCTATTGAAGAAGCTGTCGAGGAAGATGCGTCATAGTTTCACGGAGCCGTACGTAAATGCTTTGTATAGTTCTGCAGGATCCAAACTTTTGCCGTCTGTTGCCAGCTCTTAGGATCGCTGCAGAAGAATTGAAAACAAGTGCATTAATTGGATACACATTTGAATTAATTTCTCTAACTACTCACATTTCGACAGCGGCACCCAGACTGACAATGTTTTGTCTGTTCGCCTGCTGCTAAGCAGGAGAAACTTGTGACCCATATGCTCCACGTCCCTGGACAACGACATGATAGCATCGCCCGTATCCAGCATCAGTCACAACTTACTCGTATATTAATACAAATTACCACTGGGGAAACCCCTCAATAACATTTCGTGATCGGTTATGACAAACCGCACCGTCGTGCCATGTTTGCTCAATATCTCCAAGCAAATCTGCAGTCCATGGCCGCATTGGGCAACGTCAGATGACTAAGCTCAGTAAACGCGGAAGTGACTTTTTTGGCAACATAAAGATATAAAGATCGCATGCTCCTCCATGCCCGAGAGCCGGGTCTCCAACGGCGAGGAGACAATATTTCGTGGGCATGCTGGATCTCCTTTTCCTTCTTGGGCTCTAAGAATTTTTTGCCGGTGCAAGCACTAAGTGTGACCGCAACACATACATATTTCGAAAACATTTCATCTTGGTTATCTTTGGAACCCATTTTGCCAAATACCGAATTGTAATATTTGGTATATTTTAGAATTGAAAAAATGGTCTAATTTGCTTTCTATATTAATCCAATTAGTCATGAACTGCGTTATAGTTGATAAACTTTTTTAAAAATTAAAAATATTTCAAATTAAAAAATTATCGTGTTCTTAAACTATTTGTCGAACATAATAGTTGCTATGACAATTGTCATTCCAGTTGGATTTCGTTAATGTACAGACATACTACGAGCTAACCAAAGATCCAGAATCGTTTGCGGCTATCATCGCTTGGTTCATTTCTCTAACCAACTTTGGTCACACTGTATCCAAGACAGCGGTTTTTTTATTTATGCAAAAAAAACCATCAACCAGAAAGCAAGCAGTGTATCTATTAATTCACAACCGCGAGTGAGTGTTATTAAATTAGTGAACGTGTGTAAAGTGCAGCAATAAAACAAACGATCACAAAAGGTAAGAGAAAAGTGTGTGAAACAATGCTTAGAACACACAACGTAAATGGCTGTATGTGAGTGTAAATGGCGGCGTGAGTGTGTTTGTGTGTGTGCATCAAACATTCGAAATAAACTATGGAAAATGCATGAAAACCGAAGGTTAAACAACACACACACACGCACATGGACAAAATAAGTGCGTAGATAAAGTTTGTTACCGTTTTGGTTATGAATGCTGTTGTTGTTGTTGACCTTCGTATTGCTAATCAAACGATTCGTCGTTGGCCGCAAAAACCAACAATGAACTCTTTCAATGGCGGCAACTTAACCTCGTTCACAAACGACTCCATATGTGCGGAAGTGAGTGTGAGTGAGTGAGTGTTTATAAAGCGGCATAACTAACTACCGCTGTCATTTATGTTATATATTTCCTTCTTTTAATTAGTGAATTTGTTTGCGCGCGCTTTCTCTACAAGCACAAACATACATACATACAAGCGCATCACAGATGGTGGTTGCCGCTTACTCTACACACACTCACACACATATAAACAAAGAGAATTCAGTCTATTACTTAACAGGCTATGCGCTAAAACGAGCTAACCGCTATAGCGCTCTCGTTCACACACTACACTGTAACCAGCGTCGTTGTTGTCACTCTCTTTCCGTGCCAAAATGAGCACATCAAACATACATACAGGTGAGCAAGAGAACGCGCAACCTACTTCCATTTTTGGTTTGCTCTCACAGTCGCTGCTCTGACTACTGTTGCTCTACTCTGGGCATAAATTGTAAATCGTGCGTGTGGTTATTCAAGCCAAAAAAAAAATGCCCAAAACAAAGTTGCATTTTGTTGTTTAAGATTTTACTTTCTATTTTAGTTGTATTTAGTCGTTGTTGGAGTATTACGACGTTGCTGCTGCTGTGAAAATCTTTGCGATGTTGTCGGCAACCTGTTTAATGCTCTCCTAGCTGTTGTTGTTTTTGCTGTGCTTTTTGCTGTTTTCACATTCTTATGAGAATTCCAATAAGACACACAGGCCTGTCTTTCACTTTCGGTAGACGCAACACATACATGCGAACATGCGTTTGTGTACGTAGGAAAGTTGATTTTTATGCGTGCCGAACCAAAAACAAGGTCATCGTTTATTATGTTTGTCTTCGATTTTGCGTTTGTCGCTGTATGTGTGCGTATGTGTGTGTGATAATAAACAAACATCTTTGACGGCTGAATCTAATAATAGATGGTGCTGCTGTCCACACCAACCCACGCAATTCGTTTCGCTAACCACCCCCGCCCCCTTCCTATCTTGTCTAAACAATCGCAATAAGTTTATCGCAATCACAAAGTACAGTCTTTGTTTTGCAATGAAATTTGATTGGTGTAAAATGAAGAGGAAGCCAAATCCGCACACACACACACACAAATGAGTTTTATGCAAGCTGTTCTTACATACACACTCGTACACAGAGACAGCGCAATAAATTTGCCTGCTAACCGCACGCTCTGCGCAGCTTTGCATCTTTTGTAAACAAGAAAACAACGGCAGCGACTGCGCAACGCCGGCGGCGGCGTCGACAACCATTAAACGAGTGCATATGACCTAGATTTGTATATATTTTTTTGGTATTTTAGTTTTTTTTGGAAATGCTTTGGCGATGCCACTGCGGTGCTCTCGGCACGTAGCGCACGTCAAGGAAACAAACACACATAAACAGATTTTTAGTTTGTTGTTTCTTGTAGTTGCTGTTTGGCCACTTTCGCCTCGTAATCAAAACAACAACAATGTGTTGCATTCTTGCGGTGTATTGGGTGGGTGACCAGTGTTGGTAAAGTGCTCATACAAACAGCAGCTGGCTGCTTTGTTTAGTGTTGCCATATTTGTAAAAACATGTACGCTGCGCATAAGTATGCATGTACTTGCATGTGTATGAACATGTGTGTGTTATGCTTTTCTATGTTACGTCGCCGTTGTCACGTATTACACTTTGGGCGATGTGACGTCGCCTCCTCTTAATATATTTTTGCTGTTGTTGGTGGGGGGAATGTCTATAAATATATGTACACATCTGCATGATGTACATAGTTTGCATGTATGCATGTCGCGCTTGTTTTGAAATGCGCCTTCAATATACATATAGACATCGCAACTTGGCGCTTATCAGCTTCTTTGCTCGCGCACACGTTGCGGTTTTTATCAGCAGTTGTTGCTGCTGCCACAACGCAAAGAATAACAAAACTGCAAATACATATTTTGCTTTCTAGTTTTTGTTGTTTGCCGATGTGTTGTTGTCTGTCGTTATTGTTGTTTCGTGTTCTTCAAATGTTTGCATCGTGTTTTTGCGGTGTGGCAACTCCGTTGTATTCGCTGCTGCCGACAAATGTTATGCAAATTGTTGCTCTCACTCGCTCATACTGCCATCACAATATCAACCGCCGTCTGTGTGCATATTCATGTGTGTATGTGTGTATTTTTTCACAACCGGAATTTTTTTCGCTGTTGCTTTTGCTGCGCGCATTCTCACGTACACAAACACGAAACATACGCATAGATAGAGCGAGTTTTGGGGTTTGCACTTACTGTAGCTCAGCTGCTGCTGCACTCGACGCACACATATACATACGTTCGAATACGCACAGATACACACACACACACACACACACGTGTAAACGCCGATATGAAGCGACGGCTGAAAAGCGTCGTAGCGTCGTCGACGTTGGCAGCGACAGCAGCAACGCAGCGGTTTTACTTTATTTGTATTTTATTTTTTGTCAGTTTGCCTTTGTGTTTCTTGCGTGCAGACGCGTTTCGTTATCGAGCTCTCTTTTAACCACTTTATTGTTGTTGTGTATTCAATTCGCATTAAAAAGTAGCATTTTTAAATTGTAAATTAAATTGTGCAGCTAGTGAAATTGATAAAAATAAGCAATTTAAGGTAATTTAGAAAATTTAAAAAAATCTGTGCCGTTGATTTGCAAATTTGACAAAATTTGAGAATATAGAAAATTGCCAAGATCAAAATATGAAATGCATGTGTATGTGTGTGCGCGTGGCGTGGGCAGCTGCACCAAAAACAATAAAAACAGCAACATCTCAGTAGTAGTAGTTGTTTTCGGCGTCCGGCACTAAGTGAAAAATATCGAAAAAGTTAAACCTGTTTACGCAGAAGGCGCATTTTCACCAAAACCAACACCAATTTATGCACACACACACATACAGACGCCAAGTGACCGAACAACTAGAAGACGAATACTAAGAGAAGAGAAGGTGGTCAAGTGTCTCCGTCTCTGTCTTGCTCTAGTCGCAGACTCCTTCACTCCTCCCACATTTGTCGACGACAATTGAACTAATTTTTAAACGTTTACCTTTGCAACGTTTACCAACACAAACACATACACAGCGAACCGTGAAACGACGCTTACACACACACACATACGCCGGTGCATACATATACACGCATATAGACTGACAATACGCACTTTCAACTTGAACGTTCGATGAAATCAGTGTCCCCAAAAATATACAATACATACACATGAGTATAAAAAACATTTTTTAACAACAACGACAACAGCAGAGACAACAACGCACCTGGGAGCAAAAACAGCGACGCGAGCAGCGCTGCTTCAAAGTCACGTCACTGTAGCTAGGGTGATTTTGTATGCCCGTGTGTGAATGTTATTGTTGCTGTTCCGTTGTTTTAAACGAGAGAGTGCAACGAGCGCGCGCCAATGCAATACACACATGCATAATCACACACACACACACATGCATGCATGTTTCGCAGTGCGCTTTGTTTATTGTTGTCGTAAAGCGCGTAAGATCAGCACAGTACATATGCGTATATTTGCGTGTATGTGAGAGAGCTGCCATTGCAAATTTATAAACGTTGTATGTGTGTGTATCGTCCAGTCAGCTGCTTTTGCTTCGATACCTTTTTTAGCACTCAATTAACATTAACACACGCATGTACATACACACACAACCTCATTACTACAACTTGCTACATTTTTGATAAGAGATAAAAGCAATATTTATTGCTTTTGCTTTGTGTCGACAACAAAAATTGAAAAAAAGAACGAAACAAAAAGAAAAATGCAAGTATGGCAATACTGTGACGACGACGGCGTCGCCGCTTTGCCAACTGCTTTTGCATTGTTGCCAGCTGTTGTTGCTACTGCTTCTTCTTTATTTTTTTTAACGTGAAAGGGCAATGTTTTTTGCTGCGATAAATTTAATTCGTAAATGCATTTTTTTGTGCATAAACGTTTAATTTAGTACTTGCAATTAAAAATTGTGAATGAGCAACAGCGTGTGCAGCGTTGCCACCTGGCGTGCCAACAATAGATTTTTATAGATAGATGTGGCATTTACCAACACTGTACCAACATATGTTTTTTGTTTTTGCACCGTTTCTAATTTGAATTTCGTTCATTGCAGCAATCAACAACAACAGACAAATGCAGCCCACAACATTGTTGAGCCTTAGACGATGGATGACGCTCGAGCTCAACCCAATGACAACAACGAGAACTGTGTACAAATAGCAATGATATAAAAAAAAAAAAAACCAGTGATCAACAACATACGCTCAAAACAAACAATAATAAATAGCACAAACATTTACAATATAAACAAAGCAAAAACACTCAACAGTGACGAATCGCAAAGAAAATACAAAAACAATAACAAATATTAATTATCAGTTTTGAAATAAGCTCAACATGTTCAATTTCCATAAGCCACGCGTTTATCGCTCAACAGATGGCTGCTGCATCTGCAGGGCCAAATCAAGCAGTTCGCGCTTCACCGCCTCACGCAAATACGAAAAGGAGTCGATGCAGTGCTTCAATCTCCACGAGCCGCGCAATGGTGAAATTTGCAATGCTTGCGTGTTGCTCGTAAAGCGCTACAAGCGTTTGCCTGTGGGCAGCAAACGTCACTGGGGACACGTAAGTGCAAACGAGATGACAATACCATACATACAGCTTAATCATTCTCTCACTCTGTCTCTCTCTTGTATACGCAGGTTGTTGATGCACGCGCTGGTCCCGGCACCAAATCCTTAGCCAAGCAAAAGAAGCGGGACAATGATAGTGATACAACATCAGGAGGAGGAGGAAGTAGCAGCTCGCTGCCCGAAAAGTTTGCCAAGATCTTTAAAAAGAATCGCAAGGGCAAGATAACAGCAGCAACAACGGCAACGGCAACAGCATCGTCATCTATTGACCGTGAGCTGCAACTGCAGCAACAGCTGCTTTGCAAGGAGCGATCACCACACTCGGAGGACCAGCCCAGCGACTCAAATGAGAGCAACGACGACGAGCAGCTGCAGTTGCAACATGTGGCCACAACAGTGGCTGCGACAACGCCATATCAGACACGCAAACGCACCGCAGCCGCTGCACTAGCCACAGCTTCCATCTCACTATCGCCATCATCATTATCATCATCCTCATCAGCGCCATCTGTTGGCAGCGGACGGCAACGTCTGCGTTTGACGGGCAGCAAGCGACGTCGCATGCTGGAGCCGCGCAAAAATCGACGTGCTGTTGACAATGTGCCCTTCTTTGAGGAGCACGATCTGCTGCGTCTCGATGTCTGCTGTGGCACCGTCTTCCAAAGTCTGTCGCTCGGCAGCGCTTGCTACATTATCGATCCGGAGCTCTACAAGCCATGCGAAAAGCATCGCAGACGTGGCCAGCAACAGCAACAACAGGTGACAGAGCAGCAAAAGAAGCTGCTGGCAGTGCAACAGCATCAAGTGAGCAGCATTAGCAGCGCGACGACGACGTTGACGACGCCGACGCCGAGTCAGGCGCCAATTCCAACGCCGGCGTTGAAGAAGCATCATTTGTTCTTTATGCGACAATCGGAGTCATTTCCACAGGGTGAAATCCATAGAATAAGTCCAATTCCATTGAATAAGACTGAGGCAATGCCACCGACACCAACACAAACACAAACAGCAACAAATGTACAACAACAACAACAGCAACAGCAACATTCCACACTGATGCTAAAGCCCGGCGTGGGAGTGACGCCATCTGTTGGCCTGCTGCATGTTGGCATGATGACAGCAACAACAGCCACAGCAGTAGCAGCAACAACCAACAACACGACAACAACAACAGCTGTTGGCGCAGCATCGCCATCGTCATTGTCATCGTCATCGAACTGCTCGACATCGTCATCGGTGGCCACCAAATTCAATGACAACTCATCCGACTCGGGTTTCGATGAGCATGTGTTGGAGCGCAAGTCCGTTAGTCCGCCAACGGTGAGTAGTGTCGTGTGACAGACAGACAAAAGCTCGCTGGCATAACATTTGCCTGCTGCTTGCTTGCCATCGTTTTCCTAGCTGATCCGTGTTTCCATCAATCTTATTGTTGTCTATCTATTTCACAGCAGGATGAACTGCACTTGCAGGAGAAGAAGCAGCATCAGTTGCAGCAGAGAACTGCAGGCGGCGGCGGAATGCAGCGTTTAATATTGGCAAGCGGGCTGCCCATAAGCGGACAATCACAGAATCTGGTGCTGACCGGCAACGAGTTTACAGCGCGTTTTGTGCAAACGCCACCTCAAATGCTAAAGATAACAACAACAGGAAATGCAAGTGGAGGAGTGGCAGCAACAGCAGGATCTCAAAGTAGTGGCAACAGCAATAATAAAATGCGTGCAATATTCAACAGTGCAAACACGATTCAGCATGAGAACGGTGTAACCACCATACTGCCGGCATCCTCGTTGGCAGCCAGCAATCAAACGGCCGCCATGAATGCCATTGCACCAAGCACAGTGACCATAACACCAGCGGCGGCCAATGCCAAGTTCATACTGTTAAAGCCATCGACGGCAATTGGCAGCAAGCATCCAACAACGGCAACAACAACAACGCCACCCGAGGTGAAGATCGCATAGAGTGCGAAAGGGAGAGAGCGAGTGCGAGCGCTTGACTTTAACATGGCCATGTTAACTGGCTGTTATCTACACTGTTGATTTACATGCATACTGTATTTACTCGTAAGAAGAGACAAGAGAAAGGGACAGACAGATTTGTTACTTTGTACATAAACATACAGCTCGATTCATACACACACACACATAGCTATATGCTTACATTATTTGTCCTACACACACATACACGTAGTGTTTAGTTAGTTTTTAATTTGACTTCTTTTTTTTAATATTTTCCATCGTCATATATGTACAACTATTTTATAAGAATACTCAGCTCAAGCGAAACGTATCATTTAAAAATATTTAAAAACAATAAATATACCTTAAATTTGTTTTATGTACATATGTTTACACACACGAACACACACATACAGACAGAGACAGCAACATTTTTGAATTGCATTTGCTCCTACAGTGCGCTGCAGGCTGCAAAAAGCTGACTGCTACGTTAACAGTTTTATAGTTTTGTGTAGTGTTGTAGTTGTAGTCTATATATTCTCGCAAACCGAAAAGCAATAAACATATGCCACAATTTACATTATACATAAAAACGAACGTATAAGTAGCCTTGGAAACAAACAAACAAATTGTGTGTTGACAGCAATGTTTTTTTATTAAATTAATTTAAAGTATAAATAAAAAACAAGAAAATCCGTATAGAAAGAAGAGCTTTTTAATTCAATTTAAAAAAAAAGAGAAAGCTGCCGAAACCCGGGATCGAACCGGGGACCTTTAGATCTTCAGTCTAACGCTCTCCCAGCTGAGCTATTTCGGCGCTGCATTCGCCACGCTTCTTAACAGATGGCAGGAAGCGAAATCGTCATCTGCATCAAAACTCAAATCGTACACTTGAGAGTTCACAAAACAATCTCAGATAAGACTGACATTTGATGAACTGTCTGTCACTTCCCGAGATGAATCTTGTTTTTATTTGTGCGCCTTAGTCACCGACGCGTGCTTATTAAAAGCTTTGCAGGCGTGGAAGGAGGAGGGAAGGAAACAAAATCAAGTTCCGAAGGTTGTTTAAACTTGTCGTAAGAGACACAAGCAAGGAAGATAAAGTCGGGTGTACTCGACAGTGAGATACCTGCTATCTATTTTGAATATAAGCAAACAGTGCGGTATTATTCTTATAGCATACCGCAAAATTCTAAAAATATACCGAATGTCAGCTGCGCTTGCTGTTGATTTCTGGTCGCCTGATAGTTCAGCTCGTCAAATGGTCGATTTTTAGTTCTTGTGCGCTGCTTTAACAGCTTCTTGATGATGATATACTACGTATGAAGATGTGTTAAGTGTAATGTATGATGTATGGAAATTGATGTACTTGATGTATTATGTTTGCAAAATGTCATATGGCATTCATCATGCCCAAACATCCACACCAACAAACATGTCAACTGCCGACGCGGAAGCAGTCAAAATGAGGCAAATCGACGGCTGAAGTACCAGGCGAACAGAAACGAGCAGAAAGCAACAGCAAATTTGCTCGAGTGCAAAAATGCGCTCAACTTTCTGCATTGAGAGCAACGATGCAATATGGCGGCTGCTTGAGTGAGATATTGATAAGCGATAAATTTGATTTTTCGATAACTTTCAATGCACTTCATTTGATAACTATTGAGCGCTAATTTCAAATTTTCCATAATGAGGCAAGTTTGAATTTCGACAATTGAAAACCTAATTTTATTTTATTAATTTTAAACTAAATTTAGAAAGTGCGATATAAATGTAATAAAACTTCTTACATTTTATAGTATAAATTATATATCAATAGTAAGTTTTACATAATTTAAATTATATTTAGAAAATAAGTTTTATGTATGGAGATTATATGTCATTCAAATTGAACTATCTAATGTTACTTTCGCCTCCAGTTGTGGTGCAGGTTCGTTCAGCTTAGGCGATGACTGAGTTTTCGGTTTTCCACTAGGTAAAAAGAGCAGCTGCAATCCGCCGCTGGGAGCCTCAATCAGAATGTACATGCAATATGCGAGCAACACGGAGAATCCAAAGTCTGACCAGAAACGGAGCATCTAAACAAACAAAATTGTAATTACTATAATTTTGGTGCTTACAGTAATGACTTACCACTTGATAATCGCTGAAATAGGTACTGGTAACCGTATTACCCCCGTTGATATTTTGGATGAACACATGCCAGATGTACACACAATATGAGAGCTTCGACAGCGGCTGCCATATGGCAGAGGAGAGGAAGCTGTTGGCCAATCCACCGTAGCCATATTTGCAAGCAAAAACGATCCAGGCCAACGCCAGTGGCCAAGAGATGCGTGTCAGCGTCACATAGAAAGCCTCGTTGAGAATGGGCAGCGTATAGCCATTGGCTGGATATGGATAGAGTGCAAATAGACTGATAAATATCAATGCCAAGCAACTAATCCAGCCCAGCCAAACAGTCCAGCGATTCAGTACGATTGTCTTGCCACGCTTCACGTGCAGAAAGTAGCCAAGTAATAGGCCAATAATCCAGGGCGAAGCTCTAACGTGAGTGCCCACATAGATAGACATGCCACCGGGGCGACTCCTGTAAAGAATTTGAATGATATATTTATAAAATCGATATAATTCAGCACTTACATGGAGTAATCCCGGATAACCATGGTGGCAAAGAGACAGCCAGCCAAGAGAAGCATGAGCACCACAATGCCAGCGACTGCCTTCTTGCCCCACTTGTAGAGCGCGATCAGGAGCAGTGGCGAGATGATATACAGCTGCATGTCGACGCTGAGATACCAGCTGTGACCCAGGCACATGTCCGCTTTGGCAGCATAATTCTGCACATAGAGCAGAGTGAGATACCAATTGTCCTGGCAGGTTGTGACGCTTGCATCGAGGTAGGAGTCGGAAACGGGGCCACCGCCAATGAGAGGCAGTAGCTTCATGTACGCCAGTATGGCCAATGCAAGCACAGGCGTCAAGCGCAGATAACGATGGAGGTACATCAGCGGCACATTGATTTTCCCCTCGGTTCTATAAAATACATATGTATGTGCATACATACATATGACATATGTGACAGGAGTTGTGATTTGGGGCTACTCACTTTTCCATGGAACGCAGCGCCACCATGACCAGCAAAAGGCCACTTAAAAAGAAGAAGCTATCCACCGAGAATAGGCCATGTGTTATAAACATGCTATAGGGTGATCTATACCACTGTAATTGAATAAATAAGCACACATATTCAACAATTATTGCAACTTTACTCTCTGAAAATTTAAATGGCGGCGCAACATTGTGCAGCGTTGCCAGAGATGTGCAACAAGAATGCGTGCAAAACGTTGCCAATCACTACGAACAAAATGCAATTAATGCAAGCCATGCCAACTTGGCCAAGGGCGGGAATGCATTTGAATTCAAAATTGAGCAGTAGGTGAAAAATTATAATTTACAACATACTTACCGGTAATACATCCACTAGATTAATGATAAGGCAGTCATTATATAGTCATGACCATAGACGACCCAGACAAGCGACAAGCAGCGTATACCGTGCAGACAGTCGATAACATTGGGATTTGTTTTGCTGTCGACAACGCGGAAAAGAGCCCTTGAGTTAACACGTGCCGAGAAGATCTTCGCAAGGAGCGGCAGATGTGCTGCGAAAATGAAATGAATACTAAATGGTCGATTGAAATGAATAAATACCCAACTTACTTTGATCCTCGCAGCAGAAGTAATCATACAATGTGGATAGCAACATAGCAGCAGCCAAGACAGCAATAATAACGCTGCAAAAGGCAAATTGTTGAATGTGACAGCTAAGTAAATCACAATTTGCACTTACATAGTGAGTATAGCAATGCCATCGAGGGGTTTACTTTCTGCCGTCTTGCATTTTTCATCGTCGATTAGCTGCTGTTCCCCATTCAACTCAATGCTCAACAACTGCTGGAAGAGTCGACGCAGCAGCGTCTCCATGTGATCCCCCGTACAGGAGGCGGGAAAACAAACAGCAGTCTGAATGTTGATCAGGCTCAAAGCGGCTGAGCTGCCGCTGTCCAACATGCTGCCTGAGAGCAGCTTGGCAAAGCAGTATTTGCCCCGCAGCGTTTGTCCCGTAGTTGACAACGCATGATTCACCCGAATGCATTCCTCAAAGTTGCCCAAATCCTTCATGTTGCCATAGAGCATACCAGCTGGCAGTCTGCCCCAGGAGTCAATCACTGAAAGCGAAAGCGAAAGAGAATGCAATACCATGTTAACTTCTTTAGTACTGACTGACAAAAATGTAATATTAAATCAAAGTGATTCTTTAGCAGAAGATCGTAGTCAGAGACTTCTTCCTTTCATTATCCTGACACTTTAAGCCTAGTTTCACTTACTTCTCAATGCCCACAGTTGCCCCGATCTTAAGGCCAGACTCAGCTGAGCCACTTCAGACAGACATAACAGATCCTGTTGGTTGGGTAGCCTTGAGCCTGGTACAATTAAATCCGTATCCGTTGTCGTGATATTCTCGTAGTAATCAAAGAACTCGATGGCCAAGTGGCGTAACTGCATCATGCGCTGGTATTCCTTGATGTTCAAATCCGTTGTATGCAGTTGGTTACTGCTTGCTGCTAAGCCGCAAGCGGACAGCAAAATCGTTAAGTGATAAAAGCTAACCATTGTCTTTGAGGTTGGCATTTCAATTGGCCTGCCCGAAGGCTGGCAATGGTTTTATATACATAGCTAAATGTCTGCCGAGATGAGATAACGAGTTCCGAAAAACACTAACACTAATTCTTATTGATTAAAACGGTTGCCCTATATGGCTCGCAAAAGGTTTTCGATCTCTGACTAACAACGACGCGATGGATTGCTTTATTTCTGTGGCGATAAAGGTTAAGTGGATTGCCTTGTGTCTGACGCTGGACGCTGTGGAACTTATCTTAATCATTTATAGAGATTACTTTGCGTATTTCACACTTTGAATCCACAATTTCGTCAATTTTAGGATTTATTCTATAAGATGTCCTGCAAATGACCTCCTGGAGTGTATTAACATTAAGTTAACTTATCTAATCATCTTCCACTTTCGTGGAATGTTTGAAAATTCTGTGAAAAACCAATCTTTTGGTACTCAATTACTTCCAAGAATAGTAGTTAGAACAAAACTAAAAATGTATATTTATAGCTAATCCTAGAATGGCAATCAATTGATATAAACTAGCTTATCGCAAACAAATTTGTAAGCACGAAATTTTACACGTTAATCTAATCAAAGTAAAGTTCAAGTTGGTAAGTCCTAACAATAAATTCATAATTCACCTTATTTTGTAAGTTATATATGACTTCTCTTATTCAAAACGACAATTCAAATTATAAGCTTTCGATTATTGGCGCCGATTAATATACAAAAATCGATTGCTCAAATGGTGGCATTGACTGACCATTCAAAAAATATATAAACAAGAATCCGTCAGACAAATGTCTTTGACTTAAAAAATAGAAAATAATATAAGTTTAAAAAAAAAGCAATAATGATAACTATTTTTCAATAATACAAAACGCAAGATACTCTTTACAATACAAATTTAATAATTTGTTTTTGCATTTAATTATTGAATTCTTTATTGCATACTTTAGGGTGTCGGAGCAGCTCTGCGCTAAAGCATTCACATGTGAACGCAACATGCAACCCTTTGTATACACAGGGAAAGAAGAAGAATATGAGAGCTGACAGCTGTCAACTCGCTTTTCCTTTCTTTCCGGTCTCTGCTCCATAGAAGACGCAAAGTACGTGAAAAATATATCAAGTATAATCTGCAAAATAATTGCGAATCCGTCAAAGTGTTAAATAAATCGAAATTGTTGTGAATGCGTCGAATTGCGCTGCAACTGTTAATTATCGTGTGCTGTGCATTTTCATAGACGTTTGCCAAGAATTTGCAATCTTTGCAGTTCAGCGGCTTGTTGACAAGCGCCAAGCATAACAACAACAACAACAAAAATATACATTATACTTATATCGGTAGTTCATACCTAATTATTTTTTTTGTGTGCTTTTTTTTATTTCTTGTGTGCAGCATGTTCATGCCAAAGGCTCATCGTGTCGCCATTTATGAATACCTCTTCAAGGAGGGTGTCATTGTGGCCAAAAAGGATTTCCATGCACAGAAGCATCCCGAGCTGGACTCCATCCCCAATCTGCATGTGATCAAGGCACTGCAATCTCTGCACTCGCGCGGTCTCGTCAAGGAGCAGTTCGCCTGGCGTCATTACTACTGGTATCTGACCAACGAGGGTATTGAGGAGCTGCGCAGCTACCTGCATCTGCCCCCCGAGATTGTGCCCTCGACCCTGAAGCGTCCCGCACGCTCCGAGCCCCTGCGCCCCCGCCCAGCGGCTGGTGGCCCACGCGGACCCGCCGATGCCTCCAAGACCGGCGAGGACCGTTCCGCCTACAGACGCGCTCCAGGCGGCAGCGGTGTGGACAAGAAGGGTGATGTTGGACCCGGTGCCGGTGAGGTGGAGTTCCGTGGCGGATTTGGACGTGGCTCTCGCAACTAGACGGGCGTTTCCAGCGTTTTTTTTATATTTAAACGAAGTTCAACCATTCAAACAAAAAAAAACAAGAGAAAATGCTTTTGTGTGTATGTTTTATATAGAATTCTATCGAGTCGAAAAGCATTGCAGCGATGCAATCATTAAATTATAAAGCAAGCGCAAAGTGAAACAACAAAACAACCATATTTTGTATTTATTTTTTTTATGTGCTAAGCTCCCTTTTTATTGGGTTGAAAAGCTTTCGAAATATGTAGATGACAACGTTGAATATGACTTGGAATCGTTGCTCCCAAGTCTTTTAGTTTTCTCACTCGTCTTCGAGTTGGGAATACTTTGAACTGTCTTTAAAGCTTGGATTGTAGTCTAGCAACTTATGACAACTTCATTGACTTGAATTGAAAGGAACTGCTTTTGTTTCTAGCAGTCCAATAAATTATTGTTTGCCGCGCTTTTTGAAGTAGCACATGGAACTGAAGAAATTGCATGAAGCTTAAAAGAACATTTGAACGAAGCCGAAGAAACGATCAGAAGAATGCTGAAGAGATATTTAAGATGAAGCTTAAGCGAATATTTAAACGAAGCCGAAGAAACCAATGGGAAAATGCTGGAGAAACATTTAAGATCGATTTTAGACTGCTAAAGCTCGCAGTTGTCTATCCTAGAACTACATTCCAAGATAGAATAATGATACTTTGAAAGAAATATCATTCATAGCTATATCGACTGCTGTTCTGCCTTCTATCGAAGATTAGTTCTAAATGCAAAGGATTTATCAGCTTAATCTAAGTTTGCCAGCTGTTGCAGATACATATTTCGACTACAAGTTGAAAAAGAATATGAATAACATTACTCTTTATAAATGACAAACTAACCCTTTCATTGATAAATTACATTTTAAGTTGATTTTAAAAGGCATTGTGAAGAGCTTTAGTTGCATAGATCATAAAAATCTAAATTTTTTCAATTTAAAACATTCTACTTTCTCATTAATAACCATATTTCCAGTATTTGCAGCTTTTTATACTGAATTAGTTATAGAGATGGCAATAAATATACATAAATAACAATTGGATTGCATTGAATTTGCCACGATATAGTTTAGTTTTGCCATAAAATAAACATGATATAAGATTTACTTTCAGAACTTGCTCGTCACATGGAGTCAAACTTAGCTTGTGAGACTGGTTTACAAACAAATCTTGTTTAATATTTCAAAGGCTATGTGGAAAAGCTGCTCACACGATGCGGAATGAATTGGAAACCGATTTCTAACAACAACGCGACAATCGGACTAAGTCAACAAACTACGAAAGTTACAATTATTTACAATTTGTATTTGTTTTGTGAAATATTTGCTTTGTTTTCATTTTTTCCTCTTAATAAAATGTACACTTAATTGTAATTGTAATTGTAATGAAAATGAAGAAACTATCGTCGTTTTATGGATATTTTGCCCTTGGCCAAGTGCGACATGTTGATCTTGAATTTGCTTTCGTTGGAACGTTTCACCCAGATCTGAAAATGAACAAAAATCAAATTTAGCTTTGGTTGTGAATACTTTTTGGGGATTTTGTTACATACAACTTCATTGCCAATCGCTGTGATGGTGGCCGGAAACTTGTTCATATCCTTGCCCTCCACGTAGATCTGCTGACCGCGACAGAACCATCGACGCTCATACAACAACTTATTGTCTTCGATGCGCGTCTCCACATAGCTATTGGCCTCGGCGAGCAGATTGTGTTGCTGCTGCTGTTGTTGCTGTTGCGAGTTGGAATACGAGCCCATGCCGTTCTGTTGTAGAGGCAAAGGTTTGCCACGTTGTATCATCTTGAGATCCGATTCTATTTCCTTATCATCCAGTTGATAGATCAACAATTGTCCCGTCGCTGGTTTGCGACGCTTCTCAATCACCGGCAACGGTTCGTTGGGCCGTCGACGCAATTTACGCGTCACTGTCGTCTTAATTTCCATCGAATCGTTTGTCAGCTCCAAGCTATAGCGTTCATTTTCAATTTGTCGCTTGCGATCTTCAAAGTCCGCTATCAAATTGTCTTTCAAATCCATCATTTTCTCATCGTACTCTTTTTGGGCGGCTTTCTTTTCGAGTATATAATCACGTTCCACACACTCGCGCATATAGTCCTTGTAGATCTCGTTGAGGCGACGTCGCTCCTTCAGTTGATTGTCCAGTTTGCGAACACGCTTCATGTACTCTGGATGCATTAATTGGTTGAGCTCGTCCAGCTGCTTTTGCAAATTGATGAGTTTGTGTTGATACATTCTAAAAACGAAGAGGATGGTAATTTTGTTTTATGATTCCTTAATAAATTCAAGTTTCTCACTGTTCTTTGAGTTCGCTGTTGCTGCCAATGCTGTTGTTGTTACTATTGTTGTTCCCACTGCTGTTGTTGTTGTTGCTGTTCGATGAGGTGCCATTTGTATTGCCATAACGATTTGGGCTGCGGAACTCTGTTTCGCTTGCATCGTCCGTATCTGTAATTGGAATTGTGTCGCGTTGCATGATCGAAAGTCAACTGTGCATCATTTTTGGCGGCCCCACATACAGGAAAGTCTCGAATTTCCTATTTTCCACCGCTTCACTCACCTTCTTCACTGCGCTCATCGCCAATGGATTCGTCGTCAAAATTGTCACCCGAGTACACAGTGTAATAGGCGTTCATGATGAGATTTGATATCTGCACTGTTTATTGCTTTTATTTCCAATTTTTTTCCAATTTCTTACAAATTTTGTTTATATTTGTTGATACACACACACACGTAGTCACACAAGTGTTGTACAGCGCATTATTTGCGTAGATGTGGCAGCGCCGGCTCGATAGTTCGATACATACGTGAGTTGACAGCACTGCTTGAGTTCAAAATGTATGCAGCTGGGCACACTCATTTTTTTAACAATGGCGCACAGTTTGAACAAATAATTTATTTTTAACTATGATTGCATAGCAGCAAGTAAGAATTTGCTGCAAATAAATTATTAAATAATTAATAATTGTAGTATTTAAAAAAATATAAAAATACATGTGAACATTGCATTCGGAAAATTCAAGAACACAATTATTAATGTCGTCGATTAGCAGTGTGATTCATAATTCTATTTCGTTATGAATGAACATACGTAATGTTGGCCTGCCCACTATAAAAAAGCGCCCACAAACATTTGTTGTCGTTTTCTTTTCATTTTTTTAAATTTTAATTCGTTTTAATGTTTTTGTTATTTAGTTATGACTGAATAAATATTCTTACATCTGAAGAGCACTTCACTCTATCCATATCATATTGTTTGACAACTGCTGCTGTTGCCGATGCTGTGGCTGCTGCTGACACATATTTGAACGCTGTCGTCAAGCCAGCGACTCCCACGCAAGTAGATCTATTTGCCTTAGTTGAAAAATTGGCGTATTATACATCAGCCAAAAATTCCATGCTAAATCATCGTGAGCGAATTTTTTGATTGATTTGCAGAGATGTCTATTGCGGGGGTGTTATACGGGGGGCCAAAGATTTGGAATGCCTTACGAAAATATACTATAAATGTGGTTAAAACACACTCACATATATACATATAGTATATTATAGTATTAAGTATATACTCATAAGTATATTTTGCTAAGGCAGATGAACATTCTCGACGTCAACGTCGAGCAACGACGCTATGGGAAATTTGTTTTTCTTAATTTCATCGTTAGTCGATTGCATACAAAATATTTGTTTGTGTGTGTGTGTGAATATTTTTGTACATGTGTAAAATACACATGTGTATTGTGGCGTGCGTTGTTGAGATCCGAGATCCGAGATCTTTGTCGCCTTCAAGGTCGACAATTTCGATGAAAATGAGTTTATTGTTTGGACAGCGGCATTAACGGCCTCAGCATCCATGTGGGCGCTGCCAAGACCAAAACACCTTAGCCGCAGTAGCAGCGCAGCAGCAGCGACAGAAGTCGTCGAGCCGATGATTGTTAATTTATTTTTGTAATTCATGACTGAATTTATTAAGCGCATTTTGTGCTATATTGTTGATGTTTTTATATGCCGTCGTGCGCTGGCGATTGCATGCATTTTTTAAATAATATACAATTTAATTTAATTGCACTAGGGCTGATGACTCCTTAATCGAAGATAACCTTAAAAGGACAACACATCGATATCTCGATATTTCGATGATGACGATGAGTTTCCAATGTCATCGATTACTCATCTCACTGCTGTTATATTTGTTTACAAACAAATCCAATTGGAATTGTGTCGCCAACGTTCCCGCCCACATACGCACAGGTATGCACTGTATGTGTGTGTGTATTTAGAACGTAAACCACATTTCTGCGTACTACAGAGTGTCTAAAAATGTGTCGTTATTCTCTGCCCTAAAACGGCAGCGATTATTAAGCTTTGAATAAAAAAAAAAAACCGGTTGTCATTGCCGTTTGCCGTTGTTTATTGCCGTTGTGTTGCTGTTGCCGGTTACAATTCCACCCACAATGTGCCCAATGCGCGATAGAGACAGCAAGATCATCAAGCAATGGCGGCTTAACTTATTTTTAGAGCTTGAACATATTTGATTTGCACTAAATACCTATTTATGTACATACATTGTATTTACATGCATGTACATATACAAATTGCATGCAATGCATATTCATAAGCTGATAAATAATATACGATATTTGCAAATCTGTAATCACAGGCACAAGTGCAGTGATATTACGATAAGTCTTCTCTATGATAATAAAGTACATATCTACATCTAATGCATACTGAATGCACTTTGCACAGACACAAAACGTGAAGTCCTCATAAATAACTGTCAGTCTCGCGGTTGCACAGCTTCGTCAACATTTTACGTGATAAGCGACTATGGAATGCTCTACTTGATCAAACTAAGCAATCATGGTGCAAACGAATAACAAATTTATAAATAAATATTGCTAATAATATATAATCATAATTTATGAATATATTTATATAATTTATATAACACTTTATGGCCTCTGTGCGTATTTATTATTGTCGAAATTTATAGAGTGTATCCAAATGTTTGACGAACCTGTATGACTGCCATGATGTAAGAGCAATTACGGGCAGTCTTCTTAACAATGCTCTTCGTCGCACGCACACTAACAAGCCCATTCACACTCGCCAACCATTGATTTGTTCCTTACCGGCGCAAAAGAGAGAACGAGTGTGAGAGCTTGGGGAGAGTACAACTAAAGAAAGAGAGCGTGCGTCCGCGTTAACCGCATTGAACATGTGTGGGTGCATACTGTGTGCTTGTTGTTGCCTTTTCTCTCTCGCACTGTCGCTCTCCCTGCGGTCAGAGACGCTCTCTTTGGTGGCAACGGCTGCGGCGAGTCGCTATAAAAGCGTCAACACACCGAAAATGCAAAACAGTCGAATAGAAAACTTTGAAGCGCGGTGGGTTTTTTGTGCGACACGAGTCGAACAATATCACACAATACATATACAAATTTGTGATTTTTTTTGGTTTTGTCTGATTAGAAAGTGAATATATATACGTACACACATACAGCTGACCAACAAGCAAGCCTAAATTGGAAGAAGCAAACACAATACAACAATAAAAAGAAAAAGAATTTAGCGGCGTGTGTTTCGTAGCGCGTGAAAACAACCCAAAGCAAGCAGTAGAAGAAGAAGCAGCAGCAGCAGCACCAGCGGCGGCAAGAAGTTTTTAGTTCTATCACACACATACAAATACAAAAGAAATAAAAAAAATGGCCGAGGCTAATAAGAGAAATATTCCCATCAAATTGGGAGACTTCAGCGTTATCGATACGGAATTCAGCAGCATACGCGAACGCTTCGATTCCGAGATGCGTAAAATGGAGGAAGAGATGGCCAAGTTCCGTCACGAACTGATGAATCGCGAGGCCAACTTCTTCGAGTCCACCAGGTATGTAAATAAAATGCCCAAAAACTTAGCCTTAACCCCTCGTACGTCAGAATCGTTCTTCTAATTGGAATGTGCTACGATATCGTAATGTATGTGTATGTGTGTATGCATGTGTCAGAGCTTGTAACTGATAAGCGCAACTGCGGTTCGATTATTATCGATATGCAGCGTTTCGATTGCAGAGTTACGTGAAAATAGTTTGATATGATCAATGTGCAGAGAGACAGCCGCATTTCTTAGTCGTATGTGCTGCATCTAAAAATAGACATGGTGTGTGTGTGTGTGTGTGTGTGCGTGGCTAACAGCGCGGCACGGCAACACATCTTTTTTACCAAGCACAAGCAAGCGCACAGGCAAAGAACCAACTTCTTGGCCCCGTCTGGCTGGATTATGTGTTCTGCGGCTAAGGCCAAAATACAGCAACGCTAAATGCCCCAGATACAACACACATCGCAACACATTTCAAATTATGGGAGGGATGAGTCACCATCTCACCATAGTACCGTCCTAGCATTCCCCTCCCTTCTCCCCTTATAAATTGCCCATGTGTCTCGCGCAACAACACATGATGATGATGATTATGATGATGTTGTTCTTGCAGCACTTCGAATCAGAGACAGTAAGAATCATAAGTGTTCTTATGAATTTGCCATGTTAATATTTCATCATTTTGTTTCGACTATTATAAATTTCATTTAAAGTAATTTTATAAATTTTAGACCAAAATTCAAGAGCTTGCTCTTTGCAATACAAAATAATATCTATATATTTTTTTGAAGTATATATATATGTAATATGTTGAAGAAATTGTTTTTATTAGTATCGTTAATAAAAATCATTTACAGCATGGGTGATATTAATAGTTATGATATTTAAATTTTCTACTTGTTTTATAAAGACCAAAGAAACAAAAATAATCATAATTTTTGGTTCGTGCCATGAACCATTAGCGCATATTTCAAAACTGCCAAAAATATTTTCGAGTATTGTAAATATCATTTTTTTGACTATATACTTGGCAGATGTTTACATGCATTTATTTGTATGCAGTCGTTGTTGTTGTTTCTTCAGCTGTAACCTAGTTGCATTTGGGAGATTGTGTGTGTGTGTGTGTTTGAGTGGTGTCTTTACAATCATTATGATGTGGCGTAACGGAATCTTTTTTTTCTTGCATACTTGCCAGCTACACACACATTCACATACAAATGTACATACATCTGCACATGCAGACGCAAATATATAATTCAAATATTTACTAAATAAACAGACAATGTGAAGGCGGCCATTAGAGATTGAAACAAAACGCAAACGCAAAATACTAAAAGACCACAATAATTGTGTACACACTTACCCAAACACACACGCACACACACATACATGCATCCATGCATAAGTATGTTAGTGCAAAGCTAAAGTGACGTCGAGGCTGCGCTGTCACTGCTGCTGCTTCTGCTTCTGCTGTCGTCGCGGTTGCGCCTCGCTGGCCTGGCTTTTGAATTGTCGCCGTCGTCGTCGTCGCCGCGTGGGCGCCACTTGAGGCGAATTCGAAAACCACTTTGGTTTTTAACGTTTTACCTCGACGCATAGCCAATGACATAATCGAGACGATTTGTTTGTTATACTTTTCATTTTACATTTTTGCATTTGCATTCGATACAAAACATTCGTATAAGCACAGTTAGTTAACCGTTCGATTGCGTGACGAGCAAAACTTTGGTCAAACTGAAATTAACAAAACTTGCAACTCCTCTCTCCCCCCTCCAAACCGATTGTGACACACTGTCTGCAGGTGGAGGTGGAGATGGAAGGAATTCCCCAGAACACCTTTGACACCACTCGCCGATAGTTAATGGCGACCGATAAATCTGTGGGGTGGTGTTTTTTTTGTTTGTTTGTGTGTGTGTGATGAGGAGGCGGGTCGATGACTCAGCGTACCAATTAGGAATCGAATATCGCATGTGCCATTGGGCCAGCCCTTTTCGAAAAAGGGCCAAAGCTCTAGCTCAAGCTCTCAGCTGGACAGCTAAAATGGAAATGAAATGAAGCAGAATAGAATGAATTGAAAACGAAAACAAAAACAAAAAACAAATGAATTGTGTTGAACGCCAGTTTAAAAATAAACGATCACGTCATCGTCATCTGGTTATACATATTGTTCAATGTGCATGTACACACAATGGACAACTAATTGATTTTTCTAGTAGTATATGTATGTACATATGTATATTTGTATAGTCAATACCCAAATAGAATGCTACTAATTTATATATACATATGTACATACATAGTACTAAATCGTTCATCCTGCTCTTTGCACATTCTCCTAGTTATTTATAACAGAAATAACTAAAGAGTATTGATTTAAGTTCAAAATTCGAATACTCTGCAACCTTCAGCTCTGTCGATTTGGATGCATATTGAATATGTAGTGTACATGCAATCAGTGTTGACAACTCTGCTATCTTACAGCCAAATCTGACTTTTTTTTTAATGATCGGTAACGGGAGAAATGTCGGTTTTTGTTGAAGATATATGCAACAAATACAATATTATTTAAAATGTTGACAGCACTTTCGTTACAAATATTGTGTCGAATTTTAAAATGACAAAACAAGTAAGTTTGGCTAGCTTATTGCTTAGCTTTATTTTCTTCGCTGGCAACACTGAGTGCAATTGCCTCATAGACACGGTTAGGGATCAGCAGACCGTGCTCTAGCATTTAGCGATTTGTTTATGCAAATAACAATGTCTCTCTCTCTCTCTTTCTTTTTTACAAACAACGTACGTCTATTACAATTCTATATATGCACTTGGGGAGCACTTGACGCTCTATCCGTTTATGGTGGCTAGATTAACACAAGTGAATTGTGGTTTAATCATCATCTGGCTAAATCACATGCACACCAGTATTCTACATTTGATATGATAAACCACAGCACTTATCGATTCAATAGATTATTATTATTATTATGCCTAATTCATGTTCATTGCCAATATGCGTAGGTGTGGCCATATATGTACATATAGTAGCTCAATATAAATATTTGCCTACAATATTGTGCATGGTGTGTACTACACATTGTTATATGCCCGTTAATTTTGTAGACTTCGTACAACAATTTGTTTAGACTGGGTGATGATCGCAAACTGATGCTGGATGATAAATAAGAATCCGTTCCCTAGATGATATCATGCAAATTTTTAGCGTATCGTTTCGTAAGCTCATCTGCTCATCGATGACACTTTTGTGATCGTTGCAATTATTGGCTATCGATTAGCCTTTTTTTTTTTCGTTGATTGTTTCGTGCAGTCGTCGTCGCAACTAAACAACGCAACGTTGCGTCGACATTTGATACATGTGTGTTGTTTTGTTGTTGCCATTGCTTTTAGTTATATTCTTTTGTTCATTTTGTGTGGAGCTTATTCAATAACAAAACACACGAAAAATATGCATGACATCATCGTCGTCATCAGCAGCAGCAGCAGCAGAAAGAAGCACCGGTGAAAGAGAGATACGTATTTATGTATTTGAGCGTGTGCCGTGCTTGTCGGTCATTGCATGTATTTGTATTTGTATTTGTGCGTATGCGTGTGCGTCTTGTATAAGTGAAAAGAGAGAGAGACGTGCGTGTGTGAGTGTTTGAGTGGTTGGCTAGCCAACAGAAGCAAGTTTAGCGCCAACGTCGAGAGCCGCGACGTCTGTTCCGGCAGGTGATTTGACTTCCTCTCTCTTCCGCCTTGCTCTCTCTCTCTCTTGCTCTCTGTTTCTATGCAAAGTAATCAGAATTAACGTTTTCTATGATTAGTCACACACACATACAGATGCGCGATGTGTGAGTGTGGGAGGGAGCTGCATTTAAAGACAGCAAGGTCGCCTGCAAGTTTAGTGAATTCAGACACGTTTATAGGCACGCTTATCAGCAGACACCCACACTCATACAGTTGTTTTTGTGTGCATGTGTGTTTGTGCGTGTGCGTGCAGTTCATTCAATTTGGTTTCTTTTAGATGTTGTTGCTACTGTATATAAGTATGTATGTGTTTGCTTGTTTTTGTGTGTTTGTGTGTGTGCTCTACCTTTGTACTACGAAATAAGTATCATAATTAACTGAAAAGCTTTATATTATATTCTCTCTCTCTCTTTTCCTCTATTTCTCTTTCCTTTACATGCCGCTTTGGAACTTATATTAAAATCAAAACAACTGCAATTAAACCAATACATACAATAAATCAAATCAAATTCAAATATCTCTTCAAATATACAATAATAATCCTTTCCTCTCGAAAAGCTCTACTAAAAAAACAACAACTACAACCAGGTATTCTATATGACACAACAACAACGAAAACCAAGCCGTGCTTCATAATAACTGATTTGTTTATTTCACAAATATTGTGTATTATTGATTTTCACTCTTATTTTGTTGTTTTCTTTTCTTTTCTTTTTTCGTTGTGTACATAATTAACACAAGCATACGTAATAGCTATTTATCCATTGCCATATTTTTTTTAATTTATTTTGTATATACTAAACAAAAACACAATTTCAAATCACTTTCAACGGCTGTTAATAACAATAAAAACTGTATGCACATGTGTACACACTTAAGTATATACCACTTTGTAGTATATTATGTATGTATATTGCACGTCAAACACATGTGTACACACTGGCTGCTGTTTTGAATGACAAGGCAGACAGACAGAGACAGACGTTTAGCTGCCATTTCAAAAGTTTCAACAAAATTCATATTTAAAACTTAACAAAAAAAAAAACAAAATAGAGTCGAATTATATATAGGAATTATTTGTTTCGTTGGTATTTTGTATGCGTTGAGGTAATATAAATATACAAAAGTTTCGTCTTCTACATAGAACATTTACCAGGTGTGGAAGCTATTTGTATACCCGATAATCGTAGGATACTCACATAGAGTTATTGTGTTAGCTTTTTCATAAAATAAAAAAAAATAAAAACAATTCCAGCGATTTGATAATAAAATTTGTTAGCTAAGCAAATATTAATTGTTTGCATTGTACCTTGTTGGGTACCGGGTATTAAACAGTCGTCTGTAGCTTGTTTACTTTCGCAATGTTTGCGCAAAAGTTCATTAAACTCGAGTATTTACCAGACCAGACCAGACAGACTACTTCCAAGCTTTGCAGTATACTACTGTATGATCTATCAAAAATTCCTTTATGAATGTGTCTCAAATTTCATCACGAGATTCAAGAAAACACAGATGAACACATTCAAGAAACAATATATAGAGAGATATTGAAATGCTCTGCATCTGTCCACGAGCCCAAAACATTTTCCTTCTTTTTTTTTGGCAGCTCTGCCAAATGCTTGTATGTCCCCATTGTGTCTGAAAAAACAAAAACAAATAAATTTGAGTTACAGCAGAGATACAAACATATAGATATGGATGTATATATGTAGATGTATATCTTTAGGTATGTTGAGCTCCCCTTCTGTATTTTGGAGACTGGAGACCAACAACAGCTGCGAGCAATGCTATAAATAAACGACGCTCCAGAGAGCGGAAATCCGAGTCTATTTATAGTTATAGGATTCAGATCTGTGCTGCAGTTCGAAACTCGACAGAGACACGGCTTCAGTTCAGATCAGTTGCATTTGAATCGAGTTTGAGATAGCGCACACACACTACTATACAATGGAAGCCTTCACACGCACTTTTAACAAGACTTTTCGCACCACAACAACAACGACAACCACCTCTAGAAGGTTTACACAACTGTTTTAAGACATTATTATACATATTTATTTTAGTTTTTTCTGTTCGTTTTTTTTTTGTAACCGGAATTTGAATTCTTATTTGCAGCTCAACGACAAACTCGGCGCTGCCTTCTCGAGTACCCAAGCAACAGAATTACGTGTCGGACATTAGCTCGCCCTTGATACAGGTAAAGAATAACTGAAATGCTGATCAAGATTACCCAAACAATTATTCTTCAAGTGGCTTCAAATCCTGCTTGTAGTTCTCTCACATCTTATTCACATTTTTCCATTCTTTTTCTTTTGCAGGACGAAGGTGACAACAAAGTGCTGAAGCTGCGCTTCGATGTCAGCCAATACGCTCCCGAGGAGATTGTTGTGAAGACCGTCGACCAGAAGCTGCTGGTAAGTTACCAACAAAAAAAAAAAAAAAACAAATTTAAAATTTGAAGCTAAACTAAATGTAAATGCTTTCTCTTTGTTTTAGGTGCACGCCAAGCATGAGGAGAAGTCGGACACAAAGAGCGTGTACAGGGAATACAATCGCGAATTTCTGCTGCCCAAGGGCGTCAATCCGGAGTCCATACGCTCATCCCTCAGCAAGGATGGTGTGCTCACCGTTGATGCGCCTTTGCCCGCTCTCACTGCCGGCGAAACTCTGATTCCCATTGCGCACAAGTAAAAACAAATAAAAAAAAGAAGCACCACTTCAAATCAAGAGGGCAGCACCAACCACCAACCATCTACCTAATCCAGAAATATCCAGAGGCCAGAGACATCCAGACATCCTGCTAAATTCTAGCTAGCACACACCAACTACTAAAAACAACCAACAACCAGCGAACAGAAGAATAGAGAAAACAAACATTGGCCACTTATCAAAACAACAAAAAAAAAACATAAAACAACAATCAATTAAATCAACTTTTTGGTTTCTTTTTGCAATTAAAAAGCTTAAATATAATACTGACTTACTACTCATACTTAACTGTAATAACTTAAGTGTAATGCAAATTATTATTAAATTTGATTAATTTAATTCATATTTATAATTCTCGCTATTAAATGTTATTATTTTTTGTCTTTGTCGTAGTCGCATTCCCCTTTTTTCTTTTTCTCTACTATTTGTATATATCAATCATATGAAAGGAAAATATTTGATCAATTGGATTGCGCTGTCATCCCATCCATTATTTCCCAAAACTTGGATTATCAAAGACAGCGAGAGCGAGAATTTTGGGATGTCCTAATTACTTGAGTCTGAGATTGGTCAGTTCCTGGTTATTAATTATCAAGTGACGACACATCCTTGAAAATTATGAAGATGACTTCTTTTGATAAGTCTGAATGAGTTTAACCAGTGAGCGAGGAATCATTGTGATAAGATGTCGCATCAGGCAGAATTTTGATGTTCTGGTGTTATTAAAAAGAATAATAAAGTAACATAGTCAGAGCTGTGTCTTAACAGAAATAAGTCCTTCCAAAGTTTTCTATTTGAAATCTTAGTTTTTTCCACTTTTAATTTTGTACCATAAATTTTTCTTAGTTTTCACCTTGCAATCTTATCTTACTCCTAACCTAGATGTTATCATAAATTAGTTTTCATATTTTCAAAGTTTTCTTTTTGTGGAGCTCTTAGAAAACTGATGAAAAAAAGGAAATTCATTTAGCAGCTCAACATTTTGACAGAAGTAAAGCCTACTAGACAAAAGTCAAAGCTTATTCTATATATTTTTAGACATTGACATCGACTTTTGATATATAGACTATACGAGCAACTATTGAAATCGAAGTAGACAATCAGTTTTTAGTTACAAATCAAAATATGGCGGATAATGAGCGTTTTTACTAAACACTTTTGGGAGCTGACGCAATTGGGAACACGCATTCTTGGACAAGAGCATGAAAGAGAGAGAGACAGCGAGAGAGAGAGAGAAAGAAAGCAGGTGGGTTGCTGACTCTTTTACTCGCCACAAACTAAATTAAATTATCATTATTCGGAATGTTTTACAATTAGTTTCAATAGACGTTCCTTTTTTTATAGACAATATATAGTATATTTTGAAGAGACCTTGTTGTTGTGAATTGTAAGAAGAGGAATTATGCAAAGGGAGCCGACGGATGCACCGAAAGATGCGGATGCAATTCGTCAATCCACCTCGATACTTATCGAGGATCCGCGATATCGAATCAAGCCCATGCAACAGGTGATCTCTGCATTAATTGGTGGCCTCATCACCACATTTGTTGGTGAGTTTTTCTTCATTCACATTGGTAGTCGCTTCTCCACTTGGCCAATGATTGCAGTAACGCCACTGGAGGTGGTCAAGACGCGAGTGCAGACGCAGCAGACGCAACAGCAGAACACATCACGCAAACCGTTGGTGGTCTCCAAGCTATGCTATGTCTTCCATAACGGCCTGATGACACACGTTTGCAAATCGAAAACGGGCAAATGTGTGCCCAAGCTTGTGCAGGGTGAAGCCGCCAATTTGCGTCCACTACGCGGTGCCATGGTGAGTCGTCAACGTGAAAGCAGGCAACGTTTGTGCAACTCCACCTCACGCTGTGCTCTCTAGGATGCCTTTGTGAAGATCCTCTGCTCGAATGGCGTCACTGGCCTTTGGTCGGGCCTCAGTCCCACGCTTGTCTCGGCGCTGCCATCGACTATCATCTATTTTCTGACCTACGAGTATTTGAAGCAATCATTTACGCATCTCTACAGGCTCTGGCAACCGCCGCCGCCGCCGCCACATGCTGAAGAGTCACCTACCTTACGGAAAACGAATAATGTGCTGCCAATCACCACGCCGCCTACGCCATCCATAGTGCCCATGGCATCGGGGATTTGTGCACGCACCGTTGTTGTCACAGCCATCACGCCGCTGGAGATGGTTCGCATTAAGATGCAGTCCGGGTATATTACGTATACGGAATTGTGGATCGTCATACGTTCGCTGATCAAGTCGCATGGCATTTTGGGTCTGTGGCGCGGTTGGCCGCCCACTGTGATGCGAGATGCACCGTTCTCGGGCACCTATTGGGCGGCCTACGAATCGATGAAGCGAGTGTGCAATGTCACCGAGCCCAGTTTCCTCTTTAGCTTTGTCACGGGCGCCGCAGCGGGCGCTGTAAGTGTTTGTCCATTCAACAACAATTTTGCAGCGTTTTTCCTCACTTCTTTCGTTCTTCAGCTGGCCACATTGGTGACAATGCCATTTGATTTGGTTACAACGCACACACAGATCGAACTGGGACAGGATGTGCTGTACTCAGACGCAGCTGGTCATGGCAAAGGCGGTGGCACTACTTCTGCTTCTGCTTCCGCCTCCGCCGCTTCGCCCACGGTGGCCAAACAATCAGTGATCTCGCGCATTAGTCGCATTTATCGACAGCAGGGCGTGCGTGGTCTGTATGTGGGTGTGTTGCCGCGCATGTTGCGTGTGGTGCCCGCTTGTGCCATTATGATATCCGCCTTTGAGTATAGCAAATCCTTTTTTTTCCATCACAATCTGGACCTGCAAGAGGCCTGTGAGTATAAACAATGTTTACTTATCGAAAGCTTATCTACGTTTGCATATCGACAACAGCTGCTCGTCTATCGAAACGGTTTCGAAGCGCGCAGTGTTTCGTCTATCGATAGTGCCGCATAAGCTTGAGCTGTTGGTAACAGCTGATCAGTCTATCGATAGTCGAAGCACACATGGACACAGGCACACTCACACGTAACGCGAATATATGGAAAAGTACTTTATTTATCTGGGACTTCGAACGTCCTCGTTTTCGCGATCTATCATTTTGATTTTAATGACAATCTCAACGCGACAACGTGCACAACCCCACACACATTGAATACATTGAATCCATACACCCACATACACAAAACACGCACACAACACATCTACTTTAGCCTATCGACGAGCCCACTGACATCAACCAATTGCGCCAAAGCATCATCATGTCCGAGACGTCGAGGGCACGCACACGAACAGCAATGGCAGCAGCGGCGGCCAGAAGCTGTGGACTGGCTCCCACTCCTGGCCAACATACGATGACAGATCCCAGATTTCGCATACGACCCATGCAGCAAGTGGTCTCCGCTTGCACTGGTGCCATGATAACCGCCTGCTTCAGTAAGTAAATGTGTTATTACTTCACACACACACCTGCACACCTGCAATACACATGCAAATGGCGTGACACCGGCATAACACCTACACCAATACATGTGTACAAGTGTTTCCATACACCGCTATATGTGTGTGGAAATGTGTACACACCTACACCAGTGTGTACATACATACATACATATGTTGAAATGATAATTTCATCATCTTGTGCTTGATTTACAGTGACGCCATTGGATGTGATCAAAACACGTTTGCAGGCCCAACAGTCGGCGATGTTATCGAACAAATGTTTCCTCTACTGCAACGGCCTTATGGATCACATATGCCCCTGTGGCCCAAATACACCAACGCCAACAGCAGCATCAGCAGCCGCCGCCGCCTCCTCCTCCCAGAATGCATTTAGCAAGCTTTCCGCTCCCGCCTCCTCTACATCGCACTTTACTGGCACCATTGTAAGCGTAGATATGAATACATAGTTGATATCTTATATAGTAGAAGGCCATGTAACATGTAACAGGCGAAAGCAGGCAACGACAATTTTACAATCGATCAAAGAGATCGTCTGTCGAAGATCAAAGAGATCAGTAAATAGTTAAATCTCCAAGAGATTAGTTAGAGGAGTCAAATGGAGAACTTGTGCAGTTTATTTCTATGCATAGTCATAATCACGATGCAATCTCTAATCTCTTGAACTAACTTTGCAGGACGCTTTCGTCAAAATCAGTCGCTCTGAGGGCGTCGCAGCGCTGTGGTCCGGTCTCAGTCCAACACTCATCTCGGCCCTGCCCTCAACGATCATCTACTTCGTGGCCTACGAACAGTTCAAGGCTCGCTTCACAGATCTACACTACAAGTACCTGGCGCCGATGCAAAGTCGCGACATTCCGATGCTTGTGCCATTGCTGGCTGGAGTTTCCGCTCGCATACTCGCTGTCACGTTCGTCAGTCCCATTGAGATGATACGCACCAAGATGCAGTCACAAAAGATGACGCATGCGGAGATGTTTGGCTCAGTGCGTCAGGTTGTGCAGTCGCAGGGCGTATTGGGCTTGTGGCGCGGCTTGCCTCCAACCATTTTGAGGGATGTGCCATTCTCGGGCATTTACTGGACGTGTTACGAGTACCTGAAAAGTAGATTTAATGTTGTGGAGCCAACGTTTGGCTTCAGTTTCGTAGCGGGCGCAATTTCTGGCTCGGTAAGTATCGCATTCGCAAAATTCAAATTGTTCGTCGTGCAGTTCTCTCATGTGTTCTAACTGGTTTCCCTTGACATTGTTGTAGGTTGCTGCAACAGTTACCACGCCATTTGACGTGATCAAAACGCACGAACAGATCGAGTTTGGTGAGAAAGTCATATTTACAGGTAGGCATGTTGCAATGCAGCTAACGAGTAGCCACTCCACTACTGATCCAACTACCACTTCGGTTTGCCTCACGCCAGATAATCCCGCCAAGAGTGTGCCCACGAAATCCGTTGCAGAGCGTTTGTCAAACATATATCGCTTGAATGGGATGCGAGGCGTTTTCTCTGGACTTGGACCGCGTCTATTTAAGGTGGCACCGGCATGTGCCATTATGATTTCAACGTTCGAATACAGCAAATCGTTCTTTTACCATTACAATGTCGATCAGCATCAGCAATCGATGCTTTTGCTGGCAAACAGTAACAACTGCAACAACAACAACTGTACAAGTGCTAAGACGGACTTAGAGTAAGGAGTTAAAAGTACTGTGGGTAGAGATAAATATATAGATAGATAGATGAGCGTGTAAATATGTATAAAATCATACCAAAGTTAAGCACTAAATCACTGAGTTACAATAATTTTCGTAGTTTCTTGAAAGCTTTTCAATGCCTTTGTAAAATTGATTGAGTGAAATAAAATTCCTTTTTTTTTTTTTAAATACGAGAGTTTCGATATTCAAACGGTGCCGCGCTGGCGATAAAATTGTGGGCATTCACATCGAACGCTGCGATGGCATAGCAACTATCGATATTGAGTAAATAAAATAAATCAGACTCATTTTGTGGATTTTGTAAATTTAATTAAAAATCTATTTTAATTTTTGTAACTACAAGTGTTTCGTTTAAAGTTAAAACTTTTAACTAATAAACGATATAACGTATACGCTATCGATAACAATTTCACAAGCAACACGCATGACCCCAACGATAAGTATTTACTACAAGTATTTATCTAACTATCGATAACTCTGCAAACACGTGCCCAGCGCATTGTGTTTTGTTTTGGATTGCAAAAAGGACGCAGGTCAAGAAATAAAGCAACACAATGGTAAACGATAATAACACAGCACCAGCTCCAACAGCGACTGCATCACCAGCTCCAGCTCCAGCACAAGATGCAAGCAACACAAAGACTGCAGCCAAGCCGAAAACCAAAGCAAAGAAGGTGCTCAAACCAGAAGCAAGCATTCCGCGCGGTCAACCGAAATCCAACCGACCCTGGAAGACGCCCAAGCAAAAGTAAGTTGCAAGTAAACATTTCACATGAATGTGGCACTCCTAACACAACTCGCACCGTTTGGCAGATTCAGCAAGATCAAGAAGACTGTGAATCGCTTGACGTTCGAGAAAAAAGAGGCACTGCGCAACGAGTTGCGCTACATTAAGGAAAAGTCCAAGGAGATCAAGGATCAGCGCAAAGAAGCCGCTGTCCAGCATCATCAGCGTCGTGTGGAGAATGCAGAGCGTCGCTTAGCCAACGAGCGTCGTGCCGAAGTGGTCCAAGTCATCAAGAATCCGGCGAAACTGAAGCGCATGAAGAAGAAGCAGATGCGTATGATTGAGAAGCGCGATCTGAGTCAAGTGAAAGTGGTGTAACAATGTTTACTTTAGGATACATTTAATCTTCTTTTTTTTATTTCCCCCCTCTGCTAAATAAATCTAGTTTTGTAATGCAAGCCGAAACAATTTGATAAATGCTTAAGTTTTTAAGTAATATGATTTCTTATCTACACATTAGTTTAACAAATTAACATAATAATCCAACGGCTGCGGCTGCTGCTGCAACTTTTCATCAGCCTTAAACTGTGCCAAGAGCTGTCGACGCTGTGCATTTAACTCACAGCTTCGGGCAGCCTTTTCAGCTGTGTGCTGCCGCATCAAGGATTGTATTCTCAACCTTAGACGCAGATCCAATTGATGTGACTGCGTTTGCAATTGGATAGCTGGAGTCGGAGGCAGTGCATCATCGACTTGGCAATTCAGCAAAGTGTCCACAAAAGTACAAATTACAACATTATTCAATTCTTGGATTGTGAGTTGATGACGCTGCCAATTTTGATTGTTGGGCACTTCAAGACGTTTGTGCATTTGTTCTATAATCGCAGCAGGCACTTGATGTTGTTGCTCACGTGCCGCATTGCGTTGCAAACAGGTGGACAACGGTGTGGCAAGATAAAGCTGCGCATGGAGGCAGCCACGAGAGCGACACAGCTGATACAGTTTGTAGCGCATACTGTGATAATAATGATTATCGTCACAAACTATTAAATAGTTACTGCTTTCGTTGGTTGTCATTGGCAGGACGAGTTGAGGTGACAATTTCATCCGAAGTGCATCGATTAGTTGGCTCAACAAGTTGAGTATGTTATAGCGTTGTGCCTTGTAGTCCGCATTATTGTCCAAATAGTTGTCGTAGCACAAGTGCAAAACGTTCCAGTTGTTCAGCTTCTGCTTCAGCAGCCAATTGCTTAAATGCGTTTTGCCGGCTGCCGGCAGCCCAATTAACGCAAGCAGACAAATGTGTGCCATTGATGATGATTGTGTGTGTTAAGTGTATTATTATTATTTGTTTTCTTTTTTTTTTTTGGTATTTAACTATCTAGTATTGCAAAGAGCAAATTGAAATCGGGTTCGTGCAGATGCTACAAACTCAATTTACCCGGCGTTGTTAGCACAGCGGGCGCAACACTTGTGACCACCTCCTTCTGTTGCTGTTGCTGCTGTTCCGCTATCAATTTGGCCGCTTGTTCCGCCTCTTCCATGCGCTTCGCATTGATTTTGGTCTGCACATCAACATAGGATTTCATCATACTTTGATTGAAACGCGCAAACTTTGTGACACATCGATCCACGCAGGTTTTCTAAATAAGACAAAACTTTTTGTAATTACATTTATAATACTTGTTCTACACTCTCTAGATCTCACCTCCTGGTCGAAGAGTTCGCGCTGACTGAGATTGTCGACGCAGCGATTGAAGCACAGCTCAGTCACTTTGTTGTATAATGTGAGGAAATCTTTTAGCTGCAAGCAATTGAGGGATATTTTTGAATTAAAACGTTTGCTAAACAGTTTAACCAATTGCATTCACATACATTACGCAAATTCGAATCCATTTGTGGTCTTTGTATTTGTGAATTTGAAACCGGCTGCCTGTGAAACGTTAGGTAAATTGAAATTTATATTTATGAATATTTGCTTTTCGATATTCGACATTCAGCAGGCAAAGCAACACAGCTGACTGCCAATCGACAGTTGTGATGAGTTATCGATAATGTTAACGTTTTGACATCGCCACAATAAATGAATTGGAAATATTTAGTTTTAATATTAATTAATGTAATATAATATTTTAATGTCTGTGAAACGTTAGGTAAATTGAAATTTATATTTATGAATATATGCTTTTCGATATTCGACATTCAGCAGGCAAAGCAACACAGCTGACTGCCAATCGACAGTTGTGATGAGTTATCGATAATGTTAACGTTCTGACATCGCCAAAATAAATGAATTAGAAGTATTTTGTTTTAATATTACTTAATGTAATATAATATTTTAATATGTAAAGTCTGCGAACTTGTATTTTCAATTTCTATCGCTTATTGTTGTATCGATATATATTTTCTTCTATATCGATATTGCCCGCTGAGGCTTATATCGATTATCGTGTTTAAATACGAAAATAATTCTTAAAAACATCTTTCATGCTTGCTGCTCTGGTAAAATATGAATATTTAAAATATTCTACCAGGCCACCAGAAATAAGCAGCACTTAGCCATTCAAAAAGCAAAGTATCTAGAGAGTATTCTCTTATGCTCTTAAAATGCACTCATTGCGCTCTTTGATGGATCCACAGCCCGCTCCAGTTGTTTGCTCTCCTGCTACTTACTTGCTACTTTATTATGTTCGCCTGGTATTTTAGCTGCTCCCCGTCGCAGTTTCCGCACATGTGTAGTAGATATATTTGTTGTTGTTGTTGTTGTTGGGCATTCGAAGCCTAGAACGGCTAATAGCCTCTTTCCACCTCTCGGTTTTCTTTGGTTTTCTTTGGTTTTTTCACGTTCAGGCCGAATGTTACGTTCGCCCCATGTAAAAACCCATAAGAAAAAAAGTCGGTTTTTCTACGTTCGCGAGCTACGTAGAAATAGCGAACGCACTTTTTGGGTAATTATGCGATATTTTGATCGATATGACAACGAAAAAGAGCTCACCACTAACAAAACAGCTGACATTAAAGTGCGCCAAGGTATGAAAATAGAAAAATAAAAATTTTATTTTGCTTTTTAAAGCAAATTTTTTATATTTTAGATGAGCCAAAAAACTCGAAAGCCGTCAATATCGTGGAGTGTTATCCACAAGGCTATATTGTTCGAGTTATGGGAGGAGAAATGTAGTGCCTTTTTTGGCCAATCCACAAAGGCGCTCCACATGGATGCCAAACTCCTCCCTATTAATTCGAAAATTATCTTCAAAAAATGATTCGTTGTTTCCAGGAACATCGCGCTCCTAAAAACACCCACGCCGTTGCTAAAAAGTAAATGTATTTATGTAAATATTACATTGCTGCCAGCAATGGCCTATACTCTATACTTCGCTAATTTTCCCTCCACTTCGTTAAAATCCACATAAAAATTCTGCAATTTAATACAATTTTCCATTTTCAAATGCGCGTGCTGTTTTTTGAAATGTTCGCCAACTCGTGTTTACATTTGAACAGCTGATATTTCAGAGCGGCCATATTGAGAAATTTACCGTTGCCCATATTTTTCGGTTCGTGCAGATGGAAACCCCGAAACGGGACTTTAAAAAACGTAGAAAAACTGAGTGAGGTGGAAAGAGGCTATAAAACTCAGCAAATGAAATACCAGGCAAACATAAATCGGGAGCAAGTAGAAATACAAAAAGTCACTTTAATGACGCCACTAATAGTTGACGATCCTGATATTTCAGTTGCTTGACGTAGCCAGTATCCAAGAATATCGTCACACTAATGCATCTGTTGTTGTTGCTATTATGGATGTTGTTGTAGTACACGTAGTTGTTGTTATTGTTGTAGTAGGTTTATTCGTTGTTGTTGGTCGCTCGAAGCTAAGAGGAACGGCTAAAAAGTGTCAAATCAGCAGTTGAAGTACCAGGCGAACATAAATCAGAAGTAAGCAGACATACAAAAAGTCACTCTAATAGCGCCATCTATGGCTGGTAGATGATTGGATGATTGGAGCTCCCTAAAGCATGCTACAGAAAATTATTTGGTGCCCATGGCTTGTTAACTGATTTTAAAATGACATTTTTGCTGCATTTGGGTTGTAAAACTGAGATTTGTCAATTGGCATGAAATTGTAATTATACGCAAACAAAATTCAACCTCGAAATAATTTAATTTAGTACCAAATAATACACGCAATGATTGTGTTTAATTCAATCCTTACCCCCATAATGCATTTCATTAGTTTATTATTGTACTTTCAAATGGTTTTACATTTATTTGCTTGCTCTTCTTTAAAAAAATTCGACCATAAAAACAAACAATTTTCATATAATAGTTATAACTAAATAGGTGTGTGGTTGTGTTGTGTGCGTGTTCGTGTGTTCTGGTTTTTCAGTTGGGGCTACGCTCCATCATATACCATACATAGTAGCTATGTAGGTAGAGAGGTCTTCTATCATCGTTGTCGTTCTACATATGTATGTATGGAGTGAAATGGAGGGAGGGCGGTACCAGATTTAGTGCATGGCAAAACTTGCATATATATGTATATATATAAAGTAGATTGGATCAGGTAAAAATATATAGTCATATGTACATGGTCTGTGGCTGCTTTGCTCTAATTTGTTTATGACGGGGGATTAAAGGAATTTGAGGTGTGGTGAGGTGAGGGAGGGAGATTAGCTAAAGCTAAGCCTAATTAGTATTATTATTAATTATCATAATGATGTACACTTAAAGCTAAGCGATAACGAATTCTTTTTTCCTTTTCTTTTCTTTTCTTGTTTTGTTTTGTTTGTTTTTTTGTTGTTTGTTGTCGTCATGATTACATAATTTCGGAGATTTTCATTTTTTGGGCGGGTGACGATCCTTTCTTCCATCCTTGCTTCCTTTGTATTGCTTCTTTCCTTTGCATTTTCCTGCATTCCTTTTTCAGTTCGGTGGCTCCTTGCTCCGTAACTAAGCAAAATATCTCAGACAGACTTTTATAGCGTCTTTAGTTTATAACTAGTTTTTGGTATCGTTATTTGTCATTCAACTCCGCATTTTTGTCTTTCTTATCCTGTTTGTTTCCATCCTTCTTCTCTAACTGCTCGTTGTCCTTGTTGCTCTTGTCCTCATCCTTGACATCCGTTGTTGCCTCCTCATCTTCGCTCGAAGGTGGCGCTGTTTGCGTTGTGGCCTCACTCATCACGGCAGCGGCGGCTTGCAGCGTCATCGTGCTATCCTGATCCAAGGACGATTCCACCGTTGTCGGCTTATCCACTTGATCCACCAGATCGAGTGGCTTCAGTCCCGGAACAAGGGCGTTCAAGTGCACGGGTGAAAGATTGCCATGGCTAGTTGAGGGCGTCAGTGCATTTTGTTTCGTTGGCGTTGGTGGCGTCGATTGTGTGGCCTTGTCCACCTTCCGTTCCAACTCCAGATCGATCTCCACATCCGAGTCCATTTCAGTCTCTGAGAACGATAGTGAATTGCCCGCACGCGGCACTTGAATCCGACGACGATCCTGTTGAGGAAAATAAAGCAAATTTAGTTAAATCTCGCGTTTACTTCATGTATGTACATATGTATGTAATTGCCAGCTCACCGTGTTCAGTGTGGTTGGCTCCGAGATGTAGCCATCAAAGTCCTCATCCTCGCTGAATATGTCCAGCGGCTGTTGTACATACGTCTCTGGCAATTTGCACACAATCTGCGCCAGATCAATGAACGTATACTCGTTGAGCGAGGCATGATTGCCGCGCTTCGGTGGCTCCTTGTTGAACCACTGATTGAAGCGTCCCAAGCGACCCGCTTTGGCCATGCCATCGAAGTAGTTCTTGCCAAACACATAGCCCACATCGCGGATCTCATCGAAGCTGCCAAAGGCTAAAGTCTTGTACTTGTCGATGGGCGGTCTAATGTACTCGCAATAATCCGAGTTCTTTACCTCCTGCAGATAATTCAATTGAATATTTGAATAGGGCAAATAAATCTTTTAATCGTAGCCATTAGAGGTGGAGAACTATCGATAGTGAGCCATCGATAATGTCATCGATTGTTCTCCCTCTCTACTAGAAAAATACAAACACATACAAATATTGACATGTTGCCCTGTATTCTTTGCTCCACTATCGAAAGTGTGTGTGCTACTATCGATAGTACCATCGATAGTTTTCTATACTCACCTCGAGTTGACGCACGCAGGAAACGTAAGCGAGACGCGACTGTATGTCAGGCAGGTCGGGCACTTTGACTGGCGATGTGAAAGGATTCCATTTCTTATAGAGCAGCCACCAGCCACTGAGATCGTCGCCATAATTGGTCAGATCCGTATCGTCCTGGGAGCCCACATCGATGGCGATAATGTGCGCAGCGCCCAGATTATGCATCACATCAGCTACGTGTGATCGGTTATCGATATCGATGTGTGTGCGTATATTTGTGTGACGTGTGTGTGTGGGTGTGTGTAAATGATAGGCAATTAGCAATTGGTATATCGATAAATCAGTTTTGAGAAAGACAGTGATTGATTGATCGAGAGAGTTGAGTGGGTGGAAGGAGGACAGAAGAGTGTTGGATATATTGTTTTTTTTTCTTTTTTTTTACTCTGTTGACTGTTAATTGTTACCTGGCACATTGTTCGTGTAGCATCCATCGAGCAGCAAATGCCCGTCCCGATAATCGCAGAAGGGTGGAAAGACGCCGGCAATCGACATGCTAGCGCGACAATAACGCCACAGATGACCTGACGACCACACACGCAAATAGGACAATACGCAGATTTTGTAAGTGGGTGTGTGTGTGTGTGTGCATGTGTGTGAGTGTGTGGGAGAGAGGTGAAAAAGTCAAACGCACACATTTTGCATTGTATGTGTTTTCGTGTAGTTTGTGTATGTGTGTTTTCAGAGAAGGAGAGAGAGAGAGAGAGAAGAGAGAAAGAATACACAGTTTTATTGCCATTGTTGTGTGACTGTGTGTGTGTTTGGGTGTGTGTTGGTGTGTCTGTGCTGGTGTGCAATTTGATTTAACGATTTATGCTCAATTTACTCTAGTCTACATATGATGCGCTCAATTACACAAATTATATATAGTAAGTATACAGTAAATCACATACAAAATACAAAAAGAATAAGAGAATTATACACAACTCAAGATTCAAGAGCAACTAAATAGTATATAGTATAGTATATAGTATGAATATAGAAGAATACCAATATAGTATATTGTATGTATGTGTATGTATAAATGATAGGAATAGGAATATGTATGTACACATGTGTACAATATATAGTACATAACTAAATTGCACAGTGTAATAAAAGTTAACGATTACAGAAGTTCATTTTCAAAACAGCAAAACTAAATAAAACTTGTTACTCTGTCTCAGTCTTTGTCTGAATGTACATACATACATATTGTGTAAGTGTATTTGTATGTGTATGTGTGTGTGTATGTGTTTTGCGTGCTTGAGCAACTTCAATTCAAAATGGCCGATTGAGAGCAAGATCCAAAATGGCGGCGCACATTAACGAAAATTTATATTGCTTTTGTGTGTGTGTGTGTGTGTGTGTGTGTGTGGGGAACGATGGAAAAGGGTCAACGGAGAGGGGGAGGAGGGGGAGCAGGGCATACCAAACAATCAACAGTCATTTGAAAACATATCCAACACTCTTCGCGCTCTCTGTGCCACCAACAACAGCTCTAAATTGAAAATTGATATTGAAAGTTTAAGAGATTATCGAGTGATATTTTTTTTTTTTTTTAGTTTGTTCTTAATATGTAAATCTCGCATTTGCTTATTTCGAATTTTTGGTTTTAGGTTTTTGTTTGGTAGTTTGTTATTTGCTATTTACCTGGCAAATTATTTACATAGCCGCCATCCAGCAGAAGATGTCCATCTTGTGGATCGCATAGCGGTGGCATATAGCCGCTGAGTGACATTGAGGAGCGCACATAGCGCCACAGAGATCCTGCGACAGTTTAGTTGGCAAGTGAGCGAGCATTTGTTTCGTGTGTATGTGTGTGTGTGTGTTTGAATTTGTGTAGCGTTTTAGTGTGTGTGTGTAATGTGGAAAGAGAAATAAGAGAGAGAGAGAGAGAAGAGAGAGCTTTGAGTTTTTGAGCAGTGTGAGAGCGAGCGAAAGACCAATGGGATTTATCATTAATTACGCATTGATAATGTTTAAATTGATGTTGCTTCATTTATTTCTTGGCAGCACGTTTAGTTGCTAGCTAAAGAATACGCACGCACAAGGAGACGCATTAGACGATTTAGGTTATATGTACGTACTACGTAGTATGTATGTATGTAAAGTACGAAAAGTAATTTGGACAGAAGACAAACAACATCGAAGGACAACAAAATGAGATAACAAATAGACACACACAAAAAAAAAAAAAAACAAAAAACAAAACGAAACGCTGACAGCTTCCCATGTACAAAAATTGCGAAGGCGTCACGATTGCATTGCATAGAATGAATGACAACTAGCATTATCCGTATAGTAGCAACAACAACAACAAACAGCAATTAAGAGGAGGCGCCTTAAAGAGTGAGAGAGAGAGATCGAATCGTGTGTGCGCGCGCGCTCTTCGATGAGATGCGTGTTTCTCTTAAGGGCGCTTACACAGTACGCGTTATGAGTGACTGTGTGTGCGTGTGTTTCGTTATGTTGTGTGTGCGTGTGTATGTGTGTGATGTAAAAGTACGTGTGTGCGTGGATTTCTCTTTTTTTTTTGTCGTACAAGCTACGAATATAATACGAATTTCAAACACCAAGCCAAAACTCATAATAATGATCAATTCGAAATCCCAAATAACACAAAAATTAAACATTGCACATTAACAGAGAGATACAAGAGGGAGAGAGAGAGACAGCATAAGGGAGAAACTAAACTAAAGCGTACGTACAAATGAAATGTTTGCTAAAAACGAGCAGCTAAATGAGAATAAATGAGACAAAAGCAGAAGCAGGCAACGCAGGCGCAGGCGCGCAGCACGTTCGGCACTCACCGTTGGTGTGAATGCGATGGCAACTGGCCGTAATATCTGTGGTTAAAGTAAAGTAGGGTATCCACAAATCCTCGATGCTTACGTCCCCGAAAGTGTCGTGTATCGTCTTGTTGAACTCACGGCCCGAAAACATCGATGTTATGGGATAGGTGAGGTCCAATAGTTGCAGGAACCATTTTGTCATTTTCTACAAAGAACCATAAATCAATATAGATTGTTTTTTCGTCGTGATGTTTTCAAGAATTTTCTCACTTTTGACCACTCGCGCGCCTTTTGCGTAACGGTTGTGATGTTGCGCTCTGAACACCAGAGGGCGCCCATGAGCGCCCCAATGCTCACGCCACCGACCATATCAATCGGTATGCCCGCCTCCTGTATCGCCTTCAGCATGCCAATGTGGGCGGCACCTCGCGCTCCCCCGCCACCGAGCACCAGGCCAATCGAGTTACCAGTCAGCCAGCGGGCGAGACGCGAGAAATCGGAATGCATATTCGGCTCAGAGAGCAATACACGACTGTAGAGATCATTCTGAGGAGGAGGAGGAGAGTGAGTATTCCAAGTAGTTCCTTTTGATCAATGTCTACTCACAATGCGGTATTGGCTTTTGCGCGTAAAAATGCGCTTCACGCAGAGCACATGATGATGCTTCGTTACCCAGGGTCGAGCATTCAGCCAGCTGAGCGTGTTCGCCGGCTTGGCATTCGTCGTCTCCGGATAGAGGAGCACAAGCTCCTTCTGTGTGCGCATCGCCAGCTTGTCGATCTCCCGCTCGAATTTGCCCACCAAGTGGGAACGCTCGCCCAGTCCGACAATGAGCACAACATCCGCTTGTCGCATACAACGCTGTGTCCAGGGACTCAACGAGCTGTCACACTGATATAGCGTTATGATGTTGCGATCCTCTTGCTGGGCCAGCCACGATGTCAGACGATACTCGTTGGCCGTCTCAAAGATATTAACGCCCAGCTGTTTGCGCACCACCTCCGAGGTTAGGCGCAGCACGGGACCTGATCGTGGAGTAGTAAAACAGTAAGTTGGAAGTTGATAATACGTATAGTATTAGAATAAATTGTTTTCTTACCTATGGCACAGAGCGAGTGATAGAGCTCGTAGGTGAATGGGGTCAGCGGAACATCGTCAGTGATCGGAACGAGCGCCACTGTCGAGTATTTGTGCGTTACGGGATTCGCTTCGACTGGCGCACCGGATGAATTGCTGCCGCGCGTTTGCATCGAGCCGAGAAAACGATGACTGAGGAAACTGATGAGACGTGTGACCACAATCGGGTAGCGTAATTTGATCGCATTGAATAGACCCTCGGGCAGCTTGGCCAACTCTGAATCACGCACCGCCATCACGGTGGTGGTGCGTGAGGTTTCAGTGATCATCTCAACAATGCCCACCAGATCACCTTTGCCATACTCGCCGACAATCTCCTTTTTACCACCCGGATGTGTGATCACCGAACGCATACGTCCACTAAGCACAATATACGTGCTATCGCTGCTCTCGTCCTGTCGATAGACGGCACGTCCCGACTCCAGAAATATCCAGTCCAAGGCATAGTCACATTGACGCACCAGCGGCGACAGTCGACGCACCACACCATTACCCAGATCGAGCACAATGCGAGGACGTTGTCGCATGATTCTGTTTTCGGGGGAAACGATAGGTTAATCATTGGGAATAGATGACAACTACTACAGTGCCTCGATAAGCCAACAGCTAATACAAGGAATAACGATTGAGATTAGTTAAGAGGGTCGACTCTCAAGTGCCTAGACACGTGTAGATAAAAAGAATTTTACAAAAGCTCTTGTACAATTCTTAACAGATTATGATTAGGTTTTTAAGGAACTCAGTGTGAAATTCCCATGCGAATTCTTTAGAACTATGAATTGAAAATAACATATCTAATAAAAGGTAACTAAATCATGTTGACATGATTTAGACGAAGGGCAAAAGGGACAGTTGAGTCATACAGCTTTAAGTACTAATACCGGAAATATGCTTAAATAAGCGGGATGTAATATCGGACCGGCAAACTATGTACTTCCATATTAAATTAAAAGTTCCCGAACTCTTCTTGTCCCTGATTTAGACATGATTTGACTCAAGAAAAGGCGAATTGAAGGAAGCAATAGCTCTAGGAAGTTCGAAAAAACCTAATTTCCAATGAGCAACCTTGTTTTCAACTCCATAAGGGATCTAAGCCAATACTTGGACTGTTTGATTGTACAACTACTCACTGATAGATGGCGGCACGTCGTATGAAAGCGATGCGACTGTGATTGCGCGCCTTGATGGTATAAGCGCTCGCCTCCCCCGTCAACATCGCCAGACCTCCGACAATTTCTCCCGGATGGACAAAGTGAATGAGCATATCGTTGGTGTTGTCCTGCTTGAGGGCACGGGTGGCATCCGCATTGCTCTGATAGACCGCCAGGGTGCCGGTCATGACGAACCACACGCAAACATCGTCGGCATTGCCCTCGGTGATGAGTGTGACATTCGGTTCGAGTTCGCGCACCTCAACAAACGGTTCAATAATATGCGCATCCTCCTCGCCAAGTCCCAGCTCACGTCGCAAACTCTCCACAGCCGACGATTGCACCAGCCGCTGATCAATTGATGTGATGGCCGAATTTAGATTACCACTTGGCGATTCCACGCTGGGCGCATAAGTTGTGGAGCCGCGACGTGCTGCATTTTGATTTTGATTGACAGAAGCGGAGCTCGATTGCTGCTGCTGCTGTTGTTGCTGCTGCTGCTGCTGCTGATGATGATGGTACAGATCAATGTAGGGCGCATCGCCATGCACTTCGGCCAAGTTTAAAGCGTTGGGATTGGGATCCGGATCGGACAGTGTGTGCTCCTCCCGCGAATGCCGCGACAATGGCGACGGCGTCCGACGCACGGGCAACGGTCGTGAGACCTGCGATGCTTGTGACAAAACGGTGCCGGGTACTGAACCAGGCACAACACTAACCTTGCTGCGCATGTGATTCTGAACGAGCTCCGCATTGAGGCCGAGGTAGTTGCGCAGCGCGGTGAAGAGCACACGCTGTAGACGTATCATTATCACTTGTATCACACGTATCATAACGTCCGGATTCTCCTCAAAGACCTCCTCAAAGGCCTGTAAAAGAAGAAATGGATTTTTATGGGGAGGAACTTAAGATAGAGCTCGAGTTAAACCTGACGACTCACCTGCATGGGCAGCCGTATGACTACGGATTTCTCGATGGCCTTCGCCGTGACCGTCTTGTAGTAGCTCGAGTTCCCGGACAGCACATCGATGAAGCTGAGCAGCGACGTCACCGACTCTCCCTTGCGCACCGTCTTCAGCGAGAGCGTGCTGCCATCGGCGTTGCAGATGTACACATTGATCAGACCCGACTGCACGATGTACACACTGTCATCGGGATCGGTGATCTTGAACAGATAATCGCCGGCCATCAGTTGAAGCAACTGTGTGTGCTTGCACAGCTTGAGGAAAATCGGTTTCTCAAAGTGCCCGAAGATGCGGATGCTCTGCAGCATATAGAGGGCATCGGGCGGCACACGTTCGCTGCCCTCGATCGTCTCCTCCAGATATTCGGCTGGCGGTTCGACGGTCTTCATTTCGAGCGGACGATTCTCACGTTGCAGCTGAAGGATGCGACGGGCGAAACGCATAACGGCACGTCGCTTATAGCCTTTGCCGCTGCTGTACATTTGTCCGCTCACGTTCTTCATTTTGCGCAGCATGCGCCGGCCATAGAAGAGCATTTTGTCGCGCTTACGAAAGCGCAGGCCCCGATGATCGCCGCCCGAGGCGGACGTAACGGCACTCAGGGAACGCGCGATCTCATCGCGCAAACGCAGACGAGCCAGACGTTTGAAGTAGAGGAACCAGGCAAGAAAGAGCACGCCAATCACAAGCAGTGCACCGTACCAATACATCTACAATGCAATAGACAATGGACAAAAAAAAACAAAAGAGATGATCAGAAAACGCAAATTGCATGAGCGAGTATGCAAAGTGCAGGAAATGCAGCTATCACTGTCGCTGCTCTCTTTACATTCATGTCAAGTTTGGCTGCTCTCTTTGCATTCAAGTCTGTTCGTACGTATGTGTGTGTGTGTGTTTGTTGTTTATGCGTGCACAATGCACTCACTCGCATCTTGTTTGCGTTCTCACTCTCACACGCTTTTCTCTAGTTCTATATGTGGGATTGTCAACACTTGTTATTATTAGTTGTTGTTGCGCAGCCTGCTCTTCCGTATGCCTTTTGCATTTACATACATATATTTGTATTTGTATTTGTCTTTGCATTTGCGTTTGGCTTTGCCTTTGACATTGGCCGTCGCTGCAGCGACACTTGCTGCATTTTTGTTGCTTTTGTTGTCGCTATTTATTGCTATTGTTGTAGTTGTTGTGATTCGGTTATGGTTTATTTCTGTAACAGGTTTCAGCTACCTCAATTATGAATCAAAACAACACTAAACAGCAAAGCAAAGCAAACGAACAGTAAAAACTAATTGGAAAAAATAAACTCAATTCTAATTGGGATGGTTAACACTAGAAACCCCCCCATCAGTTTTGCGATTGGCCCGAATCGTCTAATTTCAATCGAATTGAAATTGTTGTTGTTGTCGTGGCTTGGATGATTACAATTGGGATTTGTTGTTGTCACGCTGACATGATAAAAATAATTTTCCGCATAACTTAAGTTTCCAAGCATGTGAGTGTGTAAGTAGCACACGCACCTGCGATCTATTTTTTTTTTCGTGTTGTCTTGTTGTTGGATCAACGCTTGGCAACAAGTCACAAGGCGCTCAATTGATTTGGCCCCAAGGGGTTAATTGAATTATGGTAAACTGATTTGAGAGAGCATAAGCGCAGAGTGGACAATACAAAGTGGCATTTTGCACGTGTTTATGTACCCCCTTCCCCCTTCCCACTTTTCCCTTCCTTCAGCGATCACTCCACTTAGACTAACTCAATGCCATTGTGGGTAATCATTTTAATCAGTTATCGCCTAAGCGCTCTTGATGCGCTTGCGGGGTCAAGCGTTAAGATAAGACGCAACCCACACACACACACACACACACACACATGCATACATACGTACAGATGTATAGTATTTGTAGGTGTGCGTGTGTTTATGTAAGTTAAGTTGTCTGCAAATCAAAACACAAATGTTGACGGAAGAAGCGCGAGCAAAGCAACAAAAATGCTAAGCACACAAACACATACGCTTACATGCAGATTAACCACATGCTTGCGCATGTGATGGCAGAAGCAGAGAGAACAGTCAAGATGAGTGACGCGAGAGCGACTGCGAGAGCAGCAGCAAAAACAACAACCACTATTGATCTCTCTTGTGCTTATCGCTTCGCCGCGACACAAACCAGCTGTTAACAGTCAGTCCTGTCATATTAAGCTAAACTTAATTTGCCCTGCAGTCGACGTTGTTTCCTTCATATTTTTTTTTTTTTTTGTTTTATGAGTCACGACGAGCCCCCCAAACAAAGAAAAACACAATCAGTGTATACGTGATAGTGTGTGTGTGTGTGTGTTTTGTTTTGTTGCCATGTACACACGTATTGCACTTATGCGTGAGTGTCGCGTGTCCGTATGTGTATGTGTGTTTGTGACACTTACCGTGCTTGCGATTTGCTTGGAAACATATTGACACCAAGCATCTGAGAATAATGTGTTGTAACCGCTGTTGGCGCTCGCACGAAGCAGTTCCAGCACATCCATTGCGTTTGTGTGTATGTGTGCGAGTGTGTTTGTTTTTACATACACCCTCCTGCTCCAACACACACGCCTCCTTCTCCTACTGCTTCTTTCTCTTCTTGTCCTTGGACACTGCTGTTCGGCTATCCGCTATCCGGCTATCCAACTATCCGTTATCCGCTATCCACTGGCCGGGCCACAGTTAAAACGTGTTCTGTTTTATTTGTTGCTAGATTTTGTTGCTCCCCGTTTGATATTTTCAAAATGCGGAAATCTGTTCGATGGCAGTTTTTTTTTTTTTGTTCTGTTTGCTTTTTGTTGTTGAGCACGCGCTGCTCCCCTCCGCCAAACACCCCCGCGTTTTTAAATCACAGACGACGACAACTACGACGACAGCGGTGGTGGCGGCGGCGAGAAAGAGAGCGGAGACGTTTGAGAACCTTTCTTGTTGTTGTTGCTGTTTATTCTCATTTGTTATTGTTGTTGCACTCGTTGCTCTTGCACTGCGTTTTTGGCTTTGTTTAGTGCTTTAGAATCAAGAATTGGTTAGCTGCGGCTCTCTGCTTCTGTTCTTTCCCTCCTCCTCCTCTCTCTCACACTCTCGCTATTGTTTCTATTCGTTCTCTGTGTCGCTCTGCAGACAGTTTTTGAGCGTTTTGTATTTTGTGCAATTATTGTGATTAGGCTTTTTTGCTGCAAATTTCTTATTGTAAATATAATAATGCACGCGCCATCTTCTCACACGCAGTTTATCGTTGTTTCTTTTTAGTTTATTTAAGTGTTTGTTTGGCCGACCCCCCACCCTTTATCCGGTTGGGTTGGTTATCCCAAAAAAAAAAAAAAAAAACAAAAGAAAATTGAAGATGTGATTTGTTTGGCACTTCTTCTTCATATACTACTATTGAGAGAAGAGATGAGATGATAATGGGAATTTAACTCTCGTTCAAAACACTTTGGCGTAATTTAAACGATTTGCCCACAAAAACACACACACAATTTGAATTTCGATCACTACGAAATCTATATCAGAAGTGAGAGCATTTTATATTTATTTCGTTTCGGATTTTGGATTCGCGTTGTTTCTTTCTGGTTTTGGTTTTGTTCTGTTTCTGGTTCTGTGACCAAGCTGTCAACTTGACTGCCAGACTGCCTGCTGTGCCAATCAGCTGTTCCACCACCAACACCAGCACAACAACCATACGCGACACGTGCTGCCAACTCGCTTTAATAGCGACAATTGACTGCGAGTTGACAACTCTGCCAATTGTCATCAATATGCAAGCGCGCAGCTGTTTTTGTATTTCTCTCTTCTCTTCTCTTCTCTTTTTTTTGTTGTTTTTAATTTGAAAACTGTTTTTTGGCGGCGCCGCGTGCTAACATTAATTTGCGGCTCATAATTGACTTGTTTAAAATTGCAGAAAATCATAAGGCATGAAACGTTCAAATAAAAGCAGACAGACAATCTGCTCAATCTGCTGATTAACAATTAGTGTACAAACAAATAAACACACATACATATATACATATCTATTTATATACGAACATTGTGTTTTTGTTTTATAAATATTAATGGATTAATGGATTGTTTATTTAAGGATGCGGTACAAGAAGCGGCGGTGAAATCGGTATTTGGCCAGCGGCAGACGACGTTTGGACCACAGATCATTTTTTACACACTCTCATTACGTTGCAGAGTCCGAAAAAAACCAAAAACTAAAACCAAATTGTAATGCAAAAGCATTAACGCTAACGCCACACACCAGCCAGATAAAGAAGATGAAGACGAAGAAGAAGATGCATGCGCATCGCATTCAAAAAATTAACAGAGCATAGCGCCACTTGATGCAGCTTACCAAGCATGCAGTTAACTGCAGTCTCTGCAGCTGCAGCTGCAACATTTTGGGGGAGGGCGGGAGATAGCTTAAAATCAAACTGCGTGGCGACGGCAATAGCGGCAATTCGTCAAGTTCATTCATGTTATGCGCATTTCCTTTGCCCATTTACCGTTACATTTTCAAATCCAAACTCCTAACAGCACTTTCGCCAACTAGCCATACCCTGTTAATTCACAGCATTCAACATCATCGTATGTTAAGAGAACAGTGCCGTTGTGAGCTTGCTATGTGTTTGGCCTACGCAGTAAACTGTTAATTGACAGTGATACAGCTATGTTAGTTTGGGAACAGTGCCATTTTGAGTTGCATCTGTAATAGGTCGATGTTAGCGTAGAGAGTAATATTAATGTGAATGTAGTGTATATAAAATATATAGCTAGAGTAATAAATTGCCTTTTGTTATATATTCCGACTATTTGATTGATTTATTTTAGTTTTAAATGCGTATAGATTTTACCCCCGTTATGTTGCCTGCAAACTAAAGTTGTGGCTGTATTACAGCTTGCATTGATGCTGTTGCTTAACATTTGCTGTTAGTTAACAGCGCATTAACATTCTGTTGCATAGCGGTGGATTTAAATTGTATGTGAAGCGCTGCAGCAGATTTCATTCCAATTCGAGAGCAAGTCGTGAGCGGTTGTGTTTCTGATACGAACAATTCTTTGGTGGTCCTCATTTTATTCATTGTGCGCGCATGCGTCTCTCTCTTGTCAGCCAATTTGAAAAATCGTGAAAATCCTTTTGCCATACCCAAAAGCGCATAGCAAACAAAAGCAAAAATCAAGAAAAAATACCTGAGAATAAGCAATCAACAAATACAAGTACAACTGCGACAGCAATAACAACAGCATAAGAAAAAGAATTCATAATTATTTTTGCCTGTGATTTGTTTACGTTTTTTTCCGATTTTTGTATTGTGAGAGTGTTAAGCGAACTTGGAACTGCGAAAAGAGTTTGTTACTCTTTTGTGCTAACAATATTCGAATTGGAAGTGAAGGGTGTAACACAAATACACACAAATCCAACCGAAAAATACACACACACAGAGCAATCAAGGCGTGTAGTAGAAACACCGGCAAATAGAAAACGATAAACGATAACGATTGCAAATTGCAAAAGGCTTTTTTTTGCATTGAACAGCAGAAGAGAGAGGACCGGTTAAAGAAGCAGAGAGCGCGCGCGGCCCAAAAGGATAATAAACGAACACAAAAATAAAAAAATACGTTAATTAAAGAAACAGCAGCAACGCAGCAGAAATTACAAAATAACTGTAACAGCAGCAGAAGAGCGGCGAGCAGCGAGCTAAATAAAAGCAACAAACAAAGAAAGTAAGTAAGTGAATTCCTTGCAATGTGCCTCTTGCCCAAAGATGGTGAGACTCCTCGCATCAACCATTTCTTTTTCTCTCTCATACACACACACACACATTGTGCGGTGCTCCAGTTCCAGGTGTAACGCAGATATCCAAGCGACATCTTCCACTTTGGTCACGTTGCATTCCTTATCCCCCCTTTCATACTTCTCCATCATCTGCTGCTTCTTCTACTGTCTGATGCGCACCTCTTGCAAGTCATAAAATCTATGGCAGCCGACGTCACAGTTGCTAGCTGGCAGCTATGTGACTTTTGCTTCATTTCATAGCATTTTTGTTTGATATTTATTTTTGTTGTATACCCGACAGCAGGGGTATATTAAGTTACCGACAGGACTCTTGAAATTAAACTTTTCATATGCATTTCAACAACTGATTGCTGTAAATGTTCGTAATTAGTGAACAGCTCAACTTACTAAATCGAATAAATATGTAATAAAATAAATTGCTGCAACTTCTGTCAAGACAGCAATGGTATAACGGGTATTTCTCAGTCAAGTAAGCACGCTCCAATCCACTATAGCTTTCCTACTTGTTTTGTTGTATTTTTCGCTTGCCTTGTTTTACGATTTTCAAGCTACTCTTTGTGGCTACACCTGTCCCCTTCCCCCTTTCTTCGTTGTTGTGTACTGTGATATGTTTCTTCTTCTTTAGCTGCTGATGTTGCTTGGCTTGGCTGGCATTGTTTTTGCAGCGCCTCTCGTTGTTGATTTTTCCAACCGGCTTTTGGCTAATTGCCTTGACATTGGCATTCGCTCGCTCGCTTGCTCTCTTCTTGTGCTCTTCACATTTTCTTGCGCTCTCTCTCACGAGACACGCACAATGTGGAGAGATGAATGATGATGATGACGAGCGGTGCGGTGCGTCTGTCTGTGTTTGAGTAAAACGCGAATTTTGTTTCGTCTTCGACTTCTTCCAATCAAACATCAAAATGCAGACAGCAGACAGGACAGGAAGTCAAAAGCTAACAGCTATGGAACGCACTTCTACTCACGCACACAAACAGCTTTTGTTTGTTATGCATGTTGTGTTGCCAATCACCTTTATTATTGTATTAAAGTGCCCCACCCAAAGGACTGGTGGTAGGGGGAGGGTGCAACATATATATTTTTCTTTGTGTTCCTTGCAAAGGGAAACTGTGGTTCGAAAATTCGTGTGTATCTGTTGCAGCTTCCTTTGCTTGTGGGGCGTGTGCTTTATTTTATGCGGCGACAGACGGGCAGACAACCCCGCTGCCCGCATTTGCCACACGCTTCTCCCCTACTGCACTGTTTTTGTTGTTTGCTGTTGCTGCTTCAAATCCCACCCCACCTCAGCATACCTTGCTGGGCTGGCAAATCAATAATTCTCCATCAGGATTTGCATTGGCAACGCTGGCAGCGCAATTAGCAATTTGTATGCCAGGCAAGCCAGCCAGTCATCTCCCTCTCTCTCTCCTGTTCTCTTCTGTTCCTTGTGCGTTGAGTCACGTCTGCTGTCTGTCGACGTCTCAGAGTTGTGAGCTTTGGCTTCGTTGCATTGTCAACTCAACCATTTGCGTATGGAGCAATCGAATGCTTCCGTTGCGCGCCGGAAATCAGGTATACACACTTACACGCACAGACAGTCAGCCAGACATGTACTCAACACACACACTCACACACACATACGCTTCACTACACTTTATTTTACTTCACTTCACTTAGAGCAACAGCTGGGCCTGCTTAATGCGTTGTCTCAAGACCGCACTACAGTGAACACTCATCGTGCATTGACTCATTGGGCTAAGCATATAAAACATGCTGCGCTGAGACGTGCTCAATTTATTAAATTTATTGCACTGAATCATGCTTTGCGCACTATTTGTCATTCAGAGCAGCAGTTTAACTTTAGCGAGCGCGCACTGTGAGTGCTATATGGCAGATGTGTGCGGTGTGCATATTGTTCTATGTACACACTGTGCACACATCACACCCCCGTTCGTCATCAAGTGCAGCTGCTGCCCTTGAAATAACAACAACAGCAACAACAAGAACAATGACAGAGCCAACGCACTTTACGCACACTTTGATGACCCTCAAAACTCCAATGGCAACGGCAACTCTTCACCTCCCACTCTAACACGTTATTTGGTTCATTGGTTAGCAGGATATACGGCAAGGGTGTGTGTACATACACATGTATGTGTGTATGCGCTCTGTATAGCTGCCCCTTTCGCTCTCGCCTCGCCCACACATTGCAGCGTACGTGTGTCTAATTGCATTTGTGCTTCTTTTCTCGTGTGCAAATCATCTGCAATTCTGCTTTTTGTTTTGGATTGCAAGATGTGGAAACCAATTTCGTATTTGTTATCTGCTATTCGTCTTATTTTTTTGGCAATTGGAATTTGTTTGCAGGGTATTCACATATCGTTGCGACATTTTTGCTGCTTCTTTGGCATGTCTTTTTGTTTTGTTTTGCTTTTATGGTACTCAGGTTCGTTTTCATTTTTTTCGTTTTTAGCAACAGCACCCGCTTAGTCTTGTTCTTCTTCGGTCTCTCCCCTTTTGTTCTGCTGCTGAGTCACGTCTGCTTTTGCAGTTGTTGTTGTAGCTGCTGTTTTGACTCCTTTTTTGTTGTTATTGTTGGAGTTTCGCTTTCAACGCCATCGCAATTGGCTTCAACTGAACTGCTGCTTGTGATTCATGTGACGGCGACGGCGACGGCGACGTTGACGACGTTGACGTTTCCTGGCGCTGCCAATACAAATGCAAATACAACATAAATTTACACACACACACAGACATAAATCAATGGACAGCCTTTATCAATGCGCAAGCATATCAGAGAAAGAAACACAGAGAGAAAGAGAGGGTGGGAGGCGCCTTTTCTTTTATTCATATGCGATATGTGAATGTATTTTTGGAATGGGCGTCACGCTGTCGCTTTGCAGTTGTCGCCGTCGCCGTCACCATCGCCATCGCCATTGCTGCTTTGCTTCCTTTTCCTGCAGCTCGCTTACAATAACAATAATTGATATGCTTGCTGCTCGTTGCTGAACTCTTGCTGGCTACAGTTCAATGTACTGCTGGCTGCAATTGCAATCGCAGCATCCACCAGCAGCATCCAGCATCAACGTTTCCGTTGTGTGTGTGCTGGCGATAAAAATCCCCAAATGCCACCAACAACAACAACAACTCCTTGAACTCCGCCTCAACGCATAGCAGTCAGCTATCGGTTGCGCACACTTTGCTTTGATTTATGCGCGCCCGCTTTTCAAGTGCCCCGCGGTCGTCGTCTTCATCGTTGTTGAAGGAGGTGTCGCCTTAAATACGTTTTGTTCAATATTTTGCACAAGAGGCGCACGCCACCAACACACACACACAGAGCTTGCACACAAACTATAAGCGAAGACAAGTGCAAGTTCAAGTTAAGTTGTGGTTTAGCTTTTGGGCTGCCAACTGGTTCAGCTGGTTGCAGTTTTGTTTTTTTTTCGGTTTTGGTTTTTTTCAATTTTACCGGGCGTATCGAAATATCGATACACTGAGTGGCCGCCAGTGCTGCCAATTGCCTCCTACCTCCACCTACTCTTGCCCTCTCGCTCTCTCGCTTGCGCTCAACCAGTTTGATCATCGCTTACAATAAGCTGTCTGCTATGTAATTTGCGCCGCTTGAAAATATTTATGCTCATTGTTATTATATGCAATTTTTTGTGTTGTTGCTGCCGCTGCGCTGAGAGCGCCTATTGAAAATGCGAACCAATTATTAATGCGCATGCTGACTCCTGGGGCAAGCAGCATAAGCTTTATTTTTTGTTTTTTTTTTTTTTTTTTGTTACTTTCCCGCGCTCTCTGTGGGCCGTGTGGCAATATATGCATATAATTGCTGCATAAATCATTTCAGCTGTTGGCCAAGTTAACTGTTTTGCTACAGATATGTATCCACACACACACACAGTGAAACATTTCAACAAGAGTTATTTATGTTCGTTCAATCAAGCAAGTCAAGACATACTGCCAGACATTAAAAGCATCAGCAACATCAGCAGCAACAACAACAACGGCTACAGCTGTAGCGCAAAAATGAAGAGGAGAGAGATAGTGAGAAAAATTGGAAGAAAGAAGAAAAAAATAAAAAAAAAAACCCGAAACCGTTTGTTCATGGCCATTTCTAGTGGCTTTCATTGATTTCTCTATTTGAAATCATTTCATTCCATTTCATTTTCTGTGTGTGTTGCGTTATTGATTTTGATTTTTTGATTGTTCAAAACGCGAGCTTCAGCAGCGATCCGAACTCCGAAAAAAACTAAAAACTGAAAACTGTAAATGCAGCGGGGACAAGCAACAGTAGCAACATCATCAAAGCTGTCGCCAACGACAGCCAAGAAGACACTTCAAAAATAAAGTCAAAAGTCTGATGGATAGAAGAAAACACGTGCAAACATTGGAAAAGCTTGAAAAAGCATATGAATATTAATTTTGTTTTTTGTTGAAGATAGCGCAAAACCTTTTGAAATAAAGGTAACTTGAGCTGTTAGCTAATTAATTAGCTGTGTTTGCATTTAGAGACCGCAGCTTTGTCGGAGCTTTGTTTTCCTAAGAAATTTAAAACCGCATTTGTCATTGGCAGTTAGTAAGTCATGAGATATCATTTTAAGTTTTTTTTTAAATTGATTAAACTCATAAACTTTATTTAGTCACAAAACTTACTACGCAGAATGTTTTTCAAAGGCAGAACAAAATTTTGGAGAAAAAAATTTAATATACAGTAAAATTATTTTGCTTAATGGTTAATTTTCTTGTGGCCGCTAAGTGAGATATATGCATGTAAATGTATAATTTAAATCGACTGATTGAACTTACTTTGTAGAGTAAATTTGAAAAAAAGAAAAGAATATACCTTAAAATTCTCTTGCTTAAGGACCAATTTTGTCTTTGCCAGTTGTGGCCGCTAAGTGAGATATATGCATGTAAATGTATAATTTAAATCGACTGATTAAACTTACTTTGTAGAGTAAATTTGAAAAAAAGAAAAGAATATACACTAAAATTCTCTTGCTTAAAGAACAATTTTCTCTTTGCCAGTTGTGGCCGCTAAGTGAGATATATGCATCTAAATGTTCGACTGATTAAACTTACTTACTTTGTAGAGTAAATTTGAAAAAAAGAAAAGAATATACACTAAAATTCTCTTGCTTAAGGAACAATTTTCTCTCTGCCAGTTGTGGCCGCTAAGTGAGATATGCATGTATAATTTGTATAATAATGTATTGTAATATGTATAATTTGAATCGACCTGGAAACTGATTAAACTCTTTGCTTTGCAGTGTAAAAAGTGTAAAAAGTGAGCGGTGGCTCAGTCAGTTCGTTGGCATCTTTCTTCTCTTCTTCTCACGCACCTACGTCGTAAAAGTTGAAAATGCAAACTCCGTTTACAATTTACATTACAAAAGCGGCGCCGAAAAACCGAAAAAAAAAACGTTGTTCTAACGGTTTTTGGCAAAGTCCCAACAAAAAAAAAAAAAAGAAGACAGCTGAAGAGAAGATAAAAGACAAAGAGTCAGAGTCTTCTACGAATTTTGATATTAACTTTTACTTTTTTGAAGCTCATCTATTGTGAGACGACAAATCAATTTGTTGATTTGTTGATTCGTCGCGTAATAATTGATTACTGCACTTGTTTTAGGCGCTTTCTAAAAAATCAAAAATAGATGAAAAAAATGGAAAAATTAAAGAGAAAAAAAGTGGAAAACATGTTGTTTGCACATAATTGCAAAGACACAAACACACACACATTGTGGTAATTATAAAACAATTGGAAAGGTGCTTTCGGCAAATGATTGCAACCGTTAATTGCGTTTTTTTTTTTGCTGATTAAACGCACCATTTTCATTACTAGTATTATATTTATATAGCATATATATATATATATAGCTTTTTGTATGGCTTCAGTTGCTGCCGCAGAAACCGCAAATTGTTTTAAAAATAACAAGCGAGCGCATAATCAACACCCGAAGCAGTCACAGAGCAGATGTTGCAGTTTTTTTTTTTTTTTTTTTTACGAGTTCGTTTTAAGATCTGCGGGCATTTTGGATTTGCTTTTTGCAGCATTTCTGATAGCCATAAAAGTCACGAGCAACGAGAACACTCAAAAAGGAATTGCACAGAGTGGGAGGGAGAGCGAGAGAGAGAGAGAGAGGGAGGAGGAGAAGACACACCCAAGCAAAAATCTGCTTTGCGTGTTGTTGTGTTTGTCTCTGTCCCTCTGGGTGCCTTTTAAGGGTCGCTAATTTACTAGCCCGTCGCACTTAAAATAATGTGCTCTGATATCTGCGATGAGAAAAGTGACGTGCGGAGAGAATAATATAATAAAAAAAAAAATGAAAAAAAAAAGAAAAACATGTTGATGAACTCGAAGAGTCGAGTGAAAAGCCACCACACAACACACACTCGAATTTGACAAAGTGAAATTAGGATTTTCACTCGTTTGTGTGTGTGTGTGTGTGTGTGCGTTTTGCTTGGGTTAAATGGTCAAACATGAGGTTTCATGTTGCCAAATGCCGAATACCGTAAAATGCTGTTTGCTGTAAATTTGATTAACTTTGATCCTGTTGCGGTGTACTGCGCTTTTCCCCCCCTCTCTTTCTCTCTCTCTCTGTGCCTCGCACCTGCAATGCAAATTTCAACGCTTCGTTGAGCGCACGCGTGCGTTGCAAACAGAGCAGTCGGCAGCAACATTAAATGCAACAGCAACAGTAACAGCAGCAACTTGGCTGCTTGTAGCATGTCTTTAAAACGAAGACGTGGGCTCCACTAATGTTTATGTCTGCTTGCTTCCTCCCCTTCTCTCCCTCTCTCTCGCTCTATCTCTCCTGCTCTTTGTACAACTGTCTGTTGAGTATTTTTAGAACGCTGTTGGCTGTCTCAAGCCGAGATTTAGAGCGATTCTTTTGTGTTGCTCTGGCTGCTGTTGTTGTTACAGTAAAATATACCGTATGGCTGCAACATAAATATTTGTGCTCTGCTGCTGCTGTTGTTGCTGGCAGGCATTATAAGAAATGACGACACAAAGCTGACGCTGATTTAGTTTAAATAGATCAGCAAGCAGCAAGTGGTTAGAATGGTTCGATATTCGATATCCATTCATCTCGCTCGCTCTCTTTCACTTTGCATGCATAATTGCCAAACGTAAGAAAAGCTCAACAGCTGCTGTGTGTTTGCTACTGCAACGGTCTCTCCACATTTAACTGCATTTGTATGCGTGTGTGTGTGTGTGTGTGTGTGTTGACTATTGTTTGGAGACCTCTGATGAGCTCGCATTGTTTGTGTGTGCGTTTATCAGTTTATCATTATCATTAACAAGCTACACACGCAGCTGGCAAACAGATGAGCGAGAGAGCACGCAAAAAAAAAAAAACACAAAAAAAAAAGAAAAATATGATTATTTTTATTGTTGCCTGGCTGTTGGTTTGGGTTGCTTGGTGAAAGGTGTGCGATGCGATAAAGTTTCATCATATTTTACATTTTCGTAATTTGCTAAAAGCACACACACACAAGCTCAAATAAACACACATGCAAACACACACAATCAATTCAATGGCAGCATGCGTGTGCGCAATTTCATTTAATTAGATTGCGTTTAATAATGCCACACACACATACACACTCTTGACAAATACAAGCGTCAATAGTGTAATTTAATTGATTTGCGAGCAGCGCTGCAGCAGCAGCAGCAGCAGCAGCAAAAGAAGCAGCAGCAGACGACAGCGGTAAACTGGCCTGATGCCACTCAATTTGATTGAGATTGAGTTGGAGCTTGTATGTGTGAGTGTGTGAGTGTGCGATGTCTGTCTGTTTGTCTGTCTATCTGCCTGTCCTTGTCTGTCTCATCTGTCTGCTGCGCTGTCGGTGTAAATGAGCCGCTGACTGTAGCTGTGAGCTACTTAAGCAGCCATTGCAGCTGTTAGCTTTTTTCTTTGTTTCATCTTTTCTTTTACTTTTTCTTCTTCGCTTCGTGTTCTTGTTGTTGCTTGCTTGCAATTGCTGCTAGTTATGACGCTCTGTTCCGCTTTGGCCATTGTTGCCACACCATTTGCAGTAATTGGCGCTGCCTTGCGGCTGCATCTCAGCTACAACGGCAACGGTGTTGTAACTGTTCTTCATTCTTGCCTGCATATTTCTTTGCCAGCTGTTTACACACACACACACACGCACACACATTGAGTGCAACTCAAATCATCGCCATGCATAATTAATTATGATTTATGTTGCATTGAAATGGCTTTTTAAAGAGATGCAATTAATTTTCCAACGAATCTCTCAAGCACTTGTGTAGAGATGCAAATCTACACAAGCAGTAAAGAGTCTACACGCAATTGCAATCGACCAATTGCAAGAATCGACGTGTTATCGAATTTCATTTAAACTTATTGCGAAAATCTGTTTCGTGGATAACTGCAACTTAAGCAGTTTAAGCTTACGTTATAAGAAAGCAGCAGAGGCAGCAGCAGAGCGAGCATTGACTTTTTGACAACTAGAAAGAAAGAAAGAAGAAGAGCAAGAGACAACACAACACAGCCACGTTAAGCTTAAAAGCTTATATGATGGCAGATTATCGCTCACTCGCCACTCGCCATTAAGGGGTGTGGAGTGTGAATGTGTGACGGAGGAAGGGGGGCAACCATTTTGCAAAATTTTCATTTTCATTTGCAGTTGCGTTTGCGTTTCCATTTGCGTTTTATTTGATGTTAATCTGCCATCCGATTTGCCTTTGGCTAACAACATTTGCCTGTCTTTTATATATATATATTTTTTTTTGCTAAGCCAACGCCCCACAGCCAAATGGGCTTTTGTGTGAAATGAAAATCTTTTGCAAATGGTCAGCGCAATAAGCCAACGCCTAGAAATGACAACAACAACAACAATAGCTGAAGCGGCAGCAGCATTAAAATATGTGTGGAGCACATTGAAGGAGCCACTGACGACGACGACGACGTCGACGATGGCGGCGCCGCCTCCTTTTTGCTCGACGTCTGTCACGCAGCCTGCTTATTTATGTATCTACGTGCTGCTGTTGCTTTTGCTGTGGCTGTCGCTGTAGCTGTTGCTGACTGCTCCTTTTCTTTCCTTTCCTTTCCTTTTCCCTGTTGCTGTCCCTGTCTGGAAGTCACAATCGTCAATCAGTGTCGTGGAGCGAGGGGCGAGGGACGAGTGGCGGCGACCCTCTCGTCTCGGGTTTGGCTCGTTTGCCTTTTTGAGAGCAGCCAAACATCAAAAAAAGAAAACAACTGAAAATGAAAAATGAAAAAACCAAAAACGACAAAGAAAAAAAAAAAAAACTACAATAAATTTCAGTTGTAAATGCAGTGTTGCCAATTCTGTTATTCTCCGGTCAATTCTGGCTTTGTTTTTTTTTTTAGAGTGTTAGGCAATAGAAATCTGCAAAACTACCGAAAGCTGATATTTTAACATTTGAATAGAAGCAGAGCTGTTAAATATTTTAGCTGTTTCGTCATTTCACTCTTCAAAAATTACATGCACTTTTAGTTGATTTTTGGTTTGGATAAATTATGTGGGAGTTTTAGCTGCATATTTTGGCTTTTCTTTACTTAAGTTTTACATTGCGATCTTTTACGGCAATAAGCAAAAAATTTAGCTAGTTCAAAAAAGTTATATGTAAATGTATATAAAATTTGTATTCACTTTCTTAAATCTACTATTTAGAACTACAATTCATTTTAGAGAAATATATAAAATATATTTGGGTTTTCATTTTTTATTTTTACGTAGTCACTCTTACAGATATTTGTCTATATAAGTTCAATGAATATAGTTTATATGATGACATTCCTTTAGAGTCGATTGTGGCTTAAATTTTGCTTAGTAATACAGTTTTATTTATTTACATGTTAATTATTATACAAAATAATATAATGACTAAAAGAACGGAGTTTTGATTATTTAGTTTTGTCAATAAAAGTTGATTTTTTCGCTGTATTTCTATATTTGGCCTTTTTAAGGCTAAGAACAGCAGTTTATTGTTTTAGTTTTGGCATCTCTGTTGCACACTTCCTTTGCGTGCTCACACACACACATGCACACGCACACGTTCCCATATGTGAGGCGGTTGCTATCTGTATTCCTTGCAGTCCGTTGACCGCCCCCACAAATGCGAGCTGGTTAAGGTTCTTATTGTTTTTAGTCAGCTCGACATTTTTGTGGCTGTGGCTTTTGCGTTGAGTTGAGCAGCGTTGAGTCATCTGCAGCTGGTGGTGTGATTCGTTGGGTGATTCGTTGGCTCTGATTATGGCAGGCACGCGTCACGCTAATGAGTTGCTGCTGGTCGTACCCCAAGCCAGCAGCTAACTTGCCACATTTGGATGCACAAATAAACATAGATGAGCGGCTTTTAAGTGTATGTAAATTGGGGTAAACAAGTTTTAACGCGTGCCCACAAAAAAGCGCATTTCACAGAAATTTGCATTAATTATCGCGTTACAAACAGATGTCTGGCATCGATTACACATTACAAGCTGCACATCGATATCGATAGCCAAAGCCACAGTCACATGTCATCGCTAGGCATTTGACATTCGACAGCTGATTTGCCGTTGTCGTCGTCGCCGGTTGAATTTGAATTTTGTTTCGCTTTTTCTTCGTTTCGCTTGCAGAAGGAGGCGACATGTGTCGTCCATGCCAGCAACATCAGCAGCGAAAAGAGAAAGAGCAATCGAAAGAAACATTGCGTTATCTACGTTTCCTGTTCGACTCTGTGGCAAAAAGACATTCAAATTAATGGCAGGCCAATATCATAGCAGTGTATGTGTGTGTGTGTGTGTGTGAGTAACTGCACTTGCAGTCATCGCCTGTTCTGCATGCATTGCACACACATGGCAGGAGAAGGAGAAGAAGAAGAAGCTTGACAAGCAGCAGCCAGCGACAACAACGCATAAATCTCGCACGCACACAGCCAATGACTTTTTGCTCCCCTCTCTTTTTCTCTTCCCTTCTCTCTACACTCTTTATGCATAATAATATATTTACGATGACGACTCCCCTCTTTCGACTTTTATGCATAATAATATATTCTCCTAATTGAAAAGTTATAGCTAAAATACAAATTTAGCGCAACTTTCAAAAAAGCTTAGGCAAGAGCCTGATAATAATAGCTGATTTAATTCACTTTATTATATACAATTATTTGGATGATCAATTATAATGGTTTGTGAATTATATAATATTAATTTTGGTTTGCGAATTTGTTCATATTCAATTTATATAATTAAAATAAAGCTGCATTTATGCAAACGGATCTTAGAGGAGCTTTGGCTGACAATCTGGTATATTTTGACCTCTTTGGTATATTTCGATGGAAGTAATTCATTGATATTCCACATAATATTATTTTTGCGGTTTATTTTTTGGTATATTCTTTAGAATAATACCGCACTGGCTGGCTTTTAACTCGACTGTGGATTTCTTACCTGTCTCTTCAAATTTTGTGACTAGTTTTCATGGTTAATTCAAATGTTCTTTACTACATTTGCATAATAAGCTTTATGCTTATTAAATTTGCAAATGATTTAAGTGAAAAAATTTGCTGTTGATAACCAAGAGTGATCTGAACTCTTGTTCAATATGTATTATATTGTAATTGTCAGGTTTTTATATTTTTTAATTTCGGTTTATTTCACAACTTGTTCTTTCTCTGCCTAACGTTCTCTACATAGTGATCGCACTTTCGTCTCGTGCCCGATCGATACACCTATCGATCGGGCTTCTAACTATCGATAGATATTTAATCGATTAATTCTTAATGTTACCTTATGCTGTATTTACAATATAGAAAAAGTAACTGTAAACTACTTATTAACTTATTATGAAATAATACTAACTATAATATTATATATTTCCTTCGAAAATAATAAATAAATAAAATAAATAATACTAACTATAATATTCTATATTTCCTTGGAATACCCCAACAAACATCGACATACATATGGAATATCAATCAAATGAAATCCTCTAACACAGTTTCTCGTTTCTCGTTTTCGTTTTCGTTTCTGTTTCTCTTTTTCTGTTGCAGACACACACACAGACTTTTTACCGGCAGGGTCCAATTGTTAAATTTAAACAGCCGCCACCATTGCACCCATCAGCACCATGAACGGCCAGAGCTGTGAGCTGGGCCACAGCAATGGTGACATTATATCACAGAATCAACAGAAGGGCTGGTGGACCATTGGTCTGATCAATGGCCAGCACAAGTATATGACGGCGGAGACATTCGGGTTCAAGCTCAATGCGAATGGCGCCAGCCTGAAGAAGAAGCAGCTCTGGACACTGGAGCCATCGACTACGGGTGAAAGTAAGTTACATTGTATATCGAAATCATCGCACTCCATTGAATTGCAAAGCATATACATATTTCAGTCAATTCATTTCTTTTTTTATCGATATACAACATGCGTTCGCCTTATTAGCATATGTGTAACTGTTATCAGCTTTGCGATAAAGCGACGTACGTTAATTGTATGTATGTGTGTGTGCTTAATTTACTATCACAAATGGAAATGAGTGTGATTAGAAATAGCGAGATTGCCTGTTTGCTATTGGCCTTGTCTATCTGCATTTCCATTAGCCGCAATCCTCGAGCTCTAAATCATTTGTTGGCCATAATCACAGTGCCTCAGCTCTTTTTTTCCATTTTGTTTTTTTTGTTGTTGTTGTTGTTTGTATAGTGAAGTGTAGTGTATATGTAACGCACATAAATCATTCAGCTTGTGAGCAGCTGCAGCCAAAAGCCAAAAGCCAACAGAAAACTAAAGCAAAGTCTTAAGCCATCGCCTGTATCTGCTAATTTGACGTACAATTGCCAGCTTAAGTCTATGTCTTGATCTGCGCCTGTGTGTGTGTGTGTGTGTGTGTGTGTGCCATTTTGCAAGAAAACAAAGCGCCTCACGAATTTGGCATCATTTATCAAGCTGCGGTCGGTGCAGCAATTGCAGCAATGCCAATGGCATGTCAGTGTTGTGCACACTTTTCGACAGCAAAAAAAAGGCTAAAAACCGCTATTTCTAATGGGAAAGCAAAACTAAATATGTACTTGGTATCGATTCAATTTAGAAAATAAGCCAAAACCTTTTTGCTACAAACAAGCACAACTTATAGATCAATTAATTGATTAACTAATACTCCTTAGATATTCCCAAATATTGCATAACTTTAAATAAATCGTAGTTAGCAAAGCAAATTGTTAAAACCAAATTACAAAAATTGTAAATTGCATTGTATCTTTACTAAAAACAAAAGAAAATTCATTTAAATTAAATACAATTAGCCATTAGCTTCTTTCTGATATTCCTCCAAGTATCAGAAATGACCACAACAAAGTTTATTCTTAAGAATAACAATTTTTTAAACTTCTACTCGTATTAACATATTAGATTAAACGTAAAAGAGTGAACAATTACGTTTCTTATGTTTATTTATTTAAAAAGGTTAGACATAATTAAAATTAAGACGAACACTATTACCAAAGTATTCGGCTTAACTTTTCTTATATGAAAAATTCAATTTAAAGAAGAGAAAATAATTGCATTGAAGTTTCAATTTAATTGGGCAAAAAGATTTTTTTCAGATATTTATCAGGTAGTTTTAAAAAGCCTGTACTAACATATTAAATTAATCGTGAAAGAGTAAAAAATGACATTTCGTATGCCAAAATTCAATTGAAAAGATAATATACGTTTTTAAAGGAAAAGGAAAAAAGTGTATTAAAGTTTCAGATATTTATCAAATCGTTTTAAAACGCATATTCTATAAATTATAAATTTCTTAAACAAAAAAAAAAACAAATGTTTCAATAGAAAGCATTTAACAGAGCTAAAATGCATCCGCTATTGATAATCAAAAAAGAAGCCAAAAAAAAGCCAAACTGGCAACACTGATGGCATTGGCATTGGGAAGATTGGAATTGAGTTTTGGCATTGCAAGTGCAACTGCAACAGCAAATGCAACAACGAGTCCGATCTGGTCTCTCGAGTGTCTCTGGTTTCGTAGTCTCTACCTCTCTCTCTCTCTCTCGCTCGCTCGCTCTCCGGCAATTATAATTAAAGCAACTCGTTTAATACTCCGCCAAAGAGGCAACGGCCGCCGTCGCAGTCGCCGTCGCAGTCTCAGTCACCGTTGCAGTTGTCGTCTCTGTTGTTGCCATGGCAATTAATACAAAATGTTTGGCTTGAAAGTCGAAGTCAAAGTCAAAGCCAAAGCCAAAGCCAGCTTGCATTGCATTCGTAACGGCTATTAAAATAGCTCATCCAAATTGAAATCGACTGTTGAGCTGCCGTTGATGATTAACTAAATTGCTTAATAATGCCAAAAGACAGCAAAACAAACAAAAACTGAAAACAAAAAGAAAAAGAGAGCAAACAACAAACACAGGGGTGGGGGGAGTCTCTCGATATGCGCGTGCTCACTCCTTTGAGCCGCCTATCGATAAGTAATTAAATTTCGCCCCGGTGCCATCGATTGCTTGCTATCATCGCTAAGCTGGGGCTAACATGTCGCTGTGTCGTTGTGAGTGACGTGAACCGTTATTCGTGCAGTCAGCGATTAAAACAAGAAGCGCGAAGTGAGAGTAATTCGAATGCACGCGCGCTCTGCTATCATTAATAAATATTAAATAAATGTGCAATAATTATACCCGGTATTCATCGTATAGCAGAGGGGTATCATCATTTTGGGAATGAAGACATTAATCCCCACAAACTATGCATTTCATAATTACTATTTTGAGCTCTGGTTTGTCCGTTAGAGTCAGATCTATTCAATTTGCTGTCGTACTGTCGTATTAAATACTAGATTTAATAAAATAAATACATTTGCAGTTGAGTTTTTTATTCACCGCTTCAAATCTATAACATCCAATTGTCGAACTAGATTTAAAACTAGTTTCTGATCTATTGATCTATTTTTATTATTATTATTGTATTGAAATAACGAATACAATTCCTTATTGAAATGAGTTAAGCCAGAGCAACAAAAGCCTTTAGGCTAGACTAACTGATCTTGGTGAAAACGCTTCTTTAATATGAATAATGCCACCATGTACATTTAAAACTTGGAAGAGCTTGATCTATTTGATATACTTGATATTATAAAAGAAATTATAGATTATTCACATGAAGTCCTAAGTAAGGAAATTGGAATGTAAATTTGTAATAATGTAAGCTGCTCAAATTGATATTTTTCCTAAGAAATAATGCTATAGAAACTAAATCAAATGAAGCTGAATTTATAGTATATCGAACCCTCTTCTTACTAGCTGCATTAAATTAATAAAAATTGTGTCTTTTATTTTTAATTTTTCTCTTGCAGGTATTATCTATTTGCGATCTCATCTGAACAAATATCTGTCGGTCGATCAATTTGGCAACGTGCTGTGCGAGAGCGAGGAACGCGATGCTGGCAGCCGCTTCCAGATCAGCATCAGCGAAGATGGCAGCGGCCGTTGGGCATTGAAGAACGAATCGCGCGGCTATTTTCTGGGCGGCAATCCCGACAAACTGGTGTGCACGGCCAAGACGCCCGGTGCCAGTGAGTTTTGGACCGTTCATTTGGCTGCCCGACCTCAGGTGAATTTGCGTTCGATTGGCCGCAAGCGTTTTGCGCATTTGTCCGAATCGCAGGATGAGATCCATGTGGATGCCAACATACCCTGGGGCGAGGATACGCTCTTTACGCTCGAGTTTCGTGCCGAGGAGGGCGGACGCTACGCCTTGCACACGTGCAACAACAAGTGAGTTGAGACCCCCCTCGAAGAGATCGATGACCCTAAAACTAAATAACCATCTTGCAGATACTTGAATGCCAATGGCAAGCTGCAGGTGGTCTGCAATGAGGATTGTCTGTTCAGTGCCGAATACCATGGCGGACATTTGGCGCTGCGCGATCGTCAGGGTCAATATCTGTCACCCATTGGCTCGAAGGCCGTGCTTAAGTCACGCTCATCGACGGTGACCCGGGATGAGCTGTTCTCCCTCGAGGATTCCCTACCCCAGGCCTCCTTCATTGCCGGCCTCAATTTGCGCTATGTGAGCGTTAAGCAAGGCGTCGATGTGACGGCCAATCAGGATGAGGTCGGTGAGAATGAGACGTTCCAGTTGGAGTACGATTGGTCCGCGCACCGTTGGGCATTGCGCACCACACAGGATCGCTATTGGTGTCTCTCGGCTGGCGGCGGCATTCAGGCCACCGGCAATCGTCGTTGCGCCGATGCCCTCTTCGAGCTCATCTGGCATGGCGATGGCTCGTTGTCGTTCCGTGCCAACAATGGCAAGTTCTTGGCCACCAAGCGTTCGGGACATTTGTTTGCCACCTCCGAGTCCATTGAGGAGATCACCAAGTTCTATTTCTACTTGATCAATCGGTGAGTATATCTTTTTATACCCTGCCGGCAGGAAATGTATGTATATATATTCTTGATCAGCGTCAACAGCCGAGACGATCTAGCCATGTCCGTCTGTCTGTCTGTCCGTCCGTCCGTCCGTATGAAACACTGGATCTCAGAGACTATAAGAGATAGAGCTATAATTTTTTTTCGACAGCATTTGTTGTTTGCACGCAGATCAAGTTTGTTTCAAATTTTTGCCACGCCCACTTCCGTCCCCGCAAATCAAAAAAATCGAATAACAAGCGTAACTTTAGAGCTAGAGCTGCGAATTTTTGTATGTACAATAATAACTATAGTATTTATGAGTCCTGAAAATTTGATTGCGATCAGATAAATTCTGGAAGGTATTAAAGAAGTACTTTTGTATGGGCAAAAACGCCTACTTATTACTAGGCGTCTTAGTTGCTTTGGCTAACAATCTGGTATATTGTGCTGTCTATGGTATATTTTGAATGCGGTACTATATCGATATACCAAATATACCATTTGATATATTTTTAGTATTTTTACAATATATTCGGTATATTTTGAGAAAAATACCGCAAAATATATTTATTTTATTCAAAATGGATATCGGGTATCTCACAGTCGAGTACGCTCGTCTGTAGCTTTCTTACTTGTTAGTATTTTTACAGTATATTTGGTATATTTTGAGAAAAATACCGCAAAATATATTTATTTTATTCAAAATGGATATCGGGTATCTCACAGTCGAGCACACTCACCTGTAGCTTTCTTACTTGTTAGTATTTTTACAGTATATTCGGTATATTTTGAGAAAAATACCGCAAAATATATTTTTTTTATTCAAAATGGATAGCGGGTATCTCACAGTCGAGTACACTCGACTGTAGCTTTCTTACTTGTTAGTATTTTTACAGTATATTCGGTATATTTTGAGAAAAATACCGCAAAATATATATTTTTTTTTATTCAAAATGGATAGCGGGTATCTCACAGTCGAGTACACTCGACTGTAGCTTTCTTACTTGTTTTTTTTATAGTCTGAATCTGCTTTTCCTATAATACCCTCTCCACTCTCCTTTGCAGACCCATTCTAGTATTGAAGTGCGAGCAGGGATTCGTGGGCTATCGCACGCCCGGCAATCTCAAGCTCGAGTGCAACAAGGCCACCTACGAGACCATTCTCGTGGAGCGTGCCCAGAAGGGAATGGTGCACCTAAAGGCACACAGCGGCAAATACTGGCGCATTGAGGGCGAGAGCATTTCGGTGGATGCTGATGCGCCAGCTGATGGTTTCTTCTTGGAGCTGCGCGAACCAACACGAATTTGCATAAGGTGAGTGAATGTAAGAAAGAGAGAGAGAGGTAGAGCTAACATCATGTTAGACTTAACAGAGCAGCAGACTGTTAACTTAGCAGACTTGACAGAGCAGCGCTCTGTTAACTTAGCAGCTGTCGCAACAGCAACAGCAATGACATTCACATGCTGTTATTAACAGTACAGTGCTCTGTTAGCGATAACATTGGAATGCTTTTAACATTTTTTGTTTTGACTTTCTCTCTTTCGCAGATCGCAGCAAGGCAAATATTTGGGAGCTACCAAAAATGGCGCATTCAAGTTGCTGGATGATGGCACCGACTCCGCCACCCAGTGGGAATTCTAAAAGAGAAGCACTCCAAATGAATGAAGAATGCAGCACGCGTGTTTTAGCAATAACAAATACGAAAAGATCAGAAAACACACAACACGTATCAATTTTCCAGAGTTTTTTTTTTTTTTTAAACGGTGTCGACTAATTTGAATGTCCAGGTTTGAAGAGCAAGTTTTGAAAAAGAAAAACGCAACAAAAGAAGTCGCACAACAATTTATCCTACATGCAAATGAAAAATTATAAAAAACAAAAAAAAAAAAAACAAAAAAAACAAAACGAAAATTTTAAGGAAAATGCATGTGAATATATAAATATATATATATATACAGATAACAAAAAAAAAAAAACCATATATGTATATTCATATATAGAAAGAGATTTTTTTAAAAACAACCTATTTAGCTTTTTATACGTTTTTACAAGAACAACAAATTTAGCATAGACAACAACCACGCCAACAACAACTGGAGCAGGAACACTTTTTGTCGCGAGTCCAAATTTAGCATAGACAAGAACCACAACAACAACTGGAATTAGAACCGGAACAGAAACAATTTGTCGCGAGTCCTTCCGATTTGAAATATCAGCAACAAAATAATAAAATGTGTATACACACACACACACACATACGTGCAAGCATACATACACATATGCATATATATTTATTCGATTCATAATGCTTTTAAAAAGGGCCGCTTAACTTAAAACAAAAAACAACAAAAACAAATAAATAATAACACTTAAAAAAAAAACATTAAAGAAAAAAAAATGTTGCTTAAAAATCAACATATATTCCTATAAATTTATTTATATATTTATACATATTGATATATGAACAATAACAACACACACACACACACAAATACACTTGCTATACACACACACACACACAGAATTACACAAGTCGAAACAAACACATTCACGCAATTTTATTATATCTAGTTTTAAGCGCAATAATAATAAAAGTAAACAAAAAAAAAAAAACAAAAACAAAAACCGAAGAATATGAGGAAAATTTTGATACGAAAATAATTGCAATATCCGATTTGTAAGCTATAAAACTAACATACATACATACTTACATAATATATCACTTGTCATTTTTGTTACATATATTTATTTTTAAATTAATATTACTCTTTTTTTGCCGTCTCCACGTTTTTATTCTCTATATATAAATATTGTTTTTTATTTTTTTTTTTTCGTAACCATTTCGGAATTGAAAACCCAAAAGGAAAAACGTCTATCAACTTAGTCGCTAAAACTTAAAAAATTATGTATGATAAATGATATAATATGAAATATATACATAACATATATTATGATACTATATATACGCGATATATTTATCTAGGACATTCCTAAAAAACTTTGGTAAGTATGAAATATTGTAACTTTTCAGCGTCATAACTCGGACATATCCTTAAGGATCCTCGTGGAACACGACTTATCCTTTCCATAGCCACCAACACTATCAATTGCCATCAAAAATATTTGTAAAATTACATCGAAAATTTTTAGGCATTTTTTTTAAGGAGTTTACTAAGAAAATTTGTCGCAATTTCACAAAATCCAGGATAACTCGAAAAGTTACTGCACGATTTTGATGTCCTTTGGCATATATATAGTAGATATCATATGACAACGGGTGGTATGAATTTCAGGACGAAAGTCCTTTGTATGGCCGAGATACAAGGACTTTTTCGTGTACAGCAATGTAGCTATAACTCGGCTATATCCTTGCTGATCCTGTCGAGTGATATGTCAAAAATGTCGTCTCAAGGAGCTGCACCTGCTGTCCAAAGGACATCGCAATCGTCCTGCTCATTTGCGAGTTATCAAGGATTTTGTGTTTTTACCATATTTTTCTGTCAAAAATTTCTTGCTGAATATTATCGATAAAAAAAAGACTGGTATCGATAATAACGATGCATATATGCCCACAAACCGTTTCAATAACGATTTTTCAGATTGAAGCTTTTGCTGGACGGTGTAATTTCCCAAAAGTAAAACGCAATTATTGTTCAGATTTAAATATATATCTATATATATATAGATGCACATATACATTAATATATATATGCATGCATATATGTTGTCGTATGTATATTTGCATCATTCCATTACAATTACATTAAACCTTAAATGTTCTCTCTTCTCTTCTCTTCTCTCTTATTTGCTTATATCGTATTGTAATATGCCAAGTTTATGTGTGACTGTGTGTGTGTGTGTCTGTGGGTGCGAAGGAGGAGGGTGGGGATGTGAGTGTGTGTTTGTAGTGTTTCATCAGCGCCAGTGTGCACACACGACAGGATTACAATTCAAATTTTGCTACATTTAAAAGTGCCACGTCACGTTCATCAATCATCATTAAAATTTGACAAAAATTGAATTAATTTTTATTTGATACTTATGCATATGTATATGTTGTGTATGTGCAGTGTCTGCATATCGTAATCGTAATCGTAATCATAGTAATAATAATAATAATATAATAATTAGTGTCCACGCACGTACACATGCATACATGCATATGTATGTGTGAGTGGTATCTGTGTGTTTTTGTTTGTATGCATTTCCAATGTCACTTGCTCTCTCGCTCGCTCACTTGCGCGAGTCCGATGCTCTCGGCCATAATTTGCATAATTAAAATATAAATACAACTACATACATACATCATCATGATCATCATCATGATCATCATCATCATCATCATTGCGTTTGTGGTGATCCAAGATGATTTATCATTATTATCAAGGTTCTAAATTTGTTTCTCTTTGCGTTGGTTTTTCATTTCATTTCTTTTCTCTTTTCTTGTTTTTGTTTTTTTTACAATTTCTTTGTTATCGACATCGATATTCGTGTTTATCGGACATCGCACGTAATATTTAGCTCACTTAATTGCACGTATATATATTATTATTATTAATTATATATTATATAATATCCTATTTATTTCGTTATCATATGGTTGTTATCATTGTTTTTTGTTTTTGTTTGTTTGTTGTTGTTGCGCTGTTGTTTTCCAAGCTGTGTCTGCTCTTGATTGATTGTTTTTACAATTGTTTCATAGTTCCTCCTCTCTGTATTATTATTATTATTATTAATATTGTTGAACCAAACAGAATTTGAAACCTGTCTATGTGTGGTGGTGGTGTTTTAAGTGTTTTGTTTTGTTTTCTTTTTGTTTATAGTAGTTGTCTGTGTTTCTTTTAGTACAACACATCATTGATTTTAATTCAACTATTTAATAAAAGCAAAAGCAGAAAATAGTTAAGTAATTACATAAAATTCGTTTTGAGTGAATGAAAACATGTGGCATTACAAAAATTTAAATCAATTACAAAAAGGTTTTTTGTTTTTGAAATTAGTTAATTAAATTAGTTAATATACAACATATGCATAAAATCCAATATGTTGCAAATTTACAATTTTGCATTTCAATTTAATTTGTTTATCCCTTTCTTCATTCATCTTATAATTTGTTTTCGATAGAATTTAGTTTTCTTCTTTGTTTTGTATCGTTTTGTTTTGTTTGTTTTTGCTGCTTCGCTGCTCTCTAATCGAATAAATTATGCTATGCTTAAAGTGGGCTACAAGGTTTTCTCATCACTTAGCACTGTCCCTTAATAATTATTATATGTATTTTATTATATGCTTGTTTGTTTTTTTTTTTGTATATAGGTATAAGCTTTTTGCTAAACGAAGATCAACTAAAATTATAAACATAAAATTGTACAATGAAAAAAATAATATATATATATATATATGTATATGTAAAAAAAAAAAAAACTCAAAATTATTGTAAATTTACGAAAATATCTCGGTTTCTTGTTTAATTGTGGTTGTGGGGAGGGAACGTAATTAATTATACAACGTAATTATGTTCTCGGACATCGCACACACATACATGTGCTCACATACAAATACACACACGCAGACCCACACACATACTCCTCAATACATATGCGCTATGTAAAGTTAGAGTGCGAGTGTGTGGGTGTGTGTTGTGAATGTGTTTGTGAGTACATCTATATGTGTTTACATGTATTAGTTTGCGTTTGTTGAGTACAGTTCGAAAAATAAAAAGTGCTGCCAAGTTAAACTTTACACTTTCACTTCCCACTCTCTTCTTCCAACATCCAAGTGCAGCGTTACAAATCCCTTTAAGGACTCGGAGTGGGGGCGGGCGGGCGGTTGAGGAAGAAGGCCACTAAAACACGATTGGTTAATTTTTTCTTTTAATGACGCGGTGGTTGTTGATATTTTGTTGTTAATGTTGTTGGTGTTGTTCTTGGCCTATTTTTTTCCTTTTGTTTTTTTTTGGTCAAAGTTGTTTTTGGCGGCCATTGTTCCTCTTCTTGCTGCTGCTCCTGATTTCCGTCCCTGTTTCTCAGTATTTATTTATCTGTGTGTGTGTGTGTGTGTGATTGTGTGTGTATATCTATGTTTTAGCTGTTACATTGTTTCAATTGTTTATGCATTTTGCTTTAAAAACGATAATTCTCATCGGCCATATGAATGGCCCAAAGAAATTTGGTTCTTTGGGTTTTATTAAAGATCTTCTCAATCGGCACACCATGCTTTTTGCACCTGTAGATGATAAGGAGAACGGAAGAGGGTTCAAACAGAGCGTAAATAAATTAGTGCTGCCAATGCACCACTTCTATGATATAATAGGAATGCTTACCATGCCACCGATATACGTGGATCGAGATAATTTAGTTTGGATGTGCTCAGGGCAATGGTCTTATTCTCGTCTCTATCAGTCTCTTGTAGTTCCAATTTTTTCAGCTGATCCTTCATGCGCTCCAGCTGCTTGGCCTTCTTATCGGCCATCACCTTCTCCTTCACAGAGCCACGTTTGGCCGCCTTCTTTAGATCCTGTTTATCAACACACATATTTAGTATATAATCAATCGCATAGTCGCCAAATTGAAACTTACATGATATTCGGACTCGCAGTCATCGATGGCATCGCGCTTAGCGCGTATTTTCTCTTTAAGGTTCTCCATCGATTTCTGATGTCCCTTGGGCACGGAACGCTGATGGTTACAGAGAATGGCAACGGCACGATTGGCGCGATTATAGGCGAGCAACTTTTCGGCAACTGTGGCATCTCCATCCGTCAGCAGATCCAATTGGCTTTGCAACGTTTTCGATGCGTTATATGTACGAAATACTTTAGCCGTGAGTCCTACACAGAATGTGTAACATTACATTATTAAATTCCATAGATATGAAGATAAATGCGATTAGAAAGAAAGAAAACTTACCCTCCATCAGCTCCTTGAGATGCTCGTTTAGCACTTGGGTATTAAGGCGATCGAAGAGGTCATCGCCCTCTTTCTTGTTCTCCATGAACAATTCTAGATTCTTGAACACACGCTTCTCCACCTCGACCTCGTTGTAATAGCGTATGGAATCCTTACCGGGGAAATCAAATACGACCACATTCTCCTTGCCATTGAGCTCTTTATGCAGCTGCACATGCTCCACACGCAGCGAACAACAACCCACGGTATCCGCTTGATCCTCATCCTTTTCGTTGCCCGCTCTCAGCGCTAGCTTATCGATGAAATAGAGAGCAACGGCTCGTTGACGTACACGCATCTCTTTCGATTTCCATTCGTCACGATATGTGGCACGTATCTTGTCAATCACCTTGTCCAGGCGACGCGCCGTCTCGTATTTGATGTGATCCTTCTCGCCCTTGAGTTTCGACGACGGATTCAACATGATGTACTTCACCTGGCCCTGCACATTCTCAATCCACGAGGCCAGCCATGTGACAGTGTTGTCGTGGCGCACCTCCTTCCAGCGTTGTCCGGGCGGCGGTGGTGGCACTTTCGATTGTTTGCCACAATTGATGGACACATCGGAGGCGGAAATGCGGCACTTGATCATGCCCATTTTAGGATGTTCGCCACGACCGCGAAACAGACCGGGCGGCTCCAAACGGAAATTACCAATTTTCTCCTTGTGGCCATCGATCATACAGAAGCCATATTCCTTAACCAAGGCCTCGTTCTCCAGCTTCTTGGAAAGCTTCTCCTCTTTGGTGGCCGCTTTACGTTTCTCGGATTCGGCCTGGAAATATTCGAACATCTCCTGGAAATTGCATTTGCGAAAGTCTTTGATAATCTCCTTCTCCCTGGCGCTCATCGTTTTGCGGAAATCCTTGAAGAAATTGTTATTGAATACATCCTTGGTGCAGTAGTCGTGATTCAACATCTTGGCATAGAATGTGGCCGCCTCCTCAGTGCCCTCGGTCAACTCCAGCGGTTTGCCGTCGTAAAAGAAGCGCACGTTGCGCGGCACACGTTCGTATGGGGGCGCAAATACGGGTCCTTTGTGCTCGAGTGTTGTCCATTTGACGCCATCGTCGCGTTTCTCCTCTTCCCACCTTAAAAGAAGAGCAGCACATGGACGTTTAGCATTCGTCGACAATTTTTTGCTTTTGCTGTTATTTGTCTTTGAATTTTGCTTTTGCTTTTGGGATTGCGATTGCGATTGGTCACACTTTTTATTTGCACTGATTTTATGATGAGCAGCACTTGCGACAACCGTGGAGCTTGCTGTCTTCTTCAGCTGTTGTTTATTAAATAGAACAACTTGCAGCAGTTGGCGCTTGCCAACGAGAAACATTAGCGGCGATATCGCAACAGCAGCAGCAGTTGCCATTTGCCTCCAACAGTCGCATTACGCAAAGCGAGAAGGTGGGACAAATAAAAGTGCTGCTGCTGGTGCGAACATAACCTCAAAAGCAGCAAACACCGACCCCAATGAACAGCTGACACATACACGCGTCTCGCTGCGAATGGTAAAAGCAGCGCTGTCACTGCCAAATGTGACTTTCAAAATATAGGTCAGTGACATTCAAACTTCGCTGTCACACATGTCGTCGACTTCCAAATTAATAGTAATAATAATTCAAAATTTTGATAATTACCATCGCCACACTTCCTCCTCCTCATCCTTTTTGCCCTTGCGCGATGTCTTTGTGGGCGACGTCGTCATGACCTCCGCTTTAATCTCACTCTCCTAATACACAAAATAAAGAAATATAAAATATAAATATAAATTACCCAGAATGAAACATTGATTATTTTAATTATAATTTCAAAAAACTCTATTTTGTGTTGATTATTACCTTTTTGATCTTCTTTTTGGGCACTTTTTGTCCATAGTCATCGTCTATTTCCTCCTTAATGCGCTTCTTCTTGTTCTTCTTCTCCTTGGACTCCTTTTTGACCTTCTTGCGCGCCAGCAACGGAATGTCATCATCATCGTCAGCGCCACCATCGAAATCATCAACGGGCTCCTGTTTGCGTTTCCGTATGGCCAACGGCACATCCTCATCATCGTCATTCTCATTGTTACCCTCATCCTCGTCGTCGTCATCATCGTTTAAGGCGCTATCTTCTTCGTTGTAGGTCTGCTCCTGTTTGGCAACAAACGATGGCTCATCGGGACGAAACTGTGACAGGGAATAATCACAGGAGCTGGCCTGTGATATGTTAAAGCTCTCCTCTTCTTTTTTCACATCCACATGCTCCTCGTAGCCATTCTTATAGCCATTGCAATCGACGTTTTGCTGTTGATGATGCTGGTATTGTTGCTGTTGCTGCTGCTGCTGCAACTGTTGCTGGAAGTGTTGTTGCTGCTGTTGAAATTGTTGTTGTTGCTGCTGCTGTTGAAGATGATATTGTTGCTGCTGTTGCTGTTGAAGCTGTTGCATTTGTTGCTGCTGCTGTTGTTGCTGCAACTGCATTTGCAAAGGATCTTCGTTCTCCAGTCCATGTGCTTGTGAAACGGGCTCTGGCTTGAGAAAGACACCATCATAGGAAGAGGGATCTTTTGTCGTCGTCGATGCTGATGATGATGATGATGAGCCGCCGTGCCTTGAACTTGAACTCGAACTGGAATGTTTGCTTCGCGATGATGACGACGACGATGAGCTCTTGTGGCGTGAGCTCGACGACGAAGAAGATGAGGAGGACTTGTGCTTGTCACGGCTAGAGGAACTGCTGCTACTGCTGCTGCGATCTTTATCCTTGCGCTCTTTATCCTTGCTGCTGCTCTTGTGGTGATCTCTAGACGACGATGACGACGACGAAGATGAAGAAGACTTGTGCTTGCCGTCCTTGTCGCGATGACTGGACGACGATGATGAGCTGCGATGCGAATTGCTGCCATCGCTACGGTCTTTATCGCGATGCTTATCCTTGCCGCTAGACGAGCTGCTGCTGCTCTTATGCTTATCCTTGTCGCTGAAAAAGTGAACATGAATGCAATTAGTCTATGGCTTGAGAGTTGCCACCGAGTCGTGACACCGACACCACTTACCGACTACTACTGCTGCTACTGCTCTTGTGTTCTCTGGACGATGAGCTGGAGCTTTTGTGCTCGCCACCTCTGTCCTTATCACGATGCTTATCCTTGCTGGAGGACTTGTGTTTACTGCTGCTGCTGCCGCCGCCGCTGCTGCTGCTGCTGCTATGATGGTGATTATTATGGTGTCCATTGGTGGTTACACCATTCGATTGCACTTCGCAGCTGCCGCCATTTTGCACGTGTAAATTCTGAAGTGGTAGAAAAAAGTGAAGTCAACATATGAACTGAATTTTAGAGGGAAGGGGAAATATATAAATATGTACATTTGCGGAAAACTTCGATTGTTTCTTTGTTTTATATTAAACTTAATTCCAAAACACGCATTCTTATTAAATTTTATTTTTAATTCTTTGAAGATCTATACTTTAATTAGCTATATACATATACAATATTGCAAGCCGTGTGCCACATAAATCAAAGTGATCCCATTGAACTACCTGTGTGATCGTCGTCAGCATTGCGATTCAATTGTTGTTTTTGTTGTGGGTGACACATTTACAAGCACACAACTAGTAACAACTCAGCCTCTGGCCAATTGTCGATGATGATTTACAAGCTCACATACATACATACATATGCTCAAATGTAAGTGGAAATAGATACACCACACACACACACACACACCACGTGGTGAAAAATCAACCCTAACAAATTTAAATGTACTTCTCGAATAAGAAAATATTTAAAGGTAAGAAGAAGCAGAAGTAAGACATGGCGACCGACGACCACTGTTTAGGACGCATGTGGAGAGGTGGCAGGGGGAGGGGAAAACACAGTTAGCGTAGGAGACTGCACTGTGTTGTGGACTACTTTGCCATGTAGCATCGCACAATTTTGTGTTTTTTTGCTTAACTGCAATAGCAACGGATGGATCAAGGCTGTTGTGCTGTGAGCATATGCACACATACATATATAAATGCATACATACATATGTACATTCATACGCACACTTATAGTATATGCATACACATGTGATTACATTGGCACCCTCTGCGTAGTGTGACCGAATGTCACAAATTCAAAAATAACGCAACATTACTGCGCGAAATGCATTTTTTTTTGAATAGATTTCAATGTTTTTACAAAATGCAACCACCAAACACATAAACACACACACACTCAGCCACACATACACTTGCAGAGATTGTTAATCTTATCACACTGCAATGATAAACATAAATACATTTTGCGTGTGTGCTGCTGCTCTTGCTGCTTAAACAATTGTTTAAATATTTAATTCAAAATACAACAATAACAACAATTCTCGGAAATCATCATCACACGAAAATACCGCTGTTAGTATTTAGAGCAGCGAAAATCGGTCACACTGTACCTGTGCCAAATACACATTGTCGCTTTGCCGCTGGCTCGTCTCGCCGTTTTCCATACAGCGAGCCTGCCTACCTCACCTCTTCTCTCTTGCTCTACCATGCCTGCTACTTGCATTGTCGCCATTTTTCGTAAATTACCAAAAGGTCTTTTACTCTCTTCACATTTGTAGATTGCAGCAATGCGCGACTGGTGAACTACGGGGACTACGCATGATTTTTTTTGTAAGCGCAGGTAGACCGGACACTTGCCTCTAGCACTGCTGACTTTTCGAGAGTACTACTTATATTTTCTTGGCATGCAAAAAAAAGAATTGTGATCAACACGTTTACAACACACAACACACACGTTGCGATATTGCAGGGGCAGCACACTTTGCTGAAATTACATAAAAATAAAAATACGTCTCGAAATTTACTTACATTTTCAGCAGCCACATCCCCACTCATTTTGCACAATTTCTCAGTTGGCAGTGCGGCGCTCTCGGCTTTTTCCCAACTTCACTTTTTTTTCTTTCGTTTTTTTTTTTTTTTTGTTAATTTTAATTTGCTTTACGCTACACTTTAAATTTATATATTTTTGTTGTTAAAATATATATATTTACGTATATATATATATGTATTTAAGGTATTCGGTAAATGCCGCTGCTAGCTACTACATAAGCTAGTTTTGTGCCTTTTGCATTTACTGCGCGAGATTGTACTCAAAATATATAAAAAAGAATTTTTCCAAGTCCCCAAGATCTTACACACAGAGTCTTTCTCTTTTTACAGCGCGCAGCGGCCACGCGAACACGTTCGTACCGAATCAACTTCGAACTGTATGCTGCGTAGGGATGTAACCAGCGTGACCGCAAGTTCAATGCTCAAAATATACCAACACTGCTTAGAAAATATACGCAAACTGCCGCCATGCATAAAAATACCAGCTACCAAAAATAAATAATAATGCTAATTTTTGAAGTTGTAATTTTTGTCGTCATAATAATTAGTTTTATTTTGTTAAGCTAGCGTTTAGTAATTAAATGAGTTTGTGAACAATTGATAGATCTTGCAAATAAGTCAAGTATAAGGTCTCACTCGGCTTATTGCCACAAGTCATTATCGATAGTTTGTGTTGTATGTCGGCGATGAGTGTGTGACGCTCATCTTTGGTTTTGCATTTTGTTTTCTTTTTTCGTATTTGTAATAGGTGCACACTGTTCGGACAATTGAGAAATATAAAAAAAATAAATTAAATAGCATTTTGTGTAAAACGAGGCAAACCAGCAGCTTAAATGGCCAGTCGTGGTGGCACAACAATAATCACAGCCACGACTGGCGTCATACACACCGCTGTGACATCGACGACGGCAGCGCTGCAAACGATTACCAACGTGCTCACCGTTAGCTCTGTGCACTCGAGCAACAGTAACAACAACAACGTGAACATTTCTAACAACACCAACAACAGCAGCAGCGGAGGAGCTGCTGCTGCACATGATGGACATGCCAACGATGCCGCTGCCGCAGGTGCTGCTGCCGATAATGGCAAACCGATGTATCCGCGTTTGTTTAACAAAATCGTATTGACGCTGGAGAATAGCTTGATACCGGAGGAGAAAATCGATGTGACACCATCGAGTCAGGATGGCTTGGATCATGAGACGGAGAAGGATTTGCGCATACTGGGCTGTGAGCTAATACAAACGGCTGGCATACTCTTGCGTCTGCCACAAGTGGCAATGGCAACGGGCCAAGTGTTATTCCAGCGTTTCTTCTACTCCAAGAGCTTTGTGCGTCACAACATGGAAACGGTGGCCATGAGTTGTGTGTGCCTGGCATCGAAGATCGAGGAGGCGCCACGACGCATACGCGATGTGATTAATGTCTTCCATCACATTAAGCAAGTGCGCGCTCAAAAGTAAGTTGATTAGATCTATAAATATGCTTCGATTTCTAGACTTTCTTCTTCTGAACATTGCAGGGAAATCACATCCATGGTGCTAGACCATTACTATACCAATCTAAAGACGCAAGTTATCAAAGCAGAACGACGTGTGCTCAAAGAGTTGGGCTTCTGTGTGCATGTGAAGCATCCGCATAAGCTGATTGTCATGTATCTGCAAGTGCTGCAGTATGAGAAGCACGAGAAGCTGATGCAAATGTCGTGGAACTTTATGAACGATTCACTGCGCACGGATGTCTTTATGCGCTACACACCTGAGGCCATTGCCTGTGCCTGCATTTATCTGAGCGCCCGTAAACTTAACATCCCGCTGCCTCATAGTCCACCGTGGTTTGGCATCTTTCGTGTACCGATGGCGAACATCACAGACATTTGTTATCGCGTCATGGAGCTGTATACGCGTGCCAAGCCTGTGGTGGAGAAGCTCGAGGCTGCTGTGGAGGAGCTCAAGAAACGTTATATAGATGCGCGCAACAAAACGAAGGAGGCCAACACGCCGCCAGCTGTCATCACAGTGGATCGCAATAATGGGTCGCACAATGCCTGGGGCGGTTTCATACAACGTGCCGTGCCGCTGCCCACCGAGAAGTCACCCAAAAAGGATTCACGCTCGCGCTCACGATCGCGTTCACGCACACAATCGCGTACACCGCGCTCAAGATCGCGCAGCCGTTCGCCGAGTCGCGAGCGACAGAAGAAATCGCATCGGGAGCGGGACAGGGAACGGGAGCGTGAACGAGAGCGTGATCGTGACAGGGAACGCGATCATCGCGATCGCAGTCGTTCGTCGCGTTCGCGATCACGTTCGCTGCCCAAGCACAAGAAGAAGTCACGGCATTATTCGCGTTCGCCAACGCGTTCCAGTTCGCCGCACAGTAAGCATCGCAAGCGGTAAGTTAGGCAAGACACTATTGAAAATCTTGAAATTAATTGTACCTTTCTTTGGATAGCAAATCGTCGAGAGATCGCTCCGATTACTATGTGAAGAAGGAGCGGTCCAGCAACACGGGCAGCAACAATATCAGCGATGGCGACAAGTATCGTAACTCTGGCTCCAATTCCGGCAAGTCACACAATCGCTACTCCTCGCATCGCAGCAGCGGTGGAGGAGGAGGCGGCGGTGGTGGTGCAGGAGCAGGTGGTGGTGGTGGCGGTGGTATTGGCAACAATCGTGGCGTGCACAAGCATCGCGAGCGTGAACGCTCCAGAGATCGAAAGCGTTGATTAATTCTATTGAAATAGGATTTTTTATTTCTTTGACAGCATATGTATAATTTAGTTGATTCATATTGCGCTTTAAATTATAAATTCCAATTTTAAGTTTAAACGTCATTGTAAAATCAGAGAAACCACAAAACAAAAAATAAGAAAATAAGCGAAACTAATAAACAAACTGAAATGAATTGCACACGCGAAAAAAAAATTGTGAATTTAGGAAATTTTTAAAATGCTCATTGAGTTTTATGGTTTATGGTTCATCGCATTCGCCGGCAGTTTGTGTAGAGAAATTTGAATTAATCGAATTTTGAAAAACAAGATTATTTAATGACTTAATATATATAAATACGTATAAGCTCGTCAGCTGTAAATTGAAATTAATATGCGACTGAAGTAAAGTAATTACAATGTATTGCTTCTTGCAAGTTTATTATGCGATCGTTGTACAATTTGTAAGATATATCCGCTATGGGATATATACTATAGATGGTGTTGTAGCTTTAAAATGAATATTACATAGTGCATCTGCTTAGGATCCTCAAACTTATATAGTTATCAGAGATAGACCGACAGAGAGCTTCTCAAAGAATTCGTAAATTTTAGATTTTATCAACCAAAGACACATTTACTTGAACGAATTCGAAAGTGTCTTTGTCACATGTCATTGAACCTTTTGTATACTCTCTATATAGCTGCTGGGCATTAAGTAATCCTTTGTCGCCATGGTTTCATATATACAATAATGAACAGTTTCCAAGTTATATTTAACTATACGGATACTCGCTATTCTACATACACATGGATTAATTGTTGGGCCTTAGACAATACGATTGATTAGATTGATTTTGTTTAACGTATTCTGTTTTTTTTTTTGTATTGTAATTTTTCTTCTTTTTTTTTGGAGTGCAGCAAAGCTTAATGGCAATCCATATCGACATTGAAGAACTTTATGTAGTGTTCATAATTATCATCATCACATAGATTTCTATACAGTCATTGAGTATGATAGCAGCGAGATCTGCGGATGATCCAGCGAAACATCGCGAAACTCGGGCGTGAAACTCAATATGAAAAAGCTAAAGATCGTGGCAATAATCCATTCCGAAATGGAGCTAATCACATGATAATACCAGCCGCCATCCGAAGGATACCTGAAGGGAAGATTATCCATTAAGAATTTGTCAAATTGAAATGCTGTCGCTTTCTACGCACCATTGACGTGGATTTTGTCCATTGAAGAGAATGTGCGACATCACTCCAGTCACCGCCAGCATGATGAACAGGATGGTGCAACAAACGGACATTCCCAGTCGAAGATGGGCGGACAAACGAGTGCCCGCCATGGGTACAATCATGTATGTGATGAGGGCCTGCATCCAGAAGTAGAGCGTGCCACAGCCAAAGCAGCAGAAGGCCCCAATGAAGTGCACAATCCGCACATTCGTCTCCTGGAAGTTGCCCACGAAACTGATGCCCAGGCAGGACAACATGCCGAACCACAAGGCCCAGCGATTGTGACGTAGCACGACGCTGCCCAGTTCCGGATTGTGTTCGCACAATTGCAACACATGGCGATAGCGTATATAAATGGTGATTCCCACTAAACAAAAAAAAAAAAAAAAAAAACAACAATCAGAAGAGCATTATCAACACATGAGTCATGCGGGACTGAGAGTGAGAGAGATAGCACTTACATAGCACACTGCCGATGTTAATTAATTGACCAAATATGCAGCTTTCGGGCGAATAGGTGGCTGCATCACTGATGTACGGCACTGTGGGCACCACATGTCCTTCGAGAACAGCCACAATATAACTATTAAAAAATTTGACATACAATTAATGTTCATCAAAGATGATAACAATGGGCAAAAAGGAGTCTCGTCTAATGACGACTTACGTGCCCAGGAATGTCACCTGGAATATTAGAAAGACTGCCACCGGCAGTAAATAAACCCTAGACATTATGCTAGGCAAGCGGCACAGTTGTTGTATATGAATATATTGCAAATGCGCAAAAACGCAGTGTTTTGATTGGTTCTCTCACCCACTGTGTTCGTCGTTGCTGCTGCAACGGTAGTGCAGTGTGCGGTGCTGCCAACTTGCTTCGATATGCAATCGATAGTGCGACGCAGTGTGGCCTTGTCTTCAAGATGCCGATAGTACATTTTGAATTTTGCTAGTTGTGGTCACGCTGTGCAGTCCCCCCCCCCCCCAAACAACAATAACAATAACAAAACCGTCAACGAAATTGACTTTATGATTCAAATTGTACAGAAATAGCGTTGACAATAGGAATCCCGAAAAATAAAAAAATAATCTACATTTTCGAACATCTCTCCACTAAAGCGGTATGTAGTCTCATGTGTCAAGTGTGTGGCCATTTAATAATGCCTCGATGCACTTACAGGCAACAACACGACTGTGGGGCATGAGCAACTTTGTGGAAATCGACGGCTCTTATTTGGAAGGCGGCGGTCAGGCGCTGCGCAATGCCATCAGCCTGAGCGTTATACTCAATCGTCCGGTGCGTGTGGTCAAGATACGTGCTAACCGACCTAAACCCGGTTTATCACATCAGCATTTGCATGGCGTTCATCTCTTGCGAGCTATTTCACAAGCCGATGTAAATGGCGATGCGCTGCTCTCCACCGAGCTGGAGTTTACGCCACGCCGCATCGAGGGCGGCATGTACAAGGTGGACACACGCACAGCGGCCAGCATAACGTTGATCTATCAAATGGTGATGCCAGTGCTGTTATTTGCCAATAGCTCATCACGAGTTGATGTCACTGGCGGCACAAATGTCGCGTTTTCACCCCAGGTGGAGTATATGCAGCAGGTGCTGTTACCCAGCCTCAAGCGTTTTGCTGCCAACACGGCTATGGAACTGACGGTCTTGCACCATGGCTTCTATCCTCGGGGCAATGGACGTTGTCAACTCAACGTGGAACCGTTGCAGCAGCCGTTGACAGCAGCTCAATTCATGGATTTCGGACAATTTCGTGAGGTCAAAGGCGCTGCCTACTATGCGGGTCGTTTGCCCAAATTCATTGCTTACGACTTGCAGCATTCGGCCGAGCGTGAAATCCATCGTCTATGGCCAGATCATCAGTGCAACATTCAGGTGTTTAAGCACACACCGGATCGTGCACGTGATAATGGAGCCGGCATCATATTGACCGCTTTGACCAGCACCGGTTGCGTTCTCGGCGCCGGCTCAGTGGGCGAGAAGAACATCGATGGTCATATGATTGGCTCGAATGCGTCATGTGAGCTGGCCGGATACATTAAGAACGAGGTCTGTGTTGATGCGCATCTGCAGGATCAGTTGATAATTTTTATGGCTTTGGCTAAGGGTTGTTCGCGTATGCGCACATGTGCGTTGTCCAAGCACACACGCACTGCCATCTATGTGGCGGAGCAGATGACTGGCGTGAAATTTAACATTGAGTATGGTGACTTTGGTCAGACGTTTGTCAGTTGCGAGGGTCTGGGACATTTTAATAATGTGTAACAAGACTGTTTGTAGTACTCTTAAATTATTTATGTTAAAATATATACATATATATACTTTATATACATATATATATATTATTTATTATACATATATATTTGTTGTTGTTGCTGTTGCACTAGAGCCGGCGAAATATGGCCAAGAAATGATCGCCTTTGTTGCGCACCACCTTGGCGCCCTCCTCGCTGCTCTGATATAGCTTGGGCGTGATGGGATCTTCGTTCTAATGAAAAATAGGGAAATTAGAAAAACGATTCTGCACTGTTGGGGAACACAACTTACAGCTTCAGTTTCGCTCAATCGCTCGTACAGCGGATGTTGTGTCATGTGTGAGACAATCCACTTGTGTAGATCCTCCACATCCGTCATTGTGTATACCAGACCCTAGAAAGCAATACCAGATTAATAATAAATCCAATATTAATGCGTACATTTGCAAACTCACGCCACTGCGTAGCACATAGGCATACTCGGAGAGCAGCGCCTGATTGATGATACGCCACTTGTGCTTAGCACGCTTGAAATGCGGATCGGGATACAGGAAGAACATTTTCTCCAGCTGCCCCTTCTTGAAATAGTTGGGTAAATATTTCATCGCATTCGTGCGTATGCAAGCAATGTTTTGATATCCTGAGGTCTCGTTGCTTTTCAGTCTGAGTGCCGCAATACGATCCACAACATAGTCCGACACCTTGACACGTATCTCCATGCCAATGGACAACTTTTGGGGGAACATTTCACCCAGCGTTACCAAGAAGCCGCCATAACCGCAACCAATGTCAGCAAATTCCACTTGCTGTTCGCTGCCTATATTGGGATACAGTGCACGCCAGTCGACATCCTGGGGCCGTGCAGGACTGCAATAAAAAGCCATATTTAGCTTTGTTTACATGGTTATTTGATTTTTTTACTCACTAATCAAAGCTGTGATCGGCTATGGGATTGGAGTGCGCGCGCTGGCGATAGTAGCGCTTCTGTGGCAGCCCAGTGACGGCGGATGTAGAGGGCAGCGCCTCGCGCTCCCGCTCTTGGCTGTTGGTTACCATTTAAGCAATGAATTCCTAACTAATTGCAATGCAATTTGTATTGTCAACAAAATGTGCTCTACACATGCAGTAGTGTTTGTTATCGATAATAGCGGCAGTTACCTATCGTTGGCAGTGGGACCAGAGTGTGCTGGGCAAGCAGTTTGTTGGTATGTGGTGTTTGGTATATACAACATATTTGCCAGCGTCGGTCACATCGTGCCATCACAGTTGCCATCCCTAACGCATTGTGTATGCATTACGCATTTGCGAAATTTACCAACCACACAAATTTCAGATTTAAAGTGCAATTTCAAAGCCATTGCCTGTGACGGTGTCAGTGGAAAGTGAAAGAAATTGCAGCCGCAGAACGTGCCACAACTGGCAGCTACTCTGGCCATGTACGCCACCAACAATGGCAGCACAAATAAGGCGCCAAATAGGTAAAGTTGTCTCGAAAGAGTCGCGGCGCTGTACATTGATGTTTTTGTTAAACAGCGTTTGTTTATTGTTTGCTGCGTGTTATTATTGTATGTATATATATATGTGTGTTCTTATAGCAATGCCACAACAATGTTTGATAACACCATCACTGTGACACCGATCAAAGTGGAGCTGGGCTCGGGGGCATTAAACAAAACATCGCCATCAACAGCGCCGCAACTGCGGCGTCCCAATGCTGTGATAGTTACCACACAACAGCTTGCGATGCCAATGCAAATGCAAACGAATAGCGGGAGCGGCAATACCACAACGTATGGAACGCAAGGCGGCACAACAGCAGGCGTAACCGTTGTCACCTCCATGTCGTCGAATACAACGCCGCCCACAACAACAACGACAACGCCAACGACGCCCAAGGAGAAACCCAGCAAAGCGGCACGCGTTCAAATTGTACGCAAACCGCCGCCCACCATCGACAATTTCTGGCCAAACATTTTGAGCGAGGTGAACGGCATCGGACAGGTGGATGCTAAGCATCAGGTACTGCCCTTGGCACGCATCAAGAAGATCATGAAACTGGATGAGAATGCCAAAATGATAGCGGGTGAGGCGCCGCTACTCTTTGCCAAGGCCTGTGAGTATTTCATACAGGAGCTAACCATGCGTGCCTGGGTGCACACCGAGGAGAGTCGTCGTCGCACGCTGCAGCGTTCGGATATTGCTCAGGCGATTGCCAACTATGATCAGTTTGATTTCCTGATTGATATTGTACCGCGCGAGGAGATCAAACCGTCAACCACACAGAAAACGACCAAAGAGCCAAATGCCAGCTCAAATGCCACAGCAGCAGCAGCGGCCGCTGCGGCAGCCGCTCAAGCTGCATCAGTTGCAACTGTCGGTGGCGGCGGCAACAATAGCACAACCAATACGGCGACTTTTGTACCTGCTGCGGCTGCGGCAGCGGCGGCGGCAGCAGCTGCAAGTGGCCTCAAGTTGGATCAGTCAACGGCCGAAGTTCTGGGCTATAGCGCTGTTAATACGGATCTGTTTGCGGCGGCGGCAGCGGCCAGCAATACGGCCGGGCAGCTGCAACAGTTGACGGCGCAACAGCATCATCATCAGCAGCAGCAACAGCAGCCGCAACAGTTGCAAATCATACAGCAGGGCGCCGGTGCGCAACAGTTGCAATATTTTATTGCGTTGCCCGGACAGCAGCCGAATCAGTTGGTGCAGCAGGTGCAGCAATTGCATCAGCAACAACAGCAGCAGCAACAACAGCAGCAACAGCATCAGCAACAGAATAGTCTGGGTCTCAATATTGTTACGCAGCAGCCGACTCAACAGTTAATACTCACCGCTGGTCCCAATGGCCAATTGACAGCGACGCCGGCGCCCAGCACGGCTGCCCAGCAGCAGACGGCATTGCTGCAGAATCTGGCACAGCAGCAGCAGCAACAACAGCAGCATCAACAACAGCAGCAGCAACAAATTCAACTGCTGCAGCAGGTGGTGACGCCAACTGGGGAGCTGACAAATGTGCCCGTAAGTTAACTATCCAAGTAAAAGCATGCGTTGTTCTGACTAAATGATCCGAAGGGATTTTCTCTTTACTTAATTTAGTCAAGACAGAAGCCATGTTAACATGGCTCATAATATTTATAAATATATATATTAATTTGCTATTCATTTGTTAGATTGCCATCAATGCGAATCAATTGCATTTGCTGCGCATGCAGATGCAACAACAACAGCAGCAACAACAGCAAGTTGCTGCCGTGCAAGCAGCAGCAGCGGCACAGCAGCAACATCAGCAGCAGCAGCAGGTGATTATTCCGACGCATTTGCTGACGGCACAACAGATACTGCAGCTGGGTGGGACGCCAACAAATGCCACAGCGATAACACAGCAGCAACTGCAGCAGCATCAACAGCAGCAGCAACAACAACAGCAACAGCAGCAGCAACAACACCAGCAACATATACACATCAATGCGGCCAATGTGACCACAAATAATGCAGCCAATGCCAGCAGTAACAATGCGACGCCGATATTTATCAATGCGACGGCGGCAAATGCGTCGCAAAACGTAACGCAAGCGCAGCAGCAGCAACAACAACAACAACAACAACAGCAGCAGTCGCAATCGCAAACAATTACAGCATTAACCAGCGATCGAACGCTGAGCGGTGGCTTTCGGTAAAACCCTAAATAGCCCAGTGTAAACGTAAGCAGTAAATAACAAGCAAAAAAACAAGAATTCTTTAATTGTAAGTGCAAAAGTGAAAAACCCCAAAAACACACACACACACACAAACACACAGAAACCAGCTAAATTGTAAGCATATTATACAAATTGAAAATAGGTTTAAGAAACGCAACAAAGTCGAGGCAATGTGACCGTTAGAAATTCATATCCAAGCATCGGGAGGCAATTTTTAAGAGAGATTGTTTTATATTGGGGTTTTCGTTTTTGTTGTCCTTCTTGGTTTCATCAATTATCGAAGCTAGGAGACAACGCCAAACAGAATGGAATTAGTTTAGCAATTAACTGTAAATGCAGCACTGGAATATCGCAATGAAACTTTATTCTAATGTGTGTAAAAGTGTGAAAAGTGTGAAGCTGAACAGCGGTAGTGCTGCTCTCTCTTTCTATCTTTCTCTCGCTCTCCATCCCTTGGAAGTGTGTACATATCATAAAGAAATTGAACAAATTGCCTGCCTACTCTGCCCAACACACTCAACCGCACACGCACACACACACACACACACTGTTGCCAATGTACAGAGAAAACAATTCGACTAAGTTAAACAACACTGTGTAAGTGCGTGTGTGTGTTTGTGTGTCGAATTATCAATTATATGCTAAATTGTAATAGCGAACAAACAAAATAGCTGAGGAGGAGCATTCCGCTGCCAACAGGTTTCACCGCATAATTTTAACAATCTCTATATATTTATAATAGTAACAAACCCCTTTTTGCATCCCCTCTTCCCTTCCACCCCCACCCCTTAAACACAACACTTGTGGACAGTAAATTAGGTACACGTATGGAAGTTTATACAATAGGTTATACAATTGTGTATTTATTTTTCTCTATATATTTTAATGCCAATTTTTGAATTAATTTCTGCATTATTTTTTCATTTATTTATCTTATTTTGTCAATATTCCTTAACTAGCCTCTGATCAATTAGAAATTCTAAGTGTGCCAATTTTTACCTGACTTATTTTATGGGCTATTTACCAATAAAATGCTTTAGACCCTGTACTTGAAAAGTAAAACGAGTCTATTGTATTTGTCTAATTCAGCTGAAAGTTTATTTACGGCTTTGACTTGAATTTATTTTGAAAAAAATACGGGGTATCTTGCCGTCAATCAAATTCTGTCCACTTTCGTGCTAATTTAGTGAAATATTTGTGTTTTTATTCGATGTAGGACGTGCAGCACAATCGAATCCCAACTTTGATTGCATGTTCTCTCGACTCCCGATTCCTGATACTTATTTTCTTGTTCGTAGAACAAGTTTTTGTATAAATTTTTATGTGAGCCGCAGCTTGTTGCAAGTGGAATTTTTTATTGTGCAAGCTTTGGTGCAAGTAGCCGAAGATAATTAATTAATAATTTAATTGATATACATGCATTAAGTTAATAGTTTTATGTTTAAGCGGAAAACAAAATACATGCAAACAAAAACAAAAAAGAATCCGATGCACAAAAGTCTCCATTTATTTCTTCTTGGCGAGTATCTTATTGATGTCCTGTAGCTCTCGAGTGCTCCACGGTTCCAGAGGATCAGGTGGCGACTCTGCCTTGCGTCCATGGGCGGAACGACCGCGTGACGTTGCCTGACGCTTGCTCTCCAGCTCCGCATCGCTCTCCTCTGGCGAAACTCTGCAAGTCAAGTGGATTGACACAGGAAATTACATGGGAAATGGACAAACTCTATGACTCACTTGTTCTTCCGGCGAATGCGTGCGCTTTTGGCGCGACGCGCTGCCTCATCCTGAGCCGGCTGGCATTTGCGTAGATGGAACTGCTTCATGGTCGCATGCACCTGCTCCTCGGTCGGCAAATCTTCGCTGTCCTGGCCACCGTTGCCGTCCTCGGTCTCCACCTCGGCCTCCTGCTCAATGGTAAGCACCTCCTCGGCCACAGCCTCCTCAAAATTAAAGCCCTACCCAGACCAGGACGTTAAGTAAAGGCAGATGTGTTTTCGGACAGTCCGGGACTTACCGGCTCCAGGTCTAGCTCGGGCAATTGTTGCCCCCACACCGAGCACATGGCAGGTTTGCCATCGAAATGCGATGCCCGCTGAATGTCCGCCTTGGAGAGCGCATTGTGTGTGCGCTTGGCCAGGGATAGTTTGCCTAGAATGGGACCACCGCTGTCGCTCTCCTCCGTCTCGACCTCGGCCAGCATGTTCATGAACTCCTCCAGTTTCTTGGGGTCCACAATGTCCTTGGGATCCTGAAACAAGTTGGTTAGATTGCCCGGCATGGGCATGATCAAGGCAGGCGATGGAGCGGCAGCATCAACCGTAGCAGCAGCTATTGCTGCAGCTGGTGCTTGAGATGTGGGAACAGGAGGCACCGCAGGCTTCTTGGCTAGCTGCGGTTGTGTCTTAAGCGTCTGTTCAACCAAATCGAACGCCTTGTTGGCCAGCTGCTGCAAGCCGGCAAAATAGTGCGGATCGTGGGTATCCGGTCGTTGATCCGACATAAGGATTAGCTCGCGAAATGGATCCGGAGCAGGAGCAGCCACTGGAGCTGTTGTCGTTGTCGTGCGCAATTGGACGCCATTGCTGGAGGCCGGATTGTTGGCAAAGCTCAGCATATCCATGGCATTGGTGAAATCTGATTCGGTATGCAGATTGTAGGGATCCTTGAGCTTTTGCTTGGTCACCTTCACGGGACTGGAGATGGAGGCACGACCCCACATCAGGCGACGCATCTCCTCGCCGGTCATGCCGCGTTTCTTCAGCGCCGTCAACGTAACGCGTCCCACTCGCTGAAAAGAAAGAAAAGGAACCTCACCATAAATTGCTTTGCAGTACTTTGAGTACTTACCTTCCAGTTGGAGACAGCGCCTTTGCGCTGCTTGGCTCGGGTCTTGCTCTTGCTTTTGATGACCATAACGCCACGGACCTCGAACCCTGTATCGTCCGCCGGACCCAGCGGTATGGAGTAGGCCTCAAGATATCCCTTGGCATCCGCTTGAGGCACAGCACGCTCGAGTGTGACGACGATTTTGGCCCATTGCTTCATCCACTCCTTCTCCGACTGCTCGATGACTGTGACATAAGTGTTGCCCATCATGGCAATCAACATGTTGAGCAGTAGAATCGGCACAAAGATCATAAAGATCACAAAGACGGTCTTGGAGAGATTCGGATATGTGGTCTGATTGAGATCGGGATACTGCAAAACATAAGGAGAATCAGTGTAGTAGCAAAATGGAATGGAAAGACCATGGCACTCACATTGTAGTCACCTAGGGTGGTCTGAAAGAGGGCCATCCAGGTGCTGGTATAGGTGTTGAACATGGTCGACTGCACCTGCGGATGACCCTTGTAGAGGAAGTAGAAGGCCTGCGAGAAGCCGCACAGCACAATCGAATAGATGATGCCAAAGGTAAACATGTCGCCAGTGATCATAGAATAGATCATGGTCACAAAAGGTCCCGTCAATCGAATGGCACTGCAACTGATCCACTAAGCAAAAAATATTCCCTAGATCGCAGCTCGACTTACCCGGCGAAAAACATGAGCAGAAACCAGCTGCCGGGCACAGCAAAGATGAGAATGGCCTCCTCGGTGTCCGTGTCGCCGATGAGTCGAAATGGTATGCAGGCGAGGATCAACAGATTGGAGAACAGAAATATGGCCTTTGCTGGAGCATGGGACTGCGTAGGGAAATAATCAACTTTACGTCAACTACAATCTTGTGATTAAATCTGCTCACCAGCTGCTTGAGAAAGGCAGAAAGTCCCTGGTTCTTGATCTCGTCGCCCTGCTGAAAGACCACATAGCTGAGCACGCCAGCAATTGTCGCCAGCTCGGCACAGTAACGCGCCACGGTCTGCGCATTATAATCATCGCCATTTCCATTCCCATTTGTATCGGTTTCGTCGTCATCCTTGAGTGCGGCAGTCGCTGGTGCGGATCCTTGATCATCGTCATCGCCCTCGTCGCCATCGTGCGCAGGACGCAGATACACGGAGACGGATAGACAAAGTAAATGGGTAGAGAGAATGAGCAGTCGCTTGAGAAACTGATTCTGGGCAAAGGTTTTCCATTTCTCCTCTAGCAAACGTTGTATAATGCCACCGTCCAACATGTCCAGATGCTCTGGCTTTGTGCCGTTCAGAATGATGAACAAGGCAGAATTCCAATCTGCAAAGAAGCAATTGAGATGCTCAGGGGACCGGTGAGGTGTTCACAAATACACTGGAGATATCTGGGGAACGTTTACGCTTTCTAGGAAGTCTTGGCATGTCAAGAAAGTCGCTGAGAGAAGGGAACCATCGGGTTTTCAAAGCATTCATTAGGAAGTCAAGGAATTCTCAAGAACAGTTATACTAGGAAGGAAATCACTGAGACAACAAGGCTCATGCTCAATATCAACCGGACCTACGAGCATCAAATGGACCTCCCGAGATCTTAGGAAATACTCAAGGATTTCTAATAACTCGCGGGGATATCAATGGCAACGACGGACGGATCATAAAGAACTCACCGAGATGTTAGGGAATTAATTGCAATGTTCAGGAATTCTTTGAGGTGAGACCCTAAGGTGTAGGGAAATGGAACATTACTTACTGGTGCGTCCGTCCGGCAGCAGCGTGTCGAGCGCGTTCAACGGATATCCGGAGCAAGTGATGTTACTGTAGCGCCAAAACTCTCGAGCCGAGAGCTCCAACATCTCACGAAAGACCTCAGCACGACCGAGCTTGCAGGCGAGCGTGAGAGGCGTCAGACCCGTCTGATTGACAATACCGTTCTTGGCCGGTGTCTTGGGATGTCGCAGAGCATAGCCAAACATGTCCAGCTTGTCGCATACGACAACCATGTGCAGTATCATGTTGCCAAAGGAGTCCTGGGCATCGGGATCGGCACCACAGTCGACGAGCAGATTGTAGACGCTCTCATTGGCACAGCAGGCGGCCCAGGCCAACGGATACTCGCCCATGTAAGCCAAACCCTCGTAGTCGGTGCTCTTGGCCGGATTCATGCGCTGCTGATCGCGTGGCAAAAAGAAGCTGCCAATCGCACGCTGATTGATGTCCGCGCCGGCTTCAATGAGATCCGCAACGAGTTCGTTATTGCTATACGCAATCGATAGATGCAACGCACTGGCCCCCAAATATTCCTCCCCCTCCATCACGTCCAGAGCAAGATTTGGAAAGACGCGCAGCAAGACACGCGCGAGTTTCGTATGGATCTTGGAGTCGCAAATGATGAGCACATGCAGCAGACTTTCGCCCAATGCGCCACGATATTGCATCTGCCAGCAGGCCTTGTGATCCTCCCACTTGCCCAGCGGATCGTGGATCGATAGCGATGCCTCAATCGGTATAGTGACCTCGGTGTGATCGCGGTACTTCCAGCGCAGGAATTCGGCACGATTGATCATCTGACCCTTGCCATCATTGTACATGAATACCCCAAACTGTTCCCGTATCAGTTGCTCCACCGCAATCAAGCCGCCCGTGTTGATGGCATCAATCAGATCTCCACCTGCAAAGGAATTGAGCACTAGCAGCGGACTTCGTAGACTGGACTACTTACCACGCTTGTAGTCGGCCAGCTTGTAGAGCAGGCATTTGCAGGCCGTGGCCGAGGATTGCGAGATGACGGCATCGAGTATGGCGCCCGGTTTCATCTCGGGCGCCTTTTTGCGCAAACATTTCTTCAGCAGAAACTTCATCTCCTCAAACGAGACGTTGCGTCTCTCGCAATGCAACACCTACGCGACACAATGCAACAGAGAGCAGCGTGAGCTATGTTGTGTTTTGCATTGCGCAAGCTTCTTGTTTGTTCGATGCCCCACTCCCACTTCCCCTGTCCCCTGTGCCCCGACGCCTCCTCCCGGGTCAGCTGCTCGCCGTTGTCCTGGCAACGAAAACAAAAGGTGCCAGAGCTACCCACGTGACACTGACATACACCCTCTATATGCAACGGATTGTCCTAGCTACAAGCAGCCTTGACAGCTCATCGAGGCGAGGAATTTCTTCACAATCCTATGCGCGTCTGCTCGACAGCTGTGTACCCTGGAGGTCCTTTCACCTTTCTAAACTGTATTCATCTTAGCAGTGATTTATTTTTAAGGTATGTTTCCCTTATCCACAAATTCAATCTGATTCTTTTTTAATAATTATTACTACGCAAATGTTTATGGTTACTTTTTTCTATTTTCTGCGCGTCTGCTCGACAGCTGTGTACCCTGGAGGTCCTTATGGAATGTTTGCCTTACCTACAAATTTGATTTGTGTTTTGTTTACTAATTTTTTATACAGAATGTTTATGGTTACTTTTTTCTATTCTCTGCGCGTCTGCTCGACAGCAATGCACCCTTGAGGTCCTTTCACCTTTTTAAAATGTATTCGTTTTGGCAGTGATTCATTTTTGAGGTATATTTCCCTTATCCACAAAATCAATCTGATTCCTTTTTAATAATTATTACTACGTAAATGTTTATGGTTAACTTTTTTCTATTCTCTGCGCGTCTGCTCGACAGCTGTGTACCCTGGAGGTCCGTTCACCTTTCTTTACTGTAATCACTGATTGGAATTTTTAAGGTATATCCTTATCCATAAATTTGATCTAATTTTTATTTTTGTTTTGGGTAATAATTATTCATACGCAAATATTTATGGTTATTTTTTTGTATTGCATTTTTGTTGTTTTTTTTTTATTATTTTATTTAATTATGTATATAAATATATTTGTTTTTGTTTTTCTTTTGTTATTTCTTAGGGCTAGAGTATTGATATATCGGATATACTGTAAAATAAATTGTATAATGTGTATGCTTTGTTGTTGTTGTTGTTGTTATCTCACCTTTCGCTCTTTCTATCCATATTCTCATTTACTTTTGCTTTTCTTATCTTTGCGTTAAGATCATGTCATCATCGTCATTCTCATATCATGGTATTATATCATATCATTGCGATTATTACAAAAATGTTTGTATATATGTTTGTTGTTGTTGTTGTATATATATAAATATAAATAAGAGAGACATTCAAAAAGAATAATGTATGTACCTAAATATATATTTATATGCATATATAAATATATGTATATTTGTTGTTGTTGTATATAATGTATTGTATGTATGCGTATATATCGTATATGATATATACATCTATATATGGCTAATAAATACAATATCAGCATCAATTTCATCGAAATACAAAAAGTTATCTTTTCTTTTCTTTTGTTTTTTTGTTTTTGCTTTGCTTTTAGAGGTTTTCTTTTTTTTTTTTAAGACAGTTTGGGAAATGAACGCAGAATTTTGGAATTGAAGAGAAAATCTAGAGAGATTGTTGGCATAGTTTTGTGTGTTGTTAATGCGTTAAGAGAGAGAACATCATAATAGATATTAGTATTATTACTATTATTATTATTATTGTTATTGTTATCATATGCTAGATAAATTTTGGGTATATTTTATCATTTCATTTTTATTATTGTAAGTACTAGTATTTTTTTTTTCGTTTTTTATTTTTGACAATCTAATATCATCTTGAAACATGAAAATGCCCACGGAAATGTATCGAGTTTTCTTTTTTTGTTTTGTTTTGTGAATATTTCTTTTTTGTGAGTAAATGCAACGTTATTGAATTGGAATAAGTTTTCTGAATCTTTTTTCTGTATGTTGTTGTGTTGTTGTCTGTCATGGTCACTTGAACTATATATACATATATAGATAGAATATACATATATATATATATAGCTACTAGGCCTAGCTCTATTGCCATTACCCGAGAATGTTGTTGGTCGAATCAGTCGAATTATTTCATCAGTTGTTGCTGTATACAAAATATATATATGCTATATAAATATATAGATATAACTATTGCAAGTACAAAATGCTATACGTATTTGTATATATGTAAGTTTATGTTTTGTATATCGTATCGGTTCTATATATTGTGTATTCAGTATCGTTATCGGTATCGGTATCTGTATCTGTTATATAGTTTCTAGTCTTACCATATTCGACACACAAATTTGCATCTTTTTCAGTTTTGTTTTGTTTTTCTTAAATGGCAACACGGATGCGCTTTACTCGCAAGTCTTTTCGTTTTACATTTTGGAATTACATAATTGTATTTGTTTTTTGTTTTGTTTTGTTTTTTTTTTCTTCTTTTGATTCAGTTGTTACATTAAGTATTTGATTTGATATTGTGTATACTGCATACTGTGTATATACTGTTTAGGTTAATTAGTTATTAACAAATTCTTCGCTTGATTGGCTTACGCACAGTCTCTATAATTGTTTTTTTCTTTTCCTGTTCTTGTCATGTTCTTACTGTTGTTGTTTCTTTACTTCTGTGTTGTCAATCGCTTTTACAGGGTATCTATGCGTGTTCGCAAGGAAGCAGTGAATAAAGACAAAGACTAGAAAGACCAAAAAAAAAAAACACTAACAAAAAAAAAAAAAAAAAAAAAACGTAAAGCGTCAAACTGCTATTAAAAATTTGTCCTCTATAGTATATGCTATAAAATATATCATCATAAAGAGTGGAGTGTAAAACCGTGTGTGTATGCGTGTGTTATTGGGTGTGTGTGTGTGTGTGTGTAGGCCCGGCTGAGCTGCTCCCATTGCCAGAGTCGAAAATTGACTATATAAAATTTATAAATTGTCATTTGAGAGAGAGAGAGAGAGCACATATCGAAATAGACTGAGAGAGGTAAATACTTGTAAAGCTCTAAAATAGCTGTCTATATATAAATATATATCTATATATGTCTAGATAATTATACAAATACATTTATGTAAATATATCCTCGTTTATATGGCCACAAACTTAAGCGAAAATCATATAGAAAATGATAAGTGTTTAAAATGATGTTTATGCTAAACTAATTTGGACTAACTACTTAAACAAACACATAAAAAAAACACACGAAAACAATATGCGACAAAACGTATCGAAATTAAATATATATATATACTAAATACATATATATATTGTTGTATATAAAATATGTTTAAAAAAAAAACTACATAAAAACGTTTGCTTAACCTTTGTAATTTGGCAATTATTGAGCAACTGCAGTGGGGGGATTCTAAAGGGGCGTGGTGGGGTCAAGGTTGGGTTGAAGGAAGGAAGGCAGGACACATTGGCACAACCAGTTAGCACTGCATACTATTTCTCTCTCTTTCTATCGCTAGCTCTGTCTAGTGAGGAAGAATGTCCTTGAGCATTGTGCTCTTAAAATATTGCCTAACCATCAAATTCTTGTCCATCTGACTGTCTGTCTGTCCTTCGAGCTGTGTGTGTATGTGTGTGTGTGTGTGTGTGTATATGTCTGGGTGTTGTGTAGTGTCTGTTGTGTTGTGATTAATTTATGCACACAAATTGTTTGCATATACAAGAGAGAGCTGAACTTATCTATGAGTGTTGTATATGTTATAATATAGCTTATGTGTTGTTGTTGTTATTATTGTTGTTTTTATGGTTGTTGCCTGGGCGCTACTCCTGCCACTCGTTCTCATCGACGCCCTCCATTTCGTCCTGCTCCAATTTGGTTGTGTACTCCATGCGCGCGCTAACCGATTTTTGAATCTATCAGAAAATAGAGATAGCAACACATTAGTTACACATATTAGAAAGAGAGAGAGAGAGATATTTACCTCCTGTTGTTTATTGCTTTCATAGTCGGATTTGCTGGCGAATTGCGAGTGATCCGGTTTTTTAACTGCCGCTGACACTTGTTGTATGGATGACACTAGAGAAACAAATACATTTTAAGTGAGAAAGTCTGCGACAGAGACAACACGATAGAGAGAGAGAGAGAGACTTACGCGTATCCATGCCCTCCGGCTTGAGACTGACTTTGGCAGCGGCCTTGTCGTTGCAGCCAAACCAATCATCCGCCGAGAGCGTGGCGCTCCATGTGATGCGAGTGGGTGGAAACAAATCATCCTGGAACAGTTCACTCTGCGGACGGTGAGAGAAGAGAACAAGGCATCAAATATATAGTTAAGAATCAAGTAAGAAAGCTACCTGAGATACCTGTTAGCCATTTTCAATACCATAATCTACAAATATACCAAATTAATATACTGCAACAATACTAAAATATACTAAAAGTTGTATTTGGTATATCGTCACAGTACTGCATTCAAATTATTTATTATTTATTTACAAATTATTATACAAAATAATATAATAACTAAAAGAAGGGAGTGCTAGTAACTAAAACCATCGACTAACATAGAGTACAAACTATACCAGATTGCACCATGTACATTAAAAATATACCATTGAGTACAAAATATACTAGATTATCAGTCAAAGCATCTAACAACCAATTGCAGTAGCAATTTTTTGCCATAGAAAAGTATTTTTTTTAAAAACTTCTACAATTTGTGTTCGATTGCAAATAAATTTTCATAAATCACGATTGTGTTTATCGAAAATCGTGACTCTAGATTTAAATCTACGCTTAATATTCAATTCTGAAGGCAGAAGTGGGGTGACGAAATTCAGAAACAAACTTGATCTCGGTGCAAACATAGCAAGTCTTTATCTCTTATAGTCTCTGAGTATCTGTCTCGGTTGACCATCAAGAATAAATATACTTTACAGGGACAGAGAAGATGCCCTCTTCTGCCTAAGAATAATACCTTTCTATCCTTTGGGTACCAGTTGTAAAGAGAAATCAAATCAAATCAAATGTGGTCCTACCTTAATGCGCGGCACTGTGAAGCTGAGCGGCTCGATGGTCGTGTTTGTTAGCCTGTATGCCTTGGAGAACTCCACGCTGGCGACATCGCAATGGTTCTTGGTGAGAAAACTGAGGCCCTGATGCAACGACGAGCAGCGATGATGCGACAGCGGACAAATGTATGGCTCCTCATCGGTGATCTCATAGCAATAGATGGTGGAATCGCCCTTGCCGGTGACAAACAATGTGGAGCTATCCTCATCGTAATACGGTATGAGAATCGATGGTGATACATCCAAGCTGGCCGTGTTCAATGGCGCCGTCAACTTTTGTGCATTATACACGCTAATCTGACGCTCCGATACCCTATAAGAGAAACCAATGAAATGTTAACTAAAAGCTAAAAAGTATTGCAATTTCGTTGAACTCACTTGTCGAAGCCGGTGCACACAATGTAATGACCCTCAAGTGCCCAGGTGATGCGTGCTCCACGCGTGCCCACCGGACCGTTGCCCTCACGGATGGGTGTCTCGGATTTGCGTGGATTGTAGACACGTATTTTGCCATCCTTGCAAACGCTGGCGCCCAGCTTGCCGCATGGACTCCAGGCGAAGTCAAAGATCTGATCCGTGTGGCCAGTCAGGGTGCACATCTCCTGCATGGTGCGCAAATTCCACAGCTTGATGGTCATGTCATAGCTGGCCGTCAGCAGTACATCGGCAGCGAGTGGATGAAAGCGTATGAAATAGATCTTGTCCAGATGCGCTGTCAATTCGCCTTGCGGCGCATTCGTTGGCTCACTCAGGCCGCCCTCATCGATGCGCCACAATTTCACAATGCCATCGTCGCAGGCCACCGCCAGACGCTGGGCATCGAATGGATCCCATTGAAAGTCCATAATGTTGCTGCCATTCACCAGCGATGGAATGACACCGTCCGGCAATCGGCCGGGTCGACTCAGCTCAAAGATGGCAATCTTGCCGCCAGGTCCCGAAAGCGGAACGGCGACACGCTCGTGATTGGCATGGAAGCCATTGCATTCACCGGGTATTTGACGGCTCAGATTGCGCAAGTTCTCAATGTGTGTCGACTTGTGGCCGGGTGTGCCCTTCAAGTGCCGGAACTTGGACACCTTGCCAAAGACGGTCGATGTGCGTTTGGTTGACGCCGCACTGAATGCCGCCTCCGTTGCCGACTTCTTCAGTCCCGCTGCTCCATTGCCACGTCGATGCTCCTCCAGGAGTTTGCCTTCGGGCACCGAGATGCGCTTGCTGTCAATGCCGGCCGAGGGAATGACGTTGCTGTTGCCACTGGGCTTTAGGGGTTCCACCTTCGAGCTCTCACGGCGACTGTGCAAAGCAGAAAAGGAATGAAGAAAATTAACTAAAGGCAAGCAACAACGAGTGTTTGAGTTGCTACTCGTTACTCGTTGTACTTTCAACGAGTAATCGATGCATCTCTTCAATTTATTATTGTCTGTTGCGAATAGTAATAAACTACTCGTTACTATTCATCTTATAAATATTCGCTGTCAATAATAATAAACTTGTTATTCGTTATACTCTCAACGAGTAATCATCACATTTCTTCTAACTATCCGTGGCGAATAATAATAAACTACTCGTTACTATTTATCTTATAATTATCCGTTGTCAATAATAATAAACTTGTTACTCGTTATACTCTCAACGAGTAATTGTTGCATCTCTTCATCTTATTATTATTATTATTGTTAATCTAGTTACACTTATTTTTGTAATCAACTCGATACATTTCTATTTGCAACGAGTAGCAAATTCCACATCTATTGTAACGAGTAATAAGCTATATCGTAAAATCAACTCGTTACTTAAGCAACGAGTGATTCGCTAGCTAATTGCTCTATTGAGTGTATAATTGAATAGTTTACTCGCATCATTTTTGTCTCTCTACTACTCTCAACGAATACTCACAGTGGCACCGGCGATTGAGCCTTCTCGTCCACCTGACTCTTGGAGCGACTCTCGTAGACGCGACGTCGCTCTGCAATGCTGCTGCGCACTGCCGAAAAGCGTCGCAAATCGGCATCTGTACGATCCTCGCCCTCCGTCGAGTTCTCTGATGATTCAGAGTTCTGTTCGAATATCTAAATATATATAAAATGAGGGGACAAAAGAATGTATTTGGTTGTTGTATTTGTAAGCATTGGTATTGATCAACTTTAGTTATGGGGAATATAAAAAAAAGAGCAACCATAGCAGACCTTATCTGATGACTCGTCATCGTCAGCCGAGGACTATAGTTGGTTGTTGTTGTAGTTGTTTGTTGTTGATTCGGGATGTAAAGTAGACAGTAGTAGAAAGCACAGAAGAACACGGAAGCAGGAGTGGAATTATTTTTGTATTTTGGAGTGTTAGTTTTGATTACATAAAAGTTACGAAACGAGTGAGAACAGTAGAAAACGAATTTTGGCACAGGCATGTAAGAGAGGTTCAAGATTTCAAGTTGATTAGTTAAACGTTGTTTTCAACACTCTTCAAAGAATTGATACAAAGCGAAAAGGTTACTCAAACTTACCTTGCGACGCTCCGAAGTTGTCAATGACTTTTGGACACCGTTCCCGTTGCCATTTCCATTGCCATTGCCAGCAACATTTGGTTCACGTTCATGATTTTCTGCAAGAGAACAAAAGAAAAAAAAAGAACAATAATAATCGTTACTCGCTACTCGGTACTCGTTAGTTCGTCGTACTTACTCTTTATTTCAATTTCCACAATGAGATCGGGTTTGGCGCCTTGGGTGGGCGTTTCACTGCAGTTCTCTTGACCGACGCTCGATATATTCTCATGCGAACCAGGCGCCACGGGCACGGCGAACACTTTGTCAAAGGAGACGTCACCAGTGTTGCTCGAAAATGGTTTGGGGCCAAGGCGAGGCTGTTCGACAAAAGAAGAAATTTTGATAAGTTATTGATTAAGGTATACACAGATAGACAAATGTGCCAATAAAACTTGAATCTAATAAAATTGAAATGAAATAAGGAATTAAAATTAAAAATAAATATACATAAAGAAGAATAAAACGCTTAAAACAGAAACAAATTGACCATACAAATCAAAGCTTATACGAAATAAATTCAACATGGGAATTAAGTAATATAAATATAGAAAATGGTGTGTGAAAACGTAAAATTTTGATCGACTACAAAAATTCTATGGGGATTGAAAACATAATAAATATATGTCACGAACTATAAAAAACAATATGAAATAAACGAGAATTGAGCAATCAACTCGAAATTAAAGTAACGAGTAACGACTAACGAGTAACAAACGTACTACAAAATTAACGAAAATTAAATCAACTTTCAAATCAAATCAAATCAAATCAATCAAATAAGCAACCGAAAACGAAAACGTGACAACAATCGAGAGGCAAGCAGACACCTTGTAAGCGGCGGCTGCCGTTGTGCGTGGCCTTGGACGCGGTGTGTTGCCCTCGCCGGCGGAGTCGCCACCGCTGCTGCCTTGTGGCGTGGTTGCCTCCGGCAGCGAGTTGTTGCGCGATGTGCGTGGCATGGGCTTCGGTGGCGAGTGACTGCCACTCGCCGAATTGGTGTCCAATCCTGCCGACGAGGATGCCTCCTCGCTGCTGCCGGTCGAGTGTTCGGTGGGCGATTCCTTCTCATCCACCTGATGGACAATATCCTTCTCGGAGTCTGTCTTATATTTCGCCTCGAATTTGCGTATCAATTCGCTCTGACTGAGACTGCACTCCTGACTGTTGTTCTTCTTCGTGTTGTTCGACGAGTCGCTGTTGTTGTGACTCTCATTGCCATTGCCGTTGTTGCCATTGGCGTTGGCATTGCCATTGTTGCCATTGCCATTCTTTTCGTCGCACTTGCTGCGCAACATCACAACATGGCACTTGCCCTTTGCTCGCTGGTTCTCAAGATTCTTAACGAAATCACTCAGATTGCCGCGATGAATCTGGGTTATGAGGATGGGGATTGATTATAGAACTAACTCAAAGCGAAACTTGCGATCTCAAGAGTGTTTAAATTAGTCTAAAGAACTGCTTAAAATGAAAACTTTAACTAAATCAAGTTTGACTACGTCATATATACTACTTCTTTCCTTAATACTATATTGTGTACCCTACAATTAAAATTAAAATCTAACTTAATGAAGTTTAAACTACAAAGATTGCTTTTAATTGTCGCCTATTTCACTTATTTTTAATGGTATTTTAATATACTATTTGTTTCCTTAATATATTACAAAGTATTAGGTACTTGTGGAATTAAATTACAATTCACATAGTTGCTTTTGTTTCTACTCTACAATTCCATGAAACTGCTTCAACAAAAATTGAACCCGCTTGAAATGGAAAGTTTTTTTTTCCCCCCCAACTGTAAATAGAATTCCCAGAATAGTGTGTAATCTTATCGCAAAGATTAAAAGTAAACCCCAAATATGAATCAATCAATTAAGTAGCCGGCTGGAAACAACTTACGATAATGGGTTCATCGCCATGTTCGCGCTTCGCCGGATCCAGATTCATCTTGGGCACTGGCTGATTGGTGCCCACCAACCATTCGCTGGCAATCAATTCCGTCTTGTAGCCCGTTGTCTCGGGATAAAGATCGGCATGGAAATCGCGATAGGTCTAAGAATGGAAGAGAGAATCTCATAAACAAATAAACTCAATTAAGATATTCGATCGCTCACCTTACGCGGCACCTGATACATAATGGGTATGACCATGTTGGAGGTGAGTTGGAGCACACGATTCACCTCGGCCTCCATCACTTTGAGCGCACGCTTGGGCACCAAACAGGCGCCCTTTGTTTGCTCGCCCGTGTGCCGCAATCCCTCAATCAAATACGGATCCTTGTCCGTAATCTCCAAATAATTTATGGTCGTATCTCCCTTGCCGGCCAAGAACAGCATATTCGTATCGGGATCAAAGAGTGGCATCAAAATGCCCGTCGAGCAATCCAACTCCAATGTCTTCTCGGGCGTATTAAAGTTGCGTATATCGCGTATGATCACCTGACGCAAACGTGCCGCATCGAAGCCGGTGGTGAGAATGCGCGACTGATTGCCCAGCCAAACGACACGTGAATCCTTGATGCTCTGATGCGATTCGGCGAGCATTTGTATCGGCGAGCCTTCGGCGCGTGGATCAAAGATGCGCACGCACTTGTCCTTGCAGCTGGTGGCCAAAACGGTGCCATCCTCGCGCCAACTGGCCGACTGGATGACCTCCGGATGCTCATTGTTGGCTGTCAGAGTGAAGGAGAAATTATTGTATTACGGTAGTTTTCGCTTAAATATAACATCAAGAAAAGTTTGGAGGCTCTAAACTTTAAGGCGGCTGAGATCAAGGCTCTAATATCAACGGACAGACAGACAGCTAGATGGCAGAAGCACAGAAAAATATTCACTATGACATCGCCTCTGAATGTGTTTTAAGCAGCGAAATATCCTCTCGAGTATTATCTCCAAATTTGGTGACCGTAACTCTCAAGACAACGTAGTTCTAAGCTTTGAGTCACGTGGACAGACAGACAGACGGCTGAAGGTTGCTTAAATCGTTTTAGACGCTGTCTTTTGCAGCGAAATTGCCTCTCGACTATTGTCTCCAAATTGGTTAACTGTAACTCTCAAGGCAACAGAGATCTAGGCTTTAATGTAAGCGGACAGACGAAGAGCAGAATCCAGCTTGGATTGGTTTTTGCATTATTTGAAAGATTTCACATTCAGATCATTGATGATACCTAGGAAAATCTCCTCTACTTACAGAAAATCTCCTTTTGGGCCGCAATGTCGAAGAGAGCCACACAACCCGCCGCTGTGGAGTACATCAAACCATCGGCCGTGGGATGGAAGCCAACAGTCTCAACGCGTCGCTGCTTGTGTGAGAAGACAGCCTCGGGATCGGAGAGCGACTGCTCCAAGCCCTTCTCCGGTATGTGCCAGATCTTTACCTAAAGAAAGCAGGTAAGGGTATTAAATAGGGTTGCCACCCAACACAAGACAAGTCGAAGACTCTCTCTCTCTCTCTCACTTGCTCTCTCACTTACCAGGCAATCCTGCGATGCTGTGGCCAAGAGGCCATCATGAAATGGCGAGAACTTCAAATCTGTCACCGTGTCCGTGTGTCCATGGAGGAGTGGCATCGTTTTGCTTTTGCGTCCGCAATCGTCGAGCGGCAGCACGGCAACACTGGCGCCGCTATGCTCCCAATTGAAGGCCATGAAGGCGGCCGAGGCGGCGATATTGTTGCCATACGTCTGATAGCTGCCCACGCAAATCTCGCGAACACACGCCTCCGCCTTTGGCACAATGGGCGCGGCATTTTTGTACTTCGAAGCCTTGAAGCGCCACGCCATTGTGTCTCTGTGTGTGTGGGTGTGTGAGTGTGTATTGATATAGAGTATCAAATAGTCGGACTGACTTTATTCGCACCAGTCGCTGCTGCTGCTTCTTCACTTCTATTTTATTTTTGTTTGTATTACTTGTATTTATTTATTCTTATTTGTAGTGATTTTTTTATTTTGCGGTTTAGCGGCTGCAAATGGAAAAATGTGATATTGCTATGAATAAACAAATAAATAATAAGCAATGTTTAGTTATCGCAATCTGAAACCCCCTCCTCTCTTCATTCGCCTACGAATGAATCAGCCAACGCATCACACACACACATACACTCATCAATTGATAAGCTGCCGTTTCGTTTAGTGATATGATGATGAATGCGCCTGTCACGCCCACACTTCAAATAACAAGAATTACTCACGCACACACACACACACACAGTCACACGCAGAGGCAAACACTCACAGACTTACGCACAGCAAGCAAACACACTCACACACTTCAAGCCACTGCTGCGAAACTTCTGCTTGCGACTTGTTGTTGTCCAACTGCACTTGGCGACAATTATTGAGGACTTGCACACATACATACACACGCAAATGCATACAAACACTCTCTGACATACACACACACACACACGCGCTTTGTGCATGCGTCTCGTTTTGTCGCATAAAAAGAGAAAGCACAAATAGCAAGAGCAACAAAAACAATTGGCATTGCAATTTGTTATGCGGTGAATGCCAAATGCGCCGATTAACCGATTGACGGCGTTTTGCCGGATAAGCTTAAAGCACACATACACACACAGACACACAAGCACACAGCGTCTTTCGTTGGCCGTCGTTGTTGTTGTGTCCTTTCCGGTGTGTGCAAAGAAAGCTTTTTGGTATGCGGCAAAATAGTGCTAAATCAAGTGTGGTTGTATTGTTGTTGCTGCTGGCCACTTGTAAGCACAATAAACAAGTGCCACGCCTCACTTGCAATAATACACTCAAACACACACACACACATACACACATCGATGTGAGCTATTAGCTTTGTGGACCTGCGTGCTGAGCTTACTACATTTTTTTCGCTACTCTTTTTTTCAGCTACTCTATTTAGTAGCAGCAAAATACCAAATAAGGCAACAAATTTTTTAGTTCCGTTTCTGGGCATGATTCATGCAACGACGGCGTCTAGAGAAATTGCTGCTACACATACACACATACGTACAATATAAGAAAACCACGCACACACGCACACTCACACATATACTGCACCGCAGAATTAACGTGAAATTTTGTTTGTTCAAAAACTTTGCAATATTATTTTTATATGTTTCGCGCTGTTGGGCTGCACTTTTCTTATGATGGGCTGCACTGTTTATGCTTTTCGGTGCACTCCTTACACTCGCTCGCACATACACACACACACACATGTACACTCACGCATACATTCGTAAAGGAGAGTTGCACTTGCAAAAGATACAGAGTTTGAACGGCAAAGTATCTAGGAAAGTGCCTGCCAACCACTTTTTTTCTTGATTTCAATTGTATGTTGTTTATTTTACTTTGTTTTTTTTTTTTGTGCTGCTTGTGTTTTTTGCTGTTGTTTGCGCTGACAGCGTATAAATTCAAGTGCAGCGCAGCTTGCGGCCAATAGCAGGAATAGCAAAAGCAGCAGCAACGACAACAACAACAATAACGGCAACTAGAGCTTCAATGTATTGAAAGCAAGCACACACAGCTCTAGCGGCCAGTAGCAGTAACAACAACAACAACTGCAGCAGCAACAACAACAACAACAACAAGTAGAGACAGTTGTGCTCAGTTGATGGCAAACGACGCGTGCGCAAATTCAACTGGTTCGTTAGAAAGCGGCAAAACAAATGACCATCATTGGCTGCGGCGGCTGCTGCTGCTGTTGGCATTGCTGTTGCTAGTGGTGGTGGTGGTGTTGCAGCCACCAGGTAATCGGGTCAAGTGATTTAGAAAAACCAACGATAGCAAAAGAAAGAAAACTGCGCACAGGCTGCTGTGGACGGAAGTGGGGTGGACAACAACAACAACGACACGAACGGACGACAAGCATTGGCAAAAAAGGGAGATACAAGTGCAGCGCATACACAAGTGCAAAGCGCAACCTGCAGGCGAGTAGCCGTACTACAAACACAAAACAGCATCCGTGCACAAGCGAGAGGGAGAGCGAGGGAGTTGAATAGCTAGAGCCAAACAGAGAAAAAGAGAGCGTGCAAGCAAGAGAGTGCAAACTGTCTATGTTAGTGTGTGTGCGCGCGCGTCTGGGGGTCTCTCTCTCTCCCTTTTTATTTCGACACACAGGGTGCAACAGCAATATGTATGTGTGTAGGATGCGGGGGCCGCATTCGACTACGTGTGTGTGTTCAAATAGAGAAGCTTTGTTGGGGGTGGGTGGCAGCGCCGGCACACCGGCATATAAAGTATACACCGGTACGGTAAGGCAAGCCAAAGGCAGCTTTTACAAACACTTTTGAGCTACTGTTTTGCTTTTTCAACCACTAGACAAAACCGGGCAGTTGGACAGAGATAGCGAGGGTGATGGAGAGGGCGAGGCGAGTGGCGAGAGGTGAAGCGGCCTCCTGGTGGTTGCTTCCATTACGTGTTTGTTGTTGCATATGCATTTATTGACATTTTTTCTTTCTTTTTTTGCCAACGCTTGTAATGCACTTAATGACTGTTGTTACTTTCTAGTTTTTTCTTTCAGCGAATGCGTGCAATTAATTAGTTGTTGTTTATGCACAATTATTTTACGTTGGGTGTGTGTGTGTGTAGCATAAAACGGATGTGGTAGTAAAAGGAGCTTGGGCTTGTTTGTTTTTTTTTCAGCCGGCACACACCCTTTTTAATACAACTACAATAACAGCACTAACAACAAGAGCACACAACGAAGCTGAGCCGACGACGCTGCGTTCTGGGCAAACAAAGGAGCAGTTTTGCACCCGATTCAGACACACACATACACTTCTATATGCAAACATGCAAAAAAAAAACTGCACACACATACACAGTCACAGACGCATCCTCAGATGCGATTTGATATACAAAATAATTTAGCAATGCTATTGAGTTTTTGTTACTTAAAGATTACAATAACAAATTCACTTTGCACATAAAAACTCACGATTTTGGCACGCCCTTTTAACCAAATTTCACTGCAACTGCACAATATTCGTTTAATTTTCGTATAAATGTTGCATCGGCTTTCTTCGGAGCCGTGCAGCGTGACCGCAAGTTAGTTTTAAAACATGCCATAAACGCAATTTTGGTATTTCTTTGTAGCAAAACGTTATTGAAAGGTTGGTCCCACTGTCGCGGTCTTCCCCGCTTTTTATTACCAGCAAAACGCGCTCTCTATTATCAAATGGATCCCTTTAGAAACCTGAAGCAACAGCAGTGTCGTAAAAGTGTTAAGAATTAGTTAAAGCAATGCTATTAATGTTGTAATATGTCAATGTAAAATTTATTCCCCAAACCAAACATTTTTTGAAAAAGGACATCTACATTAGATCTATTCAAATATGAGCAGATTAGCTGAGAAAATGTAAATAAATTGTACGCAAATGTATATTACATATAATATAAATTAGTGACGAACGCAATCTATATAGTTTTCTGAATAAACAATTTATTAAAAATAGAAAAAATAATACAGTTGCACAGTGTGGCCACCAGATGTGATAGACGAATGGTTGCCACATCGATGCATTTAAATAATCGATAAATTACGTCGTCGATTGCAAAACGCACAGGGCTGCAATGCAATTGATACTCGCGAGCCCTGGAGCTCCTAGCATCGATAGTAACGTAACGATAGTGCCATCGATTGCTTTGCTGCTTCTAAACTGCTGCAGCAAACTGTATTATTTTTTTTTGTTATTTATTAAATGAAGTTGGAAATTAAGTTGATTGCATTGCAATGTCAAAGTTAATGTCAAATAATAACGCGTTGGAGCGTAATTGCGCATTGTGATAACGTGTGGTGCAAACGCGGGGCAAAACGTGTGGAACCGTCGTAAACGTAAAAACGCGAGCGCTTTTTGCTTTGCGGGTGTGCGTGTGCAAGTGTATATGTGTTTGTGTTGTGAATCTGCTCGTGAGTGTGTATGTGTGCGTATGCGTATAATTTTGGTGTGCGGCGGCTGCAGAAGGCAACGACTCGACGCGGCGCTGCCCCGCAGCAGCAGCAACAACAACAACAACAAACAGCAATTCTAAATCAATGTTGTCAACAGCCAAGGAAAGCAAAATGAACGTCTTGCACAAAATGGGTAAGTTAATACAAACAAAAAACAAGAGCGAGAGGGAGAGGGAGAAAATAAAATATTAATAGATGTAAGAAAAACAAAAGTGCATTCGAATGCTTCCGTTTCCTTTGCTAGCAGCAGCAACAACAGCACCTGCAACAGCAGCTTAGCTGTATATCCATACATACACACGCAAACAGTGTGCGTGTGTGTGTGTATGTATGTACATTGGCAACTCCTTCACAACTGTGCCTACAGCAATAAATATAATGATTCACACCAAGGCACAACAACAACACCAACGTAAAAAGAAGAAGACGATGCAGTAGAGGAAGAGCAACAAGACTAAGAATAATAATAATAATAGCAGTCAAAATCCTGTTTCTTTTCGTAATTGCCACCCACACACAGACACACACACACACACACACACATGGTCGCTGCCCCAAAAATGTGCAGTTGGTTTATGCGTTGGGTTTATCAACAAGTCTATATTTAGTGCATGCGCCTCGGAGAAGTGTTAAAAGTGAAGTAACAGACGCACACACATGCAAATGCACATGCACACACATGCTGCTGCTGGTGTCCCCCTCTCAACACCTCTCGCATCCGCCTACGCTCACTGTGCACTCTGATGCCTGTAGCCATCCCCCTCTAGCGCCCACCGCTAGCTACTCTTGAGGCGACTGCTGGCTGCATTTTTGATTTTTACTCATTTCGACGATGACGTACATATTTGATTTGGTTTGTTTTTTTTTCTCTCCTTATTTTCGGGCATCGATTTCGATAAAGTTCGATAAATCGCAGTTTGCATGCACATTTTTGCATAAATTGCAGTATTTTTCCGATTTTAAAATACAATTTAAAAAGGCAAATATAATAACTTGCATATTTTTTTATTAAAAAAAACAAAACAAAAAAATGCAAATAATAACTGCAAGTTGTCCGCAAATTTCAAGGGCAATTCGCCTGCAGCCAGCCTGCACTTTATGTTGGATGTGGAGTGGGACTTGAAAAGGGGAAGGAGTGGTTGATGCGGTTTTATTGCCGACTACTGAAAAGCATAACGGTTATTTATGTGCCTGGAACTCTAGGCAGCTTTAGCTTTTGACAACTGCAGGCAAAGATAGCTCGATAATCCCCAGGTACACATATACATACAAACAAACATATGTATGTATGTGTATGTGTGTATATCTATTTATGTATGTTAGTGTGGGTGCGGGAATAAGCAAAGTACTCCAACGGTTAAAGGTCAGCCTAGTTGAGCGCCCCCAAAAACACACAGCGAACGAAGCAACACACAGCGCTTATCACTAGCAACCAAATCACCTGTTCTACACCTGCTTTCCCCAGCCTCCCCCTTCCTTTCCAAGGTCATTAGCATTTTGTTGTTATTGTTATTTTTTGTTTTTTTTTTGTTTTTTGTTTTTGTTGGTGATTTGTTTTTGTTTTTGCTTAGTCAGCATACTGAAATAGCGCTGGCAAACTCCAGCCTATTAATCACTATAAATAAATCACACAGATTTTGACTCTATGACTAAAGTGACTTTATCCCCCTCTCTCGCTCACTACGCTTCGCTCCTTTGCCTCCTCCCTTGCTCTCTTCCTTTCTCGCTCCAGCTGCGTAACCGGGGGAGCTGCAGCTGATTTGCTGGCTGGGTAAACTTTAGCAGTTATTCGTAAGCTTTTTTTGCTTGGCCGTGTACAGCTTTCGGCGAGCTTTCGCCAAAAGCCTTTTTGTTATTGTTGTTGCCGTTGTTCTTGTTTTGTTTTGTTTTGTTTTTGTTTCTTTCTTTCTTTTTTTTGCCAGTGCAAAGTCTCAGTTTCTGTTGTCGGCAGACGTCGCGTTGTTGGCTTGCAAATAAGTAGTTTATTTTAGATTTGATAAGCGCAAAAGCATTTGCCGTGATAATGGGAACCTCTTCCACTAACAAGACAACAGCAACACCATTGAAGAGTGAAGCGCATGCAGAAGCTCACTGCTGCTGCTGCTGCTGCAATGACAACAAAGCGTCGCAGCTCAGCTCACTCAAAACACACTCACTCACAGACACACACGCACACACACACACGCGCACTTAAGAATAGGAAGCAAGAAAGAGTAGCGCCGTCCAGTCATTGCTGACGTTTAACGACTACTTAATGCTCTTTTAAATGACTTCTGACTTTAAAAAATATTATAAAATATTAATATATTGGAAATGACTTCTTTACATACTAATATAAAAATAAAAACAAATGTAATACAAAATATAACACAAGCTTTATAATATATAGCGAATGTGGTTACGCTGTTTATAGTTCCACTTTTGAATGAGAGTGGAGCTTTGTTAAGTTTATGACATTTGCATAAATTCCTAATGCCCATGCTACCGATACTCTTTTCTAGGGTATTAAAAGAGACGTCGCCGTCGACATCGTCGTCATCGTGTTCGTTTAGTTCATTGAAAGTGCAAATGTTGGGCACATTGTTATTGTTGTTATTATTATTGCTATTGCTGTCGTTGTTGTTGTTGTCGTTGTTGCTGTTGTTGCTGGTGCTCAACGGGCCGTGGGCCGCCCATTGGCCGCGCCAAAGCGATTAGATTGTAAAGCAAAAAAAAAAAAAGCAACAGCAGCAGCAGCAGCGACGTCGCTGCGCTCGCTCAGTCAGCTAGCGCTCACAGTCGGCTAGCTCTGAGCTGCGCCTCAGCGCCAGCGTGTGCGGTTAGACAAGACAGACACATTCAGTCAGTCATTCAGTCAATTTCAGTTAGTCAGTTAGTCGCACGCGAAATTTTCACATCAACGTACGCAGCAATCGCGGCGCGCGCGCGTAAACACAACGACACCACTGTATTGACCCCGCCCCACCTCCCTCTCTCTCTCAGCATACGTGTGTGTGTGTGTGTGTCTGTCTGTGGTGATATCATTTGACTAAGGGGTTGGCATAGCCAACGGATCCTCAATGTCACATCAATTGAAGCTCGCTCGAAACTAAAATTGTGAATATAGTAATAAAAAATAATATTACACCCAGAGAGATCATTGCGAGTTATCCAATATTCTTTTCTCTTTTTTTTGTGTTTGTGTTTTGGTTTTTGTTGAATTGTGTTTGTAAATCGATTGAAAATCGTTGATGCGTTCGCTCCAATTCCCGTGATACTAATAACCTTACTACCCCACCCCTCCCCGCCACTTGCCGTGAAGTGGATTGAGTGTGAGTGAGTGAGTGAGATAGCGCGAGTGCATACATGATGCGAGTTTTGAATACCGAGCTGCGATTGCGCTTTAAGAATCGCAAACCGCGTCCCTTCAATCGGGCAGCAAGCGCCGATGATGCAGCGACAGAGGCAGCGGCAGAGACAGCGGCAGATGAGCAGCGACTGAATGGAAACATGCGTATGTATATTGGAAGATAATGGAATGACAGAATGTGTAGAAGAATGGCATATATTGAGAAAGAGAGTGAGAGCGTGCGCTAAAGTGCGAGTGCGAGTGAGAGTGCGACTGCTGCGTGCGATAGTGTGGGTGAGCGTGAGAATGTGAGAATGCGCATGGAGTGTAATCGATAGGTTTGTAATCGTTGGTTAAAGCTGCTGTCAATTGACAGCGAAAGCTGCGCAATCAGCTTGACCTTGACAGCGCGCTCCGATATCGATAAGAAAGTAATTACCCTGCTTTATGATATACGCACGTGCGAGCGTATTGAACAGCAGAAAAAAAAGAAAGAAAAAAATACAAACATAAACTACATGCATAATTGGAAATATCTCATATCGTGCAAGTTCATGCATTTATTTCAATTGATTAATCTCGAATTATGTTAAAGTACTTTTGCTATCGAATAAATTGTACTAGGAAGGGTGTGGAGGTGAATGGAGCGCGGCGCTCGTTCAATTGATCAATTTGTTTTGCACTCACAGCTGAATGAGCAACATTTTGCCAAGCTGATGATGACAATGCTCAATGGGCTGGAAGTGGAACCGGATGCTCTTTCAATTCAATATTGTTCAATTGCCAATTGTAATTTTCCTCCTCATTCTCTCTCTCTCTCTCTTTCACTCTGTCTGTCGCCGTCTATTGTTGGCACATTCTTCAGCCTATTGATAACAGGAGAGATGTGCCAAAAGAAAGTGCATATCTAATCTAATCTAATCAAATCAAATACATAATCGATTAACATATTGACAACAATGTTGTTGTTATTGCTGTCGCTGTTACTTGCCTCACAGACAACTTGTGAGTGGAGGAATGATGTAGATGTAGATGTAGATGTATATTATGAAAAGGGTTTTGTTTAATTGTTGCTCATTGAACAGTTTTGTCGACTCTCGACGGCTTTCACTGCACTTTCTAATGCGCCATCACCTCCAGAGAGGTGCTCTCCAGTGTACTGGATCACTGGAAAGGGAGAGAAGCAAGCGAACAACTAAACAAAGTCATGTGTGTGTGTGTGTGTGTGTGTTGAGCATATGACAAACTATTCTTCTATTATCATCATGACAACAACCTACCTACACAACATCTCATATTCACTTTTTTTTTTTTTTTGACGTGCTTGACATTCACATCATTCACAACATTCAAGCATTCAACAGGTATTCATTAAGCATTTAGCAAAATAAAAAAAAAAAGATGAAAAAAGATTGATATGTGCCTCGTTATTGGTGGCAAAGTGCAAAAGCTGTTGACAGAATTGTGTTGCAAAAGAAACAATGACAACCATTTAAAGTCAAGAAACCACAACAATGAGAGTTCCCCTTTGGTGGCTTATGAAAAGAGCCCAAAAGCTGTTATATCTATTGTGGATTCGGGCTCTTTCTCGACGATAACTGTATGTTGGCGAGGTCAAGCAATAATTCACCGAGTTTCCCGACAATCGCCAGACAAATACTCAAAATAACGCTCAACTTGTAACAATGAGTCCTTTTTCGGTGAACAACTGAAGCAAAGCTCAGATTTGTCACATACAATTGCGGGTTCGGTTCACTTGCTCGTCTATAACTGTATGTCTGTTGTGTTATCTATGTGTACAAAGAGTTTCCTGAACATCCGCTGTCAAACAGCGGAAATCTTGTTAAACTCGTGTGAAAGATCATGTCAAATGTGGTGTTAAAAGACGGGGCGAGAACTAGAGAACTAGAGAAATCGGAATAGCAACTTTATTTAGCACTAAGGTGGTCAGTCAGCTGGTCACGTATAGCACACGACGCTTTCCCTGGTGTCAACTCAACGATATTGTGTGTGGGGGCCTCTTTAACTATAATGCTCCACTCAGTATACTGTACTACAACTACTTTATACAACACCAACTCTGTTTTATTTTTATGCTTTGTGCTTTTCACTTAGCTCTCGCATACTCGTATTCAGCACTTTTGCTTTCCTATAGATTTCATTTTCATGTCTAATAACTGCCAAGCAGCGAACGTTGTTTGTTTGTCGTCCGCATCGTTGTTTGGCTCTAAACGACTTACCAACTATGTCATAATTGGAGCTGTGCCTCCCTCTACTTCACTCTCTTTCTTTTAATATTTCTCTGTCTCTCTGTCTGTGGCTCTGCTTGAGAGGTTTCATGTACTTATGTGCTGTCCATTGTCCGGGTCTGGCTTTCTTCTGGACATACGAGTCAACATGGCGTAAAGTTTTCATTTGCTTGCTCGCTGCACAACTTTCATTCTCTGGGCTCTGAAATTGCAGCTACCAAAAAATTGTGTTGTCTTTGGCATTGTCGTAGTCCCAAAATGCTTCCGCCTTTGCTTTATATGGAACTGGATTTATGTTCTTTATAGTTGCAGTAGATAGTTGTAGTTTTATCCCAATTCTACAAATGATTTTTACCCAAAGAGTTTTGCAATCTTTTTTTTTTTTGTTTTGGTTATCTAAGGAATCCAACTAATCTTCTGCTATTTAGACATGCTATCTTTTAATAAAAGCTGATTAGCTTAGATAACACGCAAAGCATTTCTTAGATACAAAGTACAAATGGAATTACATTTTTTTCAGAAAATTACTTGAAATCAATATCATGTCTAGAATTCATTAGAATTGAAACAGCTGTGAAATTCTATTTACTATTTATTGCTTGATATTGTAAGTTAATCATATACATATTTATTTATGCAAGTTTTTTCTGGAAATGTGTGCGAATCCTTAGCGAATCGGAAATTTCCAAGAAATCTATGCAAACAGTAAATATTATTAGATGTAATACGAGGAATTCATATGCAATGAATGAATGTTTGATTCCATATATAAATTATGATACAGCAGAGAACTTTAAAAGGGAATTATTTGCGAATAATATAAGAGTTAAAGATTACAAATCTTTATAGAGGACAATGCGAAAGCTGCTGCAACTTTTTGTGTGAAGTTTGTGAATTCAAAGTGTGTGTGTATGCAAATGAGATTGAAACCACTGTGCGACAGTGGTGTGCACTGATAACACAGACGTACATGGTGCGGGGGAGTTTGAAAGAGAGCGAGTGGAGAAAAGGGAGGGAGGGGAGTGAAGGCGTAGGCTGTTTGGTAAATTTTATGATGGTTTAGTTTAGCTTGCGTATGAATTGATGACGGTCACAAGTTGTCGTAATATACAGCGTAGCTTAAAGCGTCATCGTCATCATCATAGCTCTGACATTGTTGTCGTTGTTGTCGTTATTGTTGTTGTTATTGTTGTTGTTGGTGTTGTGGGTGACGTACGTACAACCCGTCAACGCACACACGCAGACATACACACGCATAGCCACACACTCGCACACCCTAAAAAGCGGCATTAACTGCGGCTACAACTACACTGAGAGAAATAAATGTTGCATATTCAAATGAAACTTAAAAACTAATATTTTCAGATTTTTAATTATTAAGTAGTTTAACCAGTAAAGCAATAAAGTACCATAATAACACCGTGTTAAAGAAAACTCATTTTAAAATGATTCTACTTTCTTTTTTTCAATGCGATAACGATTTTTTGACTAAACTATATTTAGTTAGTAATATATTTTTTAAAGACAACTGCTTCTGATTCAAGAATTCTTTTAATTTATCTTAACATTTGAAATTTAAAAAAAAAAATTCAAATTTATTTGGATATTCGTTTGTTTCTATTTTTATTATTCTATATAAAATTGATTCCTAAAATTTTAACTTTTCAAATATGTTTTCTTTTTGTGTATTAAAGTTCAATATTTTTATTATGTTTATATATTTATTATGTTGATTGTTGCAAATTTCTACATACAAAAAAACTATATTTATTAGTGATTCTCAATCTTTCATTTTAAATTAAAACAAAAAATTGTTTAATTGGTTCTTAAAATTTGAACTTTTAAAATGTAATTTTTGACACTAGAATTCTTTCAATTAGTCTTAACATTTGAAATTTACAAATTTTATTATTCTATCTCAAATTTGTTCCTTAAATTTGAACTTTTCGAATTTTATTTCTGATTCTACAGTTCTCTCAATTTATCTCAACATTTGAAATTTACTAATTTTATTATTCTATCTCAAATTTGTTCCTTAAATTTGAACTTTTCGAATTTTATTTTTGATTCTACAGTTCTCTCAATTTATATCAACATTTGAAATTTACTAATTTTATTATTCTATCTCAAATTTGTTCCTTAAATTTGAACTTTTAAAATGCAATTTCTGATTCTAGAATTCTTTCAATTTATCTCAACATTTGAAATTTACTAATTTTATTATTCTATCTCAAATTTGTTCCTTAAATTTGAGCTTTTCAAGTTTAATTTCGCTTGTATCGTAAAGTGCAACTTGTGCTTAAGCTTTCAATTTCTCTCAGTGCTTTTGCTATATTCTGTTCTCTTTAGGCCTCTCTTAGTGTGTTTGTGTCTCTGTTTGTTTCTTGCTTCGCTGTTGTAGTGTAATAGGTTCTCGGTGTTGCCTCTTGCCGCCTCTTGTGGCGATTGTGAGTTTCATTTTCGTTTTCGTTAGCGACGCGTTGTGAGTTCTCCTTTTTTTTTTTTTTTTGTTCTTTTTTAGCTTTCTTTCATTTGTTGTTCTTGCGATTTTGTTGTTGTTATATTTCTTGTTGTTACTTATATAGCGCATTATTAATTATGAAGCGTGCTCTCTGCTCAAAAGTTAGCTAACCGTCGACCGGCGCACACAAGAAATTCTGCACTGAAATCATTCATCGGGTTCGCAAAAAATATAAATAAAAATACAAATAAAAGAAAAACGAACAAAATTCAAAAATTAGTGCAAGTGTTTTGTGCATTAATATCATAAAGTGAGTGTGGAATGTAATCGGTTGGAAATAAATTGGAAATTGGAAATTGGAATAGTTGTGAGCTGACGAATCGAGAGCTTTGTGTAATCGAGTAATCGAATCAACAATTGTAAGCAGAGCTTGCCGCTCATCACTTCAATTACACTCGACAACAACAACAACAACAACAATAAGAAGAAAAAGAGAAACGAATTTACAATTCTAAACTTAATTCATGATATTCCAGCAAGTGGATTAGTGGCACACAGGGAGCGGGGGTGAAGAGTAGGAGGAGAGGGGAAGCAATTGATTCCATTGAATGCTTGCATGATGACCGCACCTGCGATGACGTCACGCCATGTGTATGCATGGTACATGAAACAGGGTCAAATCAGCCCTCCACAGCATGTTCCCTAACTATCTATGTGTGTGTGTGTGTGAGTGTGCTTCAGTGTATGTGTGTGCATGAGAACGTGCCATGATCATTGAACTGTGGCGACCAAGTCAAAAGTCGGTTTCTTCTTCTTAGTATTATTTCAGTTTTCTTTTTTCTTTTTTTTTTGTCTTTTCTCGCCGTTTGTATTTTTGCTTGAGCAGCGTTTTTCTCGCGTTGTTTTTTGTTTATGACAAATTTAACGATTTGTTTGTCGTGCTGTTTTTTTTTTGTTTTTGTTTTTGGCGTTGTCTCGTCAACACAACAGAGATTATGTCATGTTTGTAGTTTATTTAGTTGTCTTTTTCTCTTGTTGTTGTTGTTATTGTTTTTTTTGCTTTCACATACCTCGCAAACTGCATTTATGCTGAAATGGTATATTGACTTGGAAATGGTATTTAAAAGTGCAATTTTAAGTGACTAAAGATGTTGCTAAGATTTAAAGATGAAATCTGCAATATTTATTGCTTAAATGATATTAATTTGTAATTGAATTACTGAAATACTTAACACAATTATTGAATTCAACATTTTTTGAATGATTGCATTAATGTAGGTGGTATATTGAATTGGAAATGGTTTTTTAACGTGCAATTTTAAATGACTAAATAAATTGTTAAGATTAAGATTTGTTAAGATTTGTTAAGATTTTAAGATAAACTCTACAATATTTATTCCAAACAAATTGGTATTAAGCTAAGCAATTTGTAATTTGATTATTGAAATTCTTGACAAAGTAATAAATTAGACATTTTTCGAATAATTTCTATACTGTTGAGATGGTATATTGAGAGGGAAATGGTATTTAAAAGTGCAGTTTTAAATCACTAAGTTGTTAAGGTATTCAATAAATTCTTTATTCTTCATTCTATACAAAGTCTGCAATATTTATTCCTTGAAATTATTAAATTCAATATTTGTCCTATAAAATTGCATTTCTGTAGATGGTATATTGTTTATGAAATGGTATTTGAAACTACAATTTTAAATGACTAAATAAGTTGTTGTGATATTCAATAAAATCGTTAATATTCATTCTATAGAATGATAAAGTTTTATATCAATTTGTAATTTGATTATTGAAATTCTAGACACACTTATTAAAATTCAACATTTTTCGAATGATTTTATGGTATATTGAGTGGGAAATGGTATAAAAATTCAATTTTAAATGTCTAAACTCAGTTGTTAAGATTTATTCTTCATTCTATAGAGAGATAAAGTCCGGAATATTTGTTGCTTATCAATTTGTAATTTGATTATTGAAATTCATGACACACATATTAAAATTCAACATTTTGTCGATTAATTTATTTATAGGAAGATAGTAAATGAAAAAAAAAAGTATCTTTTCGAGAGTAAACAGATGTGTGTGTGTTATCTTTTGCGTACATATTTTTTACTCAATGAATTTGTGCTTATCTTATCGATCCACTTTTCGCTTTCCATAGACAACTAGAATCATGTGTAAATCATTAATTTAATCATAATATTCAATTATAGATTAGGACAAAGAAAAAAATACTGGCATTTAATCTTTACTCTGCAAATATTAAAACTTCAACACTTGTGAGGAATGTAATTTCAATGCTTTCAGTGAATATTTGTAGCTGTTTATTTCAATTGCACAAATTCGTGACTTTTGTTCCAAAGATAGATTACTCGATAAATAAATAAATATATATTTTTTTTAAAGCAAACAAAGCAAAATAAAACCACATTAGGTGGCTGGCACAATTATTTATCATAATACTTAAATAATGCATGCTAAATAAAGAAATGACTTTCGCGGAATTGTTTGCGAAATCGTAGTGCGGAACCGTTGCACTGAAAATGTAGGGTATGCTAACAGTCGATCACAATCACGCAATTTGCATATTTTTGTTTAAATTTTTTTTTTTTTTTTTGTTATTATTATTATTTTTATTTTATTAGTGTTTTACATTGTTAGATGGGGTCTTTGGTCGAAAGCAACGTTGATTGCTGATCGCTGATCGCACATCGCGATGTTGGCAGTTAGAAAGCATAACACATAACCAAACACACACACACACACACGCACACAGATGTAGCACACACATACACACACACCTGTACTTAGACGTAACACATTCCAAAAATTCCAGCGAATTGAGAAATTGCGTTAGTATTTCTTTTTTTTTTTGTTTTTTGTTTTTGCCTCTCCCATTTCGGTTTGTTTTTATTTTGCATTTCGCGATCGCTGCGCCGACGATCGCTCTGTCTCTCTCTCTCTCTGCCTCTCTTACACTCTTCGACTCTCTCGGTCATCTTTTGCTCTCTTTTGGACTCTCTCTCTCTCTCTGGGGGGTGCTCATCTAAACTGGTTGGACAATATTGAAACTGGTCGGTCAGTCGGTCGACTTGAAGTTGTCCACTTTAAAAGTAGAAAAAAAAAAAACAAAACTAGAGGCTATTTGGCAAATATTGGTCAAGTTAAGAGCCCGCGATTTTGCATTTAGAAGAAGCCAAGCAAACATGATCATCGCGATCATGCGCGACAAACCTCAGCCTCATCTTTCTTGTCGTCGTCGACGGGTGTGCCAAATTGTTTTGTCGCCCCAAAAACTAGAATCATAATCTCACCTGTTTATTCGACTGGTCCAACAGCTCGTCGTCGTCGTCGTCGATCCAATTTCAAAACGATGCCAACTGGTTCTGGTTACTAGCTTCGATCCTCAGTTATAGCTCTCCTCTTCCCTCCTCTATCGCCCCTCTTTATACTCTGCCCACACGATTGCCAAAATCAAATTTAACGTTATCTGAACTGGGTTCGAGTTTTTTTTATTTTTCGCTTTTTCTTTTTGCTGAACATAAATTATATTTGTCAACCAATTGAAATTGAGCATTTTAGGAAGTAGATTAGCTTTTGTTTGTGGTTGTATGTGTGTGTGTGTTTTTTTTTTCTTTAATTCTTTTTATTGCTTTTTTGATTTATGCATACTTTAAAACAATTGAAATTCTTTTGGCAAAGTGATTTGACGATAAGCAATGGTTGTTCATAAATTTGCAAAAGCAAATGTAAATTCAAAGTTTCAAGATTGTTTAAACAATTTATTTTAGAGTTGAGGTGGAGCTAGGTAAATTATAGAAAAGAATTTATTTGTAATATTAATATTATTTCTTATCAGTCTCATCATCATGTTTCATCATTATTAAAATGATAATCGCAATTTAAATTTGCAATTGCCTTTAATATTGTTATTGATCATTTCTATTTTTAATTTACTGATTATAATTTATTTATTTTATTGTGATTACAAGTGTTATCATTTTGCTTAACAGCAATGGGTTCAACATTTTTATTGTCAATGTCTATCATTGGTTTCATTCACATCTGCAGTATTCTTGTTCATCTTAATATTTGATCATTATTTGGCATATTTTGTTTTTTTGTTAGGAATATTGTTTTCTTTTGTATAATCAATGTTTTTTAATGTTAATTGTAAGATTTGATCACTTATAGTTAGTCTCTGCCAAAGAAAAGATGAAATAAATACCAAGTAAGAAAGGTCGAGTGTGCTCGACTGTAAAATACCCGCTACCGATTTTGTAAAAAATCTAAACAATGTGATCTTATTCTAAAAATATATCAAATACATACATCACAAAAATACTAAAACACACCAAGGACTATTTTTAAAATTACTGAGAATACTAAGAACACAGTGTATTTGGTATATTGACAGTACTACAGTACTAAAATATACCATAGAGTATATAAAACGAACATCGCTTTATCGTCTCATCTGTTGGCGCTAAAGAATACATGTATATACTGTATGCATCCTTCTGCCTATTATAATACCCGGTGGCGGGTGCAAAAAGTAAAAAACAAAAGAAATGATCAATTTTACAACTATGAATCTGAGATCATTGAAGAGTTTCGCATTGTCATTATTATTCTTTTGTTATTAATTAATCAAATTATCATTGTACTCATCCTTATCATTATTTTATACTCACTTCATTTGTAAGATCAGTGATGATCATTTGTATGATAAGAGATCATCATTTGTAAGATCATTATTATTCTTTTGTTATTAATTATTAATCAAATTATCCTTGCACCCATCCTTATACTTTTTTATGCTCATCAACATTTGTAAGATCAGTGATGATCATTTGTACGATCAGTGATGATCATTTGTGCGATCAGTGTCTTGCTCCAGTCGCATTATCTGATTATCGTACACAGTCAAAATGACTGTAAAGTGAACGGAGCTGGGCGCATGCGTAATTCCCAGCAAAAGAAATTGAAAATTATATACTAGATGTGTTATGATAATAATTCCGGGAGTGTTTGTCTGTCTGCGTCTGCTATTATTGTTTTTTGATTGCATTGTCGAAAATTGTTGTTATTTTTGTTGTTTTTTTTTTTTTTGTTTGGTGTGTTATGCACGATTATTAAGTAAATGCGATGCAACAACATTTTCAGATGCACACGTAATTTCACTTTTTCAATCGAACGAACAACAACAACGATTGCCAGACACACTACTCACCGCATACTCGAGACACACACATAAGTATTTGGTGATATTACATACTAAATATATGTGTGTGTGTGTATATAGTTGAGGTGAGGTGGGGAAAGCCACATAAACAACCCATAGGCTTTTGGAGTGTTTGTCAGTCTGTGTGTCTTGTGGCGCCGCCTTCAACTTCAGCTTCCCCAAAAAGACAAGCAACAAAAACGAAAAAAAAAAATGGAAAAAAAATACATTTCAAGGCAAGTCACGATCGTAAGCCACTTGCAAATTGAAGAAAAACCCGCCAACAGTGGCCCCAGGGCCAAACACCCAAAACAAAAAACAATAACAACAAAACCCGAACAAAAAAAAAAAATGAAAGAAAGACAAAAAAAAACTGTTCAATAATGGGAGGAGAGTCTGCTAAACAAAATTGATAACAGAGAGCAAGCAGCTGAGGAGAAAGATTGCGCACTAAAAGCAAAACGTGTCGAAGTTTAAATACTCTTATGCGATAGACAAATTTATATCAAACAAGTAAGAAAGCTACAGTCGAGTGTGCTCGACTGTGAGATACCCGCTGCCCATTTTGAATAAAAGCATAATATTACGATATTTTTTTTAAATATACCAAAAATACTAAAAATATACCAAATGGTATGTTTGGTATATCGATATAGTAAACCATTCAAAATATACCATAAACGGCACAATGTGCCAGATTGTCGGCCAAAACAACTAAAAGCTCTAGTAAGTAGGCGTTTTTGCCCATACAAAAGTATTTCTTTAATAACTTCGACAATTTTTATCTGATCGCAACCAAATTTTCAGAAATCATAACTACTATAGTTATAATTATATATACCTAAAACTAAAACTCTAGCTTTAAAACGTTTGTTATTCGGTTTTTTTTTTATTTGTGGGGGCGGAAGTGGGCGTGGCAAATGTTTGAAACAAACTTGATCTGCGTGCAAACATAACAAATGCTGTCGAAAAAAATTATAGCTCTACCTCTTATAGTCTCTGAGATCCAGTGTTTCATACGGACGGACGGACAGACGGACATGGCTAGATCGTCTCGGCTGTTGACGCTGATCAAGAATATATATACTTTATAGGGTCGGAGATGCCTCTTTCTACCTGTTACATACATTTCCTGCCGGCACAAAGTTATAATACCCTTCTACCCTACGGGTACCGGGTATAAAAGAATAGAATAGGTAATGTGCACATGAATTTAAGCTGCAGATGAATTCGAAAGTTTTGGATTTTTGCAATATTCTTTGAGCTGTCAGGAACATAAAAAACTGATTTCTAATAAACTGATTTGCTCAATTTGCGGCATGGAAATAATGCTTTTGCAAAAAGACAAATTTGTTGCAAATTTGAGCAAGCTAACCGCAAAACTTGCCGAGTTATTTGCAAAAAAAACGACGGACAGACGGACAGACAGACGGAATTTGGCTTTTGTTAATTGTGCTACATTGCATTACATTTTGTGATCATGCCCGGATTGCTAGTGTATGAAAAGAGATGGCGACAGACAAAGAGAGTGAGAAAGAGAGGTGAAGAGAGAGGGAGAGAGGGAGAGAGAGAGCTTAGCTATCTATCAGTGAATGTTGTTGCTGGACATTGCTGTTAGCTGTGGTTGCGGTTGTTGTTGTTGTCGAGAGTCGAGAGTTGTTGGCAGCGAGTGCCATTTGATGCGCTGTTATACGTTGCTCTTTGCTGTTGTTGTTGTTGTTGTCGTTGCGGCATTTGTTGTTGCTGTTGTTTAATGGCTGGTTAGCGGACCTGGCGACTGGCTGCTGCTGCTGCGGCTGCTGTTGCCGCTGTCGACTGGCGATTGCCGTTTTGCCGTTTGCGGATTTTCATAGTTCAGTGCGCTTTCCAGACGACAACGCTGACGACAGCCACACAGCAGCAGCAACAGCAGCAGTGTCTCTTTGTTTTTGTGCCGTCTAAATATAATAATTTCGTGATTTATTTTAATTGGCCAAAAACGGCGGCCACGACAATTGTGTGTTGCTCTTGACAGACAGTCAAAGACAAAAAAAAAAATGTGCCACAACTAAGAAAAGAAGAAAGAAAAAAAAAAAACGAGATTAAACGAAACAAAGTTTCAAGTGATTTACCAGCTATAAATAGTTTGCAAAGTTATAAACAAAAGCAAGACAAGTTATGTGTGTGCTATAATTATGCTACTGCTTATCGCACTTGTTGTTGTTGTTGTTCCTGTTGTTGCTATTATTATTACTATTATGCAATCATAAAGTGGAGAAGAAGAAGCAGAAGAAGCCAAAGATGCCGCAATTTGATGAATCTTTCTTGAGCGATTGTGCGCTCGCTGAACGCTGGCGTTTCTATTCGTACAACGTGCAACAGCTTGAAGAAGAGCCACACCAACACCATCAGCAACAGCAACAGCTGCTGCCATCGCAGCAACACAGATCGTTGTGGTCACTGCGCGATAACAACAACAACAACAACGATGACAACAACAACAGCAACAACACAAAGCACACACTGCATGACATCAAATTCCACAGGCGTCGCAAATATAAAAAACTGCCACGTTTGGCGCTATCAGCAACATCAGCCACAGCAACAACATCGGCAACAACAACACCCATTTGCACACCATTGACACCGCCAACAACACCATCGACGTGTGCGTTGCTGGTCAAGAATTTGTCGCGCTGTAAGTGAAAGCGGCAACAACAACCAAAACAACAACAACAACAACAGCAACACTCCCAATTTCCATTGCAATTTCAATTCGAATTCCAATTCCGTTTTTTTTTTGTGGGTGGTTTTGGTTTGTTTAGCGTCTGGCATTTTATACCGATTGTTTGCTGTCTGTCGTTCATCATGCAAATCAACAGCAAACAGCATCATCAGCAACAGCCACAGCATCATCAACAGCACATGTGATATACCCTACATTAGAAGGGTCTTTTGGGCCAACAGTTAGCTTTGACTATCAGTCAAAGTGTTGGGTTCAAAGTGCTGCAAAAGAACTTTTTTTTATGGAAGAGAATATTGGTATTGTAATATAATCGAATATAAACTTGTTTTAACTTTATTATTATAAAATCAATATTATATTATATCATTAATATAAACAATATTGTAGCTAATTCTCAACAATTTTCAAGATTCATTTAAATTTGAACTCCAATCAATGAAATATTATTAAGAAAAGCAAAGTGTTGGGTTAAAATACATTTTTTTAATGGAAGAGAATATTGGTATTATAATATAATCGAATATAAACTTGTTTTAACTTTATTATTATAAAATCAATATTATATTATATCATTAATATAAACAATATTGTAGCTAATTCTCAACAATTTTCAAGATTCATTTAAATTTGAACTCTAATCAATGAAATATTATTAAGAAAAGCAAAGTGTTGGGTTAAAATACATTTTTTTTAATGGAAGAGAATATTGGTATTATAATATAATCGAATATAAAGTCTTCCATAAAAAAAGTTGTTGAGTTGTTTAAAATTATTATTATAATATCAATATTATATTATATTATAATATCATAAATGGAAACAATATTGTAGCTAATTCTCAATAATTTTCAAAAGTAATTTAAATTTGAACTCTGATCAATGAAAAATGATGAAGATGATGATGAAAAGCACATTCATATCTATTCATTCTATTCACAAATATTCCCATTGCTAATTCAGCTGAGTTGTAAACACTTTATAATTAGGCGTGATTAATCATTATAAATTTGCCCCGTTGATTCATTTGTGCATAAAATTATAATTATAGGGCACATTCCAAATTAAGGAATCTAGGAATAATTAAGTTACATATGAGTAATTCTCTAACAGATTTTTTTCAGTGAACAAAAAAAAAAATAAGCTGAAATATTTTTGAAAATAAGTAAAGATTATTCTTATAGCTCAAAATTATAATTATACTTAAAGCTAAGATTGATTTGAGAAACTTTTTCTGTTTTACAATAAACGATATTTCATTCATATCTTGCTTTTTTGTACGAATTCGTTTATCTTAAAGTAAAAACATATTTCCAAAATTATTCTTGGTTCTAATTAAAGTGCTTATCAAGAGCTAAAAGATTATTCTTTATTTAAAATAAAAACATTTTTTTGTTGGTATGTTTTTGTCTTTACTTTACATAGTTTCGCAAGTAAAATTTTAAGCTGAGAATTTTCCTGTGGCAACATTTTTAGGAACAAAAAAATTCAATAAAAATAAATATGTGTACTATTTGGAATTTTTGCAAATATTTTTTTTGTAGCTCAATTGACACTTCGAAGTTAGTTAAATATCAACAATCTTAGGTTATAAAAATAGCATTGCTAATTAATTTGGTGTTAATCAATTGGGTAAACTTTAAGTTTTATTCAAAACAATTTGTAGGGTAACTGAAGTTCGTTATTCTTTTGCAATTAAAGCAAACTTTTCACTTCATTTCGTTGGTCGCTTTCTTGGCATCGTTTTAGTGGCGATTAAAAACAAACGTTGAATAAACAACATACAAATGAAAAAAAAAAAAACAAAAAAAATCGCCATCTCCTTCGTGATTGTGAATTTTTTGTGTAAATTTGTGTTGTGTATTTTCGTGAATGTGAATAAAAAACGCGACACGTGAAGGTCTTTGAATACTCAAAACATGTTCATCATATAGGTATATATATGTATATATAAGCATTATTATATAGACGATGCTGATATATATTTTTATATCGATTCGAATTGAGAAAGTTATATACGAGAAATATAACTGAACTTTTGCAGGCAATAATGTTAAACGTCAATTTCGAGGGGAATATTAATTGCCTGGAAATTAAAGTTGCGCCAGCTGTCTTAGAGTTTATGCAAATTGTTTTTTTCGGTTCGTTTTTTGGCGGCGTGACTGTGTCATCGATTATAAAGCTCGATTACAAATCGATCTCTAGCGCAATGAGTTTTTTAACCCCGCATCGAATTTGTTTTCGATATATATGTTCACTCACCACAAAACTGATTCATAAAAGCGCCAAAAAAAACAAAACAAAACAAAACACAAAATGAATCACAAATGCGTCAATCGTAGGCAAATACAATCAGTCACTCTCTCGAGTTGGGTCGAGTTGAGTTCTACAACAAGTTGCAAGTTCTTTTGGCTCAAGCAATCTCTCAATCTTAATCTCTTAATCTTGCAGACGGCAGCATCAGTTCTCCATCCACGCCCAGCAATTGCTCAGCGGGCGGCGGCGGCGTCGTCGGTGGTTGCAGCAGCAGCAGCAACAACAGCATCAACAGCAGCATCTATACGAGCTCCTCCTCAACGCCTCCGCCACCGCAACAGCAACAGCAACAACAGCTGAATACAACAACAGCAGCAGCAGCAGCAGGAACAACCACGCCCACAGCGCCCAGAGGCGGAGGAGTTCCGCCGGCTCCTCCAAGTGCGGGGTCGACGGGTTCGTCGGGGCACAAGAACAGTTTGAAGGGTACGAAATTGGCACGGCGTGCACGGAGCTTTAAGGACGATCTGATCGAGAAGATCTCACTGATGCGGACCACAAACAATACGCTGGGTCGCTCCCATTCGCCGCACAGTCCGCGCAACAAACACGGCAGCCAAAAGCCGCCGCCAACCACCGAGGAAGTGCAGCGATCGACGCAAACGCTGGAGACACACGTCAAGGACATCTCGAATGCCCTCAAGCATTTTCGCGATGTCATACTCAAGAAGAAGCTCGAGGTTCTCCCCGGCAATGGCACAGTCATACTGGAGACCATTGCCAGCATGTATTCCGGTGAGTTGAACTCGCTTGAACCATTCCATCCAATCTAATTTCGTATTCGACTTTTCAGTCATTCAGTCATATACGTTGAACGAGAACAACGCCATCATGAACTCGGCCACACAGCAGGTGTATCAGTCGCTGGGCAAGCTGATCAAGCTCTGTGACGAGGTCATGCTCAGCGAGAAGAGCGGCGAGTGCGCCTCGCTAAGCAACGAGAATGTCCGCGAAGTTATCGATCTGCTCGAGGATGCAGTGCGGGTAAGTTAAAGACTTGGGGACTTCAAGATTTAACAATTTAGTGTTGAACGGAGCTGAGATGACTTCTTTTGATTTACTCAGGGACTAGTTATTAGAAAGCTTTTGCACTTTGGTAAAACTAGGAAGGCTGACAACTAAATCAGCTGCCCATTTAACAGTTTAATTACTATGGTCACACTAAACTGCGCTGTGTAACGCAACATTAAAGTGTGAACCTAATTTGCAAGAAAGAGATACACAAATTTGATGCCACATTCATTAAGAACGGTAAAGCTTGGTGGGCTGACAACAAAAGCAGCTGCCGACTCAACAATTTAATTACTATGGTCACACTAAACTGTAGTATGCAGCGGAACATTGAAGTGTGGACTTAATTGTCAAGACAGACATTTTAGTTAGATGCTACATTTATTAAGAACGGTAAAGCTGGGAAGGTTTACAAGAAAATTTATAGCAGTTTTGGTAAAACTAGGAAGGATGGCAAGAAAATCAGATGCCGATTAAGCAGTTAAGTGCTATGGTCACACTAAATTGCAAGATAGATATTTAAATTATAAAAGAACGGTAAAGCTAGGAAGGTTTGCAAGAAAATGAGTAGCAGTTTTCAAAACTTCATGGCTATGGTCACACAAAATTGTTATGCAATTCAGAAAACATAGGGCGAGCGTAATTTGCCAGATAGAGTTTAAAAAAATGTCTGGTGACATTCCTAATATCGGGACTGACTGAAACTGACAAATTATGCCATAAAATCAAGCTCTGGCCACACTAAATTGATTAGCTTTGCCTTGACAATTTAGTAGACTTCATTTTAATCGCGTCGTATACTTGCAGAATCTGGTCACACTGGCGCAGGGCAAACTCAAGGAGCAGGATCAGTGCGCGTTTCGCTACAGCGGCGCTGGCTTGGGCGGCATCGGCGCCGCCGCCGATATTATGGGCGCCGTTGCCGTTGCCACCGCGGCGAGCAGCGCTGGCGCTGGCGTTGGCGGTGGCGGGGGAATGCGACATCCGGCGCCAACGGATGTTGCAGCACAACGGACATCGCTGCCGGACATTGCGCTGACGCCGAAGGAACGCGACATCCTAGAGCAGAGCAATGTGAATCCGATGCGTGGCTCGCACAGCATCGAGAGCATATTGCGAGACACGAGCCCGCCGCCAAAACCGCCGCTGCCGAATCGAGCGAGCAATCCGCCGCCATTGCCACCGAAGCGTCGGAGTCAGCCGCAGTCGCAGCTGATGCAGGCAACCAACCAACAGCCACCGACGTCCGGTAGCAATAATATCGCCTATGCGAATGCAAACAACAGTCACTCGTCGCAGGCGAACAGTCCGTTGCCATATGCGCAGTCGCACAACATTAGCATCAACTCGGATCTGGATTGCAGTTCCAACATCTCGTTGCTTAACTACGGCGTCGATCTGTAAGTGTGCACATTTAGTTTTAACTCTTTACTCGCCACTCGCCACTCGTACTCGTTACTTGTATATTGAAATCAATAATAACACTCGCTGTTTTCAGCTTTTTACTTTGCTACTCTTACGCAATTAATACTTAATCCCAGCCATTCCTTTTGTTACTCGCCCAATCTCGCACTCGTCACTCGTTCACTCGCTACTTGCAGCTTTTCGGTTTAGTTATTGTGCATTTGTACTTGCTATAAATTCGATCAATTAATACTTACTCTCAGTCATTCCTTTTGTTACTCGCCCAATCTTGCACTCGTCACTCGTTACACACGCTCAATAACTCACTCGTCCACTCGCTACTTGCAGCCTCTCGGTACGCTCACGCTCGCCGGACGAGAACAGTCAATGCTCATTCGACTCGGCGCTTAATCATTCGCTCGATGTGGAAGAGCAACTGCATTTGCCAAAGCCGCCCACGAGACAGCAGCTGCACCATCAGCAGCAGCATCTGGAGGACGATGTGGACAAGATGATGAACTACAGTGAGTATTTTCTGCATATGAAAATGGCAAACTTAACCCTAGGGATTTGACATACATACATATATGACAACTAACTAATAACATTCAGATCAATCTCCAACGATTCTCAACATTGATCATGCCACAATTTTGCGATCAGCAGAAACACAGGCCGAGGCAGTCGCTGCATCTGTTGTTGCTGCATCCCTGGAGGCAGCCACATCCAGTGTACATGCAACGCCGCCTCCGCTGCCGTCGGCAACTGTTGCAACTGGTGGCTCTGAGGCCAACACGGAGCTGCGCAAAGCAGCGGCAGCATTAACCAGCAATCGTCACTCAAATGAATCGGGTATTCAACGCACACTTTCTTCTATTGCTCTTTACTATCGCTATCACTATCGCTATGACTATCGTTGTTGTCATCGCTATTACTTTATCCCTTTTATTATTCCCCCGACTCGTTATTTATTCTTACATCTATGCTTTATTCTTTAGACTTGGCTCAACTGGAGTTAGTAATTTTGTTTTAAATATATTCTATTTATGTAGTTAAAGTTTTTATGACACGATACTCTTAAAGTTAGCAACTTAAAAAAAGAGCTTGAATAATTTGCATTTTTAACCTGTTGAGTATGACAATTTATTGAAAATGGAATTCTATTATAATCCATTTTCAAAAAATTAATAATCAGCTTAATGAACTCAGAATATTTCAGAATTAATTTTAAAATTATTATTATTTTTTTTATTGAAATAACGAATACACTTTAACATTTGAAAATACTATGTTAAAAGTCTTGCACAAATCTTTGAGAAGATTATATAGTAAAAACCTAATAATGTGTTTAAAATTTAATTTCCTACTTAATTTCTATATTTGGCATATTACATTTAATATTATAATTTATTAGCAAACGAATTTGTTCATTATGCTAACTCCAAATTCGCCAGTCTAGCGTAGACTTTGTTTATATCTTCTCGCTTTATTATCGATTGTACATGTTTGACATTTTCTTATTCCTTTTCCTACATATGCATTTCCCTCTTTCCCCACACTTGCTGCTGTTGAATTTGTTTTGTAGTTTTACTAGTATTGTGTACTCGTACTTAGCTTTATAGTTGTGTTTTTTATTCCTTTGAATATCTGTTGTACATATTAGTTTGTAGTCTGAAATGGAATTAAATTAACAACTCTCTCGAATTTATTCCCCCACAGGATTCGTATCGATGATGTCATTTCGCACGTCCACACAGAGTGTCTCGAAGCGTTCGTCGGAGCACAGTGTGCAATCATCGTCCACGAAATCGTCGAGCAGCAACTCGGAGATTCTCTTTGGCATGAGCGAGACGACGGCGTCGACAACGACGTCATCGACGTCGACGACGAGTCGCAGCAACAACAGCAGCGAGTATCAGCAGTTGAGTCAAACGCAGTCGTCATCCACACAGCGTCACATCACCACCAACAGCAATGGCGGCAGCAGCAGCTGCAGCAGCACAACAGCAAGTGCTACAATCATCAGCAACAGCAGCAACAACAGCGAACAGTTGACAACGGCAACAGCTGCGACAACGACATTGTCGACCAATTTGCATCCGCGTGGCAGCAATTGCTCATCGCCGGAACTTTTGGCGCCGGCATTGCCACCAAAGACACAACAGCGCATTAATGCCACACCGCGTATTGATGCGGCCATGGATGAACTCGATGATAATTTGTACGTCTCGCTAGTTCTTATTCGCATTTAAACAAAATCTTGCTTAAGTACCCTTTAATAAGTTCCAAATGCTGTCCGAATTATCTAAAAAAAAAAAAAGATTGTTTCTAAGCTATTAATTTAATATCTCTCTTAACGTCTATTTTGCCCTATGTCCTTTGCACCTAGTTTTGAATGCTAAAGCTCGGCGGCATAATTTCTTGCTTAACGGCCACTCATAACCATAAAATGCTAAATACAAAACACAAAAAAAAAAATTAAAAATAGATTTAGATTTTAAACTATTAAAATAATATCTCACTTAACGTCCGTTTTGCCTTAGCCGCCTAACGTCCACAAAATGTTTAATGCTAAAGTTCACTTAGCGGCATATTTTCTCCCTTAACGGCCACTCATAAACATACAAGACTAAATGTAAAACACAAAAAAATACTGTAACATCACTTCGTTTATCATATGAGAGGCAGTAAAGCGTTATATAGTTGTACTTATCACTGTTATAGTAAGAACCGTGCATTGCCATTGAACTTTCATTGCTTTTTGTACATATTTAAATTTGTTTCAATTTTAATGAGAAAAATGTTTATCTCTTTTTAAATAATTGTTATTTGACAATTACAATTTTTGCTTGCTCACAAATTATATTAATAATGGGTTTAAAAATAGGAAATATTACCATGCAATTATTATAATACTAGCTATTAACATAACCTAACTTTAATACAAGCAGCTTAAAGCTTCGCTTCTCTATTCCACTCAGCTTATGAAGTGAAAATCCTAATTCTAACCTATTGCTGTCTCTTTCAGCGAGTTGCCAGAGCTGCGAATATTGTCGCCGCACCATCATCAGCATCATTCGTCGTCATCGCAGCTGCATCAGTGGCAATCGAAGCATCACAGCCTGATGGAGCCACCGCGAAGCGCACATTTGCCAAGCAGCAGCAGCAGCGCCTTTGACCAGCATTTGGAGAAGCCGCCGCCGTTGCCCATGAAGAAGAAGCACAGTAAGTGCGATCGCCCAATGCGCACATTTACTTACACCACTATTCTCCTCTTCTTTTTCTTTTTTTTTTTTGCATATTTTTTGAATTTTTTTTTTTTTTTGGTATTCTATGTTTTTGTTGTTTTTTTTTTTTACAATGATTTCCATGCATTGGTGTATTCATGTGTATGTACTTGTGGGTGTGTGTGTGTGTATGTGTAACATAATGCATGTAAATAACAATCAACGACCGCCAGGTGTCGCCTCAGGCAATACCAAGCGGTGAGTTGACAGCAGTCGAAGCAAGTGCAGTGTGACGTGTGGTGTGGGGGGAAGTATGACTTTCTGTGTGTGTGTGTGTGTGTGTGTGTGGGAGTGAGAGCTTTAAAAAAGCTAAGGGCCAATACACGCACTTACGCACTTACGCTGTGTGTGTAACTTGTTTGCAATCAGAAATTTTAAAAATGAAATTTTGATTTTGTTCTGTTCGCGTTTTGTTTTGTTCTGTTGCTTCGCCAACATTCACAATAACAACAACAACAACAACGACAAGGACACACAAACAGTAAAGAAAGTCACAAAATCCCACATCCCTCTGCAATCACGTCTCTGCACCACACTTAAAGAAAAAAGAACAAAAACAAAACCCGTTAGGCAACATCAAAGACGAACAACAACAACAACAGCTGCAACAACACAACAACAACAACTATCAACAAGTACAACTATCAACAACAACAACAATCAGCAAAAACAAATATCGAAAATCATCTATATATATTTTTATATAGTCAATTTTTGTGTTTTGTGTATTTGGGATGATTTTTGTAGTGAACGTTTTATTTCCTTGTAGCACTTGTAAAATCGAAAATGAACAAAAACAATCGCAAACACAAAATCACAATCGATATCGTTATCGAAATTCAAATCTATACGAAAATCAAAACCTTTGCCAAATTGTTGTACGCAAAAGTCTAACCCATCTAAATTATCGTTCCAATCAACGTTTAGTGTTTCAGAGTGTCGCCTTTTCGGGTAAGTCAGCTGATCGATCTTTCTCTCTCGCTCTCGCTCTCTCTCTCTCTCTCTTTCTTTTTCTCTCCCCCACTTTTGCTATCGTTACTCGTTTCGGTTTGTTCCATGTTACGTTTCGTTTTTGTACATAAAAAAAAGAAAGCGCTTTTCTCTTTTTCTTTTTGATAATGTTTCGGGCAGCTTTCGAAGCTTATATAGTATATCCTTTTTAGGAACTCGTGTTCCATTTCCACTGGAACGTTTTGGAAATGTGAAGCCAAAGTTATGTTATGTTTTTAAATAGAAATATAACATTGCATTAATTTGAGTTTATTGATTATTTCGTTTTATTCCCATTGTACCACACTAGTGAAATGTTCCCTGAGTGAATAATTTTTGTTTTCAAGCATTTTGCAAACGTTTCAGTTCCCAAAACGTTCCAATCGCAAAATAATAGAAGCCCGCTGGAAAGTTTATACAGTATTGGTGTTTGCTTTATACATATGATATATGGGCTATGTTCCTAATGCTGTTGCTGTTGTGTTGCGCCTTGACCTGTTCGCTTTTTGTTTTTTGGATCCAATTCCATTTTTTATTAAACCCATTAATCGACAATAAACCTAGGTGCTAAAGCTCTTTTTGACTTGTGTTGTGTTGCGCTTTATAGTTCAAGTTAAAAAGTTACTGCTTAGAGATGGACAATTTCACTAGCATCTCTGTCTTAGTAATCGGCTTAAGATGAGCGAGTTTACTCCCATCTCTAACTTTAACGTAAGTGCTTAGAGATGGGTGAGGTTACTCCCATCTCTAGCTGCAGCTTCAGTGCTTAGAGATGAGCGAGTTGACTCCCATCTCTAAGTTCAGCTTAAGTGCTTAGAGATGAGCGAGCTTACTGCCATCTCTAACTTCAACTTAAGTGCTTACAGATGAGCAAGTTTACTCCCATCTCTAACTTTAACTTACATAAGTGCTTAGAGATGAGCGAGTTAACTCCCATCTCTAGCTGCAGCTTCAGTGCTTAGAGATGAGCGAGCTTACTCCCATCTCTAACTTCAGCTTAAGTGCTTAGAGATGAGCGAGTTTACTTCCATCTCTAACTTTAACTTAAGTGCTTAGAGATGAGCGAGTTTACTTCCATCTCTAACTTTAACTTAAGTGCTTACAGATGAGCGAGTTTGCTGCTGTATCTAACTTCAGCTTAAGTGCTTAGAGATGAGCGAGTTTACTTCCATCTCTAACTTCAACTTAAGTGGTTAGAGATGAGCGAGTTGACTCCCATCTCTAACTTCAGCTTGAGTGCTTACAGATGAGCGAGTTAACTCCCATCTCTAGTTGGAATAATCCGTATACACTCGGATTCAAATGAGGCGCATTTCCAAGATTTTTGGTACCTAATCCTTTCAACTGGCAATTCTTCCCTTCTCTCTCCCTCTCACAGTCTTGGCGTATGTGGAATGCGTATACTCGTTGGAGCATCGGCATACGATGCACACTACCTACAACATCGCCCGCAACATATCGCACAGTCAAACCATGAAGTAAGTACCCCAACAAAATTATGCTTTAAATGTAGATCATTAATCATACGATTTTGTATTCGCAGCATCATGCCGATGAGCAAGGATATGTCGCCGGAGCTGGAGACGCCGCCAGCGTTGCCGCCGAAGAACTACAAGCAGCGCAAGGCATCCACAACATCCTCCTCCTCCGCCTCCGCCTCCGCCTCAACTACAGTGCCGACAGCAATCATCACCACACCGCCAGCTAGTCCGAAGCCCATGCTAGGCGATGTCGGGCTGCGAGGCAGTCGCATGACGACGGTCAGCGAGGAGCTCAACGATGTGCAGGGTGCGAGCGAAGATGCTGCTGGTGGAGCGCCGGCGACATTGGACAGCAATGAGAATACGTTTTACTGTCACTCGCATCAGTTGCCCAGCGAAACAAGGGAAGAGTCCACAATGTTGGTGCCCATTAATACGCCCCAAATGCTGGAGGCAGGTGGCGAAGATGTCACTGGCGGAGCGGAGCAACAGCAGACGGAATCAAGGCAGCAATTACCTTGTGAACTGGAGCTGGACGAGGAGGATGAGGAGGAGGAGGAGGAAGAAGATGTCGATAATCAGCTGCCTAATATGCTGGAGGAGATTGACATTACGCCATATTTAATACTCAAAAAGAATGAGGAGGATGGGCCCGAGGTGAAGGGCGGCTACATTGATGCGCTGATCGTGCACGCCAGTCGCGTCCAAAAAGTCGCCGATAATGGTAGGCAACATACTCATAATCATAATCAGAATCAGAATCAAAATCATTATCATACGCTAAGTCATCCACATAATCGTAGCGGTAGTAGTAGTAATCATAGTCGTAGCAATCGTAATTGTCATAGTCAAAATTCACTAACACTGCCCCGGACAAACCGTAAACTAAACAATCCAAATCCATCTTCTGTTGTTGTTGTTCATTCCGTACGTGCAGCATTCAGCGAGGCGTTCATCACCACCTTTCGCACGTTCATTCAGCCGATCGATGTGATCGAGAAGCTGACCCATCGCTACACATACTTCTTCTGTCAGGTGCACGATCAGAAGCAGAAGGCGGCCAAGGAGACCTTTTCGCTCCTCGTGCGCGTTGTCAACGATCTGACGTGAGTATAAAATAAAAATGATCTAAATACTATCGATAACAATATCGATTGCTGGCGAACTATCGAATCCATTATAATTATGTTAAAGACATACAAATATTCAGTTCGTTTCGTCAATCGATAGTACCAACGATAGTTTGACAGCTTGCCAATTATCGATAGTTTTGTTACTTCCAAAATAATGTATGATTTCTAATTGACATTCTCTTTGTTAACAGCTCCACAGATCTGACAAGCCAACTGCTGAGCCTGTTGGTGGAGTTTGTCTATCAGCTGGTCTGCTCCGGTCAGCTCTATTTGGCCAAGCTGTTGCGCAACAAATTCGTGGAGAAAGTGACGCTCTACAAGGATCAACGCAGCATCCATTATGCCTTGGAGCGCGATCAGCTTGGCGGCATTATGGGCAGCGGCGGTGTCTGTAGCGGTGGCAATCAATTAAGTTTGCTCGACTTGAAGTCATTGGAGATTGCCGAACAGATGACGCTCCTGGATGCGGAGTTGTTTCAGAAAATCGAGATACCCGAAGTATTATTATTTGCCAAAGATCAGTGCGAGGAGAAATCACCCAATCTCAACAAGTTCACCGAGCACTTTAACAAAATGTCGTATTGGGCGCGCTCGAAAATCTTGCGACTGCAGGACGCCAAGGAGCGCGAGAAGCATGTGAATAAGTTTATCAAAATCATGAAACATTTGCGCAAAATGAACAATTACAATTCGTATCTGGCTCTGCTCTCTGCCCTGGACTCGGGTCCCATACGCAGGTATGATTAACATTCATCTAGGGAGTGTTCTACTATTCACTTTCGCTATTATTTCGCATTTTTAGTATTGTATTGCTTACGATTCCGCTTTATAATCATTTTATTTATACTTTATATTCTATATTTATTTAATTTTATGTTTGAAAAGTGCGAAAGTAAATACCAGAATAGTTATAAAATTAAATGAGTATAAATTGAAATGATTAATCCTGCTTAACATTCATCTAGGGAGTGTTCTACTATTCACTTTCGCTGTTATTTCGCGTTTTTTTTTAAATTTTACCTTATATTCCATATTTATACATTTTTATGATTTCAAAGTGCGACAGTGAATAAGATTAGTTATAAAATGAAATGAACATAAATTGAAATTAATTAATCCTCTTTGCAGATTGGAATGGCAGAAGGGCATTGCGGAGGAGTTGTGCTCGTTTTGTGCGCTCATCGATTCGAGCTCCAGTTTTCGTGCCTATCGTCAGGCGCTGGCCGAAACCAATCCGCCCTGCATACCCTACATGTAAGCATTAACTAATGGGTATATCATATATATGTACATAGTATTTACCTTTTTTACACCCCTTACAGCGGTCTGGTTCTACAGGATTTGACATTTGTGCATGTGGGCAATCAGGATTATGTGTCCAAGGGTGTCATCAACTTCTCCAAGCGCTGGCAACAGTACAACATAATTGTGAACATGAAACGTTTCAAGAAGTGGCAAGTCATCAAGGCATATTCACATTCATTATACGATTATACTAATTGAACTCAATTCAATTACAGCGCGTATCCATTTCGACGCAATGAGCGCATCATACGATTTTTTGACAACTTTAAGGATTTTATGGGCGAGGAGGAGATGTGGCAAATATCGGAACGCATCAAGCCCCGTGGTCGACGTCTGGTCAACAACTATTAGACGTTTGCCTCCTCCACTACAAAACACCAACTACATTTATAGTGCAATGGTTATACATATACTATATACTTATATATATATATATACTATATATTAACTTAGCAATTACAAACAACAACAACAAGAACAAGAAGATGAAAACACTGTAACTATTCTAACTGGGTCTGAGTAAATAATCGTTCGCTAATCGTATCTATATACACATACATATATAGTTATAATATATATATATATATATTCATGTATATATATCGGCAAATATATGTATAGCTAAAGCATGCAGTAATAATGTACCTAAATACCATATAAAAACATTACGAAAATACCACAGATCTGTAGTTGAACAAAACAAAAAAGCAGTGCGATAAAATATGAATTATGTAAAAACTATATATATATATATATACAATAATGTATAAACATACAGCAAACACTTCTAATCGGACGCGATATCCTATTTCATATTCTTTGTTTTATGTACTTTTTTTTTTTTTTGCTTTTGTTTCCCCAACAAATATAATTTTACACTGTATTAACAACGAATTTTCTGAACAACAAAAATATTACGTGTTTGTAGAAGCCAAAAAAAAAAAAACGAAAAAAAAACTAAATCAAAAAAACGTTTAAAGAGTTGTATGTGTTTTAAATAAGATTTAAAGAAAAACAAAACAAAATGAAACCAAAACGGTAACAATCACCTAAAAACACCAAATTGAAACGCACACAAAAAAAAGAAAAGAAAAAAAACTAGGAAACCTTTTCACTTGTAATCTACTACGATTGGAATATTTGGGATGATTTAAATCGTACTTTAAAACTGATTTTTTTTTGTGCATGCAGCGCTGTTTCGTTGACCATTAAAAACGTTGAAGAAAAACAAAAAAAAAAAAACAAGAAAACAAATACCTATCTTTACCTTTAAATTGAAACCGCTAATTTACCTCCACCTCGCATTTGTTTAAGGTCGGAATTTGAGAACGATTGACTTGCAGACTGTATGCACAAAAATGGTTGAAATGAAATACACCCCCCGAGGTTAACACTAGTTAAGATATCGACAAGAAAAGCAACAACAAAGTTAACTTTAAAACAAATCAATGCCAAGCCAAGACACCAACCTAGCCAAAATCAATCGAAAACTAAACAAACAAACAAACAATAATTGAGAAAGCTATAGTCAAGTGTGTGCTCTACTCTTGAGAGAATACAATAAAATTAAGTGTGACCGTGGCAAAGCAATATATCCAATATAGCTGCAATCAATTCTGAACCCGTTAAATTATTTCTTCGACGATCATAATCAATTTTTTAGAGTCATTTCATTTTTTTTTTTTATATATATATTTTTTGTCTTAAGAGGTGTGATCGAATTCCTAGGTAAATATATATATATATATAGCTATTGTTCCTATGTTCGGAATATATGGCTATATTGTCTTGGGATCGAAGCTGCCTTCTTGTGCCTGTTTTTGGTTACAATTCGGTTGACACTAAATTATGATACCCTTCAACCCCATGGTTACAGGGTATACTTAAGTTTCACACACTCAATTAAACGAATCAACTTGAAAAGTTACAAAAAAAAAATATAAAAATAAAAGAAAAAAATTATGAAATTTGAAAAAAAAATGATTGCTTTTAGCCAACTAAATATTTACAGAAATAAATATATACACGTACATATATATACAGAGATTTCCGTTTAAATAAATACTTTACAAAAGCGAAAAGAAAAATTGAAATTGAAAATGAAAATAAAAAAGAAATCTATCAAAATCGTATACAAAGTGTATATTAGTTAAGATAAGCAAACTTTATATACATATATAATATGCGATATATATGTATGTATCTATATGCACACACGTACACACATAGACACACAGTTACAGTTACAGGTGTAACAGCTTCCATGTTCCAACAACAGCATACAACAAACACACACACAAACACAGACACACGCACATAGAAACAAGACTGTCTTTAGGATATATGTAGTAGTATTTCTTGTATATCTAATCAATCTACATATACTTATATGATTATTATTGTATGTACTGCTGCTTATAAAAATTGTTATAAACGAAACTTTAGCAAAGTTACATGCACCCACATACACACATACACAGACACACACACTCAGACACAAACACATTGAAATTGAAATTGAAATTAAATCAAAATTTAAAGCTACCTAAATCTAAATTAACTAACCTCTACCTATGTATGTCCATACACACACACAGACATTCACACAGAGACGCACACAGGCATTGAATGCTATATGAACATACAAATATATATATATATATATTTATAATCGATATACAACTCATCGTATATCGGGATATCTCTGATTTAGTCATTGCTTTGTATGTGCCTATTATCAATTTTTGATGTACAATTTGAGGGACATCCGTTACCAGTTTTAAATAATATCCACATTTTTAAATATGTATGTATGTAATGTAATGTAATTTAATGTAATCGGATAAACAAAAACAAAATCAACAACAACAAACAAACAATCCGCAAACCTCGTACCGCAAATCCTAATGTTTAAGCTAAACTTAACAGTTTCAACATTTTTTTTTTAATTTTATGTTTTTTTTTTGTAATTTTAGTCTACTACATTGTATGTTTAACTTAACTAATTAGTTATTAAAAAATAATATATATACATATATATTTATCGTGACGTATTCGTACTTTCGTTTCCCCCAAGTAGAGCAATTTTCAATTGTAAATGTATTTGTAACTGAATGTTATACATTTATTCGTAAGAAAAATGGCTACAAATAAATGTATTTTTCCTTTAAAAAAAATTTAACGGGTTTCTAAATTTTTAATTCATAGAACGTTTTGAAGTTAGCGCCAAGCTTTAACAGTTCAGCAACATTATGTTAACATTTACACATATATTCACAGTTTGGTACATTGTCTTCTGTTCGCTGATGTAACTTTTTGGTATTATATTGTTGATCAATTGCAGAATCTGCATTTCCTTGTGTAAGCATAAAAACAAATGCTTGATGTATTTTTCGTATATTGCAAAACTGTTATCAATTAGTGTGAAAAGTTTGTTTGGAGCACTGCTGCAAAAAATAATTTTTAAAATACGCGCGTCGTATTGCACAAGAAAAATACCAACATATTCGCTGCAGTGTAACCAGCCAATCGTTCTGTTTGGTATATATTTGCCGCCGTAAAAAAGTATATTTTCAACTGTAGTCTGTGGTCACGTTGCCGGCCCCACACTGCATAGCAGCAAAACAAAAAGTCAACGGTTTCGAACGGTACTCGCACTTGTCGTCGTCAGAGAGTCTCGTCCTCCGCTGCAAACGGAAGAAATTTGCAAAGTTTTCGCATACGAATTAATGATCTAAAGCTAAAGTAATTTGAATGAATATATAACAAATTTATGTGTGTGTGTGTGTGTGTGTGATTATGTGATTTTTGTTAATTTATTTGTTAATGTGCAATTTAAAAGGATTCTACGAAAACATCAAAAACCTAGTGAAATAGCTTTGAGAATTAATAGCGCCAAAAAAAAGAAACAGCAAAAAGAAAAATACGATACGATCAACCATAAACAACAATAAGAAGCGGTAAAGTTGTGTCGGTGAGGAAGTTAAGGCGAGGCGAGGCGGGGCGGGCAGCATCCAATTTGCAGCTCTTTCAACGGTTTTTAATATCAATCGATTGATCGCTGGCTGCTGCCCCAACAACGATCGTTCAATTAATATTCGCTTGTCCGCTTCATTTAGTACACTTGATTGCCTGTTGAACGCGGCGAACGATCATCGGCAACATCATTATCGTCATCGTCAGTGTGATGATAATGATAACGATGCTGTTGATGTGATGTCTCTCTTCTTTGGCAGACAAATTGAATGCTCCTTCGAATGCTGCTGCTGTTGTTTTTGTAGTTGTTGTTCAATATTCAAAGTGCGAGCTAAGTGAAGCCGGCTAACAGCCGATATACAACATTATATGCGTACAGATAGTCGATAAATTACGTAATGCAAATTTTGAACCCTTTTTTTCGTGTTTAGTCTTTGCTTTTGTTTTCGGTTGGATTTTTGTTTTCTTTTTATTTTTTTGCAAAGTTGACCCTGAGCACTAATTGAGCTTCAGTCAACTGCGTGCGTTTGTGTGTGTGTGTGTGTGTGTGGGAGCAAGCTGGAGTATAAGAAGCTTTCAAAGCTGAGTTCAACGGTATCAGCTGAGCTGGAGAGCTGAACGGATCCTACAGAAGTTGCCGTAAAGCTTTCGGTGTAGTTGTTTTTACTTGTGTGTAGTGGCGTTTTTTTTTCTAATGTGCCCAATGTTTTTCTTGCAGTGTATTTTGTTAGCCTCCACTGGGCCGCCTGTACTTACTGCACATACTCACACACACAGGCACACAGACTATATTTACTTTGGTGTTGTTGTTTGCGTTTTGGCGCGCTTGAAAGGCGTGAAAGTCATTGTCCAATGCAGCACTGACTATGAATGCGGACTGCGCTTCTGCTGTTCTGCTGCCGCCATCGCTAACACCTTGTTGCCCACCTTGCTGTTGTTGTTGTTGTTGTTGGTAGTAGACCGGCAAACAGTCGACTTCTTGACCACTTATGTGAGTGTATGTGTGTGTGTGTGTGTGTGCAGCAACGACAAACAAATGGAGTGGTGTGCAAAACTCCTCAATCTCGATCGTATGCACACACACACACACAGACACACATACTTTTACAATCACACACAGCAAACACGCACACACACACGGAGCTGCACAATACAATCGCAAAATCAGAAATCAGAGTTCTGTTTTCTGTGAAGTAGCTTCTGCTCATCTCTCCTCCTTCTTCTTCTCCTTCAGCTTCTCTCTCTCTCTCTCTCTCTCTCGTTTGCTCTTTGCTCGCTTACTGGTTGTTGTCTGCGCTGTTTTGTCTTTCCCCGTCCACCCGTTAACATTCCCATGCCCATCTCCTTGTCACGTTTCATCTCGTCCCGTCCCATCCCATCCCATCCCGCAGCGTCTGTCGTTTTGTCTTGGCCTGGCTGGTCTGCCAGCCAGCCTGCTTGTCTCGCGCTCGCTACTTGACCGGCTGCACTGCGACGTCGCTGTCGCCGTCGCAGTCGACGTTGGCAGCGACGTCGACAGCGGTACTTGAGCCCACTTGGAGACAGTCGTTCGTTGTTCTTGTTCTCCTCGTTGTTGCTGTTGTTATTATTATTATATGTGTTCGCTTCTTCTTCCTTCATCTTCTGGCCAGTGGTCAAGAGATGAGCATATGGCCAAAACGATCGCGACAATAATAACTCAGATATTATAGAATTATTTTGGAGTTGCACTTAAAATTATATTGTTATAGCGAAAAACTAATATTTATTAGAAATATTATCATTTATCTTGCATTTTTTTATCATTTCTATATTAATTTTTTTTGAAATTTGGGTTTATAAGGAAATTTTTAAATAACATCGAGTGGAAATTAGTGAAAGGATCAGTTTTACTTTACTCTAATTTCCAAATCAAATCAATTGATTGTTTAAAATTGTACAAATTTCGGATCAGTAAAAAATATAACACCTGAAAATATGAAAATTGTGACAAATCATAATAATCTTATTTTTAAACTTGCCACAAGCTTAAATCGAAAATTACATTCCCATTTTTTTTTTTAAACTTATTTATTTTGGTCAAAAGCTTTTTAGCCAAATAAATTCTTTAATGTTTTGTATACTATGAAAAATGTAAAAAAAAAAAAATACAAATTGATTTATTTTTAAGGCATTTTTGCTTTTTTTTCACTTCCTGAAAGAATAACTCTAATTTTTAAGTGATGTAAGTACAATAATGACAAAAGCATTTAAAAGCAAAGTTCATATTTGCACTTCACTTTGTAGAGCATTCGAAAGTCGCCTAGGTTGATGTGGAGGCGATGCTGTGATTGTCTGGTTGCCTGGTTGCAAATATTTACTGAAGGTGTTTTTGATGCTCTCTTCAGTTGTGTGTTGTTCATTAAGCAAACAACGAGTGTTGTGCTTATTGTTGTTGTTATTGTTGTTCTTGTTATTGTTCTGGTTATCTTTGTGATTGTTAGCATCATTTAAATCGGGAGACAAGTTAAAAAGTAACATCGATTTGATATGAGGATCGTGTTGGCATTGTTTATGCTTTAATTTTGTTTAGCTATTCGTTTTTTCTTCATCAACTCAACTTCTGCCTGACACATTTTTATTGCATCATCCCAGCTTCGTGCTTTGTCGCCAGCCCTGAGTTTTGTCCAGCCCTGCGGCTGGCTATGTCAACCGCCTCTTCGGCTCGAGGGCTCCTAAAGTGGTCGCTGTCCAAACATACAGACATATGAGTATGCGATTTCCACAGTTCTTCCGTTTCTCTGACCGAACCCAAACTTAAAACTCAAACCCAACTTCAAACTGGATTCCCAATACCAAAAGACAGGCATATAAAGAGAGATTGAGAGGAGAGAATCAGAGCAAAAGAGAGGGAGAGTGAGACTGGAATTGAGACGAAGAGTGGGACACACTATGTCATTGCTATCCCGATTTCAATTCCATCTCCAATTCCGATCTCGATCCCGATCCCATCCTCTTGCTTCGTTCTCTGAAATTTTTATTTTTATTTCCATTTGTTGTTGTTGGCCTCTTCTTTATATTCTGGGTAATAAGGTGTGAGAAAGGCAATAATCGTAAAGAGCTAACAAATTGTTGCTGCTGCTGTTGATGCTTCTGCTTCTGCTTTCTGCTTTGAATGCAGTTGTTGCTGTCTTCGGTTTCACGCTTAAATGTTAATCTGTCCTTTTTAGTCGCTCCATACACTTCTCTGATCATGGTAACTGAGAGATCGCTTTAAGGTGTGATATAGGGTGAGGCTATTTGTTTGGATTGCTTATAAACATGCCAAAACAAACTTGAACTCGAACTCAAATTGAGCTATAATCGGAAGTAACAAAACTATTTTACTATGCACAATCTTACAGCACGCTGATAGATTACACTGAGAGAAAATTCTATGGCACAGTTGAGATTTTAAAACATTCAATTGATTGCAAAATAGGTAAATACAATTAAAATAAATAGAGAGTTAAGAAATTATAATTTATTATCAAATCGGAAACTGAAAATTGCAATAAATAAAGAGTTATAAAAGTATCTCAATTTTTAACGAAGGGGAAAAACTTGAATTTATTATCAAAATAGGTAAATGAAAATTGAAATAAATAAATTTCTTATTACATTTCTCATAAAATTAAAATAAAGAGTAATTCTTCTATTTCATTATAACAATATTTAATTAAAATAAAGAATGCCCAGCTTTACATTTCTCAATTACAGTCAGTTATGTCAGGAAAGTCAGGAATCTCGTTGAGACAACGATTCTATTGAAATTCCAGTTTCAAGCGCAGTTTGCGTGACCTTTTTTTCTTGAGGATGTCAACTAAAAAACGATTGAGCAACAGACAAGACATGTGAATCGAATCGTTTGAAATTGAGTATACAAACAATTATATTAAAATAGTATATACATATGTATGTCTCCGTCTTGTGCACTTGTGTCTACTAAGTGCCACTAACTAATCAACGTATCAAGCGGGGCTCTTATCAATATTTCCATTAATCACACAAAATATAATATTATAGCATTTTGTTGGTGTTGTTATTTCCAAATGGGGAAAAGTCAAAACAAATGAAATGCTGCGTGCTATTTTTATTTGTTTTTGTTTTATTTTTTATGTAGTATCTGCCAGAGTTTATTGCGTTGTGTTCATTTCAATTCTTTATAAGCTTTCTTCACATCCGTCAATTTGAAGAAGTTTGCAAAGAACGTGGGTGGAGCAACTCTAATTGGATGCAATTAAAAAACAAGTAAGAAGAGTTAATTAAAAAAAAAAGAAGAAACTAAAAATTATAGTAAAATTTTACTTGATTCTTACTCATTCTTAATCTTAATCATTCATTGCTCAAAAATTGAACAGACAAACGGATTATAGTGTCACTTTATTTGATATGCTCAGTTTTATTACCCTTCTTGGTGCAGAAGACAACATACTGCTGGCAGTCACTGTGTCACTGTGTGTGTCTCTGTGTGTGTGAGCATAACCTCAATTGTTAAGGAGAGAGAGAGAGAGAATGTCGTCGTATCGTATCGCATATCGATAGCCTCGATTGTCGATTGTTGGTCGATGGCATTCCTTATTTGTATGCTTAATGCGAAGCCACATGTCATTATCTTCAAGTAATTCCTCATAATCGCCATGTTTGATCTTATTAAGACACCTTAACTTGTTTTCTTCGACATGGACATCATCGACTCCCGTTCCCGTTCCTTGTCCCGCTACCTCTTTGTCTCTTTGTTGTTGTTATTGTTGTCGTTGTTGTCGTTGTCGCTGTTCCCCTCGTTACGCTCATTCAGTACGTGCTGTTGATGGCCAGACAAATGGCCAGCCAAGTGGCCTGTCTGTCCGTCTGTCCGTCCGTCCGTCCGTCCGTCTGCCTGGCAACTGATTCGATGTCGTTTTGGCCTGTCTCCGATCACATTCATTTTTTCACCCGTCTGTCGTTTTTTTTTTTTGTGTTTTTTTTTTTCTTTCATTATGTTAAATTTCTGCCTTGTCTGTGCCCCGTCGTCTTGCCTCGGCCTCGGCCACTGCACCTGCAGGCAACATCGTTGACTCTCTTGGGCAACAACTACTCTTCACACCACGCCAAGTGCTAACGACTTTGTACCTGCTCTGTCTCCAAGTCTGTCTTCTGTCTTCTGTCCACCGTCTTCTGCCTTCTGCCTTCTGTCTCCCATCGCCCATCTCTCATCTCCTACTCCGATCTCTGTATCACAGTCGCAGCTTCCATTAACGATCAACGCATCAACCGCATTGTAACCTCTTCTCCTCTTTTTTTTGTATTTTATTATAGATTATTTTTGTTTTGCTTTTGCTTTTGGAGTTAAGATCAATCCCCAGTAGCTGCATTCAATGCACATTCACTTTGCCATTTCAATCCATTTCAAAACCAAATCAAGACGTTAAAATCATTATGGAAATCAGTTAGATAATCCTAAGAAAATAACTCATTTAAATTGCAGTTCGAAAACATATTAATTGATAGAGAAACGAGTATGATAAATCTGTATAGAATTGAAATGAAACTTTTCTAAATAAGTTAAAACGAATATGAAATAATAATATAAATAAGTATCAAATAGGAGTAAGAAAGTGGAATTCAAAATGTGAAATTGAATTAAGAAAAAATATGAAATAATAATACTAAGAAGATAATTTCAAATATCAGTATAAAGTGGAATTCAAATGGGGTTTTTTTTTTCTTGGGACAACCTTCAAAATGAGAAGACATAAGAATGGATAAATGTGGTCACAGTTGTGACATCTCGAGACCCTTTAATTAGGTTGTGAAAAATTATAATTGATTGATCTTCAATTTAGGTTGAATTCAGCTTCTAGTTCAATTCTATTTCTATTTCTGGTATTGTTAATTTATTGTGTTAATAATACTTATAAACTAATTTAATAAAGTGTCGATATATGTGCTTTTTTTGTTATTGTCAGCTGCCATCTGTGTTGATTGTGGATATATCGCGAATATGCGATGTTCAAATAGAGTTTTCTTTGCATTGGGCACTTAGCTCAATCAGTTTTATTTTTTCATTTCGTTTTTTTTATGAATAGCAAAGTCAATATTTGCGAGTGCACAGCAAAGTTGCGAAGCAAAGGAAGCGAACTGAACAAAGAAAAGCAAACATCGAGTGCGACTGAGAAATGCAAATATTGTTTGATATCTGTTGCTTTGTTTGAATAGTATTTCCATTTCCATTTCGATTTGCCAATTTTCAATTTGCAATTTGCAATATTGCGATTGCAGCTGATCTATTAATTAATGTGCATCTGTTTGTTATTTTGATGATCGTCCCCTCTCCTCTCCCCTCTCCAATCACAGCAAACATGCCACTGCAGGAACTCGGTTGCTTTGTCAAATGGTTCTATCTGGTGCTGATTGTCCAAACCATATTATGCCTTGGCCACATCGAGTGTCGTCAGAATCACAATCGTCACAACAACAACAACAATAACAATAGAAGAGGCGATTCGATCAGCTCAGAGGAGAATCACAGTCTTGGCGATGATGTCGATAATATTGCAGATAGCGATAGCAGCATTGGCGCTGGACACTCCGCAGGCGGAGGTGGAGCTGGAGGAGGAGGAGGCGGAGGCTTCCATCGACGCTCGGGACGAAGGAGAGCGCAGGGCGGTGGTGGAGGCAATCGACACAATCGCAATGAGGAGAGCATCTCGCTCTGGATCAACGAACAGCAGCTCAAGATGCTAAGCGGTGAGTTTGTTAAACACTCTGTGAACCGGTTCGCTGCACCAATTAGCGAGTACAAATGCGGTTTCTGGAACAGTTCGGCATTTGAAACTTTTGTATTACTTAAAAATAGCCAAATAGCTTCGAGTTTAGTTTCAAAATTAGAATCAAAATATGAACTGAGGAGAAATTGCGGTTCATCCAAATGGTTCAGCCTTGAACCGTTCTGCTGATTGAGATGATTCTGTGAACCGGATCGGGGCCACAATTACTTTTACTTTCATCGGATAAAAATGCGTTTTTTTCGGATCGGTTCGGCCAAGTCGATTCAAGCTAAGTTTGTATGTTGAAATTAAAATATGAATTAAATTTTAAAAGAGTAAAAATTGCGGTTCATCCAAATGGTTCAGCCTTGAACCGTTCTGCTGATTGAGATGATTCTGTGTGTTTTTCAGAATGGCTCGGCTTTAAAGCTTTTGCATTTTTAAAAAATACCCGAGTAAATTCGAGCTAAGTTTTTATGTTGCAATCAAAATATGAATTAAATTTTCAAGGAGTAGAAATTGCGGTTCATCGAACTGGTTCAGCCTTGAACCGTTTTGATAATATTCTAGCTTAAATGTTATCACTGTGATAATATAGTAGAGAAGAATCAAATATAGTTTTATGTGGGAACTAAAATAAAAGCAGAATAATGCTTGTAAGAATATGAACATAGATTACTCGTTGAACCGGTTCAGGGTTACTCTCTTCAAATGAACTCTCGTGCTATTCTAGAAATGTAGATATATAGATTATAGACTCCTCGCACAAGTAGCGCTTTATCTTTTATCAGTAAGCTATCAATTCTTCCCCACAGCGCTCTACTTTCCCCAGGGCTACTCGGATCGCATCTATGCCATTCACAATGGCCGCGTGACGAACGAGATGCGCGACACGACGTTCTACAATTATCTGGTGATACCATCGGAGGTGAACTATGTGAACTTCACATGGAAGTCGGGCAAACGCAAGTATTTCTACGATTTCGATCGACTGCAGACAATGGACGAGAGCATTTTGAAGGCGCCAACGTTGTCGATCAACAAACGTGGCCGCATTCCGCAGGAGCAGAAAAGTAAGTAAGCCCATCATAGAGTGAAGTTTTAGAATGCAGTGTGCAATCGCACTGTTTCCCCATTTTTCTATATATCAATCTAAGCTAGATTTTAGCATATTCCTGCCCTGCACCGGAAACAGCTCGGGCACCGCCTCCTTCAATGTCGGCCTCAAGATTCAGACCAAAAAGAACAAACCATTATCGGGCACACCCATCCGTCTGAACTTCAAAAAGGAATGCGCACATAGAGGTGTGTATGATATAGACGCTTCCAACCCTACTTCACTAACAACTTTGCAAGGTAGTGTATATGAAAAGTCAATAAAAATGCTTTATATTCAAATTTGCATAGAACACCGTTGAGGGCGCTCAAGAGCAAACTATTCAAAATCAATTTTCGGAATTTTACCTTATGGTATTTGTTTTTGTTCTTGGGCGTGCTCTATTTGTAATTACATTTTATCATTCATTTTTCGTACTGTCGCTAATGCTTTTCCGTTTCGCCATTCGTCCGCTTTTACTTGTACTTCCCCTTCCTTCCTTACAGCACACTCGTATTCTTATCTCTACGCTCCAAGCTCACTCGCTATCGATATCTCTTTTCCTGGGTTTTCTTAAGCTCAATAACAGCATATTTAGAAACTAGAAACACGATTTGAAGAGGTTTTTGAAAAGATTTCAGAAATAAAAGAACAGTAATTGCAGAAAAATATAATTGACAACGCGTCCTCCCGGCCGTCTGTCCATTCCCTTAAATGCACAGATCTCAGAAACTACAAATAATAGAGCCACCAAATTTTGGTAGCAAACATCATCGAAAACAAAACATATTTGCAAATTTATTTTCAGTCACATAAAAGACAAGATCGTTTCTTTGCTCTGCTTTTCTTCTTATGCTTTTTTGTGCTATCTCTGGTATACCCTTTCGCTTTGTCGAGTCTCTCGACTCATTCGTTGTGCTTACATACATCTACACACACACACGCACACACAAAGTCCGCTTTCACTTTCTCTTAGAAAAAGAAAAAAACAAAAACAAAGAAAAAACACACACACAACAAAACCACAAACGACAAAAACAAAAAATGATTGAACTAAACTAAATAAACTTAAGCTCCCGATCCAGAATGCACACTGAAATGTGGCAAGAATGGTTACTGCAACGAGGATCACATCTGCAAATGCAACGTCGGTTACACAGGCCAATACTGTGAGACGGCCTTCTGTTTCCCACAATGCCTCAACGGCGGCAATTGCACGGAGCCATCGAAATGCACCTGTCCCGATGGCTATCAAGGCACACAGTGCGAGGGCGGTAAGTCAACCACACTTCTCTATATAGAATACTATCCAGACTAACTGACTGATAGGAGTACAGCTGTGAACTTTAAAATATCAGTGCGATAGAAATAACATATAACTACATTATTAAATTTTCTCGAAGTTGCACTGCTATTTCAAAGTTCACAGCTGTATAAGCAGTCCAACCGGTATGAGTTAGAAGGCTGAAATGAAATGCAGCAGATACTATATTTCATTGCCACGGAGCTAGTCTACCATAATAATATCCACTTTTTTAATACCACAAGTTATTAAATAAAACATATTCTCTTGGTTGCCTTAGAGAAGTATTAAAACTCAGCCCAAAATGGTAAGAGCTAAAAGGCTGCAATCAAAACTCCCACAGCAAATGGATTAGTTAAATGTCGGACAACAAGCACATTTTATTTTACGCTTTACAGCTTTATTAACTGACTAACAAATACATCAAGGAACTGCCCAAACAGTAATAGCTAGAAGGTTGTAAATTCATTGCAAATGAATTAAATCCAGAATTAAATGTCACAGCTGACAGCTCACAGATTATATTTTACGATCTATTTATCTATATATTTAATAGCACACATGGTTAAACGTTCACATTTAGATCTTTTTGGATATAGCTATGGCTGTCTTGCAGCCAAATTTAATGACCTCGGTCAAGGCGTTATAGAACGGCGCCTGCTCAGCACCACAATCAATGCCGGTGTCGTGATGCTCTTGTTCCTCGTCGCGAAACTTTGTGATCGTCTCCAGCAGCTCCTGCAAAATGTTAGAAATACTTGTAAAGACTTCAGAACCTCTTTGTTTTCATTACTAAACATACCTTATCTGGGTTCGGGGATTCCATAATCTGTCGCAACTGATCGTTGTAGTGTTCAACGATCACTGTTTCTACAGCCACAGTGCAGGCCATGGCGGCCTTCTCACCCATCAGCGCTGTGCCCGCGCCCAGGGCAAATGCAGCCACATTCCAAATGGGCGCCATGACTGTGGGACGCACTCGATGGTGTTGTATTAGATGCTCGAATTGCTTGCGATGCTCCTTCTCCTGCTCCCACATATGCTCAATTGTTTTGCCCATGGGCCCATTGCCCAGAATTGCCATTTGTCCCGCATATATGCGATCGGCGCCCAATTCGCCAGCATGATCCACGCGTATAATCTCATCTGTTAGCGGTGTTGGTCGAGGGCGCAATGGAGGCTTTGGTTTACTGTCGGTATTGGCATTGGGGGAAGAGGTGGCGGTGCTGCAGCGTCTGGAAAGACGGATAATCTGCTTGCCCGCACTACTGGCGGTTCTTAGCATTGTTTGGCTGTAAATAGAAGAGTCATAATATCATAAATACGTATCTTTGAAATCAATTTTAGACTGAGGTTTTTTGTCATAGCTTAAGGATTGAAGACAATACATTTCATGATTCCTTTTTTATGGTTTCGCCACAGGAATTTGCAAGGAGAAGTGCTTGAATGGCGGTAAATGCATACAAAAGGACAAATGCCAATGCTCAAAAGGATATTACGGCCTGCACTGTGAATACTGTGAGTGTAATCCTCGATACTCGATTCATGCTCAGTGTGTAACTTATTTAATTTGTTGTTGCCGCATTGCAGCCAAGTGCGTGATACCGTGCAAGAATGGCGGACGCTGCATTGGCAACAATATGTGCCGCTGCCCGAACGGACTCGATGGTCATCATTGCGAAATTGGACGCAAGCAGCGTTCCACCTGCAAGTGCAGCAACGGTGTCTGCTTGGGCAGCAACAAGGAATGCAAGTGCCAGGATGGCTATCAGGGACGCCACTGTCGACGTCGTAAGTCCCAGCAGAGGAGACACTATGGTTGATCTTCTACACTGTCTGTCTCGCTCTCTCTACAGGCATTACAAATCGTTCGCTTTGAGCGCTGTTTGTTCTCTCTCGCTGGGCCCACAATGGACACGCACCAACATGTCACATGTAAAATAACAAATACAACCACTTAAACAAACAAAAACAAGTTAAACGTAATCGTACACGTTTGTTTGGGGCTCCACTTCCAACAACAATTATACTATTTAAAATGAAAATGGACAAAACGAAATAATACTAATTGTGATACAAATTTTTTTTGTAATTTAAAATTCTTAAATAAAAACTAAACTAAAACAAAAAAAAAAAAAAACAAAACAAAACACTCACTTGTATCAGGTAACAATTGACAATAAGAATTTTATGCAACAGTTCACGGAATGCAGACACAATGTTTTTATTATTTTACGACCGGACCGGCTGATAATTGGACTACTAGGGATGGAGAAAAATCGACGACATATCGATGACATGTTCGTGCATCTTAAAATTATAATTTGGTTAATTAATGATTTTGCAGCGAAATATTATTTAGATAATCATTTAGCATGATAAAATGATTCTTTTAGATGAATTCTAACTTTAATATAACGAAATAAAAAAAATACAAATTTTATAAGTGACAGTAGTATTTTTATACCAATAAGAATATACAACATCGTGTACGGTCTCCCATGTAGTGTTGCACAACATCCGCAGAAGTGCTGCCAGTCAGTATAAAATACACACTTGGTTAAATCTATTAAATATAAACATTGCGCATGCATGGACGTAGGCAATAAACAATGTAAATAAAGTTCAGAGAAAATTTAAGTAAAACAAAGCAATGCTTTCTCAAAATGCTAATGATATAGCTAAAAATAAAGTGTGCATAACATTTAAGTAATAACAAAATTCAAAATTCGTTGGCACCCCTTTGGAAGCATGTGATGACTACGCTGCTGAGCTCGCGTTAATTTAAATAATAGTCAGCTGACGCCTGTTGTATTTTTTTTTTTGCAGCAAAACTACTGCTAACAAACAGAACGACAACGGCGATGTCACCCAGAAATAACCATGATCCGACGTCCTCCGGCGGTGATTCGGGCAACACAAATGTGCAGGAGGCCGATCTACAAGGTAAAAATAAAACATTCAAATTTGTTGCCCAATTTGGGAATGTTTGTCTAATGCTCGTCTTTTTGGGCATTCTACAGAGATGGAGGACGTTAATCAGAGTCTAGATGCCTTGAGTTGCGCCCTGGACGCTGTGGAGCAGCGCACCGATGACATTCTGTCCCAGTTGCGTGTGCTCTTGGACTCGAATCGCGAGATTCGTCGTCAGCTGGCGCAGGAAAAAGACAATGCCACCGAAGAGGAGGACCACCAAGATGACGACGATGACGAGATGGAGGGCGGGCAAGAGGGCGTGGCAGGCGTCAATTAATTGACACACAGTTGTATAAACTAACAGTTATTCTTTCTATACACAACATTTATTGTTTCTTAACAAATTTATTGATTTCTATATATGATATATATGTAATAATTGTTACAACTACTTTTTGCGATTTCTATTTTTGTTCTTCTTTTTGCTGGACACTTGGCCCGCGATTTGCTCCACTTTCATGTTCACCAAAGCCTTCGCTTCACGCTTAAGACGTGCATTCTCAGCACGCAAGCTGGCCAGTTCTGCCAACAGAGACGCATCTTGTGACTCTTCGGGTTCCGCCATCTCCTCGTCCTCATCATCATTCTGATCTTGATCTTGCTCCTCTTCAGTTGCTGCTGCTGCTGCAGCTTCCTCTTCGTCATCGTCGTCCGTCTCGAGACCGGTTGGAAAGTAGCTGTCATCAAAATTACGTTTCTCTAAATGCTGTCTATCCTCGTATTCCTCGGTGACCAGCACTTCAATATAATCGTCATCACTGGGTGGCGTTATCACACGCTTCAGGCTGTCGGCAAAGAACTTGGCCGCCTTGGGAGCCGGATGAAAGCGTGACGAGCTAATGAGACGCAAATGCAGATTGGTAATGGAGCCCAACTGGGCAATACTACGAATCAGCTGGCGACTGGCCACATCCCAAACACAGACTTGTTTGTCATCACCACCAGATATCAGCTGATCCGCATTAACGGACAACGCCAGGCTTGTGATGGCTGCGCCCGCCGTATGACCCACAAAGGCTTGACTCTCGTTCTCCTCCAAATGGTATTCCTAAAAGAAACGATTGTTACAGCTATAGAGCTCGAGTAAAAGGGAATTTACTGCACCTTCATGCGAGGTATTTTGTTCATGTGATAGACCAGCACTTGTCCTTCGCCGGTGCCCACAAATACGCTCGTCTCCAGCTTGTTTACGATGACGCTGTGCAAAGCCACAGGAAACACGACGCTGAGTAGCATGCTGCCATTACTGAGATCATAAACCTTGCAGCAGCGATCCAATGAAACGGTGTACATAAAGGCCCGTATGCCACCCATGCCAATGTGGACATCAGTCACAGCCAAGCCGTGATCATTGAAGCTGTAGAAGGGTGCATTGTCCTCGCTGTCGCCGTTGCCTAGCGGAGCCACAGCGCGTGTTAGATTCCAGACGAGCACGGCACCATCCTTGCCTGCAGTGGCAAAGTGTTCACCGTTGTCGGTGAAGCGTATACAGGTGATCGCCTGGAAGTGCTTGGCCATCATGTTGAGCAATCGACCCGAATTCAAATGCCACACATAGATTGTTTCCTGAATGCCAGCGATGAGGAAGGCGGAATCTGGGCTAAGGGCCAAGGCAGTAACATTGCCAGGCACGACATAGCGTATGGTGGACATCTGCTCCTGTCCGTTGAGGGGCCACACATGGAGCAGCGGTTTAGTGCTGTTTGCCGCAATCACGAATTTCTCGCCCAGCATATTTAGCGTGTGTCGCTGCATTTGGCCGCCACCTTTGTATCGCATCAGATCGGTGCCTGTACGCAGATCCTGCACGTTGCAGGAGGCGCGCTCATTGTTTAAAGAACTAATGAATATTGCCTCGACAATGTCTCCCATGATTTTGATTTGAATGCATGCACGTGCGAGACAACAACAACAAATAAACAAAACGTCGTTATAAAATGCCTGATAAGTTGCCGCATGCTGGTCACACTACGTGTCTACTGGGCCACGATACGATATTTGCAGCAACAGTGCTATCGATAATTCAAGTTACGACAGCAGCAAGCATCGATAATTCAAAATCATTTGCCTAACTTTGCGGCGATAACGTACGGTGCGCTTTTGGAAAAATAAATACAATTAATTCGCGACTAATGCGTGGCTAACTGATGGTAAAAGTGCGATGAGCGGATACTTTTGGCAATTGGTTGGCATAAGCACAGCACTAAAAGTTCTGTTGCTGCCAGCGCAGTGAGTACAAACAATACCGGCAAATCGTATGAGCAACTTGACAAACTTTGTTGTTGTCGTTGCAGTTATTCGACCGACTTTGAGGTACATCGCAATTGGTTGGCAATAACACACAGTTTGCCATTGGATCGCTGGTATGTGGATGCCACAAGCGAATGGACACTTGACTATCCACCATTCTTTGCCTATTTCGAGTGGCTGCTCTCCCAGCTGGCCAAATATGTCGATCCCGCGATGCTTGTGGTGCAGAATTTGAAATATGCCTCGGCGGAGACTGTTTATTTTCAAAAGATCTCGGTGATTGTGATGGATATGATCTATGTGCTAGGCGTACGCTCTGCGCTCGCTGCCCTGGGCGTGGTAAAGTCCACACAACAACATATTGCCGGCTGTATGTTGCTGCTGCTCAATGTGGGATTAATCTTTGTGGATCACATACACTTCCAGTACAACGGATTCCTCTTTGGCCTGCTGCTGTTGAGCGTGAGTGCGCTGCTCAGGCAACGCTATCTGTTGAGCGCCTTCAGCTTTGCCGTGCTGCTCAACTTTAAGCACATCTTCCTGTATATGGCGCCCGCCTTTGCTGTCTATCTGCTCAAGTTCTATTGCCTGGGCAAGCAGAGACGGCAATTTGTGCTTTCCATTGCCAAACTTTTGGCTGTGGGTCTAACGCCATTCGTGCTTTCGTTTGGTCCCTTTTGGCGTCAGCTCCCACAGCTAATCTCGCGTCTGTTTCCCTTCAAGCGAGGCCTAACTCACGCATACTGGGCGCCAAACATTTGGGCGCTCTACAACACAGCTGATAAGTTGGCTGTGGTGGCGTTGAAACGCACTCCACCCAACGCGATGTCGTCGACGAGCTCGGGACTGGTGCAGGAGGTGAAACACATTGTGCTGCCCAACATCACGCCGGGCACAACGTTTGTGCTCACGCTACTCTTCATGCTGCCCATTCTGCTGAAGCTCTTTCTCAGCAAGACCAAAGAGTAAGCTGTGACTTGTTTCTATTGTATTTTTAATTATTATTGTATATTGCAGACAAGCCAGGCTGGTGTTTCTACGTGCTGTGGTGTTGTGCGCCTGCTCCTCGTTCATGTTTGGTTGGCATGTGCACGAGAAGGCAATCCTAATGTGCCTTATACCATTGTGGTGAGTAAGCAACAATTCACTGAAGTATTTTATACATATATTGTTATAATACCCTGGCTGATTAAACGGTAAGAGCTGGGAGTCAGCAGCTTTAAGTATAGACTTAAACCCGAGCAGGCATTCCAACCAGTGCTTAGCGAAGAAGCGAACCATTTATACCTCCATTTAGGTAATACAAAATTGAGTTTGTTGTCTGTAATATTTTGAATATGATTGATGAATATATCTTGTTTTAAGTACTAGTGAAAAATATTCGTCTTAACTATTTCTAAGCTAACTTCTTATTTTTTTACAGTCTTCTTGCTGTCGTCGATCGACGTGATGCCAAGTACGCCTTCATTCTATCTGTCACCGGCTATTTCTCGCTGTTGCCGCTGCTCTTTGAGGTGGATCTTCTGGTGCCACGCTATGCTCTCTACTTGGCCTACATGGCCATGTTCTATGGCCAGCTGGAGCGCATCTATAAGGCCACCAAGCTGGGGCTCCACCTACTCGAGTGCATCTATTTCCTAGGCTTCCTCACCATTCCACTGTACGAGCACTTGTTCAGTCGCTTGTTTGGCGTCCATCAGCAATTGCCGTTTATGCCGCTGCTGCTCACCTCATTGTATTCATCGCTGGGCGTGTTGTATTTCTTTGTGCGTTACTACATCTATGCTTTGGACATTGCGTGGCCAAGTTGGCCGAGTTTGACCAAACGCCGTGCGCCGCAAGTGAAATTCTCGGCAGCGAAACGCAAACGTAAAACCAAATAAATCTTTTACACTTTGTATATCTACTAGCAAAAACAATGTCTCTGTGTGTGTATGTCTGTCCAAGGCGCCTGGCGCAACAGCCAGAGGGCCAAATACAATGGAAATTAAGCGGAAATTTAGGTAGCTAACCTCCGTCTCTCCGTCTCTACCTGGCCTTGAGTGGGAGTTGGATTGGGTCATAAAGTAAACAGGTAACGACAAGTGACGCTAGGCGCGAATGACGAATGGCGAATGAGCAATGTTCGTGGAAAATCCATGGAAATCTGCGCGCTCATTTGAATGAACTTCAGTCTTCAATTGCAACTCCCGAGGAGCAGATCGTCAGAGCTGAATATGAATACAACGATGCAGATGCAACACGATGCTGCAAAGTGAAGTTGCTAACGTAAATTTATAATTCAAAATTAACGTTGTTATCATTTAATTACAGTCAACAATCGCACGATAAAAGTTGCTTCCACAAGGGCTCCTACATTGAGCTATCCACAGGTGTGATGCGCCGTGTGGAGGACATTCGTACGGAGGACTTTATACAATCGGCGCTGCGTAGTCCGCATTTTCAGCTGTTGGAGGCGACAGTGGTTAAAATTGATCGAACTTCTGCTGGTCCCAACATCATCATTACCTTTAGCTATGCAACGCAGCATTTAAAGGTGGATACACGTATTTGATATCACTTTGTAGACCCTTAAGTATTCCCCCTTTCTTTTGCAGGTCAATATGGAGGTGACGGCATCACATCCGCTGTTTGTCTATGGTCAGGGTTGGGCCTCCTGTGATCCGCAGTTGTCACTGCAGCTGTATGCGCTGAAGTGCCAACAGCTGCAGGTGGGCGATATTTGTTTGTCGTTAGTGGCACAGCCGGAACAGCCTCCACCGCCGCCGCCACCACCGTCGCTGCCCATGGCTGGAAATTATGCATTTGACGCGAGTTCCAGGCATCCGTATCAAATGTATGCGGAGATGGCGAATATTGTGGCTGCTTACACTCAGCACTTGATTGGTAAAATGCGCAACTGAATATTTGATAATTATGTATTAAGTATGAATAAATAAACATTAAAAGTAGGACAACGACTGTAACAACGACTGTGTAATTTTCATATTCCATTTTGGCGCCATTGGTTTTAATGTTGCGAAACGTCAGAACGTATTCCCCGTTATCAATTTCACGACATCGCTTATCGATACTTTTGCATGTATCGAGCCATGAAGTGTGCGAGTATTAGTAGTATTAAAATACTAGCAAATATAACAGCAGCTTTGTAGCTGTGCTTTTAACTTCAAGGTTTCACTTGCATTAAAATAAAGAATTCCGTTGCTTGCTGCTGTTATTGTAGAACAAGATAGTTTGGTTTGGAAACAAATTGTACTTGAGTTCTCATGAATTTCGAGAAAATCGAAAATTGCGCGCATTTGCCTCGCTGGTATATTTGTGCATGTGAAATGATATATTTTGAAACTGAAGTTGTGGTCACGCTGAATTCGACATCTATGTGAGCTGCTGCTTGCAGAACGTGAAAGCACTAAAAACAACAAAAACAAAACTATTTTGGTGGTGGCGCAAAAGTATATATGATCACCAGTCGCGGTGCCGATTCAATGAAAAGGGTCGCCATACCGCTGGACAACTATAATGATGCCGAAGAAGATGCAGTGCTAAGCCAAATGTGTATTGGCCGTACAGCCAACAACAACAACAATAACAACAAAAACAGCAGTAGGAATTGCAATCATGGCTATGGTAACTCGACAGCAACAGCAGCAACAACAACAACAACACAGTCACTGTGGTCGAAAGCACACGATATGCAGCACCAACAATCAGCATCAACCGCAGCAGCAACAGCAACAGCAGCAGCCTCCTCCAATGGGAATCCCGCACTGCGCAATCTAAACAATGATATGACAAAGGGCATTCAACGCAGGTCGCATCAATGCAAGAGTAAGTTGCATCTATTTCAATATTCAATATACATTACTTCATATTTACATACACACAGTGCAATTCACGGCCAGCGATCGCGATGCCAAGCTGCCCAACGATGATATGCGCATGTCCAAAATCATGCGGCGACTGCACAACGAGACGAGTCCAGCTGCCGCCCTCGAACTCTGTGCCAAACTGGATATGGTTGTGCGCACACCCCTCAACATGGGCTACTTGACACGCTCCTTTGATGCCATACTCGATGGCATGCTGTCGGTGCTCAAGCAGTGTCCGGCGCCTGTGCTCGAGGAGTGCAGCAAGACGCTGGGCTTGATTGGGTTCATCAATCGCATGGCGTATCCCAGCTACGAGGAGTTCATCGTGAAGAATTATCGTGCCCATAAACGATTGCAGAAGTATCTAATTGTTGCGCTGCGCACGACTCTGAGGTGAGTTGTTTTCTATTGGTTATATGCAACAAGTGTTAATGTGTAATCTCAACTCGTATAACGAGGTGACTTTACTGGTCGTTTTGTAATTCATATTCATTTAATTGTTAGTTTAGTTTAGTTTAGTTTAGTTTAGTTTAGTTTAGTTTAGTTTAGTTTAGTTTAGTTTAGTTTAGTTTAGTTTAGTTTAGTTTAGTAGTATTACAACATTTTATAGCTTATTACTCTCTTAGCAACGCTTTAAATACTTTGCATCTGGCTTCGACACTAACTAATTCTTATTTTGGTTCAATCACACACAGCTGCGACACCAAATGCGATCTGCACATTTATGCGGAGCAGATTATGCTGATGCTCAAGGATTTCCTCGAGGGTGCTGAAAGCGTCGACAGCTTCATGGCGGTCAGTTCATGCATTGTGGAATTCTCGCACATCTATCGCGATGTTTTCGAGCGTCATTTCACCGATGTGGTGGACATCATCATTGGCTGGCAATTGGAGCTCGGTCAGCCGAAGCATTTAAAGTCGCATTGCGCCCATGTGCTTGAGCAATTGACACCGTATTTCAGCAAGCAATTGGACTTTAGCTACGGCCTGCTAACACAGTTCATTGAGGACATCACAACGCTGGAGGCGAGCGAGAGGACAGGCGAACGCATTGGCGCCTTTGTGCGCTCCTTCAACTCGCTGCTCAAGTGCCTAACGCGCATGCACATCACCTGCGAGGCTGTTGTCCTCGACGCTCAGTCGCATCTGATGCAGCTGCTGCCGGAAGTGTTGGAAGCGAAGGAAAGCCAAAGCGATGCGTTGCTCAACATGAACGAGTTCTTTTGCATTTGCCTGCTCAATGGCTATGCCACGGGCGATGTCAGCGCCCTGACGCAAGTGATACGCCTGGAGTTCGAGCATGTGCAGCAACTGCCGCAGCCGGAACAACTCAGCTGCCTGTATTTACTGTTGTGTGCGGTGCGCAAGTTACGCGCTCGCCTGCCTGCTGAGCTGGTGCAGCTGATCTTTCAATCGCACTGCGAATTCTTTGCCAGCATACGACTGCAGAGCTCTGGAGCGGCACACAACCTTCTGTTGCGCACGTGCCAGGAGACGCTGCTGATTAGGAACGTGCCGTTGCTGCAGCAGGCTTACAAACAGCTTGTCCACGACATTGACAACTGTGTGCGACAACTGGCCAACGACAACGAGGAGAAGGAGAAGGAGAAGGTGGAGGAGGAGGATTCCCAGCAGCGCGAACATGTTATCGAGCAAGCGGGTCGCCTGCTCATCTTTCATTTATCGGCGCTAGCCGCGCTGGCCAAGCAAACGTCCTCCATCATTGGCATGTATGCGTGCAAGCCGTCGATACTCGAGCTGCTGATCAGCAATTGTCGCGCCGCCGAACTCCAGCTGTGGTCCCAGCATGCGGCCACGCATCATGCGCTGCTCGGCTTGCTTGTGGTCCACTGTCAAGCGAATCACAATTTTCGCAACAACTCGAGCCTGCTGCGCGAACAGGAGAACAACAACAGCGAATCGCCAACGGCGCACAGCTTCGGTCACATTCTGAAGTTCCTCGCTCAAACGCTAATGCAAGCGGCCGCATTGTCGCTACTCAATCTGCAGTTGCTGCTCAACTGGACCAAATCGCTGTTGCACGAATGCAGCGGCCGCTGTTCGTTGTTGCTGCAGCATGCGGATTTCCGCGGCATCTGCGAATGCATTGCGGTCATGGCTGCAAAGTGTGCGCCGCTCGAGAGTGCCGCCTGCATGCAAGTGGTGCTGGGCTATGGCAGCGACCAGTTGAGTCCGCGACTGTTGCAGCTGTATCGCGAGACGGCGCTGCAGCAGCTGCAATCGTTGTGCCCCCAAGCGCATGCGGCTTTCGCGCAGATCTACGCCCAGCTGCCGCTGAGCTTGAGCATCGCGCGACGTCCGACGCTGGGCATTGGCTGCAGTCCGGTCTGTGTGTGGCAGCAGCGTTTGACCGTTTGCAGCGCTGTGCGCGACAATGTCTTCAGGGATTTTGTGGCCCAACTGCAGGCGCCGCAGCATCAATTGTTTGCGGAGACGTTGCGTGGACTCTTCACACGCAGCTGGCAGGTGACGGCACTCGATGAGCGACAGGAGAAGTTGTCGCTGTGCACGCGGGAGAAGTTGTCACAGTGCACGCGACGTTGCCAACGGTTGACCGCCGCCTGGTTGCAGTACGAGGCGGCTCGCTATTGTGTCGATCAAAAGCTGCGGACGACTCTCGGCAAGCCGCAGGACACATTTCTGGCCTTCGAGGCGATTGTCATGCGCTATGCGCGTCTCTTGAGCGGTTGCGCAAAGGAAGCCGAACGTCTCGCTCAAGACGAACTGTCGCTGGAGCAACTGAGCAATACACGTGCCAATCTGAATATGCTTCTCGGATTTCTCGATGCGCTGGAGAAGCTCATCTACAATGCGGCCGAGGGCAGCGCGTTTGCATTGCGGCAACCGGAGAAACCAGTGAGCGCATTCTTTCGCCTCAACAATCCGACGTGCCAGTCGTGGTTCAATCGCATTCGCATCGGCGTCGTCATCATTGCCATGCACAGCCAACAGCCGGAGCTTGTCATACGCTACGCCCAGGTGAGCTTAAGACCTCTTTTGAATTAGTCTTTAAGCAGGCAACATGATGAGCTACAGACGAGTATAGGTCTGGCCTCAGTTTAAGTATTTGCTTTTATATATTATATATTACTAATCTATAACATCCGTCTGTCTGTCTGTCTACCTATTTAATTTGCTCCAGCTGGAAAACTATGAGAGATACCGCCAAGAAATTTAATGACAAAGTTGCTGTTAGCTACATAGTTACATAGTGTTGATCTATAGCTTCTGTCTGTCTGTCCGTCTATATGATTTTCTGCAGCTGGGAAGCGACAATAAACTTAATAGCAAAGTTGCTGTAAGCTCTACGTAGTTTTTGTTCGCTGTAAAATGTGTATACATATTACTGATCTAAAGCTCCATCCGCCTGTCTGTCTGTCCGCCTATAAAATTGTCTGTAGCTGGGAAACTGTAAGAGCTAGCGACAGCAAAGTTAGTAGCAAAGTTGCTTACAGTGAAACGGAGTTTTAGTTGCTTTTAAAATTTGACCACTCCCATTGCCGCCTTCGGAAATATCGAAAGTAGTTTTTAGGTTTACAAAATACTGCTGAACATGATGAGGAAATTCATTGCAAAATAATACTTGCTAAACATTTTAACTTGGTGGCTGTAAACTTGACTTATAGAGGTCATCAAATTCTAGCTGTCTTCTTGTCTGTCCGCAAATATACAAGCCTGAAACTGAGAGCTATTGACATCAAATTTGACGACTATGCTGATGTCAGCTGAATGAAGTTTATGTGTGCTTTAGAAGTTGAAAAGATGAAGTAGCGAAGGCTCTTTTATAGGGAGAATCTGTGTTGCTAAGGCACATGAGAAGAAAACAATCAAATGACAAATTCTTATAAGGAATCTTGTTAAGAAAGGCAATTTGTAGAACCCCAAATTCATTTCTTACTGATCTTCACTAACAGAGTTTTAACTCAATTCCTCTCTCCATCTGCCCCACAGCAAATACTGCAGACTCAAAAGGCGCAGGACTGCAGCTACAGTCAGGCGATTGTTTATCTGGCCTGGGCCTTCCTCAGGTGCCGCGAAGCGGACTCGCTGCGTGGCCTAAACATCTGGGCGCGCGCCAAGAGCGACAAATGCTATCAGTGGCTGCAGCATGCCGCCGAACAGGCAGCCGGACGCAAGGAAGCGGCCATCGCCGGCTATCGCAGTGTGCTCGCCGTTGAGGAGCTGCACGCAGAACTCGAGCCGCACACGCGACAATTTGTGCAGGCGCAGCTGATCGAGTGTTTGCAGAGCACTGGTCAGTGGACGGCGCTGCTGGAGCTGCGCTCGCAATTGAAGCGCAGCGAGGAGCAATTGAATCCATTTCTGCAGAAGAGCAGCGTGCAGATGAGCAGCCTGGAGCAGCTGCTGGCGAAGAGCACAGCGAGCAGCGACGAACTAAACGCAGCGCTGCACAAGCTGAGCCTCTGGAGTGATGCGAATGCGCAGACGGAGCACGCCAGCTTCTCGGCGTGCTATGTGCACGAGAAGCTCGAGAATCTGCTGCTGCAGCAGGCGATGCTACAAACGCAATTCACCACCCCAATGCAACAGCTGTTGGACATGAATTGGCGCGAGGCGTTGCTCAACTCCAGCTGCGATCAGCAGCAATGGCAACAGCTCACGCTGCTCAAGCACATTGCACAGCAGTTGAGGAGCGTCCAGTCGGAGCAATCGCAACTCTGTTTGTTGCCGCGCAGCTTGAATCGGGAGAGCAAGGACAGCAGCAAGGATTGCGGCATGATCAGAAGCAGTTTGCTGGTGCGCTGCGTCGCCTGGACGCAGCTGTTGAGGCGCCACTGCAGCCTCGAGAGTCTTGGGGAGCTGTACTTGGACACGGCGTCGCTGGCACGCGAGGAGGGCAATCAGCAGACGTGCCAGGCCATGCTGGAGCTGTACTTTGGCCAGCCGCTGAAGCAGATGGCGCGCCAGCTGATCGAGCAGCGACACGAACTCGACACGACGACGAGCGGAGTGCAATTGCTGCGCGGCTACAGCGAGCTAACCAAGTGTCTGCATCTGCAGCAACAGCACCAGCTGCAGTGCAGCGAACTGAGCTCCATCAATGTGTGCGCCGCCCTCTGTTTGGCCATCCAAAAGCAACCCACATCGGGCAGCATTGGAGCCGAGCTGTTGCTCACTCTCTCCGACTGGATAACGGCGCGCAGCTGCAGCGGATTGGCCACCAATTTATCACCGACCCTTCAACAGCTGCTGGAGCAACTGCCCGAGTGTCCGCTCACCGGCAGCAGCAGCCAGCAGACACAACAACCGATGAGTTTGCCGCATGGCGAACGTCTTGTGGCGCGTCTACTGAATGCGAGCTTGCAACAGCAGCCGGACAGCGAGGAGGCGTTGATTGCGTATGGCAATTGGTGCTATCGATGGGGCAAAAAGATTGTCGACAGCGGATCTGTGCTCACCCAGTCGGATATCCAAGCGATTGGCGAAGCCCTCGGTGGCAAGATGCCTGCAATGGATGGCGAACAGTTGCAGGAACTGTTGCAGGCCCTGCGCCTGGAACACCAACAGGAGGTCGCAAGCGATGTGGAGTTGCCGCCGCTGGCGGACGCTCAATGCGAACAGCGTTTGCGACGTCTCAGCCTGTTGGCCGACAAGCCAGCGAGCGTGCTGGAGGCGATAATGCGCATCTGGCGACGCGCCATCGCCAATACCTTTGACTACTACAAGCAGGCGGCGCGTGCGTACTTCCATTACCTCAGCCTCAAGGCGGGCGACGAGCAGCAGCAGCAGCTGGCGAACGGACAACGTTTCCATGTGGACGACAGCAATATGGTGACAACGACGCTGCGACTCTTGCGTCTCATTGTGAAGCATGCGAGCGGCTTGCAAGACGTCCTCGAGCAGGGACTGAAAACGACCCCGATTGGTCCCTGGAAGGTGATAATACCGCAGCTCTTCAGTCGCCTCAATCACCACGAACCGTATGTGCGCAAGAGTGTCTGTGCGCTGTTGTGTCGCCTCGCCGAGAGTTGCCCCCAACTGGTCACATTTCCCGCTGTGGTCGGTGCCAATCGAGAGCTGCAGGCGAAACCCCTGAACGCGGACGCCCCGATGGCCACGGAGATCACATCGATCATGGCGGACAACAGCAGCTGTTGCGCCTGTCTGCTGGGCGCGCTGTCCAAGCAGGCGCCCGAGGTGGTGCAGCATGTGCAGCTGCTGGTGCGCGAATTGCGTCGCGTCTGTCTGCTGTGGGATGAGTATTGGATCCATTCGTTGGCTCACATCTACAACACGTATGTGGGACGCGTGACGGCGTTGGCCAGCGAATTTAAGCCCGACGATCATGAGGGTAAACAGAATCGTTTCAATAGCTGGCGTCCGCAGTTGCTCAACGATCTGGAGGCCCTGATGGCGTTCACGGCACGCGACGCTGAAACGAGCTACGAGCGCAGCTTCAAGCGACGTTTCGATGCACCCATCGCGGCGACGCTCGAAGCTCTGCGTCATCGGCCGTATCCGGAGGCGTGGGATAAACTCAAGCAGCTGTATCATGTGCTGCAGCTGAATATGCTGCGCGGCACGAGCAACATGCTCAAGATGCAGACCATCAGTCCGGTGCTCTGCGACATTGGACGCATGCGCATCTCGATGCCGGGTCTGGATGCGCACGATGAGCAGCAGCCGGTGTACATTGAGAGCGTGGAGAGCACCATCTGCATACTGCCGACGAAAACAAAGCCGAAGAAGGTTGCCTTTTATGGAAACAACGGGCAGAAGTACACGTTCCTCTTCAAGGGGCTGGAGGATCTGCATCTCGACGAGCGCATCATGCAATTCCTGTCCATATCCAATGCCATTATGGCCAGCAAAAATGACACGCCCAACAGCTGCTATCGCGCCCATCATTACTCCGTCATACCGTTGGGACCGCAGTCGGGTCTGATTAGTTGGGTCGATGGTATGACGCCGCTCTTTGCGCTGTACAAGAAGTGGCAACAACGCCAGCCACAAACGGCAACGGCTGCCTCGTCACGACGCCTCACCGACCTCTTCTACAACAAGTTGTCGCCGCTGCTGGCCAAGCACAATATGCTCGTCACAGATCCGCGACGTCAATGGCCATTGTCCGCATTGCGTCAAGTGCTGGCTGAACTCATGCAGGAGACGCCGGCGGATTTGCTGGCCCGGGAGTTGTGGTGTCAGGCGGGAAGCTCCGCGGAGTGGCGTCAATCGGTGCGTCGCTATACCACGTGCATGGCTGTAATGTCGGTGATTGGCTATGTCATTGGCTTGGGCGATCGTCATCTGGACAATGTGCTCATCAATCTGAACAGCGGCGATCTCGTCCACATCGATTACAATGTCTGCTTTGAGAAGGGACGCACCTTGCGCATACCGGAGCGGGTGCCCTTCCGCCTCACCCAGAATATGGTGAACGCCTTGGGCATCACTGGAGTTGAGGTAAGTCCTGCAAATTACTTCTTTCTTTTTTTTTGTTAGATATTAGCTTAAGGTTTAGCTGCAAGGAATATAGGCGTTAACCATAAAACTGAACCTCAACCCTCCTGAACCTCAACCCTCAAACTGAACCTTAATCCCTTCTTTTATTTTAACTCGTTCGTTATCTATTGATCGCTGCATTTATTTTTGCTAGTTCCTGATGGTTTCCTAATCGGTCAGGTTCTTTGGGGGAGTGTTAAGAATTCACAGATTAAACCCAAAATAGTTAGGTCTTCAGCTCCATATATGTATGTACCTCGAAGGGTGTCTGCTAAGGAACCCTAAAGTCCTGACGCCTTCAGTTCAGGGAAGTCTTTCTAACAGCTTCCTGAACTCTCTCGTTCCCCCATCTAATAGAAATAGATACGCCACAAAGTTATCTGTTCTACATCTGTTTATTGCGTTCCTTGGCAAGGGCTTGAGAGATCTTCTATAGCTTTGCATGTTATTGTTGGTTTTGTGGGTTTTGCAGTGGCTTCAAAGCTGCTTGTGCTATCAATGCGATGCTTCACACTGTCCGACGGCAGTCGCATCTCAACATCATCGGAATCAACACGACAACATCGCGCCGACTTGCAGCACAGTGTCTGGGCAAAGGCACGACGGAAGCCAGAGTTCTTCCATGAGTAGATAATGGGATTGAGGGCCGAGTTGGCAATGGCCAGCGAGAAGGCCGTCTTGTAGATCATCGAGCTGCTGCGACAAACGCTAAACAATTGCGCGATGGCCACACAGAAATAGGGCAGCCAACAGAGCGTAAAACAGCCCATGATGAAGACGACAATTTGAACGCTCTTCCAGTCCGGATGCAGCATGCTGTGCGGACTGTGCGTGTTGTAGACAACCGAATGTCGCAATCGCTGCGCCTGCTTTGAGGCTTCTCGCATGATGCGCCAGTAGAAGACCAGCATACAGATCCATATGACCACAAAGCCGGGCGTTATAATTCCTGCGACGTACCAGGGCAACAGCACCTCGTCAAACTCGCAGCCTTGCGATTCGCTCCACTTATTCCAGAAGATGGGTATTAATGCAACCAGGGCGCCCAGACACCAGTTGCACGTGATGATCAAGTACGCCATGCGACGCGTCATGTAACTGTAGAAGGGAGATTTAATTGGTTAGTCACCAAACAGATATCGAGACGGAGCAATTAATGTTAGTTAGATTTAAAAGTTAGGATCGGAAAAGGTAGAGATTAAGTCGAAAAGGTGAGAATTCCGGAACGCATTTGAGATGTGTAAGTTAAGAATGATACGTCCTAGATGAGATAAGAAAAGCAAGCAACGCAAGGTTCTGGTCAAAAAAAGTCACAGTTCTTATAAGGAAAGAGGATAACAACTATCGGGAAAAGAATAGGAAAGAATTTGTTCGAAAATAACTATTCAAAGTTGGGAAATCTTAATTCTTCGTAATCATTTAGAAATGAATAGAAGGTAAAGTCTGTGTTGATCTGAAAATAAAGGCTTGGGGAAACAGAAGAGTTTCAATCGGAACAGAAAATAGTTTTTACTAATAACGAAAACATATATCGGGAAGAGAACTGATACCGGTCGGAGAAAAAATGTCTGTGGTCGAGAAAGTTTTAGCGTCTAGTGGAAAGAGCGAAAAACTTTGGCGAATAGAGGACGGCTCTAATAGGAAATGAATGTCAGAAGCAGAACAAAAACGTAATATAGAAAAACTTCTGATATTCTAAGTAGAGAAAAGTCTTGGACTGAAAGGATTAAAAAGCTAAATGTCGAAGGTTTGTTTGAGATTGGCGACTTACCGTCTGTAGTGCAGAGCGTACATAACCGCAATGTAACGATCCACGGCGATGGAGATGAGGGTCAGTATGGAGACGCAGCAGGCGCAGATGAACAAGAAGAAGCGCAGCAAACAAAGGCCACGCAATCGTCCCAGATAACCGCCCATGTCCATATAGAAGGCAACATGATAGGGCAACGCGAGGCCAACAATAAAGTCCGAGACGGCAAGCGAGAGAATGAAGAGATTGGAGATAACCGAACGGAGATTGCGACAGGTGCGAACGGCAACAATCGTGAGAATGTTGCCGCCCAGAATAAAGACAAAGATGATTGCATTGATGATCACCCAGACCAAGAGACCGGCCCCAATGTGAGAAGTCTGCTCCTCGTCGTCGGGAGTTTGTTGAAGGATTTCATCGGTATTTGTGGTTGGATCAACGGTTGTGATATCGGTGAATTGCTCGGTATGGTTGTTGTTGATTGCATTCAGCTTTAGCCAAATGCCGAGATAATCCTCGTTGGTCATTGCGCCCACACGACACGACACGACGTTTGGGAATCTCCCGCACTCACACTCTCGCACACAAAGTAATCGTACGTCAGCAGCTGCTCTGCTGCTGCTTTCAAAATCACGTTGTAACAGAACAACACAACACAAAAAAAAACAAGAATAAATAAAAATAATGGAAAATGTATTTGCGAATTTGGAAGCGCGACTACGAAACGCACACAGCGCCAGTGTTTAGCAATCTGCCAGCGGGTCTAGACCACCAGCACAATTAGGCACCTTCCGCACACAACACACACGCACACACTACAGTACACTACACACATACACATACACACACACGCAATAACACTTGGGGCAAGGACTTTGCAACAACAAGAGCGAAAAAAAAAGTGCAGTGTCGTGGGCGTCGTTTGTTTACGTTTCGCCTTTCGCACTGCCAAAAGCTGATAACACTCGCAGATCTAGCGCAGCGTGAGAAACACAATCCGTCGATAAGCCTGGCCACATTAATAGTGGCTAAAAACGGCGCTACCCTACAAATAATTGGCGCTGCCTGACCACAGACCGCGTCTACTCTAGGCACATTGATAGTGTATTACGCTGAGTCGCACTCTCGAGTTGAGAGTCTGAATCGAGTGAACATTCGTGGGGGGGTCGCGATTTGAACTCACCAACTATCGAATGAATCGATATCGAAATATCAAAGAATGCACCAGGAAAGTAGTTCTATAGAGGATCGATTAGGTTAGTGAAACAAAAGCTTTGCTCAAAGTGTTAGCTGATTAAATTGAAATTGTTTTGTTGTTGTTATTGAGCAAGCCGGTTATTGTTGCAGGAACTAGCTAGTCGGCATGTAATTAAATTCAAGACGCTAATAACACAAGACAGTAGTCGTGTGTGCTAAGCCATTATTAAGTTAATGGATTGACATAACGATGACGACATTGGGTTTTTGTTTTTACAACAGAACTGGCTCTTGTAGTCGCCAGACTCGACTATGATTCGCAATCTGAAAATGCTTGTATATAGCATTTATAGCGAACTGAATGCAACTCTTTAAAAGTCCACGGTCCGAAGGTACAACTGTGAGTGAGCTCAGCTCAACTTTTGCACTTTTCTTGAGCGAGTTCATCGAGTACTGTATATCGATAGTAAATTAATGCAGAGAGTGAGTTCATCGAGTGCTGTATATCGATAGTAAATTAGTGTAGAGACTGAGTTCATCGGGTGCTGTATATCGATAGTAAATTAGTGTAGAGACTGAGTTCAACGGGTGCTGTATATCGATAGTAAATTAGTGTAGAGAGTGAGTTCATCGAGTGCTGTATATCGATAGTAAATTAGTGTAGATATTGAGTTCATCGAGTGCTGTATATCGATACTAAATTAGTGTAGATACTGAGTTCATTGCGTGCTGTATATCGATAGTAAATTAGTGTAGAGTAGTAATGTTTACCAATAGTAAATTAGTGCAGAGAATGAGTTTATCGTGTACTATTTGTCGATAGTAGAGTATTCTGTGTCTCCTTTACCCCATCTTTCTTTTTCCTTTCGATACTCATTTCTGCCTGCCAACAAATTTCTATTTCTGATGGATTGCTTCGACAAATTGAGTTTATCAAGCGATGCATAGTGTAGAGAGTGAGTTTATCAAGTGATGTATATCGATAGTAAATTCGTAGAGAGTAAGCTTATCGAAGACAGAAAATCGATAGTAATTTCGTGTAAAGAAAGCTGTATATCGACAGTAAATTAGTGCATCTTCCTCTGCATTTCTCCTCTTTCCTTCAAATACACGACCTAGCCATTTCTGTCTGCCAACCAACTCCCATTTCTGATGGATTGCTTCGACATGAAATTCACTATATAGTATACACTCAATACATCGCACACATCTCATATCTATATCCATCTAGTATATCTCTTTAGCTCTGCGTATTTTTAGCACTTGAAAGCGAACCCACGGTGAGCCATGGAGAGCTTACACGTATTTGTCAAATGATATGATTTGTGTAGTATTTGTTGTTGTAGCGCTCTTCAATGAGACTTCAATGACTGTGTGCTTTCGTTTTCGTTTACCGTTGTCATTGGCGCTTTCGCTTAATGCTTTGCACTCGATAGATTTTCTGTTTTTTTTTTTTTTTTTTTTTTTGTGCAGTAACATGCGGCGTATTAGTAATATGTGTAATAACTAGGGATTATTTATAGGGGGAGCCCTAAAAATCCCCCCCCAAAAAAAATAGAGTGGAAAACAAGCCACAAATTACGCACAGTTTTCAAAGTTAAAATGTGTACGAATGCGAATGTGTTGTACAATCAGCATTTGTAAACATCGATTAGGCAGACCAGAGTCGTATATATTTATCTATACTAAGCACTTAGGTGTATAGATATATGTATCTATGGTGCACCTATGTTACACCTGGGCATCAGTGTTGCGCACTTTGGCTGTGAGAACCTTTGGCTGACGAGAATCCAGCTAAATTTGGTGAAATACCAACTGAAATGAATTGCGATAATTGAGGAAGTCGAAAGTTGTGGAATCATTAAGCTACAAATTAATATTATATCACAATTTCTTATTGTTATATTATGTGATACTATTATATTATCAATTATCACTATAATGTCAAGATCCTTAAGCCTTACTATTATATTATTATTATATTATATACTATTATATTATCAATTATCACTATAATGTCAAGATCCTTAAGCAACAAATTAGTTATATGCCAAAATTTATTATTACTATATTATTTTTTAATATTATATTATCAAGATCAGTTCCATGAAACATTACAAAATATAGTATATATATATATATATATATATGTATATAGTAAATATAGTAATATCTCAATTAACTACATTTTGTAATGTTTCTTTGAACTGATCAATCAGTTAATAATTACTTGCCAAACTTGGAAGCTTGAGCTTCTCTTCCACGTATCAACAACTGCAAATAGGCCAATTGAAATGGTAGAAACAATTGTCATTGACAGCACCGGAATGGATTGGTTGGAGCGTTATACGATAGCATATAAAAAATCAGCAGTTGTTTCATATAGTAAAAATGTTTGTCTGTCGCTTTACGACTGTGACAATGACAATGTGCACAATTTGTATCTGCTAGATAAACAAGATTTCAGTATCGAGAGTTCATTTCCAGTTATTCCCCGCAATCATCTACAACTTCATATGTGTATGTACTATATAACTTGATGCGCTTTATGTTCATTTTATGGGGTAGCCAAACATTGGATGACATTCTTGATACTTGCTTAAAATGAAAGATCATTAGGGTTTCAGAGTTTGGTTCCCATCCCATTTCTTATAAACTCCTTCAAGGGAAAACTTCATAAAAATGTACGATCCTATAATAAAAACTAAATTTAATACATAATCAGCAGACAGTACTTTCTTTTCTCTTAAATTAAATGTAGTATATAATACTAGGTCTAATATAATAAATAAAATGATCATTTATCAAGTTATCTCATTTGTTCTATACAACTTTTCAACTTGCAGGGCGCCTTCCGTCTTGGCTGCGAATATGTGCTCAAAGTGATGCGTAAGGAGCGTGAAACGTTGCTCACACTTCTGGAGGCCTTCGTCTATGATCCTCTAGTCGATTGGACTGTCAACGATGAGGCGAACGCCATGCGACGTGCCATCAATGCTAAACCATGTGCTTCCGTTTCCACCTCTGCCGTTGGCGGCAATGAGATGAAGTGCCTCAAGAAGGATAAATCGAAGAACAAACTCCACGATTGGGATGCCAAACGACGACACTTTGTCGGCAAACTGAAGCAGTGCCAAAAGTTTTGGTCCAAATACAAGTGAGTCGATGCCAAAGCACTTTAAATTGTATCTTCTTAATATTATGCGATTGCAATGGATAGTTATTAATAACAGAGTTGATTCAAGTAGAGTCTAATTTGACTATTTTTTATGTGAAAAACTAAAATTTGACAATCTATTGTTAGTTTCATGTACAATATATTCTATTATTCACATTCTATAATAACAAATATTTGATAGTTGAGATTCAGAGAAAGAAGATTGAAATGTCATCTTTAAGATTTGGTAACCTTTTAAAGTGATAAAACATTAACTTAAACAATTTTAAAACAAGTAAAGGTTATTCTTATATAGTTTTTGATAATCACTACATTTGAAGCTAATATTGATTTACGAACCTTTTTTTGTTTTATGATAAACAATACAAATTCGTTCATTTTGTGTTTTTCGCACGAATTCGTTAATTTGTGCTATTATCTTAAAGCAGAAAAATAAATTCAAAATCATTCTTAGCTTTAATTAAAGTGCTAATTAAGAGCTTTCTTTATTCATCTTTAATTGAAATAAAAAAATGTTTTGATATATGTTCTTATACTTATATTCTATAAGTTATTTAAGAAATTCTTCCGCAGGGCAATCTAGTATATTTTGTACGGGTACCAAATATATTCTTATGTTATATTTTGGTACGTTTTCGGTATATTTTTGGGATATTTATAGAATATGGTTTTATTGAAAATGGGTAGCGGGTATCTCACGCATTGTTTTCACATAAATAGTGTTGCACGCAACATTTTTGCCAGAGTTTTATATAGTTATATATATAAAGAAAAGTGATGAAAAGAAGCTGATTAGACAGATTGACATTTAAAAGGGTAAACCTTCATATACATTAATAGAAGGAAAGTGATCAGAGATACCATATTTACAAATTACCATACTATTTGATTTCTTGCCACACATTTTCCTTTAAGTAATTCTCCAATTTTCTCTAAATACCATATTTACAAATTACAATTTTCCTTTAACTATTTCTCCATTTTTCTCTCTCTTTGTAGACCTGAAATGCTGGAGCATCACGCAGTGATCGTGGACGAGATTGAGCAGCTGCAGCAGAGTCAGAGCCATCGTCTGGCCACCGAGCAGGAGCTGGTGCAGTTGAATCGCCGCAGTGCACTGATCGCCGAGATCAAGGCCCTGGGCTCAGCGATGTCCAGTCACAGCTTCAACACGGCATCGACACGCTACGCCTGCAAGCGCTGTCACACCGAGACGCTGGCGAAGCAGGCGACGTTGCGTCAGCCCGACTACGAGATGGTGCAACAGATACTGCAACATTACGAGCAGTGTTTGCAGCAACAGCAACTCGGCGAGTTCAATGTGCGGCTGATACAATACAAGCTCGAGGGCAGCAGTCGGCACAGCGAATACCTGACGCTCCTCGACGTGGTTCAGTTGCATTTACCGGCCAAGATACTCAGTGGCTACGATGCGGTGCGCAATCAGCTCGACGAGCAATTCAGACGGCACAACAATCTGGGACTGCAGTGTGTGGAGCATATGCTGCAATATGCTGCCATTATGGCCTACTATCCGGAGCAACGGCATCGCGACAATGTGTATGTGCGATTCCACGACACTTATGCCGGTTATCTGCAGCACGCGGACATCAACGGCCTCCTCTCGAGCTCCGGCTGCAGCGGCATCAGTGCGACAAACACTTTGAATGCGGCCGAGACACTCGAGAATGTGTGGATGGAGTTGAATTGCCAGCTGCATCAGTTGACTCAACACTATGCCAACGAACAGGCCGTGGCCCAAACGCAGACACCATCGCATACGCTGATCGCTGCCCTGGGGCAGAGCAACTGCAGCGCATCGCTGCTGAGTGCGGCACTCATTCGCACCCTCGAAGGTGCCACAGCGGTGTTCAACGAGTACGAACAAACGGCGTTGGCCACACACGGCATCGGCATTGGAATCGGGAGCAACAGCAACAATTTGGTGCAACAGCAACTGCAGTTCGTGCAACTTGTGCGCTCCATGTGCCGAGTGGTGGTTGGGGCTGAACCTCCGGGACTGGAGCAGGCCAACGATCAGCTCAGCGATTTGGAGGCGGCGCTCAGCGCTGTCGTTCAGCTGCAGCATTGCTTTGAGCACGATCTGCCCACGAGCATCTTTCGATTGCTGCTGCTCAACTCGAACATGGATCATCTGCAGACGTTGCTCCATCTAAATGCCGAGTCTTTGGCCGAACGCTACAATCAACAGATCGTGCAGGAACAACAGCCAACAACAACGTTGAGTGTGGAGCAACAGTTTCTCCTCTCGCTGCGATCGGCTCATGCATGTTTCCAGCAGCTCGCTAGAGCTCTGGAGCGTATTACACGCACCATCAAACTCATCGTGGACGAGTTGCAGGAAGAGCAGACACAACAGTGCATGGTGAGCGAGATGAATTTGAAGTCTCTTAAGTTAATATCAGCAATTTGAAGTGTGAGGAAGGAGAAAGTTGAGAGAAGATAGATAGAAAATAGAGAAAAACAATTATTAACTTGCTTGCCATAAGCATGCGTTGTTAAAAATGCATTCTAAGATTTAGATAACATATGGTAAATATAGAAATATTTATATATTGTGAGGAACAAAAATAGCAGCATTTTTTTTAATAGAAGTCAATAATTATTTGACGACTTCAATAACAAAATTAAATTATGTGGGAAGTAAATAGGAGAAACTTAGAGAGTAGTTTAGACAAAATAGATAGCAATAAGATAAGTATTATTTATACTTGTTAGAAATGCAGTCAAAGATTTAGACAACAGATTGTAAATATAGAAATATTTGTATAGTGTAAGGAATGTAAATAGAAGAAGGTACTAGACTAGTTTCAAAAACAATAGTTGTTAAAAAGAAAGTCAAAGATAAGAGATAGAAATATTTGTATACTGTAAGGGAAATAAATGAGAGAAAATTACTAGATTAGTTTAGAAAAGATAGATAGTAGATAGAGAAAAATAATTGAGAGTAGTTTAGAGAAGATAGATAACAAATAAAACAATTATTAACTTGCTTACCATAAACAATACTTGCTAAAAATGATTTATAGATAGAAATATTTGCATATTGTGAGGGAAATAAATTGCAAAGACAAATAATTACAGACAACTATTAAGAAAATGTATGCCATTGGATTTGTGGAGGATACAAAAAGTATAAACTTAAAGAGTAGTTTAGAGAAGATATGTTAGATAGTAGATAGAGAAAAACAGTTATTAATTGGCTTATTATAAGAAATGTAGTGAAAGTTTTAAATTGTAAATATAGAAACTTTTGTAGTGTTACCCTTAAACAATTTAAAGGCAGTCATGGGAAGTATGATTTAATGTAGATTATATCGTAGATAGGTAGATATAGGTAGATATCTTTCGCTCATATTTTTAAGTATTTAATTTGCTATTAAGTCATTCAATTGGGTTTAGATATATGGCTTTTACTCTTAGTTTTAAGTATTCGCTTTACTAAAGAGGTATTCGTGATTTGATCTCCTTCACAGGAGCTCAACATACTGAAGAACGGCAGCACGTTGTGCGAGAGTCTCTTCTTCGACCTGGTGCTGCACACGCTGCGTGTGAGCAAGTGCTACGACGTTAGGGTGATGGCACGTCCAGTGCTCGGTTTTGTGCAGCGCCTCGAGACGGAGTTCCTTGTGGGATTGGTCTCGCCCATAGCGTACGCTTATTACACGAGCTGCACAGCGGGCAGCGGAGGAGCACGCTGCCAGGATCTGTGCGACAACGAGGATGTGAGTCAGCTGTGCGATGGCATCTTTGCGGCACTCCAGGCGGAGGCGACGCTGCGGCAGCAACAGATCGACATTGCGTTCCTCAATCAGAAGATCGAGACACAAACGCTGATTGCGTCCGCCTATCATTGGGCCTACGGTGAACTGCTCGATGCCGAGATGAATTGCAGTCACATCATTAGCCGGCAAAAGCTGTGCGAAGCCATCTACGAGAACTGGCAGACGCTGGAGCAGAGCTCGGCGTTGATGCATCTGTTGCAGTGTCAGTTGCAGTCACAGCTGGATCAGCTGCAGCAGCAGCGCAGCAATTGGAATCGCAATCACATCGATAGTTTGCTGCGCAACCAAAAGTTGCAGCATCAACTGACCAACGATCAACTGCAGCTAATCTCGGAGCTGGGCAAGTGCGCTAGCGCTTTGTGCACCATGGAGCAGACTGGGAAATTGACCAAGGAGCAGCAGAAGCAGATGCTCCACAACATGGAGCAATGGCTGCAGGCCAACAGCAAGTGGCAGGTGAGCAACGCCCGCATCAGCGCCGTCGAACAGGCCATCGTTCAGCTGCTCGATCCCGAGGGTCCCATCGACAAGTGTTGGCTGGCGAATGTGCAGGGACTGCTCGAGGATTACACGTGCAAGGTGCAGCGGGACATGCAGGAGCTGGAGTGCGAGCAGCAGACGCGTCATCGCTTCATCTGCGCCAGTCTCAAGGATATGCAGGTGAGAGTCGATAGCTCAAAAGGGAGTAACAAATGTGTCCGTCGTTCTGTCTGTCCGTTCGTATAAGCAGCTAAATCTGGGAGACTTTAAGTGGTAGAGACACCAAATCTGAGAGCAATACTCTGCTTTATGTTTGTACCCACTACCCATAGAGTAAAAGGCTATTATAACTAGCAGTAGTATGTAGCAGGAGTCATCTATCACCTCATACAAATATATACACATATACTTGATCAGCGTCAACAGCCGAACACTTATCTAAATCTCAGGGGGAGTAAGAGAGGTGGAGCTCTAATTATTGACAGCACTTGTTTTTTCACTCAGATCAACTTTTGATTTATATTTTTGCCACGCCAACTTCAACCCCGCAGATCATTATTATTGGCACTTACAATCATAACTGTACTATAGATTTTACGGTTCCTCAAAATTTGTTTGCAAACAGATTAACATTATAAAAGTTATATATTTGATCGAGATTTGGTATATTTCATACATTATGGTATATTTTTAATGTAATAATCGATATACCTACTATATTTGATATATCGATATACTATTACGTTGAAAATATACCATAAAGTGCAAAATATACAAAATGTCAATCAAATATATAACTTCTATAATTTCATAAGGAATTGTATTCATTATTTAAATGTGGTATATTTAAATACTTTTTGAGTACACTAATTTGGTATAATTTAAGAATAATACCGAACTTTTTTGCTTTTATTTGAAATGGGTAGAGGGTATTTCACAGTCGAGTATATCTAGAATTTCAGTATATACCATAAGTTATGGTCCATAACAGCTATAGTCTTTATGATTCTTGAATATTTGGTTGAGATCAGATAACATTTTTAGACGTTATTTAAGAAATACTTTTGTGTGGGAAAAAAAACGTTGCTTTAGCTGACAATCTGGTATATTTTGCACTGTATGGTATATTTTGAATGTAGTACTATATTAATATAACGATTATAACCTTTGGTATATTTTTAGTATTTTGCAGTATATTATTTTGGTATTATATTATTTAAGAAATACTTGCGTAAGGGGAAAAAACGTTGCTTTGGCTGACAATCTGGTATATTTTGTGCACTTTATGGTATATTTTAAATGTAGTACTATATTAATATAACGATTATAACCTTTGATATATTTTTTTTAGTATTTTGCAGTATATAACGTTGGTATATTTAAAGAATACCGCAGTATTTTGCTTCTATTCAAAATGAGTAGCGAGTATCTCTCAGTCGAGCAGCCTCTACTATAACTTTCTCACTTGTTTAATACTTGTCTCTGCTTGCAGCGCCATCAGGATAACATGCCGCGCGTCTACTTGCGCAGCCTGTGCTCCGAGGATGATCAGCTGATGCAGCCGCAGCAGCAACAGCAACAGCAGGCGGCGGGCAAACTAGTTCCACTCGATGTGCAGCTGCTGTCGGGACATGTGCGTGACGCTCAGCGCACGCTGATGAACTTCTTCCAGCGGCTGCTCGAGCTGCGCAAGGAGCTGAGCAGTGAGCGTCGGGGTGTTTTGAATGCCGAGACACTCGGCAAATGGCGGACGCAGCTGCAGGAGATTCAGACGATGGCCAACGACGAGGTGGATGAGTTCTTCCGCAGTGTCGAAGTGTTTCTGCAGCATTCGGCCGATGGCGATTCGCTGCCCTACGAAACGTTTGCGCACAACAAAGGTGCGTCTGCTCTCTCGATAGTTGTGTATATACTTGATTTAATAATATTTATGAACGCTTTTAGGTGCTCCCAATCTGCACGAGCAGAAGCGCAATGCATATGGCGTCTCGGTGTGGAAGAAGATACGCATGAAGCTGGAGGGACGCGATCCGGATAGCAATCAACGATGCACGGTTACCGAGCAGGTCGACTACGTGATACGCGAGGCAACCAATCCGGACAATCTGGCCGTGCTCTACGAGGGCTGGACGCCGTGGGTGTAAACCAGGCCACAACCCGCAGACAAGGTGCCATCGAAAAGTGGCACATTGGCAACAGCAGCAGCAGCAACCTGCAACCAGCAATGGCAACGAAATTTGCACACACGCTGCAAATTCGCATTCTGCAAATTCGCAATTATTATTGGGGCTGAGACGAGTTACGATGGATCGCGACTGGCAGAACTTGGACCTTGGAGCCCGGAACTCTTGGTGTCCTGGTGCTGGCCGTGGGTAATTGGATTTGCAAATCCAAATTGCAATCCTTCTGCCTGTATTTCCAACTCCAACCGACCCCGACAAAAGCATAATTGATGTAAAGATGACGAAGAAGAGAGCAACAGCAACAGCAAGAGCAAGAGTAAAGCAAAACCAACCAAGCAAAACCAAAACACAAACAAACAAAGGAAACCAACACACAAAATTTGAACTGAGACCTGAGGAGGAGAAACTGACACAAAGACAATATCGTTTCGGTTGAGAGCGACAGACAGCGAGAGAGACAGAGACAGAGAAAGAGAAAGAGAGATGTGTCCACGCATCCTACCGGGACAATTAATGGGGCGTGGCAGCCACAGCAACAACAACAGCAACAGCGATCTTCGTTGCTGCACGACGTTTCCTATTTGTTTTTTATTTTTCCCCCATTTTTTTTTTTCTTTTTTGGTTTTTGTTTTCATTTATTTATAAGCGACAACTTTGTATCATCATCTTGTAAGCATTAGCACTCTTCGAAGCCACAAACAATGTGCTGCGGGAATGCCACAAAAAAGGACGAAGCTTCCCCAGCATTAATTATGTTTATTCTCCTATCTTTAATTGTAAGCACCATCCCATAAATTTCAGTTGTTTAAGTTTTTTTTAATAGTTAAAACAAAGTGTAAAGGAAATCCAAACTACAAACCCCCAATGCATAATCCCCTAGCCCTAGAAGCCCCTCCCCCCAACTACCCCTAACTACCTATACTATACAATTACAATGTGCACGATCAATCGATCGATCCAGCAGTCAAATACCGTTGTATCCATGAACACACACACACAACACACACACACACACACAACACACACACACAACACACACACACACACACAACACACTCCACATTTGCAGCGACACTTTCGGTACGTTTCATTTGCAGTCATTTTTCTTAACACCTTCCCTTTGATTTAATTCGTTTTTATATTTTATATATATATACATATTATTTGCGGTGATTAAATGCGATCTTCATGTACGAATTATAAATAAAAAAAAAATAACTAAACGTGTGTTTTAATCGAAGGCAGTTGTAAGGAAGTAACTACTTCCTCTTCGAAGATGGGCAAAAAACCAAAATCATATCAGATTCTAAAATAATGTTAACATTAAATGGTAAACGTAAACTCAATGAATGAACATTTAAAATTCTAACTTGAGTTATTTATGGTGATGGTAAGTTCAGAAATATATATAAAAATATAAATATAAATATATATATTAATATAATTATATGTCGACCCGATTTTGATTCTTAATTACATTTTAAACTTGTCTCGTGATAATCTTAATGAAATTATTTATGAGAATAGTAGTATTGATTTCTGTAAGCTGCTCCTAAGTTTCCTGAAAATATCAACTCCATTTCCTGATTTCTATAAGCTCCCGAAGTTTCCTGATATCAACTCCATTTCCTGATTTCTATAAGCTCTAAAAGTTTCCTGATATCGTCTCATTTCTTTAAGCTCTAAAAGTTTCCTGAAAGTATCAACTCCATTTCCTGATTTCGATAAGCTCCCGAAGTTTCCTGATATCAACTCTATTTCCTGATTTCTATAAGCTCTAAAAGTTTCCTGATATCAACTCTATTTCCTGATTTCTATAAGCTCTAAAAGTTTTCTGATATCAACTCATTTCTTTAAGCTCTAAAAGTTTCCTGAAAGTATTAACTCCATTTCCTGATTTCGATAAGCTCCCGAAGTTTTCTGATATCAACTCCATTTCCTGATTTCGATAAGCTCCCGAAGTTTCCTGATATCAACTCTATTTCCTGATTTCTATAAGCTCTAAAAGTTTCCTGATATCAACTCATTTAAGCTCTAAAAGTTTCCTGAAAGTATTTACTCCATTTCCTGATTTCGATAAGCTCCCGAAGCTTCCAGAAAATAGCAACTGGATTTCCCCAGCAGAGTAAAAAGTCGAATGCGGCTTGAATGTATTTATATATAATCACTCGTTTATTTTCTAACGTTTTTTTTTATCTCAATTTGCTTTTTCCCCTCTGCTCAAAATGTCGCTTGTCATTTTACTTGGTAATCATTCGTTATCATTTATGTTTATCTCTTCTGTTTTTTTGTTTTTTTTTTTTCATTTTTTGTTGTTTTTGGTTTTGTTTTTTCGCTTGGATAGGGTGTAAAAAGTTTTGAAATGTTCTTAATAGGATCAAGACATACTTATTACCAGCTAATTAATGCTCATTTTGCATATTTTCTTCTTCATCAATTCGATTTTTTGTGGTGTTTTATTTTGTTTGTTTGTTGTTGTTGTTGTTTTGTTAGGTATTTGTTGCAAGTTAACATTAACGTTTGTTTTTTTTTTTGGGAGAGGTTTTCCGCGTTCGTCATTGTTTTCTGTGGAAGTATTATCAATGTATCTTACAAACAGTTAAGAATAGAAATGATAATTTTCGCTATGGATGTGTTTGAAGGGTGTCAAGGGAGGAGGAGAGAGGAGGGTGAAGGGAGATTGGAGATGGGGGAAATTCAGTTTCGTTTTCAGTTAACGTTAATGTCAGCTTTATGGAACGCTAACGCTATAGTTATAGTTATACAATTACATATTTATATATGTGTGTGTTTTATATATGTACAATATATTAAAGTATACATATATATTTATTATTATATTTATTTATATCATTTACATACAAAAAAAAAAAACACACGAGCTGATTTTGCGCCCAGAGCAGCTGCTGCTTAGGAAAAGTTAATAAAGTATTAACAAAATCATAATATGCAACTAAATTATAGTTATCATTAATAATAATTATTCTTTTTATGAATACAATTATAAAGTTCTTGTTGTTTATTTTGCGGCTTTCATTTATTTTTGGGGGATCCTTTGGCGTCTAGGACAGGAACTCCCCAAATTGTTTATTTTGAGCCAATTGAAAATTGAAAAATTACATTTAATGAATATTGCCTTAAGCATTCGTTTGACCAGAATTTTCACATGACAGAATTGAATATAGTTTTGTTTTTTTGTGGTATTCTTCTTTTCTTATTGTTGTTCTTGTCGAATTAACAAATACACAAACAGAATACATTTATAACAAATTAAAAGAGGGATTCTTTATATAAAAAAAAATAATAATAATAATCAAATATAACACTAGCAATAACTTATTGAAGACGCAAGGGTCAAGCGGATAAACACACAAACAAAAATAGCAAAAACAGAACAAAACAAAAAGGGAGGAAAAACAATTATTAAATTATACATACATAAGGTTTACAAATTTGTTATTTAAGTTTACGCGCTCCACCTCTTGCCATTGTTGTTGTTGTTTTTTTTTGTGGTATTTGTTTTTGGTTGCTTTGCTTTTTGTTGTTGTTATAGTTTTCGTCTCTAATTAAGCATAAATTATTTATAGTGTATATATGTGTGTCGGTGTGTGTGTGTATGTGTTTCCTTTGTAATTTGTTTTATATAGTTGCGGTTGTTGTTGTTGTTTTGTGTTTATCCTATTTTAGTTTTCGTTTAAAATAATAAATACATACATACATATACATTACATTACAATTACATCATTACATCATATCCATAGTACAAAATATAAAATTTAACATCACATTGGTTGACATTCTTTTGTTGGTTGGTTGGTTGCTTCGCTTTACAATCATTTATTCATCTATTCATTCCTCCATCATCCTCATCCTCAACATCTTTCTTTCCTTGTCATCATTTAACTTTTAACTTTTCTCATCTTTTTTTTTTGTGGGTTGGTTGGTTTCGTTTCTCTTTTTTGTTTGTTTGTTTGTTTTAATTTAATTAATTTGTTTCAATTGATTTGTGTGTGTTTTCTTTGTTTTGGGATAGCATCAACAGTCGGTAGGTCAAAACGATCGATTCCTCGATCCAAAACTCGGGTTGTCGCAGCCTCTCTTCTCTACTTCTCTCTCTCTCTGTCTCTCGAAATCCAGCTCTCCTCTCTCTCTTTCATACCCGTTTCCTTCTGTTTCTCATTTCTCATAGAAATGTTATTGGCCTCTCCTTGCGCTAGCCTGCAATTGTATAAAAACGTTCATTTTAATCAATTGTCTCAGATTCATTCACAACCACAGCTGTCTATAGTTAGATCAGTTCATGTACACACACACACATATATATGTCTATATAGTCCAGCTGTGATTATGGTTTAACTGAACGCGCATCTACGCACAGTCCACTTGAGCTTTAAACGAGACTTAACGAGCACACGCTCAATACAAATGCAATATGCACAAGTGTGTCAAATGGCACCAAATACTATATACATATATATAGATAGATAGATTTACATATATACTGCTTAATTATTATGCATTTAGTTTTTATCATTCGAACCATTTCCATTCGCATTTCTATTACCTAATAAGATTGTTACTAATCTCCTGGATGCTCGGGACATGAGCGATTCACCTCAAACCAACGATCGATGCAGCTAGAATAACAATTATATTGATTATAGTAGTGCATACATTTATGGTAGATGATATGCGTAGCTCACCTTTTGTGGTAGATGCAGAGACATGGCAATCGAGCAATTGTATCACCTGGACTCAAGTCTTCAAGACAAATGACGCATTCGCCCTTGGCGTCCATCAAAGTGTCCTCTGTGAGATAGATAATTCAATTAAATTCATTATAAACGATGTGTAAACAATATGAAATGTTATCGCTACCGTTATAGGAGAGTCGTGGTTTCGTTAGGCACATAACTAAATGGCATTCAATATCGTCTGGCAAAACGAACTTATTACACACGGGACACTTGATGCCTGCGTTGAACAGAAATATTTGTATTCAAATTGAATCGAATATTGAAAGTTGTTTATTACCATTAAAGGACCAAATGTGCGATGGAAGCGATGTCGCTGTGTAAACACGTCCAATGCCATTCGCCGATGTTGTGGACGAGGCGAGCGTGATGCTCTCAATGATGTTGGCGCCCGTCATAGACATGTCCTAAAAGCAACAGAGGTTGTGATGGATGTGGATCAGATGCGAATATGGAACACTTACGCGTATGGAGTGATTGAGTGCCTGACGCTGCATCAGACTTTGTGTGGTCGCCAGCGATCGGTTGTTGTTGCCAGCCGCCGGGAAACTGGAATTGGAATTCGCTGACACCGAAACTGAGACGGCGGGATGTGTGTGCGGATACGTTGTTGATCCCTGTTGCTGTTGCTGCTGCAGCAATTGTTGTTGCTGCTGCTGCTGCTGTTGATGCTGCTGCTGCTGCTGTTGGATGTCTGGCACTGAGCTGAGACTGCGAGCACGTTGCCTGTCTATGGACGTGGAGTTCTGCTGATTGTTGTGCTGCTGCTGTTGTTGCTGCAGCTGCAACTGCTGCTGCTGCTGCTGTTGCTGATGGTGATACACTTGGAGGCCGGGCAATGTGCGCAGCAGATTAAAGCCTTGACCGGCATCGCCGACACCGCGGTTGCCAACCGCAGCTCCTCCACCTGTTGTCGCCGATGTGTCCGCTGTTGCAGCAGCCAGCGATGCTGCTGTCGTGTGTGTGGCACCCGTTGAGCTGCTGGAGAATGTTCGGGAGCGTGGGCTCTGCTGGCCGCTGGTCGCAGGTGTGCTTGCCTTTTGACCCATAGAGTTTGAATCTCTTTCTCACACGGCCTCTGCCCCTCTCCTCTCTGGCCCTTGCGGTTCACTGATCTTTGATTAATTAATGATTGCACTTTGTTCTTCTTCTTCTTCTTATTGTCTGTTGTCTTCAGTTGCTGCTACTGTTGCTGTTGTTGCGTTGCCACCACTCTTCGGTTATTTGTTCAATCACGTCGCGGACTTCTGTCTGTTTGTTTGTCTCTGTTTCGTCTCCTTTTGCTTGCTTGGTTTGTTGTCTGTCTCTCACTTCGTTTTGTAGCCAAATACGTATATTTGCTTTATGCTTTCTTATTACGCCTTGTTCTTGTTCTTCTTCTTGTTGTTGTTCTTTGTTCGCTCGTGCGTGCGTGTGTGTGTGTGTGCGAGTGTTGTGTATGTGTATGTGCGTTCACATTTAAGGAAACAAAACAAATGACAGGCAAGCAGCAAGCAGCAGACAACAATAGCAAACAAAGTTGGTGTTACGAATTGGGGGAGGTGCAAAAGGAAGTGGAAATGGAAGTGGTGGAGGAGGCGGAGGCGGTGGCGGGGGAGGGTCGACGGGTCAGCAGCAGTAGCGGCGACGGGCGGCGTTGATAAATGCGGTGTATAGATAAGTTTGAGAGTGTTTGTGTGCCTTGCGCCTTTGCCTCTGTGCTGCTGATGACGATGACGACGACGATGGTGATGATGATGATAGTGATGTTTTTGTTGCTGCTGCTGATGATGATGATGATTGTTCTATGTGTGAATGTGCGAACACGCGTATGTATGTGTGTGTGTGTGTAAGCGGGTGCCAAAAGTGCGCGGAGCGTTTGGGGGACAGAGAGAGAGAGAGAAAGAGAGGGCGTTAATCGGACGGTCGGTCGGTCGTCGGTGTCGGGTTGTTGTTGGTGTTGGTTTCGTCGTCGTTGCCGTTGTCGGTGCGTAGTTTATTATTATACCGAAAGCCAAAATAGTTGTGGACTATAACTATGCTTAATCCGCTTGATTACCACTCGCAATTTAAATGAATGTTTCCGTTTTGCTCTATTTTATTTTTAACATCTCCTCCGTTTTCGTTTTATGTGTACTCTTTGCTTTGCTTTTTTGACCACCACAATTTATTGGCCGACCACCACAAAATCACAAGTTTATCGCAATTGTGTTGTGGGTGTTGCAAAATGCCAAAATGCTGATACATCGATACACTGTCTGCAAAGTCGATTGGTGTGCAAAGTCGACTCGATAACCCATGACGTGCATATCAAGCTCAATAGTTTGAGCATGGATGGTAATAGTTGTTGACAAAACAAAGAACAAGTCCAAAATTCACCTGTCGCTCTCGCAAGTTAAATTTATTATTATAAACAAAAAATTTACAGTGCAGTGCAACGTGTTTGCTTTAAAAAAAGCTGCGTAAACAATAAGAGTGCCGAGTGGCAGCTGGTGAACATCGATATCCAGATATCGAAGAAGATATCGATACGATATGCGTAGATGCTGCCAACAAGCTACAAAATAATAAAAAGAAAAAGAGATTACTCTTTAATTATGTGTTTGTGTTTGTAAAAGAACAGCGCATTTATTTGCAAGACAAGCAAGGAAGCAAGCAAGCGGCATGAGTTGGTTTGAAAAAGCTCGCACCGTTTTAATTGAGGCGCTCGATATTCAGGATGATGACAGCAAGGCAACAGCAACAACACCAACAGCGGATAGCAACGTTGCTAGCGGTGCAGGGGGAAGCGGTGGCTCCTCTGGCAGCGGGAGCAACAACAACAGTGCAGCGTCAACCACAGCTGCAGCATCAACAGCAGCAGCAACGGCGACCGCAGCATCGTCATCGATGGCTACGTCAGCCATCGAGGGAGCAACGTTCTATGATAATCCGCATGCCAACGAGATGGTAACAATTCCGCCCAGAGCGAGTGCCAGCGATGCCACCACAGACACTTTGTATGCCAATAAAAAACGCCAGTCTGCCACATCAGATTCTGTTGATCTGTTGTCATCGCCATCGCCCACCACGCCCTCGTCGCAAAGTGTTGGTGGCTGTATGCGAAACTCGGAATCATCACTGGAGCTGATCACAGCGCCGAGTACAGCCAGCGAAATGGAGCTGCAAATGTCACCGGACACGGAGCCCTCGCTGCCTGACAGCATTGTGATCATAGCCAGCAATGAGACGTCGTCCGACAATGCGGAAGAGGATGATGAAGATGATGATGGACAGGCTATTAACTTGGAACAGGACGATCATTCGTTACATCTAAATGGCAAGTGACCATGGCTTTTTGTTTTTTACAACAAGGCAGTCATAATTCCTTCTCTCTTTGCAGATTCTACAAAGACCATGAAAGCGCTGGTCTTTAGCGATACGCAGACGGCTGCCAACGTGTCGGGATCAGGTGCTGGCGCCGATTCGGACTCCACGCAAAGCTTCGAGGACATACAGCTGCAGCTGAGCCATAAGAGTCCGCAGCCAGCGGCAAGCATCAGCAGCAAAGCGACAGAAATGGTGGATCAAAGCTATTCGTCGACGTCATCAGATATTGAGATCATCTCGAATCCCAACGGCGGCGATTCAAGCACGAACAGCACCACAACACGCACCAGTCCGCAAAAGTTCAAGGAGCTGTGCGGCGCGATGAAGCAACCGCAGGCGCTTCATGCGTTGCACGCTCATCCAGGTGTCAAAGGCAAGGGGCATCATCGCGAACCGTCGGAGATCTCGCTGCTGTCCGAGTCGGATTCGCAGTCGGAGCTGGACAAGCTGGTGCATCGCATTAGCGAACTCAATCAGGTGATTGAGGCACGCGAACAGCGACTACTTCAATCGGAGCGACAAAATGCCGAGCTGCTCGAGCGCAATCAGCAGCTTTGCGCCCACGTGGAGGCGGCGAAGCACAGCGCCGAGAGCACGGAAGCCAATGAGGCGGTGCAACGGCTGTCGGCGCTGGAGAAGAAGTTCCAGGGTAGCATAAGGGAACGCGATGCATTGCGCATACAGATCAAGAGCCTGAAGGACGAGCTGCTCAACAAGATACCCAGAGATGAGCTGACCGAGTGCAATGAGATGATTGCGGGCCTGCAGTCAGAGGGCGAGAAGCTGTCCAAGGAGATATTGCAGCAGTCGAACATCATCAAGAAGCTGCGTGCCAAAGAGAAGACATCGGACACGCTGCTCAAGAAGAACGGCGAACAGATCTCGTTGCTGTCGAGCGAATCGGAGCGTTTGAAGAAATCGCTGGCCGCCAAAGAGGAGATGGAACGCAGCCAAATCGAGGCTGTCAATCGGATGACAAACGAGAAGCGACGCGTCGACGAAGAAAATGCCGAGTGTCGCAGTCGCAACGAGGATTTGCAATCGAAGCTGGCCGCGCTGCAGGCAAGCTTCGATGGCGTCAAGGGCGATTTGCAGCAGCGTCAGCGACACGAACAGCATCAGATACAGGCCGAGAATCAGGAGTATGTGCAGCAGTTGAGCGACATGCGCGAGAAGTTGCGTTTGACCGAGCACAACATGGCCAAGCGGGAGCAGCAGCTGCGCGAGGAGAATCGTGAGCTGTTGCGTCGCTTGGAGGCCGCCGAGTCGCGTGCCGAGTCGAGCACCCAAGAGCTGAGTGTGTCCACAACGCCGTTAATACGGCAGATTGAATCGCTGCAAAAGACGCTAAATCAACGCAACGCCAGTTGGAGCAAAGATGAGCAGCAGCTGCTGCAGAAGCTGGAGGATTCGCAGGCACAGTTGCGTTCCTTGCAGCAGCTGGAATCTGTGCAGCACGAGAAGCAGGAGCTGTTGCGCACACGTTGCGCCCTGCTCGAGGAGAAGCTGGCCAATGCGCTGATGCAATCGGAGAGCGCCAAGATAACGCTGCGTCAGCAGGAACTCGACGCCAGTCTCAAGGAGAGCGACTACCAGAGGTGAGAGAGCGTAGAGAAAATAAATGTTATTCCGATTCGTAATTGTTCCACTTTGCAGTCAAGTGGCCGCATTGCAGGAGCAGCTGCAACAGCGCCAACAGAAGCTCGACACACTGTTGGAGCAGTGCCAGCAGCTGGAGTCGGAATCGGAGCTGCAGCGCAAACAGCAGCTGCAGCATCAGCAGCGTGCCTTCCAGCCCAACAGCGAGCTGACCGTGGAGGCGGTTAAAGCCAGCAGCGAGCTGGCCGAGAGTCGCTGCCTCAAGCAGCAGCAACAGCAGCTGCATGCTTCACCTCCACTCAGCCTGGTCGATGACAGCGGCTCCACAGAGGAGGCGCTGGGCGGCATTATCGATTGGCAGGGCGTAAGCCAAACAGTTGCATTTATATACGAACCATGTTGTTAACTTTGTGCTGTCTTATTTTTAGGATGACCTGGAGTGCGCCTCGAATAGTGGACGGCAGCCGTCGGGAATGATACAGGGTGTGCATCTGAGCTTCTTGGCCGGCAATACCACAACGCTGGAGCATCTGCAGGCGCTGCTGAAGCAACGCGATGGCGAGCTCACGCATCTGCAGTGGGAATTGTCGCGTCTGCAGGCGGAGCGCGGTGTGCTCGATGGCGAGATCTCTAACCTAACCATCGAATTGGAAACGGTTCGTCTATCAACTATATTATGATGCAAGTTTAATCCCAAACTCTTCGTTGCAGCTGAAGGAACGCGTCGTCAGTTATGAGGCCATGGAGAAGGGCTACGAGGATCTGCAGCATCGCTACGATGCCTTGCTGCAAATGTATGGCGAGAAGGTGGAACGTACCGAGGAATTGGAGTTGGATCTGGTCGAGCTGAAGCAGGCGTATAAGCTTCAAATCGATGAGCTACTCGCGGCGCCGCCACCAAATCTACAGCGGACTCCCAAGCACCTCTGATTGCCATCGTTGCCATGTCGGAGACGCAACTAACAAGCATTGATTTGTATTTGTTTCTGGCTAAACAGTTGTCTGTGTCTTCTCTCTTCATTCCTTTGCTTAATCAGATCACACACAAACACACATTTTCCAGTAAAATTTCCCTGCCTCTCTGTACGTCCTCGCTCCCCTATGAATTATCCATGTTTAATCGTCATACACAAAACATCCAAGTAACTATTATTTGCGTGTTGAAATTTCTAGTTATATTATGCATATATTGATCGATTGTGATAATTTTATTTATACTTATAAATTAAAAAAAAAACAAAAAAAAAAACGATATATAAAAATGAAAACAAAAAACAACTATAGAAAAATCGCGAATTGATATTGTAAAAACAGAAATGAAATGAAAATTGTTTGCGGTACAAGGTCAACGTAATATCGATATAGTCAAAATAGTATATAACTCACAATGTCGGATATTAAAATTAGTGACGATAAAAAAGTTGTTAAAATGTGCTATCAGATATGATCGAAAGTCTTGCTTGATCTTTGCTAATTAAGAGAAGAAGAGAAGCCTATATCGCTGGAATTGGAAATATAAGTGGACCTCTGAAAGAAAATATTTTGTTAACATACATAAATAATTCAAGTGAAAAACACATCAATTATAAATAATTTATTTTAAACGAAAAAATATATACCAAATAAAACTAAACGCATTAAAAATGAATATAAAAATATAAAAGAAATTACAAATACAATATGAACATTAATTCGATCTGCGATATTGTTCTGCATAGCAGCGCCCTCTTGCGGCGGCAATTGATACCTGATTTGCTGAACTGCTCTAACTCACGCACTCAAGATCGTCCGATCAGCTGAATTAGTGTGTTCGCTTGAGAATCGATCGTAAAATAAAAGCAAAAAGTGGGAAAAATCCCACTGTGTAAGTCTTACATTTCTTTAATACAGCCCATTTCATTTGGTCTAACATTATGCTACTAAACACGCTTACTAAATAGGGTAAATTTGTGTAGGTAAAATACTTTCATTTGGAGGTAATTACTGTTATGGCACCCATTCCAATTCCCAAGATGCTTCCCGCTTCTGTTGCTCCAGCTTCTCGGCCATGAGAATTTCTTTGGCTGCTTCGATCAGAGGAAAGACAGGTTTGCCACTGCTCTTTGGGTTGTAGCCACAGGTGTTGCTCAGATCGTCCGAGTTGAGCGAGAAGATCATCAGACCGCCCACCTTAAGTGATTTGATAAAGTTGACTTTGCACACGAAGCTCGACTTGCTCTCATACGAGATCCATTCACCCAATGAGCTCAAATAAGGCGAGCAGGTGTCGTTGTCGAAGGTGTAGATGGGCTTCAAGTAGCCATCGGCACAGGCGCAAGTCTCCGAAAGCGTGGTGAAGCCCAGCTGACCACATTTGCCATAACCCGATGCTGGAGCACCGATGCGAGTGTTGAACGGATTCACCAAACTGCGGAGAACACGAAGAGAGACGATGAAGTAGTTGCTGGATAAAAGATTTCAATGCTTACGTGAAGGAGTGTCCGTAGGTGGGCAGCCCAATGACTAGACGATGCGGTTCGAGACCATTTTTGAGCCACCAATGCGCCGTGTAGTTGATGTTGAAGGTGCCCATGATGGACTTCTCCTGGGGGCGTGCAGCGAGTGGTGCATTCAGTCCAGTGAATGGCATATCCTCGCGATAGAAATGAAAATCGTATGTCATCAGGTTTACATAGTCCACATAGAGATTAATCTCCCGGATGTCGTAGGCATAGAAGGCGATCCCCTCAGGCGCAGCCACCGCCAAGCTCAGCAGATTATCATCGCGCTTCTCTCGTGTCCACTCCATGCGTATCTCGTGTAGCAGCTGGCTGAAGTGCATGCGTTCATTGGCATAGGCACTGGGGAATTCCCAGTCCAGATCGATGCCATCGAGGCTGCGATACTTTTGCATGATCGCCTTGAGGGAGCGTAGAAATTGCTTGCGTTGTGCATGGTTGCCCACCATCACGGCAAACTGATGTCCGCTATCAGCACCACCAATCCACAGCAGCAGCTTCACATGCGGATTAGCAGCCTTATAGAGATGCGTCTCATTTTGAAGCACTTGCTCCAAGCGTGGCGACAAAGTCACTGTGCAATTGTTGAGCTCGGCAGCGCCAATGTTGATGTGCGTGCAGAGATCGCCGGGCACATCGAGCAGATTTAGCTGGATGCGATCAGAAGCGGAGTAATAACAAACCAGGCGTTGTTCTTGCTGTTGCTGTTCGCTTTGTTGATGCTGGCGTCGCTGCTGATTAATCGTGAGTAAACAAAGAGGAAACATGATAAAGCAAATGAGCAACACACAGGCGATTATAAATCTGCAACGCTGCTTTCGGTGATCCAGTTGTCTACTGCTGTTGCAGTTGATATTTTCGTTTTGCAGTAACTCATCCTGCAGTTGAAAGTAGTTAAACATTGTTATTTATTTTTGTTTGTTATTGTCGTTTGATAACAATAACGACGCAGTTCGCGTGACCAGAAGTCGAATTTCAAAATATACCATCTAACTGGTGTTGGACAATAACCGCGGACTCATCGATATCTTTTGTTACTCTATCCATCGATAGCAAAAAGTAATCTCCACTTTCTGCTGTATTTTTTTTTTTTTTTTTTGGTATATTTGCTGACACTTGAAAATCATTCTTCTCGTATTGAAAAATGCAAAATTGTATAAACAACTTTTGTAATTGCTTAAAATAATATGGTAGATGGACACTTTCCTTTTCAGTTAAACAATATACTGGGAGAAAAAATTCATCGATTGGCATCCATATCGAATTGCGAAAAAATATTGTCCAAAATAATCGATGCATTAGTATGTGGCGTGTCATCGATGTTTTTACCACCTCTATCGCATGTGCATATGCGTATTTGGTAAAATAAATTGTGTGTCGTTTTTTTTGCTGTGAAATTTCGACGTAATTTTTTCGCGAATTTGCAAATATTAAAATGCAACTGTTGCGCCTTAACAATAAGTTGCTCGCTGCCGTCGTCTAATACGCATCAAAGGGAATATTTTGCCGTGTGTGAGTGTCAGGCGTCACTGTTTTTGTATAAAATTGCTCATTGTTTGTGTGCGTGTGTTTGCGAGAGTATGCGTATGTGTTTGTGTGTGTGAATCTGTTGTGTTGCCCTCGTTGTTGTTGTTCTTGTCGCCTCATATGCCGTGCAAAACAAAACACACCCAAATGACTGATCAGCCATGTACATATATGTGAATATATAGGAAGGTGCTTGCAACTATTGCAGCAATACTATTCATTGATGAACCGGCGAAATGTAGAAATTGTCAGTTTGATAATCTTGTCTTCGTTTTCCCGTTTCCCCAACTATTTCATTTTTGGCATATTCACACGCCCATTTTTGCATAGCAAGTGTGTGTACGAGAGTGTGTGTATGTGTGTGTGTGCTGTTGTATGAGTCACTAGATAAATATTATTCTGCCCACATTACAAAAATTGCCGGTTCGACTTTGGCACCTTGCAGTTTATTTAGTTTTGCGCTTATCTGCCCCTCCCCTCCCCCCTTGCCAATCCCTTCCACTCCTTCCCACTCTCACTCACTGTCTGTTGTTGTCTCTGTCTACACATACATTTATATACCGGTTAGAGAACTTGAGCTCGCATTCTTGGGCCTCGTTCAAAATTGTAACTAACCTGCTTTTGATTTTTCTCGGTTATTAATGTTGTCTTTGTTTTTTTGGGTTGTCATTGCAGCAGGTTGACGACTACGACGACGCCGACAACGACGACAACGACAACAACGACGACGACGACGAGGAGGCGAAGGTGGACGGGGAGGAGAAGGAGGAGGAGATAGGGAAAGCCACATGAGAACGATGACAAAAGACTACGACTACTTGCTGAAAGTTCTGCTCGTTGGGGACAGCGATGTGGGCAAGCATGAGATACTCTCCAATTTGGAGGATCCATCCACCGAGAGTCCCTTCTGCAATGGCAATGGTAAGTCGCATATTACTCAGACATAATTATATATATTATAAATATATATTTCATTAATCACAACAGACTGCACATCGCACATACTGCAAACGGTAGCGTATAAAACAACAACGATACTGCTCGAGGGTAAACGGGTCAAGCTACAGATATGGGATACATCCGGCCAGGGGCGTTTCTGCACCATAATACGCTCGTATTCTCGCGGTGCACAGGGCATCATTCTGGTGTACGACATCACAAACAAATGGAGCTTCGATGGCATCGATCGCTGGCTGAAAGAGGTCGAGGAGGTGAGTCTGAGAGTGAATTATAAAATTATTTTTATATACGTTTCTTAATTGTTTCCCACACACCAATTATTTATGCAGCATGCACCTGGCATACCGAAGGTGCTGGTGGGGAATCGTCTACACTTGGCGTACAAGCGTCAGGTGGCTGCCAAACAGGCGGAAACGTATGCCTCACGCAACAACATGTCCTGCTTCGAGATATCGCCACTCTGCGACTTCAACATACGCGAATCCTTTTGCGAATTGGCACGCATGGCGCTGCATCGCAATGGTATGGAGCACATCTGGCGCAGCAACAAGGGTAAACCAATATTTGACTTGTCGAAGTGCTTATAGCTGAGCTAGACTTTAGGGAAGCTATGTCAAGCCTCACAATACTGCTGGGATTACCTTAAAGCATCAATTTATTTGCACTCCAATAATGAAACATTCACTTCAATGATTCATTTGATTTAAGCATGATGAGATTAATTGTAATAATACTAATGTATTTTCGCATTTTGTGTTTTACAGTGCTGTCGCTGCAGGAGCTCTGCTGTCGAACGATTGTGCGCCGGACAAGCGTTTATGCCATTGATTCGTTGCACCTGCCGCCCTCTGTGAAATCGACCCTCAAGTCATATGCGCTGACAACGTCACAGTGCTACAACTCTTTAACGCAAAACTCAAAGAGTCGGAATCGCTGCAAGACGCCCACAAGCAACAGTCGCAATAGTTGTGCGATCGCGTGATTGCCGGCTTGTAGGCGGTCAATCGAGGACAACGTTTCTTGTGGAACCAGCCTACGCCTAAATCTAATACCTACTTTACTTATTTAATCTTAAGCCAACACACACACACACCCACACACTCACCACTCAAACACACATCAAAACTAGAGCGCGAGTATTTCCAAAAACAAAACAAAACAAAACAAAGAAATTCGAAATTTTGTCATCAGCATTACAATATTTATTAACTTGAATGGTTATATTTTTTTACATCCTAAAAGCAAAGAGATAAGAGAAGAAACTAAAGTGTAATTGCTAAACACACATCTACGATACATATACGCTATACATAAAAACATAAACATAATATATATATATTTTTTTTTAACATTTAACATGATCACTACATTTACAATCGCATTACTATAATGTTGTTAATATTATTATATTATTATTATATTTGTATAACTCTAATATTTAATACGCTGATATACTTATACGAGGTATTCTTATTTTTTATTATTATTTTATTATTTTTTTTTTTTATTATACATTGTCATCTCTTTATTTTGTTTATTCCTTCTCTCTTTTTATTTCTATGAATTTGTTTGTTAACAATCAAGGAATATTCATAAAACAAAAAATGTAATTAAATGCGAACGATTTGATAAGTTGATACTAATAATAATAATTATAATACCGATACTGATACTGATACTGGATACTGATCGTGATGATGATGATGATGATGATAAAACATGGAAAACAACTAAAACTAAACTGTATACATGCTGTCTTTGTCTTTGTCTTGCCATCCAACTGTCTCGTTCTATTTCAGTACCTAAAAAAGTGAAAGCTATATGTAGAAATAGAGGGATTATATACATGGAATAATGGAACCCGTGTTATATGACCAGCCAAACGAGAGTTGCTATTAATCAAAAAAACCCATTTCAACATAGTTTGACTTTGTGAAATCAACCGAAAGTGGACAGATTCCGGATGCAGATTTCTAAGCGAAAGAGATTCATTTGAGGTAAGCGTTGAATATTAATAAAATACTCTTTGTATATTTCAGATCAAAGTGGCAGAGGAAGCGATTATGGTTCTGCCCGTTTCCTAGTTCTTTGCTCATCTTCGGGTTAACTGATGGCTGATTAACTCTTAAGGTAAATAAATTTATAAATTCCTTATTGATTGCATTTTATAATGTCATTCCTTCTATGTTGCAGGCTATTTCCTTTGTTATCTGCTGATTGTCGTCTATTATCCTGCTCCCCAAAATCTAGCATATGGTAAGCTTATTAATTATTAATTAAAATAATTTCAATCTTTGACAAACTTTTATTTTTGCTATTGTCTTCCCTTAATAGATGCTGCGCTTCCATGACTATTAAAGGCTTTTTCTTCTCTAAATCCAGATGACATTTGAACATCCTGCGTCCTCCGTCCTGCGAACATCCGAAAAACTATTCAAAGCTCATTCTTCTCTGTACTCTGATGGCATTAAAAGTCCCTGCGTCCTTGGCACATCCGAAGAAATAGAATATTATGTAGTTTACATTCTATATGCATATTAAAACTAAAGCTACAGACGAATGAATTGTCATAGCTTCTTACAATACTACTAATCATATCCTAGATATATGAGTTTACTTGAATAAATACGTTACAATATACAAAACTCTTCTCTTTTTATTGGGCGCTACTAAGTAAGCAAGCGATTTTCTGTATTTTTGCTTGCTGCTGACTTATGTTCGCCTAGTATTTCACCTGCTGACTTGACACTTTTTGAGCCATTCACGGCTGCTTTAAGCGGCATTTCAAAACCTCCAAGAATGGTCGAAAAGTGCCGCGTCAGCAGATGAAATACCAGGCGAACAGAAACCAGCAGCAAGCAGAAATCCAGCATGTAAAGTCATGAAGATTTAAATAAAAGAATTAAAGGTGATTTTAACAGAGCCCCAAAGTATGCTACATAAAATTTAACATTCTGTTGGCCAATTTAAAATTTAGCTTAATGTTACTTTCTGCATTTCTGCTTGTTGCTGGTCTCTGTTGGCCTGGTATTTCACCCGCTGACGTGGCACTTTTAGACAGCTCGTGGTGGTTTTGAATACCACCCACTTAAAGCAGCCGCGAATGGCTCAAAAAGTGTCAAGTCAGCAGGTGAAATACCAGGCGAACATAAATCAGCAGCAAGCAGATGTACAGAAATTTTCTTGATTATTTAGTAGCGCCATCTATCGTGTGATCTCGCAATGACTGATGTTAATTAATAGAGCCCTAAAGTATGCTTCAAAAAATTAAATGTTATTTTATTTTTTACATTTTGCTATATATCTCGGCCATATCCTGTCGGATTTCCAAAGGATATATATTGCTATGATCGTAAGGGCAAACTGTATCGATTGGCATCAACAAAATAAAGGTTCATCCAAGGATCCGAAGAAACGAACCTAAAACACAAATTTAAGGATATCTCAGAAACTACAAGGACGATTAGGATGTCCTTCGGCCAGTTGATAGAGGTGATTAATATAACTCATTTGACACAGGACCCGTCAGGATATGCAAGGACATTGCCGAGTTATTACCTATTTTCTCTGTATAAAAAAGTCCTAATGACTCGGAAACCAAAAGGACATTCAAGGATCGAAATGCATATTCGTCTTCTGCAGAATAAGGACTATTCGTGTGCCAAAGGACATCTCGATCGTCCTTCAAATAGCCGAGTTACATATAAATTTTGAATTTCTTGGTAATTTTTGCATGATTATTCAAATCGTCGTCGTCGACATCGCACGATAGATGGCGCTACTAAATATTAAAGAAAATTTCTATACATCTGCTTGCTGCTGATTTATGTTCGCCTGGTATTTCACCTGCTGACATAGCACTTTTTAGCAATTCGCGGCTGCTTTAAGTGGGCGGTACTCAAAACCTCGACGAGCGGTCTAAAAGTGCCACGTCAGCGGGTGAAATACCAGGCCAACAGAGACCAGCAACAAGCAGAAATGTAGAAAGTAACATTCATTTTGAAAATGGCGCCCAAAAAATGTTAAAGTTTGTGTAGCATACTTTGGGGCTCTGTTAAAATCGTCTTATTTAATTCTGTTATTTAAATCGTCATGCTGGATTTCTGCTTGCTGCTGGTTTCTGTTCGCCTGGTATTTCATCTGCTGACGTGGCTCTTTTTAGCCGTTAGTGGCGGGAGCTTCTAGAGAATGTTGTTGAGCGGAATCTTAGCCGCAATTCTATTTCACTCAAAATAGTCTAAATAAAAAAGAATTCGTTTGTTGTTTTTTTTTATTTAAGCATTTTTGAAAAAACAGTTTGTAGATATATGCAATGTTATTAGGATTCTTACATCTGATACAACTGATATGCTTAAGAATGAACATTACCACTTATTTTATGAAGTGCATAGGAAACATTTGATGCATCTCAAAATTTAGCTAAATAGAAAACATAAATATTTTAATGAATATCTTAAATATATATAGCAACTTTGACTTATTTAACATAACAAGCTGTTGCCTAAGATTGTTTAGGGTTTCTATTAGATTTAAATGTGTTACAGTATCTGAAGGTTACATTCCAGAAGGCCAAGGAGAAGATATAATAGTGCTGCATCTGTAAAAGAAGTATAAAAAGTATAAAAAATACATACATTAGAGGTTTCATTGGCTATAAACAGTATAAAGATATTTTTACCAAGTCACAGTTTGATTTCCACTATATAACAAATTCAGTAAATTCTTTCCTTTAGCTAGATCAATCAGTTCTTTAAGCTCCATCGACGGTTTCAGTTTAGTTCACTCAACTTGGGTTAATTGGGGTCCAAATATGAGACAACGAGCGTTTAGCGCAGTTTTGCTAATTAATTATCGCATTAAATTATGAATGGATCTTGAGTGTGAATGTTGTTGTGCATGTTTCCCACATTTGCTGATTGATTGAGTCAATGAAAACGCAATTAGATATTGTGATGTTATTTAAATTAATATGCTATATACATATGTAGGAAATGTTGTTAATTGGATTTTTTTCTTTTTAGCTGACGCAGTTTCAGTTTCGTTTTTCAATGCCTATTTAAAACATAAATTTGCAAACAACTTTTACACAATCGAAGATCGCGTTGGTCAATCCACAAAACTAGAAAAGACGACGACAACAACAACAATAACAGATCACAGCGAGAGCTCCAATATAAAAAATATAACAATAAAAAAGTAGATGCAAAAAAAAAAAAACAAAATGTTACAAAGCTATTCGATGTGTGTTTATTACTTTCGGGGTTTTTTTGTTGTTGCTTATTTGGCAGCAACATTTCTTTTTGGAGATTAAAACATATACATAAATTGTTAGCCGCATTTTAATGCAAATGCTAATGAGCTAACAAGCTTTTAGAATGTGCTGAAAAAGCTCGCAAAAGCTGTCAAAGGGATCATTACTTGAATGAGGTCATAGAAAGCTTTACGGATCAGGTCAGGTCAGGAGTTGTGACCCAACTAGACTTTGACTCGCAACTCCGATTGCGACTTCTATGGCGACGACCTCAATCTGCTCAACGGGTTTCGCGCCTAATTTAAATTTTTAACTCATTTATTCGGTACACCCACTGCTCTCTTTGCTCCCCCCCTCCCCAGTTGCTTAAGTTCGGACATTCATCTCCGCTTGGGGGCTTGCGGATCGTCGATCGCTTGACCGTTCGATCGATGACGAAAGCAAACGCGAATGACGAACACGAAGGCAAAGGCAAAGGCGAAAGCCAACAACAAAATGCTCAGTGTTTAAGGGGGCATTGGGCAAGGCCCCTGAAGACCTTAACCGAAACCGAAACCTAAGCGAACCGAAGAGCGCTGCATAATCATGCGCGGAGCTTAAGCGGGCTTATAAAAGCGAGCGGTCGCATCGAGTTGGTCATCAGTTGCCTCAGCGGTTTCGTTCTTCAGCTACGTGAAGTTCCACAGATTTCGTCCCCCCTAAGCAAGAAACTTCCAGCAATGAAGGTGAGTTCGTTGTCCGTTGGAAACTCTCTTTTCCCTGAGCTAATTCCTTAACTCCTCTTCATCTCTGGAACAGATCTTTGTCTGTCTGTTTGCTGCACTTGTTGCCACCAGCTCGGCTGGCATCATTAGCGGTGGCGGCGGCGGAGGAGGCGGCGGTGGTTACAGCTATGGCATCGGTTCTGGCGGCGGAGGCGGTGGCCACACCGAAGTGCGCACCGTTAAGGTCATCCATGAGGGTACCGCTCAGATTGGCGGCGGCGGCTTTGGCGGTGGACACGGCGGCCATGGTGGACATGGCGGACATGGTCATGGTGGCCACCAGGAGGTCAAGACCATCAAAGTCATCCACCAAGAGGCACCAGCTGCCTATCACGGACACGGTCACGGACATGGCGGTGGTCATGGACACGGCTTCAGCAGCGGCGGTCACCAGGAGGTGAAGACCATCAAAGTTATCCACCAGGAAGCTCCTGCTGCTCACGGATATGCTCATGGCGGTGGTCATGGCGGCAGTCACGGTGGACACGGCGGTTTCGGTGGTCACCAGGAGGTCAAGACTGTCAAGGTCATCCACGAAGAAGGACACGCTCTTGGCGGCGGCGGCGGTTACGCTGGTGGCTTCTCCCATGGCGGTGGTTTCTCTCACGGTGGTGGACACGGCGGTGCTCACCAGGAAGTCAAGACCATCAAGGTGATCCATGAGGAAGGTCATGCTCTTGGCGGCGGTGGAGGCGCTGGCGGCTACTCTGGTGGCTTCTCCCATGGCGGTGGACACGACTTTGGCCATGGCGGACACCAGGAGATCAAGACAGTCAAGGTAATCCATGAGGAGGGTCATGCTCTGGGCGGCGGCGGTGGTTATGCTGGTGGCTTCTCCCACGGCGGCGGTTTCTCCCATGGCGGCAGTCATGGTGGTCATCAGGAAGTCAAGACCGTGAAGGTGATTCATGAGGAGGGTCATGCTCTTGGAGGCGGCGGCGGCTACGCTGGAGGTTTCTCCCATGGCGGCGGCTTCTCCCACGGCGGAGGACACGGCAGCGCTCACCAGGAAGTCAAGACCATCAAGGTCATTCATGAGGAGGGTCATGCTCTTGGAGGCGGCGGCGGCTACGCTGGAGGTTTCTCCCACGGCGGTGGTTTCTCCCATGGCGGTGGTCATCAGGAGGTGAAGACCGTCAAGGTCATCCACGAGGAGGCTGCTCCAGCTCCCATTGCCGTGCACAACGAATACCTGCCTCCAGTTGTGTCCGCTCCAGCTCCCGGATACTTGCCTCCATCGGGTGCCTGGAAGTAAATGCCTTTCCAAGGCGTTGTTGCCCTGTGATGAACTGTGTCATAACTGTCACCTCTTCCCCTTTGTTGAATAGTTTTAAGAGTAATTACATAATTTTTTTTTGTCCTCATAATTCCCATTAGTTGTCTAAGCTCAACACTATTTTTTTTCTGTTGAAAATATACTATAAAATTTACCAAAAACTTATGATTTATCATTATTTTTGATGTGGAGATCAATTTGGGCTGAGAAGATTTTTAAAACTTTGCCATTGCTTAGGGTTGTCTAACATAACCTTACTTATTGGTATACATAACCTCAAATTATATATTTTGGGTAAAATTGACTAGGAGCTGGATTTTATCATGTATTTAATTAAATATGAGAAATATGTTCATGTTTTATGACTTGTCTTGTTGCTTAAGGTTGCTCAACATAACCTCACTTATTGGCATACACAACCTCAAATAATATATGTTGGTTAATACTTACTAGAAGCTGGATTTTATCAAGTTATTAATGGTAATAACTTATTACTAAGAATAGATATGAGAAATAAGTTCATGTCTTGTTGCTTAAGGTTACTTAACATAACCTTACTTATTAGTATACATAACCTCAATTAATAAAATTGGTTAATATTGACTGGATGCAGTATTTCCTCAAAGAAATTGTTAATGCTGTAGCTGATTATTAAGAATAATTACGGGAAATAAATTGCTTAAGGTTGTTCAACATAACCTTACTTATTTGCAGACATAACCTTAAATAACTAAATAGTGTGCATTACATACAACAAATTGCGTCCCTTAGACAAGTTATATGTATTGCAGAAATTTTTAAAATTTAAAATGTGATTTCTTTTTCATTATCATCATAAAGTAATCTTTTCTTACCTACATGAAAACACAAAATCAGTCGATTATCATTATTATCATAAAGTTATCTGTGTTTACCTAAATGATATATTATAACTGATAAAAGAAAATACAAATTAGTCGATTAGTCTAACTGATTCATGTCATATCTCGAAAGTTGATCGCTTTAAGAGCCATCACTCATTTATCTGGCAAAGATAAAGATTCACCACTCGAATGTTAAGTAATCGATTCATAATCTCTCTAACCGTTTCGATATTACAAAAGATAATAATGCCATGTCTAGCACATGACTAATGACGCATGTCTGCGCACAGAAGCCGCTTAGACCAATCAAATAACGATAAATTCGCTCGCAGTCGGAGCATTTGAATTAGTTTCCCACATTTTCAGCATAATTAATTAATGATGTGCATCGAGCGCTGATTAAAGATGCATGTTTATCTTATGCTTCATTATGGATTATCATTAATGGCATGTTTTTCTTTTCGTTTTGCATTTTCCACCCACTTTCGATTTCCATCGATTAAGGTTATGTAAATTGGTATTTTTTTTCTTCTTTTTTTTGTATTTGATTCATTTGTGTGTGTGTGTGTGTGTGTGTGTGTGCTAAGTGCCTGTGTTGTGTGTGAGTGTGTGAGTTGACAGTTAAAATGTAAATGTATAAAAAAAATAAATTAAAATAACGTAAATTAAAACTGAGCTTTACTGATAGCTGCGCCAATCTTGTCTGCCGCCAAACACGCGTCGCTGCTGCTGCTGCGTCGTCGTCGGCGTCGGCGTCGCCGACTGCAGCTGCGATAACGATAACGATTGTTGTTGCGATTGCTCCAGGCTGTTGCTGCTGAGATACTGATGCAGGGGCAGCGGCCGCGGCGACGACGACGTCAGCGTCAGCGTCAACGGCGGCCGCGCTGTCGGTCGCCACTTTGAGGGACGCCAAGGCGTGGCCAATTCCGCCTCCTCGAATCGATGATTGCTGCTCTGCGGCGCCGCATCCAGATGCTGATCAATGTGACTCATCTCGTTGTGCACACGCAGATTGAGCAGCAGCTCGCCATCGTCATCGATCAGATTGTACATCTGCACACCCGCCCCCCCTGCATTCGCCTTGGCTCGCTCTAAGCGCACCTGTTGCTTCACCTTCGGCTTGGGTGGCTTCTGCTTTGGCTTGGACTTGCGATAGAGCTGTTGTTGAGGCGATGGAAGCAGGCGAGAGGCGCGATCCTGAGCCTGCAGTTGACGGAGTATGCCCAGCGGCAGCAGCAGATCCGATTCGAAGGGCAGAAAGCCGCTGGCGCGCACCTTGATGATGTTGCGACGCAGCAGCTGCTGTGGTTGCCCCAACGCCAACAGCATGCACAACACTAAGAGCAACTGCATCATAATCCTCATGCACTTGGCCACAGCATCTTCACTCGAATTCAAAACACTTTTCAATTCAATTTGCCACTTGTTGCAGTCACCATCAAAAAAATTGTTTAACGAGGTGTACAAAAAAAAACAACTAACAAATTCTTTTCAAGTTCCTGAGGCTTTTGGAGCTGTCGCTGTCGTGGAGCAGCTCATTCTAGGCCCGTATTGCACCAACTGACTTTGGCCGAGCGACGCACTCTGCCACAGACCGACTTGGCCGAGAGCAGAGCGCACACACACACACACACACACACACACACACACACACACACACACACACACACACACACGGACAGGTGGAGACGCCACACACACAGCGCGGTTACAAATGAATTAATTAGAGAAAATTTCGACGCACGCTTTTCGAAATGATCCGCTGCACAGTGGTTCCAACTGCTTGAAACGGTACTTTTTAGTTGCACAATAAGATATCATACAAATAATACTAAAAGTATAATATATGTTGTATACTATACTTCGTACTAAATTGAAAATCAAAAAATACTAAAAATACTATAAATATATGTACTAAATAAATAGTATATAAAGTATATGCTATATATATACTATTACTTACATTTTAGCCTCACAATAAGATATATAAAAATAATACTAAATATTATATATAGTATATATTATGTCACATGTGTATATTGAAAGTAATAGAATAGAATTTATATTTCAACTTTTGCTAAATTTTACATGCAATAATATACGTAAAATAATAATTTGGGATTTATATATTTATAGTTTGTAGGCTATATATATTCCAAATATAGAATATGGAATCTATATTTCTAGTATTGAGAAAACTTCAATACAATAATAAATTAAAATATATTATAAATAGAAATTTGAAATTCATACATGTATGTAATATATAGTTTGTAGACTGTATTCCAAATAATAAAATGTTATTTATATTTCTACTTTTAAAGAACTTTAAACCTAATAATAAACTATAATCATATTCAATATATAATAATAATATGGAATTATACTAAACTATAAATATATGGTTTGTAGAATGATTAGAATGTGTGTACATTCATAATAACATTCCAAATAATAAAATAGATTTTATGTTTACAAAATTTAGAACACACAATATTTGATAATATAGTCAATATTCATAATATTTTGAATAATATACATATAATCGAATTTTTTATGGACTTTAAACTTTTATGCTAAGGATCTTAGCACATTTCTTATCATTTTTTCTGCCACTTGTTTAGATTGTTTTAAAAAATGTTTTAAAAATTATTTCAAATACATTTCAGTTTAAATATCTTAACGAATTTAAGTAAATCATACTAAAAAATTGCTATAAAGTTCATATTTTTTATAAAACTTTTGTTTTTCCGCTTGATTTTGAATTTGTTTGAATATTTTATCAATATGTATGGGCAATAAAAATGATTTCATTTGTGTTATCAAATTTTTGTTCATAATTTATGCATTGCCTTTTAAATTGATTTTAAACCATTTTTGATTTATGACTTACGTATTGTGAATTGTAAAGAACTGTGAGTTGTCGCCAAAAATCTGCGTTGACATTTGGCAAAGTAAAAGTAAAAAAATAAACTGGTAAAGAATAAATTAAGTTTGATATGCATATTATGAATGACCAAAGAATAACATTCACTTTCACGTGTCACAAAATGAGCCGCAGAACTGGAATATTAAATTTAACTGCTTGGAATTTACAACACGCGAGTTGGAATTTACAACGCTTAACACCTAAGCATTGGACCACTGTGCACACTAAACGCTCTGCGCTTTGAAATGAAAATAAAAATATAACTGCGGTGTTTATTGTTGTCTCGTTGCTCTTGTTTGTTTTGTCCGATTGTCCGTTGTTGTTGCTGTTGTTGTTGTTGCCAATGACTGTAACATTTAATTTCTTCTAACTTTTTATGGCCAAGCGCGTTTGTTTGTTTGTTGGTTAATAAATGATTTATGCTACACTTAACTAGAATAATTCTTTTTAATGCTAATGCGCCCTATCCCCAAACAGTGTTCCACTGCCCCGCTAGCTCACAGTTGCAGTCGTAGTCGTAGTCGGAGCTATTGTTGTTTGCTGGTTTGCTGGAAGTAACCCCGACTCCGACCCCGACCTCGGCATTAAACTGGTTCACAACTAGTTGGGGGTCATTATTGCGGTCATAAATGCTCGCTGCTACTGTCCACATTCACATTCACATCCACATCCACAAGCACAGCTCCAACTCCAACTCCGACTTCAATTCCAATTCCAGCTGGGGAGTTGAACCACAGTCGAGAGCCACTCTCGCTGAAAATGGTTAATTGTTAGTGTGTCACTGCGACTGTGACTGCGACTGTGGCCATTGACCATCTACGAACAAGTCTCATTAGCATGAAAATGCCGGCTTAACAATAGTTTATGCAAATTGAACAAACGGAACGGAAAAGCGAAAATGTTGCACAATGAATCGAATTTTCACCACAACAGAGAGAACACACACTCACTACTCCACTTTTGCTCCACTGAACTTCAAAAGTCCAACTCGATCTCCAATTGTGGATCTCACTCAGGTCATTCCCCCTCCTCTCTCTCTCACTCTCTTTGCACTGTCACATAACTTTTCGAGAAACCCATTTCCATTTAAGATTATCATTTCTAACGGCCTCTTCATTCTGTCAGTCTGTCAGCATCTCAGTTAATTGCTTAATTATATGTGTGTCAACACAACAAAAATAACCGTCTAGCTCATATAACTCTTTGTAGGCCCATTCAGAATGTCATTTCAAGCCGGTCTTAATGAGGTTTCACTGCGCCGCTTCAACGACGCTCGCACTCGCTGCGCCTTTATCTTTCAAAAATACTTCATCGAATCGCTTGACTATAAATCATTCAGTTTTTTCACAGCAAACAGCTTTTGGATGTCATCGTAAGTCCTCGTGATCTCTCTTCCACTAAGTCATAGCATTCAGCTTTCTGTTGCACTTCAATAAGATATTGTTCATTAATTTGTACAGCATAGTTTTGAAGTTATTCACAGCACGCAGCTTTTGAGTGTCGTCAAGTGTCCCATATCTATATAGTTCTTTCAAGTTATTTATAGCAGGCAACTTTTGACTGTAGTCGTGAGTCCTCTTGATCTTTCATTCAGTCGGTCATAGCATTTAGCTTTCTATTGCAGTTCAATAAGACATTGTTAATAGTTCTTTCAAGTTATCCACAGCAGGTAGCTTTTGACTGTCGTAGTGTGTCCTCGTGATCAATCTTCCATTATATCATAGCATTCAGCTTTCTGTTGCAGTTCAATAAGGTATTGTTAATAGATCTGTATAGAATAGTTTTGAATTTCTGACTTATAAGAATAAATGTCAAAGCTAAAAAGCAATCTTTTTTCGTATCTCATAATCTATAATACTTACATTTACTATAATATAATACTTCCATTGAAATACCGAAAAGTTGACCAAATAAATTAACATTAAATATTATATGATAAGATTGGGAAAATCAAATGATATCCTTACCTGACTTTTATGATACCTTAATAAAAACATAAATGCGTAGATTTTTATAGCATTTTATTTTAAAATTATTTAGCATACACATACGATTACATATGTAGACTTTGGTTTAGAGCTTGTATAACTAATTTAGACCCAATTGCAAAAAAAAAAAAAATTAATCGATAGTAAGTATTAATGTGATATATGTACAGAGAGATATATAATAAAAGTTATCTTATTTCGAGATTTACCGAGTATTAACTAAGATGACTAGCATTATAAACGTATTCGAAGCCAACCAAAAAAAAAAAGTGATGTGAGAAGAATTCTCAGACTCTCTCTCTCTCGATTAAGAGTATTGTTAGTTGGCTAGGAAATTTAACAATTGTGACACTTAAGTAAACCTAATTAATAAATAAATAACGAGCTAAATGAGACTCGTATCATCACTTACGACAGAAACATAATCATTATTATCATAATCGAAAGATAGATAGATATATATACATACATATACAAATACTGTTGCTCTATGAAGTAATTCTTGTTTGGGGTTATAAGAGTGTATTAATTTATTAACTAAGTACGATAAGTTCTTAATCTTCTTCTTCTTCTTCATCTTCTTAATTGCTAGTTCTATTAACCCTCTAGTCCAGGGTGATGTGCGGATTTGTGTAGGTAAAGCCATGGAACTGCTTCTGATCCATGGAAGCGAGTATTTCTTTATCGATGGGCGTGAGACGGACACGCTCTCGAGTAAACACACGATCGAAATATTGCGTATCCAATGGATGTTTCTGTATTCAACCACATAACCAAGATTAAATATATGTGGAACTCAACTACATAATAAACATATTTGCACTTACCACTTGGGGCTTAAAGGGCGGCTCAATTTGCCGCTTCTCGAGCAGATTCCATTCGATGGGCCGGAAGAATATATGATCGGCAATATCGCCAGCCGGACTATACTGTGATCCAATGCGCTTCGTGTAATCCTTCTCCAGCAGCTGCAGTCAACAGAGAAAGTGTTCATTTGAAATGTTTAATCTTTTATCGATTCATCGATATCAACTTACGCCCTTGAGTATGCCAGTTGCTTCGGCGGATATATAGACGGGGAACCATGGAATTTCATTGCAGATCGACCAGAAGAGTTCGTCCTCATCGCAGCCACTGAATGGCGATTGTCCGATTAGCATTTCGTAGAGCAGCACACCGAATGACCACCAATCCACATTCTGATTGTATTTCTCACCCTGTTCGATAAATGTATGCAATGCGATTACTGTTATCGATAGTATTAAGTGTGCCTTGTTACCTTGATGATTTCGGGCGCCATGTAATCGGGTGTGCCGCAAAAACTATCGGCCGTCTTATCCAAATAGATTTGCAATTTGCACATGCCAAAATCAGCAATACGCACATGACCCTCATAGTCCAGCAATACATTGTCCAATTTGAGATCCCTGTTTTGAGATGAATTGGCATTAATATATATATATTTTTTTTTCGATTTTTAAATACAGTTAACTGACCTGTAGATAATGCCCTTCTTGTGCAAAAACTTGAGGCCAGATATGATTTCGGCGCCATAAAAACGTGCACGCTCCTCGGAGAAACGTCCGCTCTCCTGGATGTGGAACATGAGATCTCCGCCATTTAGATATTCCATCACAAAGAACAGATGACTCTGCGAGAGAGAACGTTAAGAGATTCATTGAGTACCAGTAAAGGGGTAATGGTTATATATTGGTTATAATATTATCATCCTAATCGTTTAGTTCTTTTTATCTAATTTTCAATTAATGCAAATAAGGAAACTGAATCATTGTTCGCTTATTAATGTTTAAATTGCAATTCTTATTTGGTTGCATATAGAATTTAGTGTTAACTTTATTATTTTTAAGACATAAAGTTACTGGATAACATCCGCAAACTCTCTTTCACATCGATAGATTGATTGCTATTAAAAGTCTCGTATGTTTGCATAAATTAAAAAAGAAAAGAAATGCATTTCAATGAATCTCGAACGAATTTGTTAATCATACTTTATCCTTCCTGTGACACCTCTTAAAGTTTTCTTTCGTCGATGCTAGCAGAATGGGAAAACGAAAATAGAGTAAAGAAGATTGAAGACGCATATAGCATAACGAATAATGCACAAAATGTGATACGATATGTGAAAACGTCATTTTCTCGTGAAGAGAAATAGCATTCATTAATATTGTGGATTCACAGGGTTATATATGATATTTAAGATCAAGAAAATAGTGCAACCAAGGTGCAATAATATGTGATTGGGATATTGTTTTTTTTAATAATTGCATTTATATTATAAGCCAATGTTTGTGTGGTGTGGCCAAAAATGTTTGTTTTTAACCATATATCTGTCAAATTTAGGTTCAAAAAGTTTACCAAAATTTGTCGAAATTGCCAAAAAGTATTTCGTTTTCACACGATCAAAATTTAGCTCATCTGGAACAGAGCTTAACGGTGAAAAATCACATACGCTTCAATCTAAGCTTGACTTGAATGACTTAAAAAACTAGCACAAAAAATTTAAGAAACTAATTGTATTTCTTCGAATTTCCGCTCTTTTGTTAATTATACATTATATGAGCTCCGAACTTTGCCGCTTTCCAATATTCAATTAGAGGCTATTGTTTTTCAGTTGCCCAAACAAAAGGTCATGGTCTGATGTCCAGCTGCCAATTGTCAGCTAGAAATTTGCGCATTTTAGTAACAGCCGAGATGTGAGACAGACAAAAAGCGAGTGAGAGAGAGAGTGAGAGAAAGAGAGTCCCCCAAAATGAATGGTCGTGCATCCTCAAAGTCATAAATAATTAAAATACCTTCTAATCGGTGTCAATGCAAGACAAGAACGCCCCCAAAAAGCAAACAAAATGAACAACAAAAACAAAAAAAAAAAAAAAAGAAGAAAAACTGATTGTTTTTATTTTGTTGTTGTTGTTCTCTTCTTTTGCAGTATTTTACTAGAAATGTTTTGAGAACATTGTCGAACGTAATGCCGGACGTGCGTGCCAAATAGTGTCTAGAAAAAAAACTATGGCAGCCACTGTCGTGTGCCCCAATCGATGGTCAGAGCGAGAGAGAGAGAAAGAGAGATGCAGGAGAGATAGAGAGAGAGAGCGAGGTGGACAGAGTCTAAGAATAGGTCGTTTTACCTTTTGGCAAATGTATTTTTGGGATGCTTTATCGTAGGTGTTGCTCTGAGTGAGTATTACCTAGACAACAACGACAACGACAACGACGTCGTCTAATTCAGTAGTAGATCAGTGGGTCTTTCGTCTTGCGTCTCGTCTAACGTTTAACCACCTATCGACCTTGCCTGAGAGAGATGCGCGACCTTAAGTGGCACTTACCTCTGTTTGAAATGTGCAAAACAGATGGCATAGATATGGATGCTTGGTGCCCAATGCCAAAACTTTGCGTTCGATCAGCGTTGAGTCGACGTCATCGTCCTCCAGCACAACATCCTTCTTCAGGCACTTGATGGCATAATAATATGTTGTATCACGCAGCTCAGCGAGCAGTACCTACAGAGATATAATATCATTAAAATAATATATAATATATATATATATATATTATATTACTTACCTTGCCGAAACTTCCTTTGCCCAGCACGGCCAGAAAATGAAAATCATCTACCGAATAATTCTTAAATCTAGGTATTACTGTTGCTGGCGCTGTGAAACGTCCGGATTTTTGGAATTGTGAATATGTATATGATGTTTCTGTATGATCCCAGAGTATAGAGCATAGAGATAATAAAGGAAGAGATAGCCATAGGAATAGGGAAGTAGAGATTCATATATTAATCAAGAGAGTAAAAGTTTAAAGTTAAAATTAAATAGGTGTACAGTACAGTTCGGCTGTTGGGTAGCTACATATAGTATATCGAGTAATACTTCTTATATATATATATTAAGTGAGAGAAAGAGAGAGAGAGTGAGAGACTTGTGTCATACCATCGTGTTCATCGTTGGCCTCGATCTTGTAGGCGGGATTGCAGCTGGGCGGTGTGCTGGGTGAATCTCTTGCCTCACGTGCGCCTATTTTATGGATAAAGATTGTATTGTTTTTCTTTTTGTTCTTCTTCGAACTCATATATTGCCCATTCAACGGTGTGTGTGTGTGTGTGTGTGTGTGCAATCGCCTAATTATAGCTCTCTAATTAGCTGCAAGTAAAAAGCCTCCACAGCTTCTTGCCCACAATTAGCTTGTTTATTGTTTCGTTTGTTAAGTATTTTGGGTTGGAACTTAATTAATTAGCTTTTCGCTATAAATGGCTGACTTTATACATATGAACTGATGTACTAGCCAAAGGCCAAAGCAGCCAGCGCTAGTAAATTTATGCAAAGTTATAAATCTATTTAATCTATCACTGCTTTAATTATAATAATAATATGAACTGATCTAAATAAATTGAATTATCATTTTTAGGAATAATTCATTTGCTAATCTTGGCATTGTTTAGAACAAACAAATTTACCACTGGTTTTATATATTCCGTCATATTTTTGTATATTTTTATGTTTCTTTTTTTCATAATTACTAAATTTGTTATATACGTTTTTGAATTTCAACGCATATCTTTGCTATTTATGAATAACAAAGTATCGTGTTTTATTATAGTTGTTATATTCTTTCTATAAACGTATTTCATATTGTTTTGTATTTAAATATATTCAGAATGATGACAAAATTTAACAGCTTTCTCGTGTTTCTCACTTGCATAGTTTAAGCGATTAAACAGACAATATTAATACTAACATACATATGTATGTGTTATTTTATGCTGAATATTTTCTAATTTTCCTTCTTAAAGATTCTTGTGATAAATGCTCAGACTTCGCTGTTTTGTAGGACTTTTCTTCGTCACAAAAGTGCTTGTCATTAAGTACACTATACTTTATTTAATGAGAAGGATAACGATCTAGATTTTGCTTCGTTATACAACACTGGCAGCATTAAGTAAGCTTACTTATGTATGTAGTTACACAATATGTCAGCAGAAGCGTACTTTAACCAACACTGGTTACAAAAGCGTACTTAGTTAACCAACACTGGAATCATAAGCATACTTAGTTAACCAACACTGGCAATAGAAGTGCAGTTAGAATTGACTTCACTTCGATACTCAATTCGGGCAGTACATCGAACGGTAACACTGTAAGCCCGCATCTCTAATACAAAGAAGCAAATGCAGTCAAAAATATGACATTTTATGGATTACTCTTTATGCTATTATTCTTCATACTATGTTAACTCGCTCTTTTACGTTTTTCCCTTTTGCTATGAGCGACGAAACAAAACTTTAAAAGGTATCGTATAATTTTGGGCAGTAGTGTACAGTTGTGAAAACTGAATAAATCTTGAAGAGTTCTTGCTTGCTCCCTATCTCTATGTTCCATTTTACAACAAGTAAGAAGGCTACAGTCGAGTGTACTCGACTGTGAGATACCCGCTACCCATTTTAAATAAAAACAATATATTTTGTAGTAAGTAAGTAGGCGTTTTTGCCCATACAAAAGTATTTCTTTAATAACTTCGACAGTTTTCATTTGATCGCAACCAAATTTTCAGTAATTATAACCACTATAGTAATTATTGTATATACCAAAATTCGTAACTCTAGCTTTTAAATTCCGCTTGTTATTCGATTTTTTTGATTTGCGGGGGCGGAAGTGGGCGTGGCAAAAATTTGATCTGCGTGCAAACATAACAAATGCTGTCGAAAAAAAAATTATAGCTCTATCTCTTATAGTCTCTGAGATCTAGGTGTTCATACGGACAGACGGACATGGCTAGATCGTCTCGGCTGTTGACGCTGATCAAGAATATATATACTTTATAGGGTCGGAGATGCCTCCTTCTACCTGTTACATACATTTTCTGTTGGCACAAAGTTATAATACGCTTCTACCCTATGGGTAACGGATATAAAAATAATGTGCCAGGGATCAACTAACAGAAAGGAATATTCAAAAAATCCGTTAAGTTATTTTCAAGTCACACTGCTATTTCAAAGTTCACAGCTGCATATACAAGTAGTACGTATCTGCTCTGTGTTTCCACCTGTTGATAACTCAATTTGATGCCTAGCTGACAATCAGTCAGCACCTTGTAAACACACCTCAAACACATATTGCACGACGATATCGTCACACACACTCTTACACACACACACACACGCACAGTTGGCTGGCAAAGTCAATTATGAAATCATAATGTCAGCCATAATTAGGCGCCATTATTTATGGATATTTCTCATTCGATTTTCACAATTTTTGCTTTTCCCCTTCACGAAAAAAAGCACGCGCCATTTGATAGAAATCTTGCAATCGCATTTTGGATTCCTAATTTCGTAATTTCGTAATTCCGTGAGAGAGAATCGCTTTGCTGTTGTTGTTGCTGCTGCTGTGTTGTTACCTCGTTTTACGTGGTTGAGCGCCTCGACGATGAGTTTCTGATTGACGCCGCATAAATTGGCCGTGAGACGTTCGCATTTCTTGTGACAATTCACGTCACATTCTGTTGTATTTGTTTTCGTTGTTGGCAGCGTGGCGAGCGCGAATGTTGTTGAGATTAATTAAAACAAATCGTTATTAATATGATTATGAATTGTGACCATGTACATTGTATACAATATACGATCCTATATATTATATATGCGATGTATATATCACACGTCTGACGTCTGATTTATTTGCTGCACGTTTCTGGAAAATATGTCGCCGCCCCCTCTTTGGCTTTCACCTGCCCCACAGTGAATCGCTTTTCCTTGGTTATTATTTTCCGCAATTTCGCATTTTCAGATCAAAGTGGAAGCAATGAACAAAATTTACGAGTCATGGCAAAACTTGCAGATACGCTGTATACAAGAAATGTATTTTCAAAAAAACTTTATCAATCGATTCAGTCAATCGATTAATCGAGCTTTATGAAATTATCCATCGATTAAGCGAACCTCAGGAAAATGTCAGAATACTTATTTCTTTATTTCTACAAGGAACAAGGAAAGAAAACTCATCAGTCAAGGCAAAACTTGGAGATACTCTGTAAACAATAAATGTTTTTCAAAGGAACTTTATCAATCGATAAGGCAAATTTTATGAAACTGATAATCGATTAATCGAACCTGATGAAACTGTCTATCGATTAAGCGAACCTCATGAAACTTTCAGAATTTGTAATTCAATTTAAAACATAAAAATGAGAATTTCTATGTTTTGTTTGCTTTATCAAAATTAAGCTTCCACTTATTATACAATTATATACCAGGTGTATATTTAAATTTAAAATGACACCCATACAATGTCCTATTACGAATCTTGTAATAAATAATCCAAAAACCAATGTGTTATATATAATTGCGTTATTTCTTAAGGCAATAAAAGTGAAATTGGCGATAGAATTTTTGATTATAGTGATTCCCGAATTTTGCTATTTGCTGTTTGTTTCTTCAATCTCTTTGATTACAGGGTAAATCAATTAAGGAAGAGCCAAACGAAAACAATAACAATCTATAGATGACGACTATGGCAATCAATGTAAACACAAAAATACACACGAAGTGCAAACGCACATCCTTTTTGGCTCCGGTTTTTCATCGTTTTTTTCTTTTTTCTTTTTTGTTTTTTTTGCGAGTTCTGTTTTCGGTCACAGAGAAAAGGCGCCGTTTAATGTAAATTTAATAAAGAGCAAATATTGTTGGTAAAATATTTGCACGCAATCAAACAAAAGAAATACGAGTAGTCATGTGTTCATCATCTCTAAACTCAATGCAAATATCACGCATACGCAGCGTGTGACGCGGCAATAAACAAGCTAAACAATTTGCCGCGTAACCTTAGACTCAGTTTGTTTCGTTTCGCTTCGCTTCGTTTCGTTTTGTTGGCACATTGATTACCAATTTATGCTTGAAATAATATATAATAATAATAATAATAATAGTCCTGAATATTTATTTATTTATTTGGCATAATGATAACTATAATAAGCAAAGTATTGTCAACTGGTTTCTAGATAACTATTTAGCAAGGAAACTTTCCAGGAATTATAATAATTAGTTCTTAAATGCCTTGTTACAAGTTATTATCAGTTTTTGTTGCATGAAAGTGTAATTTTTAAACAAACATAAAATATAAAAATTAAGAAATTTAGGTATCTAAAAATTGTAGAAGTTTAAGAATTTCTTATTATTGAATGTAGTACTATAACAAGTAAGAAAGCTACAGTCGAGTGTACTCGACTGTGAGATACCCGCTACCCATTTTGAATAAAAGAAACATATTGTGCGGTATTTTCTCAAAATATACCGAATATACTGCAAAAATACTAAAAATATACCAAATGGTATATTTGGTATATCGACATAGTACCACATTCAAAATATACCATAGACGGCACAATATACCAGATTGTCAGCCAAAGCAACTAAGACCCCTAGTAAGTAGGCGTTTTTGCCCATACAAAAGTATTTCTTTAATAACTTCGACAATTTTTATCTGATCGGAACCAAATTTTCAGGAATCATAACTACTATAGTAAATATTGTATATACCAAAATTCGCAACTGTAGCTTCAAAATTACGCTTGTTATTCGATTTTTTTGATTTGCGGGGGCGGAAGTGGGCGTGGCAAAAGTTTGAAACAAACTTGATCTGCGTGCAAACATAACAAATGCTGTCGAAAAAAAATTATAGCTCTATCTCTTATAGTCTCTGAGATCCAGTGTTTCATACGGACAGACGGACAGACGGACAGACACACAGACGGACAGACGGACATGGCTAGATCGTCTCGGCTGTTGACGCTGATCAAGAATATATATACTTTATAGGGTCGGAGATGCCTCCTTCTACCTGTTACATACATTTCCTGCCGGCACAAAGTTATAATACCCTTCTACCCTATGGGTAGCGGGTATAAAAATATACCAAATATAGCAATTGGTATATTATTTATACCTCATCAAGTTAGAAAGCTACAGTTCTTACTTGTTATTATAAGTTCATAAATGTTCTTTATCTAATTTAATTTCTTCTTATTGAATGTAGTACAATAAAAATATACCAAATATAGCAATTGGTATATTATTTATACCGCATCAAGTTAGAAAGCTACAGTTTTTCTTTTAGAGTGATGCTTAATATTATATTATATTTAATTGATCTGTCGATAAAGTTTTTCATAGTGATGGCTAACATCAAATTAACACACATTTCTATTACATTACAGATGCTAACTATGTAATTCTACATAAACGTTTTAAATGTTGATTAATTGTATTATACAATAATTTTGGTGGCAAGTCTCGTTTTTAATTTGAATCAGAAGTATCAAAGTTTAATTTCCAGATATATGTAAATGCTCAATCAATTTAACTATATAAAGTGTGACAATCTTTTTCGTACAAATAATTTGAACTACAAATTTTGAAAATTACATTTGTTATTTTGGCTCGAGATTAAAGAGTTTATATTTTTTTCAGCCATAAATTCTTCAACAACTTGAAAATGCAGTGCAACAATTTAGTCGGTATTAACTCACAGACTGCAACAAGTTGCAATTGTTTTCTTTTTCGACATGGCATGGCAACAAGTGCAAACAACAATCAGAACATAATTAGCTGACGTTAGACGATGCTCGTGATCAGGAATATAAATATTGTGTGTTCATATAGCTAAACACAATACTAGAATAGTCTGCGTCTGTGTCTATATGGATTTACTTAAGTTTGGCTGCTGACTAAACTCTCTGGCACAGTCATAGCCAAAAGTACTAAGGATTAATTCGTACAAGTATTATTTCACACTTTCACGTTATCTGGCTATATTTAAATCTAGTCTATAGCTCGACACTTTTGTATATAATTTGCAATGTTATTCGCATAGTTTTGTTTACATTTTTCGCATTGATCTCAATGCAAAAGCAATTCGCAAATTTTTATTATAACTTTTGCTTTCAGCCCAAAATGCGAAATACTCAAAAATTGATTCAACATTCGTCGAAAAGTACATTTTAGCTTTTGCTATTGTATAAAATGTTTAGCGCAATTGAATTTTGTTTTGTGTACGTGTATTTCAATTGTTTTTTAGACAAAAAATCAGAGTCGAATATAATATAACGAGAAAATTGAACGAAAAACACATAGACGAGAAAGAAAAACAAGAGACCAAAAGGGAAAAACAGAGACAGAGACAACGACAACGATGACCTAAACAATTTTGTATACAATTGGCTAAAAGTAAAATGCCAAATTCTCTCGAGTCTCAATTTGTATCTTTGTGCTGCTTCTTCTCTATTTGTAGCTGTAGCTATAGCTATTCGCTCTCTCTCTCTCTGTCTCCCTTGATTTCCACATTGTGCCAGCACATTCTCAGCGATTTGTTTGAGAGCAAGTAAATGCCCAAAATGGCTTACGAATTGCATAAACACAATTAATTGACAATTTTGTATCTGTCAGATACTAAACTGCAATATTGTCATTTAATTGTATAATTTAACAGCTTATTTAAGACACATTTGTTTATTGCCTTATATATTTATTAAAAATGAAGCAGCGACAGCAACGAGTGGGCAGCGCCATTCCAACAGGTGGTCATCCCAGCTACATCTACATACATACTTTTTAAATAAGATTTGGCAAGTGAAAGAATGTGAATAAGTACTTTCATTTCATATGAAAATCGTTGATAAAACACAAAAGCAAAGTTGTCAAAATTCAAAAGAATGCTAAAGAAAACTTAGAAATGTTCTTTGTAAGCTTTTTGAAGTCGATTCCAAGGAAAACCTCTCGTTGATTGCAAAATCGTTTTCCACGAAAAACAGAACAGGAAAAACTCGGTTAAGAAAAACAAGAGTGCGAACGCATAATCGATGGAAGAAAAAACACAAAACAAAGCAGCGAGAAAAGCCGCCAAGAAAAATACTAGAATGGAAATGAAGGAACAAATTTCGAGTAGTTGACAGAGAAGAAACTTAAATTGTATTTGACTCTTGATAAGCATCGACAAACAAATTGTTGTTATTGCTTTGTGGATGATAAATATAGTAAATATAGTAGGAGGAGGATACGCGAGTAGAAAAACTAGAATTGAGCAAATGTATAAAAGACATTTTGTATTTGTAAATTCGTCTATCGCTCGATTTATAGCATGTTTATTTGTTTTTCTGTTTGCTCAACTAAATATTCCGCATGCCACACACACACACACACACACACACACACACACACATAGAGACTGAAGAATGTCTATTGAAAATGAAAGGAAATTTCAATAGCTATCGCTAGTCGTAGAATGACCGGAATGCCTCAGCTCAATACTCGATGGATGTTCGATGCTTTGACACGTGCCACACACACTTAAATGCCGCCCAACAGCCAGTGGTCGAATGTATCGTCTATCGGTATATCGGTCTATCGATTTGTTTTGTCTGTCGTCAAAAGGTATTTTCTTTTGTGTGGTTCGCTTACCCAACATCTTTTTGGGACTGGACGGCGCAGTGCCGCCCTCAAAGCCGGAATCATTGCTGCACGTGCTCATCCTGATGATCGACGGCGAACTCGACGCCGATGCCGATGCCGAGGTCGATGTGGAAGTGGACGCTTGTCCTGGTGCCGCCAAGTGTGTCTTATTTGTTGCTGCCGTCGTTGCTGCTGCTGCTGATGTTGCTGATGTTGCTGATGTATTTGTGGCTGTTGCTGCTGCTCCTCCTCTGGTTGCTGACTCGTCGTCAAACTCCTCGGAGCTGGAGCTGTTGTTGCTGCTGCACGCATCGCTGTCATCGTCATCGGTCTCCTCGTCAAGGGATCCGCCCGTTGCCTCGCTGCCCTCGGAGCTGCTCTCATCATCGGTATTCTCATCGGAATACACGATCTTTTCGCGCTTCCACAGCGGACGAGGCGTGGCAACGAGGGGATAGCGTGGCGCCTCCTCTTTCACATAACACTTGGTGCTGGGATCGATTTTGATCTTCTTCTGGGGATCGAAACGTGCTGGCGCCTCTTTGGCATCTTTGGCCTTTTGTTTTTTCTTCTCCTTGCGCTGTTTCTTCTTCATGCTGGCACTGAGATTGAGATTGTTTTCTAAACCGTTCGCGCTGGAGGAATCGTCAAAACTGCTATCGTCGCTGCTATCTTCGCTATTTTCCGCCGACGATGGTATATAATCGTCTAGCTCGGCGTCAACGTCTCGCAGACACTGTGCCAAATTCGATACTGTTGCAAACTTTGATAAATTATTGCCGACGCCTTCGCCGCAGCTGTTGTCGTCGTCGCCGTCGTTGTTGTCGTTGTCATTGTTGTCGACGACGTCGTCGCCTTCGTTGCCGTTGTTGTCAGCAACATTCGCCACAACATCGCGTAGCGCATCGCCTGTTGTTGTAGGCGTTGTCGCTGCTGTTGCTGTTGTGGCTGCTGCTGCTGCTGTTGTGGCTGCTGCTGCTGCTGTTGCAGTTGCCGGCGATGACGCATTTGTGGCCGCTGCAATGGCCGCCTTTGTGGGGGCCAACGATATAAATTGATCGGCATTGATTGGGGTCACATTGCTGTCCGGCAACGTTTCAGTTGCTGCTGCTGTTGTCGGAGTTGCTGCTGCTGCTGTTGCTGCTGTGGCTTTCTTTTTGGCTGCTGCTGCTTTTGGCTTTGCTGTTGCTGCTGTTGTTGTCGCTTTCGGTGATTGCACCTTTGACTTTGGCTCAACAATTTCCGTCAATTTCGTTTTAGTTTCCGTTTCTTGCTTGGATGTTGCTACGTTGCTTGGTGGTTGCTGCTGCTGCGGCTGCGGCTGCTGTTGTTGTCGCTCATTATTATGCGTTGTTTTATTTATTTTCGCTGCCGCTGCCTGTTGTTGTTCAGGTGACTTGGCCGCTTGCCCGGTATTTATTTTTGGCGCTGCCGTAGCTGCTGTTGTTGTTGTTGCTGCTGTTGTTGCCGCCGTTTCGCACAGTTTTGATTTGCCTGTTGCTATTGTTGATGCGGTTGTCATGACTACAGTAGTTGTGCTGACTGCAGCGTTGCCAGATTGTTGTTGTTCCTTTGCAGCAGCAACCGTTGCTGTTGTCTTTGCTGTCATTGTCACTGGCTTTGCAACTGCTGTCGCTAGCTTATCAGCTGGCTTCAATGTTGCTGGCATGCTCTTTGGAGTTGTTGCTGTTGTGCCTGCTTCCGTTTTGGTTGCAGTTGCTGTTGATTTGGGAGATGTTTCGGTTTTAGCAACAGTTGCTGTTGCTGCTGTGCTGTTTAGCTTTGGTGTTGCTGGCGTTGCTTTGGGCGAACTGGTTGCAGTTGCTGTCGGTGCAAGTGGTGTTGCTGGTTCCGATTTCGTTGTCAACTTGGGTGTTGCTGGTGTCGAATTCGACAAAGTTATGGCTGGTGTTGCTGGCAGCGATTTGCCATTTGAGGTTGTTGCTGGCTGCTTGAGTTCAATGTGTATTGCAGACTTTAGTGTCGGTGTTGCTGATGCTGCTTCCTTGGGAGATGTTGCTTCCTCGCTGGTTGTCTCCAGCTGCCGATCCGTAATCACCTTCTTGCGATTGTTCATGTAGAGCGTCTCCCGGGATCCGATCTGCGACCAAAAGTCCTCGCCGCTCTCCGACTTTTGTATCGCCTTCCTGATGGGTTTGGGCGTGGCCACGCCCTCTTGTTTCACGGCTGCGGGCGTGGGCGTGGCCGTAGGCGTCAGGGTTGCCTGACTCTGTTGAATTGCGGCCTCGTCGAAGGTGAAAATCTGCGCTACTCCCGCTTGTTGTTGTTGCTGCTGCTGCTTGAGCAATTTTTCATGTTGCTCCTTTTCCTTTTGCTCTTTTTCCTGCTTCAATTTGTCCTCCTGCAGTTTCTGCTGCTGTTTTTCCTTTTGCACTTTCTCCTGTTCCAATTTCTCCCTTTGCAGTTTCTCCTGCTGCAGTTTCTCTTTCTGTAATTTCTCCCTTTGTAGTTTCTCCTTCTGTTTTTTCTCCTGTTCCAATTTCTCCTGCTTCAATTTTTCCTGTTGCAGTTTTTCCTGCTGCAGTTTTTCCTGCTGCAACTTTTCCTGTTGCAACTTCTCCTTCTGAAGTTGCAGCTTTTCTTGTTGCAGTTTCTCTTGCTGCAGTTTTTCCTCCTTTAATTTTTCCTCTTGCAATTTCTCCTGCTTCAATTTTTCCTCTTTTTGCAGTTTTTCCTCCTTTAATTTCTCCTCTTGTAATTTCTCCTGCTTCAATTTTTCCTCTTTTTGCAGTTTTTCCGCCTTTAATTTCTCCTCTTGCAACTTCTCCTGCTTCAATTTTTCCTCTTGCAACTTCTCTTGTTGCAATTTCTCTTCCTTCAGTTTCTCCTCCTGCTTCAATTTCTCCTCTTGCAACTTCTCTTGTTCCAATTTCTCTTCCTTCAGTTTCTCCTCCTGCTTCAACTTCTCCTCTTGCATTTTCTCCTGCATCAGCTGCTTCTCCTCAGCCTCTAGTTTCTCTTTCTCCAACAGCTTCGCTTGATCCTGTTCCTTGGGCTTGCTTGGCTTCTTAATCGGCGATGTCTTTGCCTTGGGCGCCGCCTTCATGAAGCCCTCGGGCAACACTTGATCCACTTGCGAAGCCTTCGGTGGCGCCACCTTTTTCTTGGGCAACTTGAAGATCTTGTGTATCTGCTGATGCTCCTCCACCGTCTCCACATTCACCGTAAACTTGGGCTTGGGACTCAATGGCGGGTTGCCTATGGCTGCCTGCTCTTCGTTTAGTTCCAGCACACTCGGCATATGATGCTGCTGTTGCTGTTGCAGTTGCTGTTGCTGTGATTGTGTCTGAGCTGTCACCGCATTCTCCACATCCACAATGGCGGTGATCTTGTGTCGCAACTTCTTGCTCTTGCGTTTCTTCGCCTGCTTGGCCACTGCTGCCGCTGTCGACTCATCGGCTGTGGTGCTGTCATGGCTGCTGCGACGCTCCAAATGGATCAACTGAAACGTTCCCGAATTCGACTTTTGCAACTTGTTAAGCAACTCCTGTTCCTGTTCCTGTATGATCGAAGCACGTCGTCGCAACTCGCCGGCATTCAGATCGTCGTCGATCTTATCCGACGAGATGTCCTCGCAGATGTCATGAAATGTGGGACACTGCACCAAACTCAGCCGACGAATGGTTTCCTGCACCTGTTCCGCAGTCTCTTCCAGCTCCGAAGATTCTTCCGTCTCTTCATCGGACTGTTTTGCTGGCTGCTGTCGCTGCTGCTGTTGTTGTTGTTGTTGTTGCTGTGTTGTCCGTTCTGTTGGTGTTGTTTGTTTTGCCTGTTGTTGCTGCTGCTTTTGCTGCTGACGCAACTCCGCCAGCTGTTGCTTCTCATCGTGTATGTAGAAACGTTCGCGCAGCAATTCTCCGGGTGACTTTTTGTTGCTCGTCGCTGGGAATGCGGCCAACTCCTCGGCAAGTTTTTGTCGCCAACTGAGACTTGGCTCAGCTGCTGGCGGCAGATCACGAAATTGATGTTCCTCTGGTTGCTGTTGTTGTTGTTGTGGTTGCTGCTGCTGTTGAGGTTGCTCGCTGTTGCGTTCCTTGCTGCGTCGTCTGATGGTCGAGAGACGCACCACAGCACGATTGCGTCGTATTGTCGAGCGTCTAGGCGGAGCTTGCGATTGTCCCTGCTGCTCTTGTTCGAGGTGCTGTTGTTGCTTTTCTGGTTGCTGCTGCTGTTGCTCCTCTTGTGGTTCAGCTTGCTTCTCCTGCTTGCGCTCCACAACTGCAGCTGGCTCTGGCTCCGCTGAGCGACGATGATACCTCGCTGAACTCACATCAATGTCCGCCGTATTGATTGCTATCGGTCTAGGCGGTATATAGCGATGGCTGCTGCTGCTGCTGCTACTGTTGCTGCTGCTGCCGTAGCTCGACACTGAGCTGTACTTGGGCGACTGAATGCGCGTCAGGGGCATCAGACTGCTGTGGCCACTGTGTCGTCCCGTTAGGGCCGATGTCTCTGTTATGGTCGTCAGTTTGGGCTGATAACGCGACGACAAACCCAATAAACTGTTGCTGCTGCTGCCGCCGACAACACCGCTGCCAACGATGCTGCTGCTCGTGGTGTAGCTGGGCGAGCGGGGCGAGGGCAGCAACGGCACCATATAGCTGCCTGGATAGGCGCGATTATAGCTGGACGTATAGCTGCCAGGGCTGCTGCTGCTGCTGCTGTAATAGGGCGAATAAAGTTGACTGCTGCCCCCGCTGTAGTAATAATTGCTCGAATCCGAATAGAGCGGCATTTTGAAGCACGACGTTTGTTTGTCACTCAACAAAAAAGATTTGATGCTACACACTTTTTGTTCACACTTGATTTATTTCGTTAATTGTTGTTCTGTATTGTGGTTGCACACTTTGAACTATGGAAACCGCTTGTCTGCCCTCAACTACTGTGGAAACAGTTAGAAACGCTTTAATTCTTCATTCTTTATTGCTTATTTAAGCAATTTGTGGATTTACTCTAATTGGGTGCTGGAAATCATCCCTGAATTCCTATGTCGCAGTTCATAATAGTTAACTGCTAAAATCAGCATTGAATTGTTTCAAAAATAGCTTCGCTTCAATATCCAACTCAACGTTCCATCAATATGAACTAATTTGGATGAACTATTGTGAAAATAGTTATAAACGGTTTAATTCTTCATTCTTTATTGCTTATTTAAGCTATTTGTGAATTTACTTTAATTGGGTGTTGGAAATCATCCCTGAATTCCTATGGAAAAGTTGCGCATGGCCTCAAAACTGCCGCAGTTCATAATGTAATTTCTTTAGGATGCTATTTTATTTGTTAACTGCTAAAATCAGCATTGAATTGCTTCAGAAATTTGTTTCAATATCCATAAATTTCAACTGCTTTGGATGAACTATTGTCAAAATAGTTATAAACGGTTTAATTCTTCATTCTTTAATGCATATTTAAGCTATTTGTGGATTTACTCTAATTGGGTGCTGGAAATCATCCCTGAATTCCTATGGAAAAGTCTCGCATGGCCTCAAAACTGTCGCAATTCGTAGTGTAATTTCTTGAGGATGCTATTTTATTTGTTAACTGCTAAAATCAGCATTGAATTGCTTCAGAAATTTGTTTCAATATCCATAAATTTCAACTGCTTTGAATGAACTATTGTGAAAACAGTTATAGACGCTTTAATACTCAACTCTTTAAGGCATTCTACGCATTTGTGAATTTCATTCCATTAGGTGTTGGAAAACACCCCTGAATTCCTATGGAAAAGTTTCGCATGTTTTCAAAACTGTCGCAATTCGTAGTGTAATTTCTTTGCGACTCTTTTTCATTAGTTATTTGCTCAGCAATCAGCAATAAATTGCTTCAGAAATAGCTTTGTTTCAATATTGAACTCAACGTTTCATACATGTGAACTGCTTTAGATGAACCTTTACGGAAATAGTTATAAACGGTTTAATTCTTTATTCTTTACTGCTTATTTCAGCAATTTGTGAATTTTTGTGAATTGGGTGTTGGAAAACTCCCCTGAATTCTTATGGAAAAGTTCCGCATGGTCTCAAAACTGTCGTAGTTAGTAATGTAATTTCTTTACAATGCTTTACTGCAAAAATAAGCACTAAATTCAGTATCCAACTCAATGTTCCATAAATTTGAACTGTTTTGGATGATGGTTCACAGTTTAACGCTTGAGTGCAACAGACATCGACAATATATTCACTCACAAAACAGACACATACACGTGTTAATATATTTTGAATGCATATATAATTGTAGATATAGACAACAAATTCATAGTCGTCTAGCTTATGTGATCCATATAGATATCTATATTTCTATATCTATATTTTTAGAAATTCACAAATGTTTTTTTTTTTTGCTGTCATAATGTTGGCAACAACTCGTGAGGGAAAAATAGCAAAACGGCAACATTAATTATCGGCCAAATACAATTTAATTGCCATTGATTGAAGGGCTAATGGCGTATTCAATACGAATTTGGATGGCAAATTGAACACGACGATTGAAACGTTCAAGAGTAATTAAACACAATTGAATGAAGACTGAGGAAATTGAGCTTGAAGTGAAGTAAAACTGCAAGAAATACTTCAAAGAGAATTTAAAGTCACTTTTCATGAAATTAAGATCGAAAACATGAAGATTAAATCCAAATACAATAAAAAAATATGTTTGAGCTATGCAAAGTTGATCGATTATAAGAATTTTAACTTTCAGCAACTTGCAAATTGAAATTTCAATAGAATAGAATTGAAATTAAAATGCAATTGAAATTTGTGTTGCATTGCAATTGTTTCACTGATTGAAATGGAAATTCTATTTAAACCGAAGTTGAGTATTAAACAAAGCTTTCGCTTGAATGTATTGGCGGAAAATATAGTTTTGCATATTTGATTTCAATCGGAATTCGCAGCAGGCTTTCAAATGTGAATACATAAATAGTATATTAGCCTTTTGGGCCCACATGCGGCACATACTACTATATACTATATATATGAAAATAGACAGCGACTATGTTTTCCCCATCTAGTATATTCAATTTGTATGACGTAAGCGCTGCTCACGAGTCGCGTTGTCGTTGCTAACCTGACTGACTGGCGATTTTCCACAGTTTCCACGCATTTGGGAAATTGCTTTTCCCAAAATCCAAAAAAAAAAGCAACCAAAAAAAAAAAACGAAGTAAAGAAAATATTGAAATCAAGTATTTTTGATTGTTTGGTTTGTTTTGTTGACCGGCGAGCGCGCGTTTTGTTTTGTGAATTCAAAAAGAGTTCGAAAGTCAAAACTCAAAAGAAAATATTTGAAATTGAAATTGAAACAAGAGGCACACGGGCACTTTTTCAACGAGCCGAACGCATTAACGGAAACTACTGAAATGTGAAATGTGAAAGACAGCGCAAAAATTGTTCAAGCATTGGAGCTGTTCCTGTTCGCCACACACACACACATACACGGACAGACAGGCAGAGGCACACAACCAACACACACACTCACACACACTTACACACAACCAACTCACATACTCGCACACACACAAGAAAGAGAGAGACCTTTAGATGTGTTGAGACTGGGGGCTAACTTCGATAATATTGATGTTGTTGCTGCTGCTGTGTGTTGTCTGTGTGTGTGTTGCCTTTGTGTGTGTGTGTGTGTTGAGAAGGCCAAGCAAGAGGCCCAGACCTCAGCATCAGCATCAGCATCATTATCATTATCAACATCATCATCAGGTAATGTCTGGTCTTCGTTCTTCGAATTGGCGCTCTCAACTCAAAAATTGCTATATGTAAAATGTCGATTTCGAAATATGCCACACACATACACACACACACACACAGACACACAACAAACACAGTCATAAATTGAAATGTCTACGAGCGAGAGAATTTCGAATTTCGAAAACCATCAAAAATTGAGTTTTGAAATGATTTTTCACAATTTTTTCTGCTTTGTTTTCGCACAGCGAAAGTAAAAGCTAAAGCAGCTGACACACAGAGAGAGAGAGAGAGAGCGAAACAGTAAGAGAGAACAAGCGATTATGAAAGCAAATAATTGAGCAATGCAAAAAGAGCAACGATCGGAGAAACGCTGTCAAATTCATAATCATTGAAAAACACATTCGCCAAAGGAATTTAAATTAGCTGCAGCACATTCTAAAGTTAATAGTTGGTTAATGTTTGGAATTGTGTTGTAGAAAATCAAAATGGAGTCCATTAAAAGATCGGACAATGTTTAACGAAAGAATGATACCAAATCGATTCAACTAACTCAGCTGAATTCTATAATAAACTTATGACCAAATATTATTATTAATTATTATTATTATTTTTGTTAGGTGACAATGCTTAACGAAAGAATGATTCTGAGGCGATTTAAAAAAACTCAGCTGTATTCTATAATAAGCTTATGACACTTCTAAAATATAATTATTATATTGTTAGGTGACAACGGTCAACGAAAAAATGATTCCGAGAATGTTTATTTAGGAAATAATTAATATGAACAGCGATAGAAGAGATTTTAAAAAGAAAAAGAAATGAATAATCAATCAAATTTGAAAAGAAAAATAACGGGAGTCGATTAAAAGATTTGAGCCATATTCTCTAACGATCTTATGACACTTCTAAAATATACATATTATATTATTAGGTGACAATGTTTCCGAGAATCTTTATTTGGGAAATAATTAGTACGAACAGCAATAAATAAGAATTTATAAGGAAAAAGTCAATAAAAATTGAAGAAAAAAACAAAATTCCGAGCTGGCTATAAAATTCCAATAAATTTTAATTTACACAATCAACAATAAAAAAAAAGAACTACAAGAACTATGGTGCAATTGTTAGTCTACTTTCCGGCAACACCTTTCAATAAATTATAATTAAACAGAAGAAAATCACACCTATCGAGAAATCTGTTTGTGGCATTTCTGAAAGATCTTGAGTCGATATACAATTTGTATATATACATCATATTTTCTATTCGTATGGCAATAAAGCAAATATTTTGACATAAATGTGGCAGATGAGAGCTAACTCAACAGATGCCCAATAATTTTCATAATTTTCATAGATTTATTTTGCATTGCGGGATTTAAAATTTGATTTTCGCTGTTGAATTTCGCCCAAACGGAATGTTCTTTTAATTGTACATCATTTCGAAAGGTGCCGTTGGGGAATTAGAAACTAGAATCAAGTCGGATAATTATGTAAAATAATAATGCTCAATTTGGAAGCTGATCGATTCGTACACCTGCTCGAAAAATGTTTGCGAATTTCCTTACCCAAAAACCAAATCAAATGAAATAGAATAAAAATAAAAGAGGAAGGGAAAGGAAAGGAAAGGAAAAAAACGCCACACGACGTTGACAGCAAAAGACTACAAGAATACAAGAAGGAAGCGAAGAAGGAGGAAGAGGGAGACAGACGGTGACGCTTTTCGGTTCCGCAAGATGCATTTATAGCCGGCAAACAGGCGAGAGCAAGAGGCACAGAGAGTGCAAAAGAACGCGCGCGAGAGAGAGAGAGCGAGAGCGAGAAGGGAAACAACTAGAAATAGAACTGTAGTTGCAGTCTTCGTCTTCGTCTTCGTTTTCGTCTTCGTCTCTCGTTCGCTTGTGTCTCGCGGCCACAGCATCAGAGTACTTAATCTTTTGCGATTTATAGCCAGGCCGCCTTTCCATTATTTTTACCGTTGTTTTGCTTGTCGCATTTTGCATTCTGCATTTTTGCGGGGTATTTTTGTAACGCGGCGATGCTTCTTCTGCCTCCGCCTCCGCCTCCTCTGCGCGTTGCATTCTTTTCGTGTCATCTTCTGCCTTCTGTTGTTAAGTTGCCTCTGCAAAGCGCATCACGCAGTCAGAGAGATATCGATAGAAATAGTTTATAGCATCTATGATTAACTAGTGCTTATTTTACAGGGTATTTAGCATACAAATAAGTCTCGTGTCTTTTCACTTTTATAATTCATTTCACTCTTTCGATTAGCAACTTATCCAACCCATAAAATTTAATGATTAAATTAATTCCAAGTCTTCTCTATAAAACATTTTTGCTTTTTTTTACAGGGTATCCACAGAACCCAAAACACTATCTGTCTCTGTCGACTAGCTTTGCTGCTATTTTATGCATCTTGTTGGCAAAGGCGCAATAAATTGATTTCTAATACAGCCTGTCCCAACTGTCTACATAAATTTCGAATTTCGACTACGAGTATATAGCGAGCGTATATATTGTATATAAATCTGTGTACGAATCAAACTTAATTGGGTTCAAGCATTACGAGCATTTCCGCCATGCTTTATGATCGCTGTTCTGCGCTCTCACTCAATCAAACGACAGTTGTAAAACATTTCGTTCTTTTGTCTTTGTGTCTTTTGATGTGAATAGAAAGTGTTTCCAAAGCCATCAACAAAAACGTGTGGCTGACTTAATAGTTTTGAATAATACCAAATGTTGACCATCAAAAATATTCCATCTATTGATCCTTCAATTTTGAAAAGTAATCTTTGAGTTTTACTACTCTCGAAACTGTTTATGATTTTAGGCAATTTGTATTTGAGTTAATTAACAGGGTTGTTAACATGCCTTTTTGCGCACATTTTCGTTTAACGGCAAAACAAATGTACAGCAAACAATATGTGAAATGAAATGCTTTCGCCGTACGGCAAAATATATAAATATTACGAGTCTTAACGGTGCGCTGCGCTCTCATTTTTGGGTGCAACACAAAAATATCATACAACGTGTAATAAATATAAATCTGCAATTTTTTTATAACCTGCAAAATTTATTATTATCTTTTGTGCAATTTTAATTGCTGCCCACCGCAAAAATGCAATGCGCAATGTGACCAGGTCTTGTGGCAGGCAATTGACAATGGGAGAAAGAGAGAGAGGGAGAAGGAGGCAAATTAAATGGGACTTTTGTTTAGCTAAGTGTTGCGTAAAAAATCCTGGCAGGAATCAAACAGCACAACAAAGAGAATCTACTTCATGATATCATAGCCCAACCATTTATGTTTGCTACAGGGTATAAAAAAAAAAGAACAAAAAAAAATATGCAAAGTATTCATATATGAGTATTCGCATATGTACTATGAATGCATTTACGTGTGCACGGTAAAAACATGTCATTTGCATTTTCAGATGCAAAGCGATTAAAATAAATGTGCTCGAAATTGTAACAACAGGAAGAAATTTACCAAATAAAAAGGGGGGAAAAAAACAAGCAAGGCTGTCAGAGCCGCACAAACATATTACGGTATTTAAAATACGTATATTCAATCCGATTACGAATACGAAAGAATACGTCGACACATTTAATCAGCAGTTGGCAGCGTGAATTCTGCAATCACATGGCAAAAGCTAATCGATGAACCAATGAATAACCATAGCATCACTTTCAGATATCAACAACTAACATAGATGAAGAATTTCAATAATTTAGAAATTAAGGAAATATGATTCACATCAGTATATAATCTTTCAATTTCAATAAATAAATTTCTATTCTCTACCTCACCAAAAATAGAATTTATAGATTAGACGGCAAATTGTTTTTCCAAAATAAACATGGTATAACTAATACCAAAAGAATACCGTTAAGCCTAGAAATATTTGAATAATCTATCAATTCCAATAAATATATTGAAAATATCAATATTTCTATATTCTCTATCACAACAAAAATAGAATTCATAGAGTGCAAACTGTACTTCCAGCTTAAGCTTACACCACAAAAAAAAAACCGTTAAGATTAAAAATAAGATTTGCATAATCTATCAATTTCAATAAATAAATTTTAAATATAAAATTAGAATTTATAGAATTCTAAGCAAACTGTACTTCCAGCATATAAATGGTATAACTAATCCTTACACTAAAAGAAAACGGTTAAGGCTAGAAATACTAATTGTATAATCTCTCGAACATCAAATTTCTCTAAGCTCTATTACAACAAAAATAGATTTCATAGATTAAAGAGAAAACTGTTCTTCAGGCATATAAATGGTATAACTAATCCTTATCCCAAAGGAAAACCGTTAAGGATAGAAATAATAATTGAATAATATACCAATTTCAACAAATAGATTTAAAATATCGAATTTCCCTATTCCCTACTACAACATAAATAGAATTTATAGATTTGTGATCAAACTGTACTTCCAACATAAGCATGGTCTCACTATTCATCACTATTGTAAACCAAAAGAAAACCGTTAAGGATAGAAATAATAGTTGAAATTGCTATAAATCAACAAACAAATATAAAATATCGAATTTCTGTATTCTCTATTACAACATAATTAGAATTTATAGATTTGTGATCAAACTGTACATCCAACAAAAGGATGGTCTCACTGTTCATCACTGTTGTACACCAAAAGAAAACCGTTACAAATATATCCCACCATATGCGACTCAAGCAATGAATGTTCCCAGCTTTCGATTTGACCGTTACAAGAATTCCCAACAACAAAGCTCACGAGATGTTGCGGGTTGTTGTAACGACTAAAGCGAAAGCTTTCACAAAGCTTTCACGCACGCGGCGCCACCTAGCCAAAGCTCCAGAAACGTGCAGCAAACAAATAAAGCTTATGTCAGTTTGAATTAAGCGGCTTCGGACTTACCTTCGCACTTCAGACCCTGAATGAAAAATCCGCCCATAAGCGAGCCGCAATGATCGCAAAACGTCGGCGACATAAACGTGTGCGGCTTAAAACGATGCGGCATATCGATCTTGAAGCGTTCGCGCAGCAGCTGCAAATCAAAATGAAGATTTAGATTAAAGAGTTGACTAGATAAAAAGAGAGAAAGAGAGAGAGTGGAGAAAGTGATGCACTTACAATTGTGCTGGCTGAATTGAAGACGGAGCCAGAGCATTTGCCAAGTAGCTTCTCGTGGCATTTCTTGTGCACAACCGTTTGACAAACTGTGCATAGAAAGTGTAGTTAAAGAAAATGGAATCAACCTCCAGAGTTGTCAGCATACTTACTTATGCACTGGTAACCCTGTTTGCCAAAACCCCAAAGAAACAGATTGCAGAAGGCGCAGAACGTGGGCTGGCGAAAGAACTTGGCCACAAAGCGATGTCCGTTAATATCGTGCGTTCTGTTTTAAATTGTAAATTGTAATTGCATTAATTTCTGAGATCTGGTAACACTGGCAGCGAGGCAGCGTTGCCACCTCACACTCACTTTTGATGCTTGATGGCGCCACGACGATTCGTGATGCTGCGCGGTCTTGTGCGTCTATCCACATAGCCACCGCTAACACCACCGCTTCCACCACCACCACCTCCTCCTCCTCCTCCTCCACCACCAGTGTCACGTTCTCTTTCTCTGTCGCGGTTGTAGGTCTCCTCCTTGGAGTGCTGGCGCGGTAGCTCAAAGGAATGCTGCTTGCCATAGTGATAGTGATTGTTGTAGTGATCATCACAGTCACGTTCACGGTCACGCTCACGATCCCGGTCACGATCACGATCGCGATCCCGATCACGACGTGTGCCACCGCTGGAGCCGCTAATTCCGCTGCCGGCGCCGCTGCTGCTCGATGAGCTCTGCTTATAGCGTACCTAATAATGAATAAAAAAGAAATCTATTGATATCAATATTATACTTTCATTTCATACAATTTTTAAAACATTTCTCCCAAAACTTCCTCAACAAATTGTTGTTTCTTAAATTAAATTTCCTGCACTTTACTCCCACTTAATGGCATTTTGATTTTAAGCTATTGAACTAGATTTCTTGGCATTATTCTTTTTTAATTGACCTGAAATGGTTTCTATCTATTACTGAAACCGAAACACTTAAGAGTAGTTTTTGGTATTAGAAACGAACAAAACAAAAAAAAAAAGAAAAAAAAAACTGAAATGAAAACAAACATTGGTGTTCCAATTTTCACTTTCTATCCGAAGAATTTGCTAATGGGAAACCCAATTAAATTTACAGTTTATAAATTGTGTTTCTGTTTTGCTGTGCTCTTTTATAAATATACAAAACACTATTAAAGCCACAAGCTTATGATACCCTATAGTCATAAAAACCAAACAAAGGGTCTGCGCATGTAATGGTAAAAAGTAAATATATTTAATGATATTTTAAAATACACACACACACATAATTGATGGGGATATCAATTAATTATGGCCTCAATGAACTGGGAAGTTAGATGCGTTGGTCAAATTTTGTTGTTGTGAAGTGAAAATATATTTAAAATACTTGTTGTGTGTTCTGTATAAAGATAAACAAAAGGGTATATTAAACGTTTGTCGAGGAAAGAATGGAATTAACCATAAAAAGACTGCAATTGAGTCAGACAATGTGGCTCCATTGAACTCTGATTATATAAGAGTTTTAATTCACTTGAATAATAATATCGAACAGCATTAAAATAATCTGTTAACGACAATGGTACAAACATCAACTAATTTGGATTGTTGAAAAAACTTTTAAATTTGAATTTAATCTTTTAGCACTGCTTAAATGGCAAACAAAAATTCCGATTGGAAGATAATAAACTGGCAAAGTGATACTAGGGAAAAAAATTGGCATAAATAATAAGAAAACTTGAATAAAATAATGATCTATAAATACTAATTAATCTAGTTCACATTTAACTGATTTCTTAATAGATCTCAAATTGTATGAGCACCATAATTATTGTAAAGCGGAATATTTGAAATATTACAGAAAACGATAATTATTATGATGAAAGTATAATGAGATTTCAAATAAAATAAAAAACTGTGAGTAGCATAAAAATAGCAAAATAGTTAAACCATTTCTGGTATTTGAAATTAGTGCTAAGTTTCAAAAAAAGATGAATGTTTAATTGGAAATAAATTAAGTGTTAAAAAAATGTGAGTAACATAAAAAAATAAAGAAAATTATAATATATTAAAAATTTAAACATAAGAAAAAGATAATTATTACGATGAAAGTTTAATAAGAATTAAAATGACATAGAAAACGTTAAGTGAGTAGCATACAAAAAAAGAAAATTATTTAAATAAAAATAATTATATTGATATGCATTTTTGTTGTATGAAATTAAAGTTAGCGGAAAAATTTTATTATAAGGATGGAAGATTATTATTATTGGTAATAAATTGAATAGTATATTATATATGAATAACATGAAAAAAAAAACAAAAAAATATTCAATATTAAAACACAAGACAAAGATTATTATTATGATGAGAGTTTGAAAAGAATACTCAGAGAGAAAAATTAGTATGAAATAATAAATTAAATAAAAAATGTAGTATATATGTATAAGAACTTTTGAAATTTTAGCTATATAATAGAAAAAACTATAGTTATTAGAATGAAAGTTTGTTAGTAATAAATTAAATACTAAAATATATGTGAATATCATAAAAATATAATAAAAACAAAGAAAAGATTAAGTATTGAAAATATTAAAAAAAAACAATAAATTTGAATAATGTTTAATTAGAATTAAAGTTAATACCAAAGTTTATGTGAGCAGCGTAAAAATCAAAAATAATGAAATATAACAAATTGTAACTGAAATAATGAAATTATAGATAATTACTTATTATAGATTATAATCAGTTTAGTGAACTGAGGTGTTTAGGCACTTACATCGTGACGTGAGGAGCCGCCGCCGGAGCTGCGAGGACGCTGGCTGCTGCTGCTGGAGGAGCTGGAGGTTGCCTTCTGCTTGCGCACCTGGGCGCGGGTGAACATCATCTTGGCGTCCGTTTGCGCGTCAACGACGCGCCGAATACTCTACACGATTTGCGTGCCGTTGTTGTTGTGGCCGAGGTGCGCCTCGAAGACTTTCGTTAACTGCAAACGTGCCACGTTCTTGATCACAATCAACAAAACCGATTGCCCGCGATCTCAATGCCGATGGCGATTTCGATAGACGGCGATAAAGTGATCTCGCAGGAAAGCAGAAGCAAAAGACCGGAGGGGAAACGGGGTTTTTCTTTTTGCTGTGTGTCTGTTTTTGCTGCTTCTGTTGTTTGCTTCTGCTTTGTGTTATGCGCTTAATGTGATACGAAAGGCGAATACGAGGCGTTTTTCTTATATTTATATTAAATAAACAAGTTCACTTCGCATTTTAGTCAGCTGTATTTTATTATTGTTGCTGCTGCTGTTGCTGTTGCCGTCTTCACATTCCTTTTGCTTCTGCTGCCTCTTGAGTGTAAGCGATTCTAAAGCCGCGTTGATGGACACATCTGAAAGATTGCAAGAGAACAACAAAGAAGCTTGAATACTCTACAAGTATAAGAACAACAACAGCAAATAAAACAAGTAAGTGGAGTGTGATCGACTGTGAGATACCCTCTAAACATTTAAAAAAAAAAACATTCTAGAAAAAAATATACCGAATGTAATATTTAGTATATCGATATAGTAGTAAATTTGAAATATACTGAATGGTCAGCCAAAGTATAGTTAAAAATACGAATATATACTGAATGGTATATAAATGCAATAGTAAATTGAAAATGTACTAGATTAAAATATACCGAATGTCATATTTTGTACATCAATATAGCATTAAATTAAAAATATACTAGAAAGTCAGTGAAAGCATAGCCAAAAAATACTGAAATATACCAAAGTTAATTTTTTGCATATAAATATTGTTGCAAATTTGAAATATACTGAATGATCAGCCAAAGTATAGTTAAGAATACGAATATATACTGAATGATATATATGTAAATGCAATAGTAAATTGAAAATATACTAGATTACTAACCAGAGCATAATAAAATATACTAAAATATACCGAATGTCGTATTTTTTATATCAATAAATTAAAAATATACTAGAAAGTCATAGCCAAAAACACTGAAATATACCAAAGTTAATTTTTTGCATATCGATATAGTTGTAAATTTGAAATATACTGAATGGTAAGCCGAAGTACAGTTCAAAATACGAATATATACTGAATGGTATATAAATGCAATAGTAAATTGAAAATATACTAGATTAAAATATACCGAATGTCATATTTTGTATATCAATATAGCAATAAATTAAAAATATACTAGAAAGTCAGCAAAAGCATAGTCAAAAAACAATTGAAATATACCAAAGTTAATTTTTTGCATATCGATATAGTTGTAAATTGAAAATATACTATATTGTCAGTACTTTTGTTGCTATACAAATGAATTTCTTAAATAAATTTTAGCTGATCGCAATTAAATTTTCAGGAATCATAAGCACTCTATACTTATGATTTATCATAGCTACTTGTTTATACGTTTATAGCGCAACTTTCAGGGATCTTGGCAACTGCATAAATTGAGTGAGGAAAAAAAAATATTTCACATGTCTGAATACTTGATATACTTTGTACAACTTTTTGAAAATAAACATATTTTTAAAGATTTTGAAAAACCTTTGAAGAATATAACATTTAATACTAAGTAACTATAGCAAATTAGATCGAAATGTAAGACATTATGTTATTATTTAAGTGTAAAAACAAAACAATAATTATATACAGACAGCACACGTTTATGTCATAAACAGTACAATATTTAAGCCGATTAAATCACGATAAATGCATGATAGTTTTGTATATAAACTGCACTTAAACGAAAGAGAGAGAGAGAGGGCACTTTGGCAATTTCATGGCATAAACATTCATTTGTTAAATGGTACAAAAGAAATACTGAATTGGTTGCAGTCCATTTGGGAGGGATTTGCTCTATGAACACAGAGACGAAAACAACACGTAGAACGTGCCTCAGCCTCAGTCTCAGTCTCAGTCAAGGCAGCAAATGGTCAACTATACTTATGAGTATGAGACTTTATTTATAAGTCAGATTATACGTAGAGGCTTTTTTTTTCTTTTATTTTCTTCTCGTTTTGTTTTGTTCGCTTTTGTAAGGGGGTTGTGTTGATGATGATGATGGCCTCTAGACTTTAGCAAATCAAAGGGCACTTTGTCACGTAAGCGTGAAAATTCCGTCGAAAATATCCGTATGATAGATGGCAAGTATTTAACATATATAGAAATGTATACACATATCGTACAAGAAGTGAATATATAAAATGCTAATTGATCAGTTGCTGACAAGTGTTTGCGGATTTGATTGATTGGGCGCGATCGCTTTCGACAATGGAATGTTGATTTATCGACAGATTTGTGAGAAAAAAGAGATCAATTGATCTGAGGAGGAGTTCTTTGAGCCTTGTAAACAATTGAGTCATAAGCGAATTTGCTTTATTGTTGTTGTTCTTGTTGTGTATCAATATATTTTTGTATGTGTTTATGTTTCGCTTGGTTTCTGATTAAATGTTTTTGGCCTGTCCAATTTTCTGGCGAAGTACATTTGAGAAATTGCGAAAATAATGCAAAGGAATCTCCGAAACGAACGGAAAAAAACAATAACAAAGCAATTTGACAACACTTTGTTGCTGTTGTTGCTTCCAATTTTCCATTTATTTGTACAATACGCTTAGGCCTGAAGGGCATGCACACCCACACCCACTCACACTCACACACACTTACACACTTGTTATTGTTGTGGTGTTTGTGTAGGGAATCCACCAGTCACAACGAGCAGGAGAGGGAGGAGGCAGAGGGGGGAGGTAGAGGTGGAGGTGGAGGGGAAGGTTGGGTGAGTCGTCGCATCGGCTCGACGTTTAAAAATATGATTGCTTTCCTCTGACGGGCCACCAAAAATAAGTTCTCGATTCATTTCAAATTTGTTGTGTGAATACTCTTCATATTCATCTCACCGATGTTGCTTCTGTTATTATTGTTGTTGTCTTTGTTAATGTTATTATAAATAGAATTAAGTGGCGAATTGTGCGAGATTGCGTGCCAATTGATTGCCGGATATGATAAAAGTGTGAGAACGAGAACGAGAGCGAGAGAGAGAGCAAGCGAAATTGTGGCAGAAATCAAAACACAAACAACTTGCGGCCTTTAACAAAATGCCAAAACAACACACACACACACACAACATTTCATTTTCCTTTTCACTTTTCACTTTTTTTTTTCTTCATTCGATTCATAAAGGCCAAGGACTTGCGATGGCAAAAAAAGAAAAACGATTTTTTAACAAGAAGAGTTTTGAATCATGAACAAACTTAAATGTATTTAAGAAGATATCTTCTAGCTGCTGAGCTAACAAGTTTTATAAGAAGAATAGCACTAAAATATAATAATCATTGTTTCAGTAATTACAATAATTCTAAATCGTTTCTAAATAAATCGCTCAGCTTTGAACTTCTACTAATCTTTGTTTATTTCCGGATATTGAAAATTATTTAATAAATTTTGTTAAGTATAAGTAATTTCAGATATTTTTTTTTGCTATTTTTTTGTTTATTCAGCTTCAGGTTTTTACATGCCATCCCTAAGAATTAAATTCTAAACCTCTATAACTATAATAAATAAATATATTTCTAATTCAAAATCTTGATCCTTGAATCAACTATTGAACAGAACTTTATTCCCCGAGCAAAAATTTAGCAAGTAAGAATAAAATATACCAAATTCATATCCCGAAAACTAACGAAAATAATACTATATTCTAAATCTACTATAGGGCACAAAATATACCAGATTGTCAACCAAGCAATTAAGACTCGATTGCAGAAGGCGTTTTTTCAACATAATAGTATTTCTTAAGTAACTTCGACAACTTCAGCTTAATACAGTCGAGTGTATTCGATTGTGAGATACTCGCTACTCATTTTGAATAAAAGCACAACAATGCGATATTATTCTTGAAGTATACCAAATTAATATACCGCAATAATAGTAATTATATACCAAAGTCTATATTTGGTTTATTTATATAAAATATACTCCAAAATATACCAGATTGTCAGAAAAAGCAACTATGTTCCGTAGTAATTTGGCATTTTTCCCATACAAACGTTTTGCAGAAAAACTTTTTTTTATCTTCTACGTTTTATATCTGATTGCAGCTAAACTTTCAGGAATCATAAAGACTATAGTTATTATTGTCTGTACCAAAATTCTCTCTTACGACTGCTATTCGATTTATGTCGATTTGAGGGTCCGGAGGTAGGCGTGGCAAAAATTTAAAACTGACTTGATCTGCGCGAAAACATAATAACTGCATTCGAAAGAAATTATAGCTCTATGTCTTATAGTCTCTGAGATCTAGGTGTTCATATGGACGGACAGACAGACAGACAGACGGATAAGAGAAATATAGCCTTTTTAACTATTGACGATTTCTAAATCAAAATTATTTAATAGTTCCTTCAATTAATGTTGGATTGAACTAATTTTTTTTGTAAATCAAAATTAGAAAAGTATCATGTGTTAAATTTATTTTAAAAATATTCCGAATTTTCGTAGTTAAAGATTGTTTGAAGTGTAACTGTAATATGATAATTAAAATGCTATCGTATTTATTCATATTTATAAGTAGTAAGAACTCAGAGCTGTTCAAATTCTTGCTTGAATTATTGGTCTAGATCTAGATATTACTGAGCTTATAATTATCGCATGATAGTTTGTACATAAAGTAGACATCAAACAGAAAAAATATTATTAAATACGCTGATTGTTGCATTGGAATCTGTTGCTATGCGGACTTGAGATTTGAGAATGATTTCTGAGGCTGCAAATATCGCTGATCGCTGCAAGCTATCAAACAGTTCATAAGATATTTTTTGATGGCTGCTGATGGCGATGTACACAATAATAATGAACTGATCGCAGCGAGACTGATACCAGGCCATGTGACTTGAGATTTGAGTACGGACGGACGGAGGAAATGAGGCGGGAAGATTTGGGGAGGGTGTAGTGTGTGTGTGTGTGTGTGTGGCGGCAACTTCGATGGCAGGCGGCGTCAGCAGCGGCTGTTACTATAAACACATTCCACATTGATATACATACCGAAAGGAGGGAGGTATGTGTGAGAGCGAGAGAGAGACAGAGACAGAGATGTGGAAGGAGAGACAACGACAGAAGACACAACAATAAATATCGGGCGCAGTGAAATGCTTTTGTTTTAATGCCCCGCAAAACACAGCGCAAATTGACTGGATGATTATTGTGCTGTGGCCGTCGCTGTGGCCAGTCTGTCAGTCATTTAAATCTATCTACACACACACACACACACACACATATGTATCTATACTATATACAGATATATACATTTATATACATATCTTGTATGTATCTCGCATGTTGAGTTTGTGACGTCATAGGCGCAATGTAGTTACACTATTCTGTATTTCAAACACTTTCAATTTTCTTCTTTTTTGCTTACATTTTCAATAAAATAAACCACCAAACACACAAAAAAAAAAAAATATAAAGAATATTACACCAAATATTTTTGTGGTTTATGGTTGGGAAAACTTTCACTTTTCTCGAGTGCAACACGCATACGACATGTTGTACCCCACAAATGTCACTTAGTATTTATTTGAATTCTTTCTTTTTTTGGTTTTTTTTGGTTGTTGTCATGTTTTGTTGTTGTCGAGCATATTATGACTTTTTTCCTCTAGAATTAGTTCTTTTCACACACAGAGGTTTCTTTTATTTGGCTCTCATCACGCCAAACAAACACAAAATACGAACGAACGAAAGAACAAAAAATACAAAATAAATGAGGAAAAATATGCAATTGTAAAGAACACAAAACGAAAAAAAAGAAGAAAGGCGAAAACAACTAAGGAAATCTTGTTGTTTGGCGATCTCTGATCGGATCTCACGGCAAAAGGCGTTCGCATACGGGAGCGCACTGAATCCGTTTATCCAAATGTGATATATACCCAACCCGATCTCAGTGTGTATCTCGAATCGTTTCTGCTCTCTCCCAATATCTCTCTCTCTCTCTCACTCTCCGTCTCTCTTTTGGGGCACATTCAGACCATAAATATGCACATTATGCTGAGTTATAAGGCAAATATCATGTGCTCTTTACATTAATCTGTTATTATAAACGTTCCCCCCCTCCCCCAAAAGCATTCAACTATATGACTATAACAATAACAACAATACCTGAGCAATATCTCATTCTCTCTAGCTTTTTGCTTTCGAGGTAGCGAGAGAGAGAGAGAATGTGGCAGCGATTTTCCAAAAGCTTTGGCATCATAATATGTCCAGGTATGAGGCATACTCTTTAGCATTTTGAGTACATCATTTACTATGGCATTTTGTTCAACACGCAGCTCACAAAATGTAAAAAACAAAATCAAATAATGCTATTAAATGTACACAGAACGAAAAAAACGATTAATTGTATGTCAAAATTGAATTGAAAATTAAAGTTTTTCTTAAATCAAGATCGAAAATCTACAAAAAATCTTGATTCAAGAAGGCAAAATCTTAAATCAAGATAAAATATTCTTAAATATATATTCTTTAAAATAAATGAAAACATAAAAGAAGATTGCGGGTTTTTTTTACACATTTGTGCATATTGTTTACTTTTTTAATATTAATTTACAATTATAACACACGTCCCTTTTTTTATATAAGAATTGACTAGAGTTTAAAACTCTAAGACCAAAGACCACAGGGATTAATAATTTGCGGCACCAGTAATTAGATTCTAATTTTAAAGGAACGGAACTCCAACACATTTTAGAAACAAGAAAAAAAAATTCTTTTTTGTTTAGAACGAAAAAATCTTAAGTGCAGATTCATTTCAATACTACATTCTTGTTTCAAGATTTAAATCTTAAAATAAGATGTTTTTAATCTGATAATGCAAATTTATCAAATCTTGAGCTTGATTGAAGATTGTTTTCACCAAAAAATCTTATTTGAAGATTGTTCTCTTTAAGATAAAATCTGAAATCAAATGTTTTTCAACTCGATTTTATTTGCTCTACATATAGTTATTTATTTTTTTGTTATACAACTTCATCAGCACTTATGTTGGCAAGTTTCACATAGAGTAAACAAAATTCGTCTTTGGCATTGGGAGCGTTTGAAAAAAGCTTTGGCAGCTTTTATAGGCACGCGCCCTCGCATTTCTCGAAATATTTCTTCGTTTGCGTATTTTTAAATATATTTTTTCAGCAATTCAAGAGTGCAGCAGAGCGAGAGCGAGAGAGAGAGTGGAAATGAAGCGAGATGCAAGAAGAGGAAACACGCCCATTTTCTTCGATGTTCACAAGGGCTGAGCTGTGCAGACCGTGTGCAAGACAAGATTCTTGAAGGTCTCGTAGCGCTGATCGTTGGGTGGATTAATTGTGCCGCATAGTTGCAGATAATTGAACAGCTGTATGATGTCCATGTCCAGGGTATCGATGAGCACACCACATTTCGCAGCATCGCTGCAGATTTGAAACTCCTCAAAGTAATCCTCAATGTCGGCAAACCATTTCAATGGCGCCGCCCGATTGAAGCCCGGCGGTTCAACAAATGCTTTCGATGCTGCCTCCTCGACGACTTCTTCGCTTTGCATCTTCAAGCAGCCCTCGCGTCCCAATAGATTTCCCATTATTCTGATCCGTACTTTCCGCTTGCGTTTGCCAACTGTTGCACTTGCCGCTCTGTGACAAACTGCGAAGCTTGTCACATTTGTGGAGAGTGTAAGAAAAGTTGAGCTATCGATTTACATGCAACTCAACTCGTTAATTCGATTGAACAGTTCGATCACCAGCTCCGATATTGCAGCACTTTCCGAAGCTAGTTCACATTTTCAAATGCAACTTTATTAACGAAAATTTCGTCACTAAAACGTCTCTTTTAACTTTCGAATTGCTATAGATTTTAAAGCAAAATATATAGTTTAAGTATAATAAGTAAGTAAAATGAGTAGAAGGTCCCAGCAGCCAAAACTTTCTTTAGTGTATAGTTAATACTGGATATCAAAATAAATAAATAATCAATAAAAAAAAGCAATATATTATAATTAAATAAAAATAAATAAAGTAAAATATCAGTAAAAGAAAAATCAATTTTTTATAATAAAATAAAACTAAATAAAATCAAATATTAAAAAATAAAAAAAAAAATCAAATTTTTTCCGATTTTAATTGAAATCAATTATAGATGATAATAATCTATGAGTAGATAATATATTTTTTTGACAGGACACCACGACGGTTCAAAATGACAGTTTTGATTTTTTCTCTGTGTCTGATAAAGTCATCAAACCTTGAGTGTATTTAATAAGCATAAAACAAGTAAGAAAGCTACAGTCGAGTGTACTCGACTGTGAGATACGCGCTACCCATTTTGAATAAAAGAAATCTATTTTGCGGTATTTTCTCAAAATATACCGAATATACTGCAAAAATACTAAAAATATACCAAATGGTATATTTGATATATCGACATAGTACCGAATTCAAAATATACCATAGACGGCACAATATACCAGATTTTCATCCAAAGCAACTAAGAGCCCTAGTAAGTAGGCGTTTTTGCCCATACAAAAGTATTTCTTTAATAACTTCCACAATTTTTATATGATCGCAACCAAATTTTTAGGAATGACAACTACCGTAGTAATTATTGTATATAACAAAATTCGAGCTTTAAAATTACGCTTGTTACTCGATTTTTTTGATTTGCGGGGGCAGAAGTGGGCGTGGCAAAATTTTTAAACAAACTTGATCGGCGTGCAAACATTACAAATGCTGTCGAAAAAAAATTATAGCTCTATCTCTAATAATCTCTGAGATCCAGTGTTTCATACGGACGGACGGACAGACGGACATGGCTATATCGTCTCGGCTGTTGACGCTGGTCAAGAATATATATATTATACTTTATAGGGTCGGAGATGCCTCCTTCTACTTGTTACATACATTTCCTGCCGGCACAAAGTTATAATACCCTTTAACCCTATGGGTAGCGGGTATAAAAAAAAACAAATTAAAGGTACTTTGAAGCCGTTCAAACTGAAATGCGAAAGTTGTAAACAAAATTGAAGTGGAAAAATATATAAAAATAATTAAATTAAAAGGGGAAAAAAGGTCTTTTCGAATTTCGTATCTTCGAATTTCAAATACTAATTCGTTTAATTAGTATATATATATTTTTTTTTATAGTTAAAATTTCTTTTATTTTACAATTTTTAAACCAGGTCATCTGCCCAAATGTAGTATACTTATTGAACTCACAGAGTTTAGGTTGACATTTCTTAAGAAGGGAGTTCTTCTTCGCTCTGCCTCGATTGATAAATACTTTAATGAAGATTTTTACTTTACTTTGCACAATATTATTATGATTAACTTTCAGAAAGAACTTTTTGATCGTTAAACAAGATTTTCTAAACTCAAAAACGATAACTTTCAGGTTTTGTTTTTAATATCAAACTGAATATTTCTATTCTAGTTTTTCACTCGGTTTATAAACATTGTGAATTATGAACATATTCAGCTGCTCAGCTATGCAATCGATCAGCTTTAATAGCAAAAATTGAATAAGACACAGCTAGACAAAGTAGAATTGGACTCGAGTCGATAGACTCGTGATTTTCTATGCCCATGCAAAGCATCCTTCACATCGAGTCGAGTCTCTAAGTCAAGGCCAAAGCGAGTGAATGCTTTTTGAGGATGACGACGGGGCCAAAAAGAAACTTTATCATTTAACTTTTATTTTCTGTGTGTGTTTGCCTGTAAAGTTGTGAACTCGAAGAAACGGCAGAGAAAGAGAGCAAGGGATAAAGAGAGAGAGAGAGAGAGCTGGCATTTGTATTCCAAATTGGCCACACTGATTCATTGGCCTCATTTCCCGGGCAGTTTGTCTGCCTGAAAGCCAATTGAATGGCATAAATCAGTTGGCCCCAGACAATAATGAAAATGCTCGCACATATTGCGAACACACACTCTTGTATCTCTCTTGTATCTGTATCTGTGATATCCTCTCTTCTATCCACTCACAAAGTGGAGCGACTACAATATTGTATTTTTGCGTATTTGGTATTTGGTACGCAGTATATTGATATTCATCTCGAAACTTAATCAAGCAAAAATGTTTCAACTTTTTGCCCCATCGAAGGACGTTTGTTGTTGTTGTTGCTCTCCAATTTGCATGCAGCATCAACTCGTCATCGTGGTCGTCTGGGGGGCAACTTCATCGCTCTGACTCTTAAAGAGGCTACGCTTTAAGATACCCGGCATCTCATCCACTCTCTCTCTCTCTCTGTCTGTCTGTCTCCTGTGCATTGCATTGCAGCACATAACAGATAGTCGCGTGTATTGTGCTTATTTCTAAGTTGCTCTCTGCTATATGTATACTCCACATCTATGTATTTTCTGTTGTCCGTTTGCTGTGTTGCATGTGGCAAGTGGCCATCATTTGAGTGGCACATTCACTTCTCACTCTCCTTCTCCTTCTCTCTCTCTGTCTCTGTCTTTCTGGCGCTGGGACTGCGGCCAGCTGTTTGACCCAAAACATTGCATGCAGCTCGCAATGAACCCGGATTTTGGCGTTGGTTTCCGTTCCACAAAGCTCGAGTTGTTGCTGTTCGTTCAACTAACTAATGCACTTGCCACATATCCTTGTAGATGATGCACTAGCTGCATTTCTGGACACTTGCAAACCAACTGTAGCCAGTATATTATACTCTATAATATACTTATTACAACGAGTATGCCACATTTCTCAAAGTTCATAAATTCGTTTTGGTAAATAAATCATCGAAATATTAAGGCTCGAACAACTAATTTGTTAAAACTTACAAACTTATCAAAGGTACCAAAAATGTAAATGTTAATTACAGGGTATCTAGCTATCAGTTTAGCAATGTCTGCTTTACTAAACAGCTATTGTGTTAGTCACTTGACTGAGAATTTAACGTAAGTCATTGAGACATTGTCGCAAGATTACAAAGATGCTTTTTTTTGACTGTCACTGTGAACCGATTTTACTGAGATTATTAGTTATAAATAATAATATAAGAGACTCCATTTTCAATCAAAGTAATGTAGTATTATTCTAAAAATATACCAAATAAATATACCGAAATTATACTAAAACATACCAAAAGTATACTAAATATACCGAAAGTTAAACTTGTGCATATTATCGCTGTATCTGTATTATTGCCAAAATATACCAAATAAATATACCGAAAATATACTAAAATATACCGAAAGTCATACTTGAACTTTGATAATATCGCTGTATCGGTATTATTGTAAAAATATACCAAATAAATATACCGAAAATATACTAAAATATACCGAAAGTCATACTTGTACATTGATATCATTATCGCTGTATTGGTATTATTGCCAAAATATACCAAAACGCAAAAATATACCACAAGCTATACTTCATACATCGATATTATTGTTATCATTGTATTGGCATTATTATTTCACAAATATACTAAACGATTATACCGAAAAAATATTAAAATATACCGGAAGTTATACTTCGTACATCGATATTATTGTTATATCGGTAATGTTGTTAAAATATACCGAAAACATATTTATTCAAATATACAGAAAGCTATACTTCATACATCGATATTATTGTTATCGTTGTATCGTTGTATTATTGAACAAATATCTAAACGAATATACCGAAAAAATGCTCAAATATATCAAATGTAATACTTCTTACATCGACGATAAAGAATATAATTTTCTTATGATAAGCAAAATTAAAGTAAATTTATAAAATTCTGCAGATTCTCTCAGTTTTTGTCTCGATTGGTGGAATTCTTAAGATCTTTGCCGCACACTGCGAATTCAGCGAGGCAAAGATAAAAAATAAAAGTATCTGGTTGCTCAACCAATCTGAAGATTTGTTTAATTATCAGAATCGAGTTGTTGTGTATATGTATATTGAATGGAACGGGGAAAGAAGTGTGAATGCGAGTGAAGTGCGAAGCGACGTCAGCTGAGTCGACTGATAAAACAATCCATAGTCATTATCAGGTGTCAGTTGGATGTTTACGAAGACATCGACATTTGTCCGCTGCGATTGTTCTTGTTCTCTCTGACTCTCGTTATTGTTGTTGTTGTTGATGATGATGATGTGATTGTTGTCACTGTTGTTGCGCTTCCTCATCCTCAACCTCCACCTCGTTCCCATCGTCGTCATTGTCACCATTGTTGTTATGGCAACATTCAGGACAGCATATGATGCCGAGGGTCAAGAACTTCTGCTCTGAGCAATCGACATGAACGTCAGAAGTCAGAAGGGTAAGAACAAACGCAATGCAAATGGAAATGGGAGGAGATACAGGGAAAGGGAGAGAGAGAATCTTTTGCCGAGAAACAGGACAAGTTAAGACAATGGACTGCAAGGTAAGCAGAAGGCCGAAAGGGTCGCAGTTCGCAGTCAGTGTCAAAGTCGCCTTGCACAATTGTGGAGAGTGGAGGAGCCGCCGAGGAGTCGTCGAGTCTGGCGAGTCTGGACATTTGTACACGTCGTACAATCAATTGCTATTAGTTTTCATTACAATCAAATTACCATAAAATCACATAGACCGTTAGTTGAGTTCGTGCCTTACGGGTTGCCATTTGTCGTCGTCGTCGTTGTTGCCTTGCCTTGCCTTGTCTTGCCACCCACCCTGCTTCTTCTTCTCCCCAGTCACTTTTCCCCCTTTCGGTTACCTGACCACAAGGCGTACACACTTTTTCGATATTCATAGAATAATTACACTTTATCAAGGGAGCTCCGCGCACCCCAAGCATTAACACCCGAAGGGGGGAGAGAGGTCGATAGTTTGCTTGCTTGCCCGGTGTCTTGGCCTTGCCTGGGAAATTAGTCAAGTTTGTTACGTTTATGCGGAGAATTACCGTAATTAGAATATATTGAGCAATAAAAGTGATTTTTATTATTGGAACACAGCACCACAAACGTGAGTTCGTTCCTCTTTCTATCTGTCTGTCTGTCCGTCCGCTCCGTTCATTGATGATGGTGACACGGAGGCATAACAATTGCATGGAATAACTGTAACAACAGATTCCAAACGCAGTTCTTCTTTAATGGCTGCTCAAGCTTTCACAAAATACTTCAACTATGTACTTCTAAGTCTGCCTCCGCTCTTGTTTCAGCTCGTCCCTTGTTTTTAGGTCCAAAAACTCTTGTAAGGATTATGCCAAAGTTTCGTTGAGCCGGGCGAAATTAGCAAAATTAAGTTCAAAACTTGATAGTCACGGCACAAATATGTACAAAGCTCAACTACGATGCAGTATGACAGTCAATGCAGTTTGTGAATTAATCAGTTCTTATTTTTTTTTATAGAAATTCATCTAAACAATAATGTGAATTGTTCAAGTATTAATATATAGCAATGCTATGAGTATTACTAATATAATAAATATGAAATGAATATACGGAAAAATACTAAAATCTAGTATATCGACATACTAGTACATTTTAAATGTACCATAAAGTATAATATGATAAAGATCGAGTGCATTTTCTAGGCAATCGACTCTGCAATTCTCGCTCTTATTAGTATAAATAATATAATATACCAAATTTTAGTATTTTTTGGTATATTGATTTTATATATAGTATGCACATATGTATATATTATATATAATATTAATACACTGAAAAATACTAAACTTTGGTATATCGATATACTTCGTAATATACCATATATCATAAAGATTCAGATTTCCATTGACATTTTCTAGGTAATCGACTTTTAATGTATAATATACATATATAAAATGAATATACGTAAAAATACTAAAATCTGGTATATCGACATATTAGGACATTCAAAATATACCATATATCATAAGATTGGAATTTTCGGGTAATCGACTTTTAATATATGAATAATATGAATTTGCCGAAAAATACTAAAATTTGGTATATCGATATACTAGTAAGTTCAAAATATACCATATATCATAAAGATAGAGATTTTTATCGGCATTTTCTAAGTAATCGACTTTTAATATATATATAATATATATTCATATATGCCAAAAAATACTAAAATTTGGTATATTAATATACGAGTACATTCAAAAATATAAATTAAAACAAAATTTAATTCAACTTTTGAATAACTATATTGTGAATGAAAATTTCCATTAAACTAACAAAATATGTCTATTCAATTTCTCTTCTTTTATAACAATCTCTCCAATAAACTAACATAAATGTCATGTAAACAATGTTTGTATTTTTTACACTTGTCGAAAGACAAATGATAAGCAATAAATTATCAATTGGAGAAGTGTTTGCAAATCTTTAACTCGCTTTGAACACGTTTTAGGAGATTCAAATTTCGAAAGCAATAAATCGTTGAGGGAATTTGCATATGAAATCAAAGTGAAAACGAGTCAGGTTCAAATTGTGATGCAAACAGCTATTTGCAAGTTTAGCAACTTTAATTTGAGGATGGAGTTTGCAATTAGTAAAGAAACTTGGTAAACAGTTAATGTTGTCAGAGTGTGTGTGTGTGTGTGTGTGTGTGTGGCACATTGTCATATTGCCACAAGCGCTCTCACTCAACAGCTGTGCATGTGTGTGTATGTGTGTGTACACTTCATAAAGACTGTGCCGAAAATTAACTTTGACACACACTCGATGTGGTGGGTGCCATAAAAACGCAGCTCATTGGCTCCTAAACATGCCGTTTATGAGGGCAAGGAGCAGGGCAGGCGAAAGAGATAGATAAACCGAGTGAGTGAATGAAACAGAGAGAGAGGGAGGAGGTATGTGTGTGTGTGTGTATTGTAGGAGTGGCTGTAAAAGGAACATGGCTAAGTACTCTGCTGGAGCTGTCATAGCGTTGACCATAACGTTGCATTGTGATTACATGTGCTTGTACACTGACCCCTTGTCCTCTCCCTCTCTCTCTCACTCTCGCTCATACACTATCCCTTTCTCTCACTCCCTCTCTCTCTCTATCTTTCTCTCTATGTTGAATGGCAAGAAGCGTATGTCAATAAGCAAAAGCAGCTGTCAAAACACAGACGCTTCGAGCCAACTCTGGATGCTAATGTAATTTGACAATGAACCGATGAGCCCGAGCCCAAACCCGAGCCCAGAGAGGAGTCCAGAGGCCAAAGTACTTTGCTGACTCCTCGTCGTGACTCTCGGTACACAGATGGCAATAGGCACCCCGACTTTGCCTGGTTTGTTGGCTGGCTGTTGCTTTTCTGGCTGCTGTTTGCCGCTGCCTGGCTGCCCCTTATGCAACTTAATCGATTGACATTGTGGCATTTTCGGGGGCATTTTCTAGGTAATCGACTTTGATGGCCGCCAGTAGACAGTACATGAACTTAATGAGTTCTCCCCGCATTCCTCTCTCTCTCGCTCTGTGTTGTTCTGTGTTTGTGTGTGCGAGCTGTAGATATGGCGGATACAACTCGTAAATCGCTGACGCTCCTTTATGAACACATTTCGCCACATTTAGCCGTTAAGTTCGAATACGCGTTAAAGTCCTGGGTGTCAGGCACTTAGGGTCAACAAACATTTTGTGTTTTTTTCTTTGTTTTGTTTTGCTTTTGTGGCCCATGCAAAAAGCTTATAAAATGATACAAAATAAACGCCAAAGAGTGTGTATAAAATAAAATGAACAACAACGAACACACACACACACACACACACCAAAAAAAAAGAGCAGAAATAATAACGAAATAGAGTCGCGCGCTTCTCTCATAATGGCGTCCTAACGCCCTTAATGCGTGTGCACTTAAATCTATTATATAAGAATGCATAAAATATTGCATATAAATTATGCGAGAGAACGCGATTTAGGCTGACACTGATTTAACAGCCAACGAACGAAACATGAAAAAGGGCAGCAACGGAGAATGTTTGGAATAAGCAACAAGAGCTTTTGGATTAAGCAAGCTTTTGTTGTTCCGAAAGCTTTAGAATTACAAAGAGATTCTTAATGCATTCACTTACAACAATTTTGTGAATTAATTAACTGCAATTGAGCTTAAAGGACAGATAGCAACAGAGAAACACAAGAAAAGCTTTTGGATTAATCGAGCATTTTAAATTGCTAAATATGTTTAAAAACTTGAAATGCATTCATTTCTCACAATTTGGTAAAATAATTGGCATAAAAGACAGACTGCAACAAAAAAAACTTTGGAATAAGCAAGAGCTTTTGGATTACGAAACCTATCAAATGGCTTAAAGTGTTTAATTAAATTATTAAAAATCTATTAATACATAATTTCAAAAGAATTTTCTGAAATAATTAACTGAGCTTAGAATAAACGTTTCAAAACTTGCAACAGATTAATCCAAAGCTCATTCTGTTGTGCGTGTGAACGTGTATGATATAAGGTCCAGCCTAAAGGGCGTAGCATGAAGTCTACTTGCATTAAAATAATGTTGTATAAGCGCAAAATTGCGTTAACAAATCCAATCTGCAGTTTGGCCATTCGCCGAGTCCAGATAAATGAGTGCACAAATGGGCGTTTATGGGCACATTGCCACATAGCCACATGACCAGATGACCATGATGGCCACATTAAATTACAGGCGTGCGGATGGCTTTTGCTTTAGCTCCAAAAAGGAGCTTGACCACACATAGACACACACACACTGAGAAAGAGAGAGAGACTCACACTCTGAACGAAACTTAAAACCCGAGGCAGTACGTCTTTTGATGATGAACTGCCCGGACTGGACAGGACACCAGGTGTGGCAGCTGCTGTGGCATCTCCAGTAGCTAGCCTCGCCCTTGTCATCTCACCTTGTCACGGAAGCAGCTTCGAGCTGCAGCTAAAGGCATTCATTTTCGGAGCAGTCAAGCTTCGATTTGTGGTGCCCAACTTCAGGCAGACGGGAAGTGACGAGCGGGGTTGCAAGTGTGGCAACAAAAACTTAACAAGCTGGTCAGGCGGCCAAATAGATAAACTGACGCCACAAGCTACGCTATTTGACTCCCCGACAAGGTGTTGCACAAGCACACACACACACACACAGGCAGACAGACATACGCCCTGTCATGCTTCTCTCCTGCTTTGTACTACCTTCCCTTCTCCTCTTTGGACACACATGCCACAGCCAAGCGTTTCAGATTTACAAAACATTTTATTCATTGAGGGCGACTCCAAGTCGCTGCTCAGATTCGGAAAAGAGTTGGGTTTCTTTTTTTTATACCCGGCATGCATTGCATAACAGGCTTTAGCTAGTTAGTGCTAATGCTAAGTTGAAAAGCTCTCTAATTCAGTTTTATAATATTTTAAAATTGGTTTAGTGTTTGGTAAATAAATTGGATTTTATTGAAAGGAATGAAGACCCTAAATAATCCTCTTATATATTTAATTTGTATACCAGCTACCCATAGGATAGAAGGGTATTATAATTAACATTCATTCTAAGCATAACAAATGAACAATGAATGCCTGAGAGCACGAACAGAAATTAGCAGTTTTTTTTTAGCATACTAAATCCATTTACGTTAACTTGATAAATTTATTAGAACATTATTAGAGCAAAAAAAAAAAAAAAGATATATCCCCTTTCTAAGTCTGTCCTGCCGTCCGTTTGCTTAAAGTGCAATATCTCCTAAACCACAAAAACTAGAACTAAAATATTTGCAAACAACATTCATTGTTTATCTGTTTTCATTTGAAAAATTTATTTTTCAATGGTAAACAATAAAAGAGATTAATCTTCTATATCCGTCAGTCCTGCCGTCCGCTAGCTTAAAGTGTTATATCTCCTAAACCACAAAAACTAGAACTACCAAATTTTAAAACAACATTCTTAGTTTGCCTGTTTTGGTTTGAAAAGTTAAAAGTTATAATTCCAGTTTTCTATATTAAACAATATGATAGATTAATTCTCTATATCCGTTTGACCTGACGTCCGCTTGCCTGAAATGCTATATCACAAAAATTAGCGTTACAATATTTTGAAATAGCATTCTTAATAATATTAAAATCCAGTTTTGAATGATCAACAATAAAACAGATTAATCCTTTATATTCGTCTGCCCTGCCGTCCGCTTGCTTAAAATGCTATATAAAATTCTTGTTTTGTCTGTCTCTGCTATGAAAGAGAGAAAAGTCTAGTTCCTAATGCTTTACCGGGTAACTTGCAGTTGTGAGTAGCTTTGCTGCTTGTTTTTCGACAGCAGCTACTGCCAAGGGGTTAAGCAACGCCCTGTGGCAGGTTGGGGTTGCACTGTCTGTGTTTGCGGTAGCCAGGGACGAATGTTGATGCCCCGTGCCCGGCTTGTTGCCCGGGTTGCTGCCGCTGCTGCAATTGCAGCACGTCCATCAGTGGCCCATTGTCTGTGTCGCGCATACATAATGAAGTGAAGCAGAACTGCAGCTACTGACCCTACCCTCGACAACTGCATTTCCCCCCTTCTGCATTTAGCTGTACCTATGCCACACCTGATTCGTTGATGATGACGACGACGACGACGACGATGACGATGACGTTGATAATAATAACGATGCTGCTGCTGTTGCTGCTACTGATGTTCATGATGATAATGGTGTGGATGATGATGATGAGGATGAGGATGATGGTGCTACTGTTGCTGCCACTTTCAGCTCTCTTAGAGGTGGATGGGGTGCTGCTGATTGGCTAACGGTTTGTTAGGCGAAGCGAACCAGGGCGAGGGGTTGAAGCGATGGCGCAATGAAAGAAGCGCAATTAGCACTTCGATTGTGTTCGGTTGACGCGATTTGCATCAAATTAATGTCTTCATCAACAGACAAACAGAGCGATGTCGCCCCTTCTCGACTACCTCACAACTACATTCAAAAAGGTCACAAAACAAGGGTCAATTCGGTTCGGGTTGTGGAAGCTGCAGCACTTTAAATCACTTGTTGGATTCACCTGAATGCTCACAAACTGAGCTCTAATCAAGTGCAATTGTCTAATTGCATGTCATAATTTGATTTCGTGTACGTTTTGTTTGTTGTTTGTCTTTGCCCTGTGTGAGCGGTTCACAGAGAACGTTGCAACAACTTGGCAAAATAACTCGCGGTTTAGTTTAGTTTCATACATTACGGTTACTCTGATTTAGTTAGAAATGTAGAAACTGGGTGAAAAATTACATAGTGTTATTTCAATTATCAAACAGAAAAAAAATTTAATTTAAGTCTAAACTTAAATCAAACCGAATGCTTTTAAGTACTTATTTGCTGTGTAGATTACAAACAGTCATGTGAACGCGCATTTTGCAACACTAAATTTACCAATAGAGCGTATTCTGAACACCAGATGGCGCCACCGACGACTGGACAATAGTTTTAGCTGTTTCTAGCTTTATCGCACAATAAATTATGACTCCTAACATAGCTGGCGCTTTTCGCTTTGGCTTTTGCACAGCATAACTAGAAATGAGTTTGCATCTGGGCGAGCGATCTGTTGCATCTGATTTGAGACATTGTTTTGGATTCTAAAAAGCCAGAAACTAGCCAGGCGTAAAACTGGACAATGCCATTCGAGATGAGAACAAAAAACAAAACGAACTTTGCTGGTGTTTGCATTTCTTACTTTTTTAATGACTACACCGATACGCTACAAACAAAACAGTGACAGCGTAAAGTTTGTTCTCCGTCGTTCTGTCCGTCCGCATGTTTAAGCGCCATGATCTTAGTAATTTTCAGTACTATTGTTTTCAAATTTTGCATGTTATTTGCTGTTTATTGTTTATTTCGAATGCCATCGCTATTTGTTGTTATAGAGTATCCCAGAGTCGTGATTTGAGCTTTTTGCTTCTAGCATCTCTGTCTCTACTTCTTCTGGTGCTTTCTCTCCTTCTCTGTGTTAATGCCCGATGTGTCAAGTGGCACTTGTGGCGCCAGGACGGATAACGTTTACCTGGTGCCGTCGTTGTGCCGGGATTGTCTCTCAATGTTTTGTCTGCTGTTGCTTTAGCTGCTTCTGCTGCTGCTTATTGCTGTCTACCGGCATTCTATATTTATTTATTTTCTTTTTGCCTTTTCTTTTCGTTCGTTCGCCTGGCTGTTTTGGTTTTGGCTTCTTCTCTTTCTGTTCCTATTTTTTGTTTTCATGTTTGCTGCTCTTGTTGTTGTTGTTTTTACTTGTCTCTCTCTCTCTCTCTTGGCAGTTTTCTTTTCTTTCATTTGCCTTCAATGCAATTATACTGGATAAATATCTTCTTCCGTTTTAGCTGTAATTACAAAAGTTTAATTGAGTTTTCTCGGCTCGTTGTGTTCGTTTCTTTTCTTTCTTTTTCTCTAGACTCTTTCTTTTTTTGCTATCTTTTTGTTGTTGTCCTGCTGTGGCTGTTGTAGTTGTTGTTGTTGTCGTGCTGTCATTGCGGCTGGGACTAGAAGTTTATCCAGCATTCGCTGGATAAGTCCTGTCGTCCTGTCGCCGTGGCTGCTTTTGCCGCTGCTGTTGACGTTTTTTCATCTCAGTTCAGAGCTGCCTCTCTGCTTCTCTGCTTTCCCTCTCTCTCATTCTTTTATTGTGTTGATGTTGCAAAAAAGAGTTGTTGTCAGCCTGCCAGGCCTGTCTATCTCTAGCGCCACGTGATTGTTTTCTTTTCCCTTTTTTTTTTGTTGTTTTGTTGCCTTGCTTTCTGGCAGCCAAAAAGAGATGCAAGCATATCGCAGTCAGACAGACAGACGGACTGAGAAACTCGCCGAAGGCTGAGTGATTTCTTCAGCTGTCCAAGGACAGACGATGTCGGCGGCAATACGCGCATAATGAAAAGTGATTAAAAACTGAGACTCTGAGCATTTGCCCATTTAAGGTTTTGACTTTAAGGGCTGCCAATTTGTTTTTAATAAATAGCGAAAGTGTTGAGTAACGCTGCAAACACACACACATAGACAGAGCAAAACGAAGCGAAGGGAAAGAAGAAAGGAGTAGAGAGATTGTGGTTAATTTATTCATTGCAAATTTACATGCTCATGTTTGCAAATTTAAAAACTGCACTCTTTGCTGTATAAGTGCAAGCGAGACGGCTGTGCGTAACTATTTGCCACGAGAATAAGAGCGAGGGAGATAGAGAGAGAGAGAGACAGCGCTGTAGGTAGATAAAACCGAGTGCTGCGAGTTTATTCAAAGCAGACTCTCCTAGTAATATGTAAATCGCATTGCCAGTGCCAAAGTGGAGTTTGCTCAGAGTCAGCAAAGCTTTCCCAGCATCCGCATCCGCATTCGCATCAGCTCCAACTGCAACTGCAACCGCATGCAACACACACACACACATACACCAACACACACCTCCTTACTATACTTGTCCACAGTTCCGCAGTTCGCATCAGCGCCTCCGTGTGGCATAGCGTTCAGTTATTTTCCTATGGGAAAAATCCACTTGGCGCTACCCCAATATTTACATATCATAGTTGGCTCCACAAATGAGTTGGCCCCACACACACACACACTGATGTGAGTGTACATATATTTATATACGTATGTAAGTAAGTACGTGAGTGCCAACTGCGTTCAGTTAAATCAGCCCCAGCCTATTACTTTGCTCACACATGCTATTAAATATGCATTGCACTGAAAATTCAGCAACATTTTCCACTAACCACCAACCAACTGAAAGTCAAAAAAGTTACTGCCAAATAGATCATACACACATAAAAGACTGCACGCTCTTTTTCCGCAGGAAAGAAGCAATGATTTCCTGTATACAAACAATGTCGAAGTTACGGCAATTAGAAGTTTGTCAAACTATTTTTCAATGTTGTTTGTGACATATTCACAATCCGCATGGATCATTTTTTGTTAACAAACAACATTTCTATAATTATGCCGGACTTGTTTTAAGGGATATTTAATTAACAAGTAAGAAAGCTACAGCCGAGTGTACTCGACTGTGAAATACCCATTTTCCCATTTTGAATAAAAGCAATATATTTTGCGGTAGGCGTTTTTGCCCATACAAAAGTATTTCTTTAATAACTTCGACAATTTTTATCGCTACCAAATTTTTAGGAATCATAAATACTATAGTTATTATTGTACCAAACCTCGCAACTCCAGCTTTAAAATTACGCTTGTTATTCGATTTTTTTTGTTTTGCGGAGGCGGAAGTGGGCGTGGCACAAATTTGAAACAAACTTGATCTGCGTGCAAACACAACAAATGCTGTCGAAAAAAATTATAGCTCTATCTCTTATAGTCTCTGAGATTTAGCTGTTCATCTGGACAGACGGACAGACGGACATGGCTAGATCGTCTAGGCTGTTGACGCTGATCAAGAATATATATACTTTATAGGATCGGAGATGCCTCCTTCTACCATTTCCTGTCGGCACAAAGTTATAATACCCTTCTACCCTATGGGTAACGGGTATAAAAATTGCTAAGGCTAAATCATGAGGAATGTGTCTGGCTGGTAAATGCTTGATTTGAGAATCGTGTGTAATCAAAGAACCGCAGTTACCAATTTTAATAACTGCACCTACTTCCAAATAGATCATACATTCATAAAGACTTGTACGCTCTTTTTCCGCAGGAAAAAAGCTATGACTTCCTGTATACAATGTAGAAGTTAAAACAATTGGAAGTTTGACAAACTATTTTTCAATGTTATGCAACATATTCGCAAGCCAAACCTCATGAATTAAGTGAATTTTTTGTTAAACAAACAAAATTTCCACAATTATGTTGGATATTCAATTAAACATTGTTATAGTTAACTCAAACGGAATGTGTTTGACTGGTAATTGCTTGATTTGAGAGTCGTGTGTAATCGAAGAAGCGCAGTTACCAATTTTAAACCTAACAAAGGGTCCGTGGAGATCTGAGAGTCGCAGCATATGGGCATCATATATAAGTTCAGCTGCAGGCTAATTGTATGGAGTGAGGGACAAATGGGAAGGAGTCGATTTTTTTTGTTTTGGGGCGGAGTCGAATTGACGAGGGGAAGTTTAATAAAAAATCGTTTTATGAAATATAATATAACAAATTACATACGCTCGAGTAATCGAATATTTATGATGATGAAAGATGAAGAGCGAACCAAAAAATAGAAATATATATATATATATATGAATATACCTAAGCAACCCCATAACTACACATACTCCCCCGAACAGACGCCCATTTCGTATGCATTGAAAAGGAACCAAAAAACACGAGAGATGGAAGATGGGAGATGGAAGAGAGTGAGAGGTAGAGGTAGAGAGCAAGACGGCGAACAGAGTGCGCTTGTCAAAACAAATCCGTAAGAGATTACATTAAAAGGCGCATTTGGACAGCTCAATCGCAAAATAGCATACACCTATTTCAGGATATACAACACCACAGTCAGCCAGCTAGTGTGTGTGTGTGTGTGTGTTTGTGTGTGTGTGTGTGAGTGTGAGTGTAGGGAGTGCACGCTGTGCATGCGGAAATATCCCCAATGGATTTACGAGACGTTACCGCACCCAACTCAAACCCTACTTCATATATTGTATATCCTTGAATCCTTGTTTCTTTCGCGTTCGCATTTTTTCTCCTTTTGTTTTTTTTATTTGGGGTTTCTTCTTCTGTTTTCGTTGTCGTCAAATGATGGAAAGTTTGGTAATGCGAACTGACAGTAGTTTTCATTATGAATTCATGTAATTCTTTTCCATGGCACTTTTCTTTTAATTCGATACGTTGCTGCCGCCGCACAGACAAGAGCTTTAGTTTAGTCAATTTGAAGACTTATTGAATGGGTTTAAGGTGAAATCTCTGCACTAGTATGTATAATATTTATTATACATATATGTACTCGGTAATCTGTGGCATGGCGCTGCCAACTTGTCGCTAAGCTGCTGCCAACTTAGCGTTTGCTATGCAACATTTCATTAACGCATGACTGCTGCAAAAACTACAAAACTCGCAAGGATTTTACTTAACTTTCTCGAAGCGAGAGGCAGAGATAGAGATAGTGTGAGAGAGAGAGGGAGGAAAACCATCATAAAGCATGAAGTGGATGATGTCACATTCTCACATTCCGGTATTCATCGTTTATTATCATTCCACCTTTGAGCGAAAATTTCTCACTGATTTGTTTGTTGCTGTGGAAATGTAAGCAAAATGTTTTGTAAGCCGACAAAGCAGCTTACTTGATTTACGTCCAACATTCAACTACCACTAGCATTGCTTCCATCCATTCCATCCATCTCGTTCCTTTTCGTCCATCTCCATTTCCATCACCATCTGGCACATCTCGCCTTCATGCTGGTGTACTCTATGTATATGTTGTAGTAGTTCTTTTCTGCTTTTTGTTGCGATGGTCCATCTTGAGCTGGCATTTCAACTGACAATTTGAACGACTGGACGCGCTTGTCTTTGTTATGCAAAATGCAATGCGCCCTCTGACCCGGACTCCAACTCGAACTCGAACTCGAGACTTGGGTCGAGTCGCCTTCTGCATTTGAATCTCCATCTGCATCTGCATCTGAATCTGAATCTGAATCTGTGACTGTCTGTCCGTGCGTCTCTGACTCGCACTTGGGTCTTGGTCTTGGTCCTGGACACAAACCTTTGTCCAGAGTCTGCACTATATAAATTGTAAAACTATTTTCAATAACAGCATACAACAAGCATGCTCCAAGTTGAGGTTTTTATACCCGGTAGACCATAAACAGCAAAGGGCATTTCAATTAAGATTAAGACTCCATAATATACTTTATAGATTATTTCGTTCATTTTTGAACAATGAGCTAGATCGTTTTTGTTCTTTCTAATTTATTTATTTATCGATAGTTATCGTTCATCGTTTAGTTTCATTACGCTTTCGTTAAGAAGCAAAGGTAACAAAGTTCCTGCCACTTTTAGGGATTTGCTTTCCACAAAGAAGAACTTTTGATAAGGGAAATAAATCTTTCGATCAATGAACTAGATCGTTTTTGTTCTTTGTAATTTATTTCCCATATTGATCGTTGTCGTTAATCGTTTAGGAATCGGTTGGAACCAAAATAAACTAAGTTCTTATTACTTTTAAGGATTAACTTTAAATAAAATCAAAAATGAATGAACTAAACTGATTAGATGAATTAATTCCGCAAGATCTCTTTAATGTATAAGAACAGATCAAGCCCAATAAATATGAAACTATCTTTGTAATATGTTATCCGGGTACTTTAAAGACTATCAACTATATTTTGAAATTTGTTCTCTGCTCAAGTCTTGGACTTGGTTTGATTATTTGGCTTTGGCTGCTTTGGCTACCTTGAACTGGCCCTGAGATCTGAACCCACTCTGACTGCCAATTGAACGGCTTGCGGACGGTGGTGGGGGAGAGGTTAAAGAGTTGTGCTGGGGAATGGACAGCAAAGAGCAGGACAGGTGATGCTGCTCCTGCTATCTTTATCCCTCCTCCGCCCGCTTCGCTCTTAGCATCTTGTTATTCTTGTGTTTCTGCCATTTCTTGGCACTGGTTTTTGTCTTTGCTTGCTCTCGACTTTCGGCAACTTCTTGAAAGTACTTTGCTCCCCCTCTCCCTTTCTCTCTCTCTCTTACACACACACACACACACACATACATATCCATGCTTTTTTTGTCTTTTAGTAATTTAGCATATTTCTGGAGCATTTTGTTATTGTTGTTGCTGAGCTGTTGTTGTCATCTGCTTTGTCGTCTGCTGTGTTTCAAGTTTTGCTTCACCGTTTGCGGTGTGCAAATGCAAATTGCTTGGCTTGCATATCCTTTATGCTACTTTTACCTTCCCCCTCTCCCCTCCCCTTCTCTCTCTTTCTACCTTCGTTCCACCTTTGTAGTGTGGTCATATTAGGTTTTCCAAAAGGGGGGAGAGAGGAAAGGAAGACAACAGATGCTGATGTTGCTGAAGCGCGACGAGCGGCGTTGATAGTTTTATTATTTGTATGCATATTTGTAGGGTTTTCAGTTTAGGGCCAAAGAAAAGCTTCGCTAGGCAGCTGAGCATACAAATACAAATACAAACACACACACACCACACACACCAGCACACACAAACACTCAAATACTAACAGGCAAGGCAGACTTATATCATTGATCGAATTACGAAGCTTCTCAAGTTGAGGTCGACACTAGACTTGGGAGTATTCTTGCTCTTATTTTTTTTATCTACCATTATAACAGTTAAGTTTCGAAATAATTAATTAATTAATCCATTATATTTAGGTTATTAGTTAGCTATTAAAGTTAAGTTCATAAAGTTCGAAAAATTGAGCGAAAATAAAAAAAATTTAAAAATCAAAAGTATGAAAGACACACTCGAGTGTGTTCGACTGTGAGATACTCGCTACCCATTAATAAAATAGTAAATAAAAGTTTAATAGTGCGGTATTTTGAAATATACCAACTTAATATACCATAAAAATACCAAAAAATAAATCAAAAGCGACAATTGGTATATTGACATTATACTACATGCATAATATACTAGAGTGCAAAATATACCAAAATAACATACCACAAAAATACTAACAATATACTAAATGTTATATTTGGTATATTGTTATACATACTACTACATATAAAGCGGTATTTTGAAATATACCAACTTAATATACCATAAAAATACCAAAAAAATAAATCAAAAGCGACAATTGGTATATTGACATTATACTACATGCATAATATACTAGAGTGTAAGATATACCGAAATAACATACCACAAAAATACTAACAATATACTAAATGTTATATTTGGTATATTGTTATAATATTACATGCATACATACTACTACATATAAGCTATAAATTGTAGTTGAAAATTCCGTAAACAAATAATGGATATGAAATAGAAATCCCGCTTAACTATTTCAAATGTAAAATATTTCAATGTAACAATTTCAAAACTGGAACTCAGATTGATTGAAAAACATTAGGTGTCTGCACTTGTTTGTTTACATTACTTGCCGTTAGTCAGACAGTTGGTCAAGAATAATAGTGAACTCAGGGAGAAGCAGAAGAAGAAGAAGGAAGCACGTATTTGACTGAACTCATTAATCATGGAATCAACAGCCAACTACTATGCTATGCGAGATGTCATACTGTGTGATACAGTAAACACTTTTCCTTCATTTTGCAACATTGTTGTTGTCTTATTTATGCTATAATTGAAAAGCGTATCGTTTTCTACACTGACAGAGAGCTGGGAGAGAGACAGATGGTGGGGATTGTTTGTTTAGCGTTTTCCAGTTTCGCATTGTCAACGACGTCGATGTCGATGTCGTTTGGTCTCTCGGCCTCAGTTGGCAAAAGTAAATAGTGTGAATGTCGAAGGAGTTGCACACAAGTGAAAAACAAGTGTCCTTTTGGTCGATGCTCCTGCCGCTGCTCCAGCTACTGTTTATGTTGTCTCATGGTCGTGCGTCCAGATGTTTTGATTCAGTTTTAATTCATTTCACTCGACGGGCGCCAGTGACTGTTATTGCTGTTGCCGCTGTCGGTTGTCGATTGTCGGTTGTGTCGTTTGTTCTTGTTGCTACTATTAAGAAAAACGCCTCCAAGAATAATCGACTAAACGAGCGAGCAAACGAGAATTGCTTGACGACCCTCTACAGTTCTTACTCTCTCTCTCTCTCTCTATCTCTCTCTCTCGTGCGTTTACTCTGTCTCTGTCTCAGTCAATCTCTTTGGGACAGCGCGCTCGTCGCAGTTGCCCTCGACATGCAGCCAACCAGCCGGCAATAAAAATATGATTGTATTTTCGCTTGAGTTGTTTTCATTTCTCGATGATGTCGAGGACCGTACTCGGAACCAAGCCCAAGCCCAAGCCCAAACCCAACTCTTGGCCAGGCAACCGCAGTTTTACCCCAATTCCTTCAGTTGCCACTTCCTTCCGCCATCATCCAAGCACCAAGCGTGGGCATCTCACTCACACACTCGCTCTCTCTCTCTCTGTCTTCATCGTTCTCGTGTCCTGCGGCCCATCCATCCGTCCATCTGGCCAAAAACTCCCAACTCCATCAACATTTGCCGGCTTTAGTTTTGTTCTTCTCGGTCTTCCACATCTTCTTCTTCTTCTTTTTCTTCTTCTTGGGCCCAATGCATGGTTAAATCAAGCAGCAGCAGCGGTCGACCATTGAACCGCTCGCTTCTGGCTTGAGGAGGCTGAGCGGAGGGGCAGGAGCAGGAGTAGGAGCATCAGAAGGCGGAGGCAGCGACTTCCATGTCATGCATTCAATGGCATGAGCAGGGTATGATAACTGGCTGACCATCGTCAATTGTGGGAAAAACTATTTCAATTGCTGATCCATATTATAAAAACTATTCAAGTATTTAAATTGCTAATTGAAATTAAAAAAAAAAAAAATAAACATTTCGATTGTTGATTTCCGAAGTCTTTTTACTTTTTCTGTCCTTAATTTGCAAGCTTAAACTTAGCTTTTGCAGTTGCGTTGGTCACACTTTATTATACTTCAGAATTACCTTTCTAGGGTACATAGACGTAATCCGCAACAACTAAGGTCTTCATGCTTATTTGTACTTAATTTGCAAGCTACTAATTGGAAGCTTCAACTTAGCGAGTATGCTTGCGTTGGTCACACTTTTTTATACTTAAGAATTAACTTTCTAGCAGTAAATATGGTCTTCACGCATTTTTGTCCTTAATTTGCAAGCTTAAACTTAGCTACTGCAGTTGCGTTGGTCACACTTTTTTATACTTCAGAATTACCTTTCTAGGGTACAAAGACGTAATCCGCAACAACTAAGGTCTTCATGCTTATTTGTACTTAATTTGCAAGCTACTAATTGAAAGCTTAAACTTAACGAGTATGCTTGCGTTGGTCACACTTTTTTATAGCTTAAAACTTAGTTTCTAGTGTACAAAGATGCAATTCGAAGCAAAAGCTTTGACACAGTTTTATGTTTAATTTAATATCTTTGATGTTCTTTTACCATTGGTTTGTAAAAGTCTTTCATATTTACAGACTGTACCTGGTCACACTTAAGTAAACCAATTAAGTGTGACCAGGTTAAACATAAAAGAGTTTTACTACTTTACAAATATCGAACACGTATTTGAAAGTCGTGCACACTCGCACGTAGCTTTCGCACTTGTTGTTTTTGCTGCTGCCAGCGGATAACAACTTGGGGCCTTTGTTTTGTTTGCCGCCCACACACACACACACACACACACGCACATATAGAGAGTGTCTGCTGTAGAGCCTTACAAGTTGTATATCCATTTGAAATCAGTACGGCAACTCACATATTCGCTACATTACATTCTTCGTTGCCATTAATCGTGGGTCTGGTCTGGTCTGTGGCTGCCCAGTTGCCCAGTTGCCGGCACTCGCAGGCCCTCACAATGTCCTGCCGCCTTGTGACTCGGGTCCTTGTCCTCATCCACATCCACATCTATATTTGCGTCCTTCTCTCTCCCGTTTCCATCTGTCCGTTCTTCGTCCGTTCTTCGTCGTCCACTTGCCGCTCGCTCGTTGTTGGAAGTCGACTCTCAAGTCTCTCATATTTACTCGAGTGATGTAATTTTTGAATAGCTTAAGGCTTTTGAAAATATTTAGCATGGCAAATCCTTTTTAAACGTTGATTTCGACTCCAGCAGTCAGCGTCCGCGCTGAAGGATGTTATGGCCACAGCTATTGGTTTGCTTTGGTTCGCTGTTCGGTTCGGTTCGGTTCGGTTTGCTGCTCTTTCTCCCGAAGTACTTTGCATATGCATATATCCGTATTATTGTTATTAATAATAATAAATTAGATGTTGATGCTCTTGCTGCTCGTCCAGGCAGAAGAAGGTTTTGCATTTCATTTTTGTACGAGTATGTGTGTAAGGGGATGATGAGGGAGGGGGTGGAGCTCAGACCCCAAAACAATATTTGTGGTTTGCAAATCGCGATGAAATATGATTATTCGTCAAATGCTCCATAAATTGTGCCAATGTGTGCAATTGAGCAGACTTTTCATTTGGCGCAAAACCACAAAATAGGAATTAAATATTAAACGAGTCTATTGAAAAGTATCGATAGTCTGTTTATCGAAGTCACAAATTAACTTTTTAGTGATATTGAATTGGTGCAGATATTCCTCTCATCTCTAATTAAATCGCTTAGTGATGACAATATTATTTCAAAAATGTTGTAATAATGATTTTAAATTTATATTTTTTAATTTCATCAAGATATGGAAGTCTATTAAAAACTATCGTAAGCGCTGTTGCTGTGCAAACATATCGATAGGGTGTTTATCGAACTTATTAGCGATATTCAATCACATCTCTAATTAAATCTCTTAGTGATGACAATATTATTTCAAAAATGTTGTGATAATGATTTTAAATTTATATTTCTTAATTTCATCAAGTTATGGAAGTATATTAAAAAGTACTTTAAGCGATTCGGCTAGGCAAACATATCGATAGGCTGTTTATCGAACTTATTAGCGATATTCAATCACATCTCTAATTAAATCGCTTAGTGATGACAATATTATTTCAAAATAAATGTTGTGATAATGATTTTTAATTTATATTTTTAAATTTCATCAAGTTAAGGAAGTATATTAAAAACTATAGTAAGCGCTGTTGCTGTGCAAACATATCGATAGGCTGTCTATCGAACTTATTAGCGATATTCAATCACATCTCTAATTAAATCGCTTAGTGATGACAATGAAAACTAGAGACCGGAATTATTATGTATTGATGGTTATGAATTTCATCAAGATATTTAAATTCTTTTAAGTAAGCAATGATAACTTTTCCTTTCAGCCACTCAAATTATGAAGTAACAAGAAAATATCGAAAGAATATAGGCAAGAGATGCATTTTGTGATAATCAGTTTTCGAGGAAGTTGGCTTTGCTTTTAGCCAGTCATTTAGCTGTAAATACTGGCTAAGAGATCTGGCAACATGATTGTTTATTAATTGCTTTTGACACAAGCACTTTCGTGTGTGTTGATTTCAATTGCAATTGCTGCACAACTGAACGTTTAACAACAATGTTGCCAACTGACGTTTATCGGTGTCGAACACACACACACACACACACAGAGAGAGAAAAGAGTGAGAGAGCTGGAACAAGAGGAAGCAGCAAAAAAAGTTGAGCAAAGTAGAAACGGAAATAGAAATTTGGGCTGAGCATAATAACGACAAGACAAGCAGTTGTGTTGCTTTATGCTTGAAGCTGATCATTGTTGTTATTGTTCACTGGTCACACAGCGCACAAGACTAACAACAATGGCTGCCACACACACCAACACACACCGACACACACACACACAGATACAAAAGTGCGCAGAAACGCAAAAGGCAAATAAAAATTTTGTAATGAAATTTTGTGCGCTGACATTTCGAAAAATTGCTTTTTAACCTTTGTGCCTGGACTGGCAAACTGAATCGCAAGAGTTTGGGGAGCGAGAAGAAGCTTCTCTACATGTCACTGACATGCTACACGTGTATCTCTTCGACTAAGTGTGTCTTTGTGTGTATGTGTGTGTGTGTGTGTTTGCCTCGCCCAAGTCAAGGTCCGTCCAAGCCAAAAATCCATTCACATTCAATGTAAATGTGTGTTGGTGTGTGTCTGTGTGTGTGTGTGTTTGGAAAGTTGTGCAGCATCGAAATCTGTAAGCTGAAAACTCTGTGACATGCTTTTAAGTTTGTCGGCTGGCATGCACATGCAGATTATTATTAGGTTGTTGCCTTCCCTTCCCTTCCCTTCACTTCTCTTCACTGCGCTCCTCAGGTGAGCTTCTCTTTCTGCAAAACTTTGCCCATGTCCAGCTGCTGAATGGGGAACGAGAACGAGAACGAGAAGGAGGAGGAGACACTGCGGGGAAAGGGGCGTGGCATGCCATTTGCCTTGCAATAAGTTTTGTTCTAACAAACCAATTACTCGCACCAATTTCCACAGGCTGCCTTCGACTTTCGTCCCGTTCTCGCTTCCTCCACAACATCGTGATGGAAGAGTTCGACTTTGAGCACACGGCAAGCGTAACGTTGTTGCTGCTCCTGCTCCTGCTGTAGCTGAAGCTCAACCTGAAGTCGGAGTCGGAGTCGGGGCCGGGGCCGGAGAAGCTGGCAGCGTCACCATAGAGTGAAGGGAAACATGTTTGAAAGCTAGAGACGAGCGTGCTCAACGCCTAGATACGCGTTCAACATATTCAGTGTGACCAGAGGTGTATATAATTTAACTTTTACTATCTTTCACATTGTTTCTTCTTCAAAAAACATCTAAAAACTCGTTCAACTTATTCAGTGTGACCAGCGCAGTACAAAATGTTACTTTTAGTATTTTTGAAATTCTTCCTCTTTGATTTAGATCACAGCAAGTGTGACCAGTGCAGTACGATATGTTACTTTTAGTATCTTTCACATTGTTTCTTCTTCAAAAAACATCTAGAAACTCGTTTAACTTATTCAGTGTGACCAGCGCAGTACAAAATGTTACTTTTAGTATTTTTCAAATTCTTCCTCTTTGATTTAGATCACAGCAAGTGTGACCAGTGCAGTACGATATGTTACTTTTAGTATCTTTCAAATTGTTTCTTCTTCAAAAAACATCTAGAAAACCGTTCAAAATATTCAGTGTGACCAAAGTAGTACAGAATGTTTGTTCCTTTTATTATATTTCAAATTGTTTCTTTTTCATTAAAAAAAAAAAAAACTTAAATAAACCTAGTATAAGTAGTATTTTAATGTGTATTCTAAACAAATTTGATAGCTCCAAGTGCTATGTAGGTGATCATTACAACGAATCTTTAATCTTGACATTCCCTGCTCCAGAAATGTTTTTCTGTCATAAAGTTCATTAAAATTTAATAAGTCTGCTATATAAAAAATTTTTTAAATAAAGTCATACTTTATATTTTCAATTATATTTAAAAGTAAGGAACTTACGAGTTATGAGCTTCCCTCTACCATCTATCAACCAATTTGTAATACCCTTCGATTGATTTTGTGTGCCAGGTATAAATACAAATACGACTTTCAGTTACTTTTTCATTATTTTGCCAAGGAGTTTGTCCTTTTGCGCGTGTGTGCGACACACTCGGCAAAGACACTTTGGCTCACATGTCCCCGCACCGCATCTTCAAGACGCTCCCCCCCACTCCTGACTGTTGATGCTGCTCCCTCCCTCTCAATCTCTCTCGCTGTTTGTGTGTATTGCAATGTTCAAAACATTGGCAGATGTCGCCGCACCAGCAAAAGTTACGAGCGAAGCGAGAGGAGGCACTGCAGCAGGAGGGGAAGAGGGGAGGAGGAAGAAGGGAATGACAACGAGCGCATCTCCGGATCTCTGGATGGCGTGTGTACACATGCCGAGACAAGAACAAGACATGGCAGTCAACTCAGCCAACAGCCAACGCAGCTGACTAAAAATGTTAAAAAAAAAGAAAGAAGAAGGAACGGGAAAGAAAAAGAAAACTTGCTACAAGTTTACTTTCTTTCTTGCGTTTCCTTTGTTTTCTTCTAATTTTTCTTGTTTTTTCCCCATTTAGTCGCGTCCCTTTCCCCGCACTTGACTCTCATCACCGCAGATGTTGGCAAGGTGTTGGCAACCAAAAAAAAAAAAAGAGAGAAAGGCGCTACTTAAAGCAGCTCTAAACAAAGAGAGGGCGAAAGGAAGCGAGATTAATGCGCACATAAATAAATCATTCGAAGCATTCGCCAATATTTCGAACTATTTTGTTCAATTCGTGTCGAAAACTTTGCTTGAAATGCCAGCAGACAAGAAGTAGAAACAGCTCAATTAACAAAGCGGCCAAATTGTAAAAATAGATTCAATTAATGAAAAAAACTAAAAGCTTTGCTTAAAGAATATTAAAATATTCTTAATAAACTTAATAACATCTTTTCAAGATCACATAATTTGTAAAAGAATATCAATGCTTTAGCTTAAAAACAAGTAAGAAAACTACACTCGAGTCTGTTCGACTGTGATATACCCGTAACCGCTTGTTCAATTAAATCATATTCTACACATATACCATAAAATACTTAAATATACCGAAGACTATATTTGGTATATCGATATTGTACTACACTTCAAATATACTATAGAGTCAAAAATATACCAGATTGTCAGCCCGATTGCAGTTAATGTTTTTTTTCATACAAAAAATCATATTCTGCAAATATACCATAAAATACTTAAATATACCGAAGACTATATTTGGTATATCGATATTGAGTCAAAAATATACCAGATTGTCAACCCGATTGCATTTAATTTTTTTTTCCATACAAAAAATCATATTCTGCAAATATACCATAAAATACTTAAATATACCGAAGACTATATTTGGTATATCGATATTGAGTCAAAAATATACCAGATTGTCAGCCCGATTGTAGTAAAAGTTTTTTTTTTCATACAAAAGTATTTCTTACATAACTTCTACAATTAATTTTCAATGGACTTTCTTCAAATTATAGAAGAAAGAATGCACATTAAAAAAAAATCATATTTTTATCTCCATTATGAATATGACAATAATCAAATAAGTAAAATATCCGTCAATGCAAAAGTCCCAAGAATGCAAAAAAATTATCTATAATTTATAGCATTAGGAATTTGATAAATCGATTAATAATTTAATGTTAATTAAAAAGTTCTAAAAAAAAATTAATAAATAAATAATTTAGCATACTTTTTGGGGCGAGTTGCTTCAAAATTCAAATATTATTAAGAAAAAAGAAAGTATAAAACTAAAAGAAATAAATGAAAATGGAATCAAGCATCAATAAAAGTGAATCTTTACTGTCAGCTGCAAAACGATATTTAGCTGAAATTGTTTGTGATGTTAAATACAACATTAAGCGCACTTATCTGGCTTATGTGCACCTGCAAGAGTGTGATGTGGTGGCATGCCACCAGCTGTGGCAGAGTGGCAAGCGACGGGCCACGGGCTGTTTTTCGTCAAGATTAAACCGCATGTGGAACATGTCTTTGGTGTTGCTGTTTTTTTTTTTTTAGTTTTTTTTGGTTTTTTTTTTTTGCTGTTTTTGCCCTGCAACGCGACTTGCGACGTAATCTTTGGGCTTGGTCTAGAGCTTGGCGCTTGGCTTGGCCGCTTAACTTCTTTCACTTGCACTTGCCTCGCTTGCTTGCAACAGCAGTGTGGCAGCAAACAGTAGCATCAGCAGCAACACCAACACCACCAACAACAACAACAACAACAGCATATTATGAAGATGAAGCAGCCCTCGCGAGCGCATGCTGTTGTAAAAAGTTTTTAATTTTTCTTTTCAAACATTTAACTAAAAGAGCAAGTCTCGTATCCCGTTCACGCTCCCGCCTCTTACGCCCCCAAGCGATGGAAACAACAACAACAACAACAATAAGCACAAGTATGAAAGCTACAGTTACTTCTGCCAGCTCGACTTTAAAATACCAGGTAAATCCAAAACAGATTTTCATTAACCGAAATCTTAACAAAAATATACTTGAGTGATACTATAGCTTCTCTGTATATGATTATAGCTTCTCTCTGAATTCGAATCTTTAACATATTTCATTTTTAATAAGGTAAAAATTTTTTTTCAAAAACTGCTATTTCATTGAACAGCCAAAACATTGTGCAGAAAAAAGGAAATCTAACGTGGTTTTAGCTTATTTCTTATCTCTATGTTCCAAACGATCAATTAACAAAGAATATAAAAAATAAAATAAAAAAACATAAATAAAGAACATAGCTGTACTTTAATTTTTTCATCAACTAATGTCAACTGGGAACCACTTTAATAATCATTTGTAGGCTGTTATTCTAAAAATGTGACTTAGCATTTAAATGAGTTGCACATTGAATGAGCATGCCCTTTTAGATATTATTTGATGTGCCGGGTATAAAACGCAAAAAGGAGGGGAATGAAAAGAAATTATCCTTTTTCTTGTTCGCTTCTTTTGCCTTATAACTTTTGCTTGGCAAAATATCATACGCATAAAACAACATACGCTTCTCCTCCCCCCCCCCCCCTCTTCCACCACCGCGTTCTTACCCCACCATTCTGGCGTTGCATTTCCTCGTGGCCCCCGTCGACGAAGTGTTGCACAACTGTAAGAGGAGGATCTTTTGCCTGGTTTATTTTTCTTTTAATGAAACAGTTGTTGCTCGTGGCATTATTATGATTATTATGAGGCATGCAAAAGTTGCAGTTAAAGCGTCGTGTAAAATAATATTTAGATGCCAGAACACACACACACACATACAGAGGCAGCAAAAGCAAAGTTAAGACTGAAGCTATATATATGTAGATATTGTATAAAGTATAGTTGGTAGCTGCAACTCGCTCTCTCTCGCTCTCTCTGGCTCCGTTTTTGGCTGGCAAATTGTGTAGTTTAATTAAATTTTCGGTCTCGGGCCGAAAATCTGTGTGCGAAGACCGCCAAATGCCAAAATGGCAAAGCCAAAGCCAAAGCCAAAAGCTGAAGCTAAACCTAAAGCTAAAGCTAAAGCCAGGAGTCGCTGCACAAAATGCCAGTGTTAGTTTTGTGAAATCCCTTAAATTAATTGAGTCCCCTCTCCCTCTCCCCGCATCACCCCTCTGCCATTCTCGAGTTATGCCTCCTGCAGTTGCAGCTTTTTGTATATAAGATTGACTGTGAAGCCGTACAACAACATTTCTCTCGGTTTAGTTGACGAAATTAACTTTTGCTTTTGCCTTTTGCCGCTTTTGTGCGCAATTGAATTCTCATTTCCCAAAAATATAAGTCAAAATATAAAAAAACGAAAAAAAAAAAAAAAAAAATGGCTTCATTTTTGCAAAACAAATATTCATTAGCTGTAAAATATAGCTAGAAAATTGCCAAGTGGGCAACACTGGCATTTCTATGTTCTCCGCAATTTGGCAGTCGGAAAATTAGGCTGCGATTTGTTAATTGACATTTGATTGTCTTAAGCCAGTCCAATTAATTACGTTATTGTTGTTTTGCATACACATAACACACACACACACTTAATTATGATGAAATCGTATCAATTTGCTTAGCACACAAATTGCAGACAAACTTCAAAGCAAAATAGTAGTAGCTCTTTAAATAGTAGTAGCAATTGAAATAGTAGTAACAAAGGAGTTTGCATGTACTCACCCAATCAGCACAGCTGCAAGAGAGTGAAAAAAATTTGTTTAATTATTGAATGCAAATTCCAATTCTCATCGTGCACAAATATTAGTAGTAATAGCAGTGATAATAGTAGTAAGTACATACTTTTCATAGATCCGAATCAGCAAGCGGCAGCAACAGCAGCAGGCAAAACAGGCGGCAAAGGCAAAGAAAGGAAAGACGCCACAAAGCAAAATGCGATAAGCATCTTTTGTCTGGGCTTTTGTCAGAGTAACCCCCCACCCCACTAGCCAGAGAGACTCTACTGCTGGCATTATCACCGACTGGATCTGATTTTTGGGTGCAGCCCGCATGCTGACTAAGCAGAGGCAGAGAAAGCTAGAAATTTTGTCAAACCGAACACAGTAAGCAGAGAAGCAGCAGCAGCAAAACTGGGCGCTGCTGTCAGCTGCAGACGCTGCTCCTCCATTTTGTTGGACAGGCCCGAGCTCAGTTTAGAGCAAAACACACGCACTACGAAATTATCAACTTGCCTTGGCAAATTAGATCTTTCACATCACTTCACTTTGCTTTTATTATTTATTCACATGGCAATTTGCGCATACACTTTTCACAAGCAAAACTAATCACTATAAAAAAAGAAGAAAAAAAAAAAACGCTGTCGAATCGCGAACGAAGCACAATTTTGAATAATGCAAATGTTGCCAACGATCTAGCAGAATACAGTGTTGCCAACGATCGAGCAGAGCGCAGTCTTGCCAACGATCGAGCAGAACGCAGTGTTGCCAAAGATCTAGCAGAACGCAGTGCTGCCCATTTATATGTTGCCTGCTTTGTCCACTGCTGCAATTTAATGAATTTATTGCATTATTTTTGTAATACATATTTTATAAAAAAAAATTGAATATTTTAACATTATTACTTTTATCTGCTCGTTGCCAATTGGGGAGTTAATTTATGCGAATGGTATAATGACCTATCGGCTGTCAAGTTGATTGCGATATTTTCGATAACACATTTCAGTCGCTATCGATTGCGCGAGCAACTTATTGAAATTTAAATTTTATGGATGCAGCGACAAGTGCTATAGCAATTGGCTTGACTAGCCGGATGGACGTTTTAATAGCTGCAACATCTAAAACAATTTTCCATTAATGATAACAACGTCAATATCAGGCACTGGCGCTCTTCCAATGTCTTTTCATTATTTTGGTCATTCTGGCACTGTACAGGACAAACAATCCGATGTGTGGGCGGGGGGTGTTAAGGATGCTGACTGGACGTTGGCGTGGGCGGGGTTGAGGTTGGGTGGCTTAGTGGGCAGTGCAGGCGTTCTTTTATGATGACGTTACCGAACGTCGCTCTCTCCCTCTCTCTCGGTTGACTGACATGAGACTGTAATGGAATTCAATAAAAGCTGAGAGTGCAGAAACCGTTTGACACGCAAACGGCCACCAGGCTCTTGGATTGCGAAGTGTTTCGTGTACGTACGAACAACAGGACAACAGGACGCATCACTGCCGCGACTCATTTGTTAATTTTGCGCAATATCGTGCAGCAATGTTCATGGTCTGCAAGCCGGCACATTGGCAACAAATGGGCCCACAATATTTAACATGCGCACCACGCCTTTTGCTGCGGCATATTCACTAAGTGAACAAAGTGTAACACAGCTGCCATTTCGCAGTGTTCGATAACTTGGTAGACCACATGTGGTGGTAAAACGATATACAACATCGATACAATTATCGGAGTAGTAATCAAAGCAATAATAATAAATACGTTTTCAATTGCAAGAAAATTAGCGATTTGTGAAATATTTCTATGCCTGTGTGTTAGAATCAGTACCATACAATTGACCTTTTGCTCCTCAGTGTATTTGCATTTGCATCTATGTACATATGTATATGCATTGGTAAGTCAGCTGCTTTTAAGAAAGCACATCAAAGTTTTTAATTTAGACGTTACAGCCCTGGCACCGTATGTACATATGCAGATGTGTCGACTAATGCTGAATTTGAATGTGTTTAATTCGAAGGCGGCCAATTGGTAGTTATGTGCTTTACCGTGATCTACATATGGAGTTACATTATGTTGATTAGCAACAATGCGCCGATTCGGCTCGTTAATTTCACTTGTGGAGTCAGTGTGAACGCATTTTCTACAGCTGGCTGGTATACACAAAAATATACCAAGCGTCAAAACTAGCGAACTTTGACCAAACTAATAAATATACTAGCGAGATGTAAATACACTAATATATTGCATAATAATACCAAAAGCAGAGTAACTGCTAGTTGGCGATGTTAGCTGGTGTGTTGGCACGCCCACATGTGCACACCTTGGCCTTGCTGGCCACCTGACTGACAGTCTGCTCCTGCTCGGAATCCCTTTTGGGTGTTGCTTTTATTGCATTTACTTTGCTACAAGCGACCGACCCAGCGGCCAATGACGTCGCTTGATGGCCGAACCGGATGTCGTTTTCAATAAAGGCGTCGTACACACACACACACACACACAGACACACGCACATACTGAGACACATATGCGTCTGACTTGTCCTCATCTCTAGCTATCTTTCTCTCTCTTTCGCTCTGCTTGTGATAGTGTGTGGCACTTTAATTAATTTCTTTAAGTTCATTAACGTTTGACTTGTTTAAGCAAGCGTTGTCGTCCTCATCGTCGTTGTCGTTTGGCGATACATCGAATGGGCGTACCACCCCCTTTCGTAACCCCAACCCCCTCTCCCCACCACACATCGCCTTCTTCGGGGGAGGGGGAAGCCGCCCAGTTTGATGGCATTGTCAGCAGAAAATTGCTTTTCACTTAAAGTCTGGCCTCAAGTGCCTTGACACAGCCATCAAATGTAAGCGACTTTTGCCTCAAATAGTTGCAAGTTTTGTGGCTACAACTAATGCAGAGTTTTCACTATCACAGTTATGGGATACTCTTTGAACGAGGTTCGAAAGTGTTCTACAAATTTGAAAGAAGATAGTTAAGAAATTGTCAAGTTATTATTTGGAAACTAATATCGCTTAGATATCTCAAATTTCAGAGAAATCAATTAAGAAATGGGCCAATTTCTTGAGAACATATAAGAAAGGTGTCTTATAAATGTGTAAATATGAAAAAAATTTCATAGTTTTCTATAGATTCCGTAAATTTTAGCGAAAAAATGTATTTAAAGCAGTAAAAATGTAATTATCACAACTTTTCTTAGCTGCTTTTGAGGTTATGTTGCATTTTTAGGGTTGTCACAGTAATCTCAAATTTTAGAGAAATCAATTAAGAAATAGGCCAATTTCTTGAGAACATATAAATGTCTTATAAATGTGTAAATGTGTAAAAATTTCTTAGTTTTCTATAAATTTTAGAGAAAAAATGTATTTAAAGCAGTAAAAATTTAATTATCACAACTTTTCTTAGCTGCTTTTGAGGTTATGTTGCATTTTCAGGGTTGTCACAGTAGCTAATGACTTTAAAGTCTTGAGATTATAGTAGTTCGTTGAGGTACTCTAGAAACATTGGCGTCTCACATCAGAAATGCTTTGAAGTCGAATTGAGTGGAGAAAAAAAGTGTGTGAAATATTTGAGTGTTCATTTTTTGTTTGCCCCCATTTGATGTAAATTTGCGATTGAACATTTTTCTAAATTAAAGCGTTGTTCAGCCATGTCAACGCAGCAGGAGGAGCACACCGAAGCTGTAACTGGAGATGAACCGAGCACCAGCACCGGCAATCAACAGCAGCAACAGCAGCATGGATCAACATCGATAAGTCCACGTCCGAGTGGTGCAACAGATGAGCCAAAGATGGCGCCACCGAACGGTCCGCAGATGCGGATCAAGCGCGAGTTGATCGAGATCACACAGAATCCGCCGCCGAATTGCAGTGCCGAAATGCACAAGGAGGATCTGTGTCATTGGCGTGCCACGATTTTGGGCCCAGTGGGCACCGTGTATGAGGGCGGGGTCTTTAAGCTGGACATTCGCTTTCCGGCCTCGTATCCATTTCGTCCGCCACAGATCCGGTTCGTCACCCGGATCTATCATTGCAATGTGAACAGTCGCGGTGTGATCTGTTTGGATGTGCTGGACGAACGCTGGTCGCCGGTGATGAATATCGCCAAGGTTCTGCTATCGATTTGGGTGCTGATCGGTGAATGCAATCCCAAGGATCCGCTTGTCATGGGCATTGCCAATCAGTATAATTTCAATCGCAAGGAGCACGACAAGATCGCGCGCCACTGGACGAAGCGTTATGCGATGCCCAAGGCAGCAGCAGCTGAGAAGCAGCCTCAAGCGCAGGGACAGGAGCAGGAGCAGCAAGCCGAAGAGGAACAGACTGAGACGACAGCCGAGGAGCAAGCGGAAGAGGGGCAGAGGGAAACAACAGTCGAGGAGCAGGTGACAGAGAATGTCCAATAAGCGTAGGCAGAGAGAAAAAGGGAGAAAGAGAGCAAAATAAATAAAAAACGAAGAACGAGAAAAAGAAAGAGGTATGATGAAAGGGAGATAGATATATTTATAGAGAGAGATCAAGAGAGTGAAAGTAAGAGACGAGAGAATGAGAGAGAGATAAAGAGTGAGAGATACAGACAGTGATAGATAGAACGTGATAGAGGAGAGAAAGAAAAAAATAGTGAGAATAAGACGGAGAGAGATAAAGGGAAAGAGAGAGAGAGAGAGAAAAAAAGAGAGATATAAAGACAAAAATAGAGAGAGATAGAGTGAAATAGAAATATACAGACAGAGATAGAGATAGCGTTAGAGACACAAACAGAGAAAGATAGAAAGAGATAGAGGAGATAAAGAGAAAGGGAATGTGAGCGAAAAAGAAAGAGAGAAAGCGACAGAGAGAAAGAGAGTAAAAGAGAAAAAAAGAAAAAGAGAGTAAAAGAAAGAGCGAAAGGGAGAGAGTGAGAGAGTAAAAGAGAGAGAGAGAGAAGGAAAGAGAGAGAAAAAGCAAAAACGGGAGCAAAAGAGAAAAAGAGAGTAAAAGAAAGAGCGAAAGAGAGAGAGAGAGTGAAATAGAGATATACAGACAAAGATAGAGAGACACAAACAGAGAAAGATAGAAAGATATAGAGGAGAGAAAGAGAAAGGGAATGTGAGCGAAAAAGAAAGAGAGAAAGCGTGAGAAAGAATGAGAGAGAGAGAGAGAAAGAGCAAAAAAGGGAGTAAAAGAGAAAAAGAGAGTAAAAAAAAGAGCGAAAGAGAGAGAAAGTGAGAGACAGAAAAAAGATAACAGCGAAGTAGTTGAGAAGTCGCTTCTTTGACTAGTCTGCGGCTTGTGGTTTTCTTCGTCTCCTCGCCAGGGCGTCAACAATTTGTAAGCGCGCAAAAAACGCAAACCAAACAAGAAGAAAAAAATAAAAGAATGAAAAAAAAAATATGGCTTCTATAATGTGATAGCGGGGCGGAAAGTAAAAGACTGTGCTTGCTGACGCCGCCAGATAGCTGGTTGCCAAGAGCCAAGAGCCAGGAGAGGTGGCCAAAAGAGGTGACCAAGAGGCAGAGAGAGAGAGAGAGAGGGAGAGAGAGAGAGAGGGAGGGAGGAGGCCATTGCAAGCGAGGCCTTTGCGCGCGTTCATGTCCATGAATATTCATGAGGCTGCCAAAATGTGAGCCGTGCATAAGGCGCTGCCAAAATGGCGGCAGCAGCGGGGGCAGCTTAAACAACTAGGCAAGCTTTTGTGTATCCGACTTGATGGTATCCGGTAGCCAATAAAATACAAGTACAACAAGTAAGAAAGTGTCATCTGCTACACTTGCTACCTAAAATATACCGAAATGTACTAAAAATCCATCATTCGTAGGCAAATATAGTTCGCTCTTAAATAGCATCTGAAATATACCAAAAATATACTAAGGATCAACAATTTGTAGAAAAATATTATTCACTTTTAAATGGCATCTGAGATATACAAAAATATATGCCGAAAATATAATTCAAATTCACAATTTGTAGAAAAATATAGTTCGCTTTTAGGTGGCAAATACAAAACATTAATGTAATTAACAACGTGAAACTAACTGAAACGCTAAATGATACAAAAAATTTACCATAATTGTATATATAATATACTGACTATATACTTTGTCAGTTAATCGATATTGACAAATGGATTAAGAAATGATTTGATAGATGAAATATACCAAAAATATACTGCAAATGCGCAATAAAATGTACAGCAAAAAAAACATTTTTTTATATATTTTTTTTAGTTACAATCTATCTATCTAAGGATAATAAGTAAATTGTATGAGCAAAAAAATTTATTTTAGAATACATATTTTAGACATACTTGTATAATGTCATATTGTTAACCAAATATTTAGGTGGCTTCCACAATTATGTTTACCTAGTTTCATAAAATTTTGGTATTATTTCGCCCATAAAGATTATGCAGTATATTTTATATACTATATTGACTACACTATTTGTTATTCTTTATTTTTATTTAGTTTGAATCCCCTACAAAGATTATTCAGTATAAATTGTATACTATATTTATTCTTCACTTTCATTTAGTTTGAATCCCCTACAAAGATTATTCAGTATAAATTGTATATGTTACTATATTTATTCTTCACTTTTATTTAGTTTGAATCCCCTCCAAAGATTATTCAGTATAAATTGTATACTATATTTATTCTTCACATTCATTTAGTTTGAAACACCTTACGCTCTTTTGGGTGCCGGGTTTGGAAATGAATTGGAACGCGAATGGGTTGTTTGGCTGAAGGTGTTGAGAGCCAAGCTGGCGATATACCAAAGTACACACAACAAACCCGCCTTCCAACTTTTCCCACCAACCGCCCTTTGGGTCATTTACATTGAACTGCAGCGATGATGGCAACTCTGGCAAGGCTGGCAGGCAGGCAGGCAGGCAGAAGGCATTTGGTGGGAGTCAGGGAAGAGGCCGCATGTAATTAGGGCAGAGAGATATGGCCACTTTTGTTTATAGCAAAAGTGAGGTTCAACACGATTTGCGGCGAAAGTGAAGCGCAATTCCATAAATACATACCTTTAAAATTTAGGTTACAAATATTTACATAAAACAGTATAGAACAGTAGTTGAAGAGGCTGTTTCGGAAGCTACTTTTCAAAGAAGAAATATTATGCTTTGTTTCGACATTGTTTAAAGCTTGTCACTGATATATTTTCAGAGCAATTGTGATCTTTAATTTAGCATTTAATCAAGTGTAGAACCAAAATAACAAGACAGAAGTTATAGACCCTTTGGCACTTCTTTTAAGTCAAAGTTGCAAATTGTTTTTTTATCAACCTAAATTGAATATTAGAAATTATTGAATTACCATTTTAAACACTATTGCTGAACTACAACTGAATCCATTTAGTTAAAAGAACAACATTTATAGTTTCGTTTCATATTTGACTAATTCTTTTTCATAAATTTGTTTTTAATTTTGTTATTAATTGCTTAGTTTTGTTGGCTTCTAGAAGAAGTTTAATAACATAACTAATTTTAATAAATGCTAGAATACAATTTACTTATTGTTAAAACAGACAGATTGTAAATAAAAGAAGATAGAAAAAAAAGTAAAACATTATTATGTGTGCTCAAAAAAGTATGCTACAAAAATGACTACTTGATAATGTTAAACTATGATAAATAGATCAAATACTTATTCTATAACTAAAGTTCAGTCTTCAAAATATTTAAAAAAAGTTTGTAGATTAGACTGTTGAATATATAAATGAGAAAGACGCGAAGGTAAAACACGATTGTGAAGGGCGAAAAAGTGAGAAAACGAAATCGTAATTGGAGATCTGAAAATGGTTAATTATGTGAGCCAAGCAAAAGAGGAGGAGGAGGAAGACAGAGCAGTAGATGAGGACACAAAAAAAAAAAAAAGAATAGAAAACAACAAAAAAACAAAACGGGGCAGTGAGAGAACATCTAAGGAAAGCGACACTCAATTTGCGAAATGCGATAAATTGAATGAAAAGTGTGAAAATGAAGAGGAGTCATCAGCACACAGCAATAGAAGAGAAGAAGTAGCGAGAGGTGGGGGGGGGGGCGTGGCTTAAGCACAACGTAGCGAAGCGAAACACAAAAAATGTAAATGAAAATTCAAGGAAATTTAATAATAAAAACATCAGCATAAAGTAAAACGCATAAAATCCAATGAAATGTAAAAGGCAAAAGCAACTCGACTGCCGTTGCTGCTGGACAAGGACGATGATGTCCTTGCGCTGACGTTGGAGCTGGAGCTGCTGCTGGTTGGTTGGTCCTTGGTCCTTGGTCCGTGTGTGTACAAAATAGCATCGGGGTAATCACATTGCGTCGCAGCAGTGTCCTGGTGTCCTGGCCTGGCAGCAGTATCCTGGACCAAGCTCGGCCGGGATATGCTCAATTGAACATGTTGATTGCTGACAGCGCAGACGCTGCTCTCATCGTCATCCTCCCCTCTTCTTTCCTTTCCCTTACTGCTGCTCCACAAATGAGGAGTCAATTGAAAATCAACTTAGAGCTTGCTTTAATGGAATTAGTTGTACATAGCCAGGCGACGACAGCATCGTCAGCTTCAGCTTCAGCTTCAGTTACGATGCAAAAGATACACAAGCTCGTGTCTTGCCACAATAGATCCCTTTTAGCGCTTCGTACTTAAAAAGGTTGCCCGATAAGTTATGTCCTTTCAAAGGACAGCGCACACACACCTAGCAAAACATTTTTAAATAGAGCTCTCGATTGAAGCAAAGCGTGTAAATTGAAATTAGACTGTCACGCCCCCTTACGCCTTGTCCTTTACCCTCTCTGCCCTCTTCCCACCCCCTCCATCACACACACATCACAACTAAATGTATGCCATTTTTCCCCTTCCTCTCCTTCTCCACTCCCCCCGTTTGACATTCGCTCCATATCTCGCTGCAGATAACCAACTTACCATCTTCAACTTCTTCTCGCCTCCTCCTGCTGCATTCTCCTTCCCCTTCCTCCTTTCTCATCCTGGCAACCATTCAACATGCAGCGCGCTGTCAACACTAAAAAACCGAATGGACTCTGGTTCCTGAGAAGACAAAACGAATTTGGGACACGCTTTCATTTGCTACAATATCTTAAAATAGTCTCAGCGGAATTTTAAATAAATTCTTTGTAGAACAAGGAAGAAAGCTGCAGTCGAGTATGCTCGACTGTGAAATACCCGCTAACCATTTTGAATTAAAGCAAAACATTGCAGTATTCATTTTAAAATATACCGAATTAATATACCGCAAAAGTACTAAAAATATACCCAACGCTAATTTAGGTATATTGATACAGTACTACATTCAAAATATACCATAGAGTGCAAAATATACCGAATTAATATACAACAGAAGTACAAAAAATATACCAAATATTATTTTAGATATATTGATATACATAGTTATGCATCAGAATATACAATACAGTGCAAAATATACCATAAAAATACTAAAAATATACCAAAGGCTCTTTTAGTCAAAATATACCATAGAGTGCAAAATATACCGAATTAATATTCCGCAGAATTACAAAAAATATACCAAAGGCTCTTTTAGTTATAATAGTGAAGTATTATATTCAAAATATACCATAGATTGTCAGCCAAAGCAACTAAGACCCGACGTAAGTAGGCGTTTTCCTCATACAACAAATTTTCTTTCATATCATTTCATTTACTAATTGTCTAAAGACATATTGTAAATAAAAATTAAACGAAAAAAAAAAAAATTTTATAATTTCACACAAATTATAATACCCTTCTACCATATAGGTAGCGGCTATAATATTGCAGCAAAATATAAAAAAAAATACCTGAATACCTATTAAACATAACCTCAAAATTATGATGTCAAAACAAAGGGTATTTATATATATATATATGATATACTTATATAAATATGTGTATATATGTATAAACCTAATGTTAATGTTAAATATGCTAAAATTTTCGACTTCAAACTAAACAAGCTTTCAACAAGATTTGAAAAACGTTTGCTTCAAAAAATTTAATTTTGAGGTTATGTTTTCTAGGTATTCAGATAATTTTAAAATTTATTTTTTTTTTTCTACATATGTGAATATGTATATTTGTATATACTAGGTGTATATATTAAATGCTAATTGTAAGTATGTTAAAGTTTTCGACATCAAACTAAACACATTTTCATAAATATTTCAAAAAGGCTTTGTTTCGAAAAATGAAATTTTTAGGTTATGTTTTCTAGGTATGCAGATGCAAAGCTGTTGTTGATTCGTGAATGCTATTCACAAATGCATTCGATATGCTGGCTGCTTGGTAAACACACACACACACACACACACACTCATTTCACACAAGTGACGACAGCGGCAGCAGCAAAAGTAAAAGCAACAACAAAGAGCGAGGCGAGGTGAAGCGAGTGAGCTGCTCTATGATTGAATGAGTGCAAGTTTGAATGGTTGAGCGAATTGGTGCATGAATGAATGAGCGCTGGAAGAAGGGCAACGACATAAAGTGTAAGGACTACACATCCTCGGTGTCGTCATCCTCATCCTCATCTTGGACGCGTGTGGTCCTTGGATGGCTGCTTCGGTTTTCTCTCGCTCTCTCTCTCTCTCTCTCTCTCTCTCTCTCTCTTCCTCTCTCTTTCTGTGTGTAACTGCCTTTGTAGCTTAATTGAATTTAAGTGCGTCTCACAATATGCAATATTGCAAAATGCAGCACTCACACTCACACACACACGTGGCCAAAGTGCATTTGACTTTGTCGCACCAAGTACGAAGAAGAAGAAGAAGCCTAAACTTAACGTCGACAATCAAACTATGCCAACTGTCGGATCGGTGCTCCATTACGATGTGGCAGAACTTGACAAACTTTGTTACACAACTGAAATAGTTTTATTAATTGGCAACGGAGAAGCCCCTCAAACCGATTAAGACTGCCGTCAAAACTTTCCTGTTGCATAAGGCAATCGTAATCGCAAAAGCACGAGTTTAACTATCGATAGTTGCACTAATATTTGTACTACAAACACACTCAATTAAACTGAATAAAGTTCAATTTATAATATGGTTTTACTTTTAAAACATTCCACATTTTATTAGTATCTCTCACCTCTTTATTCAGCAAATATTTCCAAGCACTTCAGATTAGTCGGAGAACATCGATATTATGAGTATTTGCTTTGCCTTATATTTATTGATTACTATATACTTATATTTAAAACTAAAAAGATGATCGGGAGATGAAAGCGGCAAAGACTCTGCAGTGGCGGCGGACGAAGCTGACGAAACTTATTGAGGGGAGAGTGTGTCTCCTGGAGATGTACTCCCGTAATATCGATACTCGCGTGAGTTATCGAGTTTTGTTGATCACGAGAACTGAAAGGGGTTGCCACAGTACCCCCCTCCTAGAGTTCCAGTTGGGAAAGATACTTTGCTGGGAATCTGATTTGTCGTCCTGATCTTGACACTTTCTCGAGTGTCTGAGCAGTTGGCGCTGTCGTCTGCTCCTGTGTTGGAGGCGGTACGTCTTTGAAGATGTAAGCTGGTTTAAGTCGATCGATGGAAACCTTGTTTTCCTTTGTGTGGCCCTTGAGTGTAAAATATTTGTCGTGTTTTGTTACCACTTCGAAAGGACCCTCGTAGTTTGCTTCCAACGGGGTTTTCACTCGATCCACTCGAACGAAGTCGTGGGTACAATGGTTTAGGTCCGGGTGGACAAATTCTTGCGGTGTATGATGGTGCACTGGCTTAGTGGTTGGCAGTTGAGACATGGTTTTTTGAAGAGCCTCGGTGAACTCGGACTCAGTGTGTTTTTGTGTGCTCGGTGCAAAAAATCCACCTGGCACCCGTAGTGTGGTGCCATAAACCATTTCCGCAGGGCTCAGCCCGATGTCGCTTTTGATTGTTGTGCGTAGGCCGAGTAGGATTAGATGCAGGGAACTACTCCAGTTGATTGGATCGACGCATTTTAAAGCAGCTTTTAACGTTCTGTGCCAGCGTTCGATCATACCATTGGCTTGTGGGTGGTACGCCGTCGTCCGCAGGTGCTTAAAACCACAAATTTTGGAAAGCTCTTGGAATAATGTAGACTCGAATTGTCGACCCAGATCGGTTGTGATGTGAAGAGGAATACCGTACTGAGCGAACCAGCCCGATATCAGTGCGTTGGCTACAGATTTTGCTGTGATGTCTACTAAAGGAATTGCTGCGGGCCATCGTGAGAATCGATCGATACACGTGAGGCAGTATCGGTATCCGTTCGATGAAGGCAGCGGGCCGACTATGTCGATATTTATGTGTTCGAAACGGGTGTCGCTGGCGGTGTACTCTCCTAGTGGCGATTTGGTGTGACGTTGGATTTTGGCCTTCTGGCACGGGATACAAGAGCGTACGATTTTAGCGACATCCTTCGCCATGCGGGGCCAAACGTAGTGTTTTCCGACCAACTTGTTTGTTGCCTTAACTCCCGGATGGCTCAGCGAATGTAGGGCCTCAACCACGGTTTGGCGTAGGCATTTGGGCACAAACGGACGTGTATGGTTATTGGCGACGTGGCAGTACAATTGTTTGTTTGAGCCTGCAAGAGACAATTTTGTTAGTGAGATGGGTTTTTCGGCGTCAGACTTGAGTAGCGATTGTAGTTCCGCATCGTTTTCCTGTTCCAGTGCCATCTCGTCGAAGTTTATGTGTTTGATGGCATCGATGCGTGAGAGAAGATCAGCCACGTTGTTTTCTTCTCCAGAGATGTGCCGGATATCGGTGCTGAATTGGCTGATAAAATCCAGTTGCCGAGCGCGTCGAGGTGATGCTTTCTCGCTGTTTTGACTGAAGGCGTACATAAGCGGCTTGTGGTCGGTGAAAATAACGAAATTCCTGCCCTCCAGTGCGTACTTGAAGTGCAAAACGGCCTGATAGATGGCAGTCAGTTCTCTATCGTAGGTGCTGTACTTCTTTTGCGTCGATGTGAATTTCCTGGAGAAGAATCCCAGTGGTTGTGTCTGCCCGTTGATGACTTGATGTACTACGGCTCCCATAGCGTCGTCGGACGCGTCGGTGGTTAGAGTTAATTGTGAGTTTGGTGCCATGTAATTCAACAACGTAGCGTTTGCAAGCTCGTTCTTGCAGGCGGTGAATGCGTAGTCGGCTTCTGTAGACCAAAGTATCGGGGTTTTGTCGTTCTTTTTATTGCCTTGGATCAGCGTCTGGAGTATGTGCTGGTTCTCGGCTGCTCGTGGGATAAACGGCCTATAGAAATTAATCATACCCAGAAACTTTTTTAGGTCTTTAGCGATAAGCGGTTTTTTAAAATGCCGTATGGCTTCCACTTTGGCTTCGGATGGTTTTAAGCCGTGCTGACTGATGTCGTGTCCCAGGAATGTAAGTTGTGTCTTACCGAATTGGCACTTCTCAAAGTTTACGGTGAGATGTGCCTTCCGAAGGCGGTCGAGGATTGTGCGGAGGTGCGTCTCGTGCTGCGCCTCGGATTCTGAAGCGATCAAAATGTCGTCGATGTAAGCAAAAACGAAGTCGAGGCCTTGTATGACGTTGTTTATGTGACGTTGAAAAGTTTGCGCTGCGTTGCGCAGACCGAACGTCATGAACAAGAATTCGAATAGCCCAAAAGGCGTGATAATTGCTGTTTTGGGAATATCTTGTGGTTCGACAGGAATCTGGTGATATGCTTTTTGCAGGTCGATTTTCGAAAATATCTTCTTACCGTATAAGATGCTCGTTACATCCAGTATGTACGGAATAGGATATCGATCCGGCACGGTTACGTTGTTCAGTGCTCGGTAGTCGCCGCACGGACGCCACTCTCCATTTGCTTTCTTTACCAGGTGCAAAGGGCTGGACCAGTTGCTATTTGAGGGACGGCATATTCCTTTCTCGATGAGGTAGGAGAACTCGGATTGTGCAGCTTTGAGTTTGTCGGGCGCTAGTCGTCGGGCGCGGGCGTGAGTAGGCGGCCCGTTGGTCGAGATGAAGTGCGTTACTTCGGATGTTGCTGGCAGCCGGTTCGAGTTGATCGTTGCGAGATCGCGATATTCGTGAAGCAATGTAGCGTATTGGTTACTCGTGTCGTAGGATAAAACCGCGTTGATTTTACGTTGGGGCGCGTGACATTTTGATTCCAGCAGCGTAGCCCGATCGATGAGTTTGCGTCGTTTCGTATCGACGAGTAAGTCAAAATGTTGAAGAAAGTCGGATCCGATGATAGCGCAGTTGACGTCAGCTATCACGAAAGTCCACACGAAGTTTCGTCGCAATCCCAGTGACAATGCTATGCGTTTTTCTCCATAGGTTTGTATTTTCGTGCCATTGGCGGCGAAAAGAAGCTTTGGAGTGAGCATAGTTTTTGCGTTTTTGCAGGGTGGCATCACTGAAATGTCGGCGCCGGTATCGATGAGAAACTGTGTTTTGGAGAAATTGTCGTTGATGGCGAGGCGGGCAATTGTGTTGTGGTCTTCTTCGAATTTGTCCGCCGAATCCGAAGATTGATTTAGTTTTTTGGTTCGGATGCAAAAGAGCATGGTTGGCGACATTTCTTGGCGGCGTTACCAAATTTGCTGTGGTACCAACACATGTCTCCAGCTATGACGCTGTTGCGATCCGTTCGCAAGCTGTTCTTGCGAGAAAGGTTTCTGGAGAGCGCGTTGATTTGTTGTTCGATGCGGTCTAGACGATCGTCGGAAACGGCGCTGCTGGTTGGCGCCGACTTGGCGTCGATGGTGCGTACCTGATGAAAATCACCGACTTCCATCACTTTATCTGCCAACTTAGCTAAGTTTGCTAGGCTGGCGTCCGATGCTTGCAAGATCGCTTGCACTTGTGTTGGTAAGCGCTGCAGCCACAGTGCTTTCAGAAAAGATTCTTGAACTTTGTTTGCGGCTAGTGCGTTTAACTCGTTGAGCAGTTGCGTGGGGCGCTTGTCACCAAGGTCGGTCTCCGATATTAACTTCTGGATTTTCTTTTGTTCGCTTTCGCAGAAGCGTTCCAGGATGCACGATTTCAAATTTTCGTACTTGCCTGTGCGTGGTTGGTTGACGATGGCGTCGGCAATTCGGGCCAACACCGGTGCTTCGATTGACGCTAGGATTGTGTTAAATTTCGTTTCGTCCGAGGTTATTCCCGCCAGAACGAATTGGGCTTCGATTTGCGATAGCCATAATTCTGGGTGTTCGGGCCAAAACGGCGGTATTTTCACAGCTACACGGTTGATAACTGCGTCAACACCGTGAGTAACGGTATCGTGAAAAACCTCGGCGTCGTCTTGTGGGGCGTTGTTGTTTGCCATTGTAAGCACCAGTACTCGTGTGTATATAGTGATCACGTCGGGGTCACCAATTTGCTTTGCCTTATGTTTATTGATTACTATATACTTATATTTAAAACTAAAAAGATGATCAGGAGATGAAAGCGGCAAAGACTCTGCAGTGGCGGCGGACGAAGCTGACGAAACTTATTGAGGGGAGAGTGAGTCTCCTGGAGATGTACTCCCGTAATATCGATACTCGCGTGAGTTATCGAGTTTTGTTGATCACGAGAACTGAAAGGGGTTGCCACAAGTAAAACTATCGATAGTTTCAATATTTTCAATTCATTTTAACCTCTAATTGTAATTGTAGTTCAGTTTAACCTAATTAATTATGTACATATTAACAATTTCAAATATTGACTATACTGGGAGATCAGGACGAGATTTACAATACAATGCAGATCGCAGACAGATTAGAGTATAAGCCTAGCAGGCAGGTCCTGCTGGTGCAGTCAAGTTAATTAACATAAAGCTGCAAGACATCTCCAACTTTTGGAATCTCTAAACATTTATCCTTAAGATTTTGCTTTGCGCCACACCGATGTTAGTTAAATGTGCTATTTTTTTAGCTGAAAAACATGAAAGATAGTAAATAAAGGATTCAAGTTAATAATTTATGAGCTTCAAGTTGATATGATATAGAAGATTTTGTAAATTCATATATAAATTACACAAATTTAGTTTGTAAAACAAAGATTGGAACTGCACTAACAATTTATTTTTGCATTAGTTTAAACATCGCTTTCTTCGAATTTAAAAGCAAATGCATATAATTTGCCATTATCAATACAAAAAAGAAAAAATATCGATAGTAAAACGTAAAAACACATATCGATAGTAAGTCAATTTTAATGTAACATTCGCAAATTGCCTAAAAAATAAAAATATCGATAGTAAAATTTGGAAAAACATATCGATAGTAAGTCAATTTTAATACACCATTCGAAAATTGCATAAAAAATAAAAATATCGATAGTAAAACTTGGAAAAACATATCGATAGTAAATTGATTTTAGTGCAACAATTGCAAATTCCACCAAAAATATAAATATCGATAGTAAAACTTGGAAACACATTTCGATAGTACGTCAATTTTAGTGCAATCAATGCAAATTGAAAACAATGCAAGTTCATAATGCAGCTTTAATGCTAATGCCAAAGCGAAGCTAATACAGCATTTGTTGTGCGCATTAAAGACAAGATTGCAGGCGATGATCAGCAACAACAGCAGCAGGAGCAACAGCTACTGAACTCTAAGCACTCTTTGGCTGTTGCTTGGTTAAATGTCGCTTTAAAAAACTTCCTGCCCAGTTACGGCACATAAACAAAACGCCGTGCACAAACAACAAACAGTGACAACAAAACGCTGGACTCCAGACTCTGGACTTCTCAGTTCGAGTTCTCAGGCTGTCGCAAACTACGGCAAATAAAAAGCACTGAGCGAAAATCGATGTGCATAAAAGAGTAGCCCAACAAGTGTACCCAAAAAAAAGGGAAAAAAAAACCAAACTCCAGGCAGGACATTAGGCCACGGCTCTCTGGCATCTATACACCGTAACCGGCATCCTGTTCCCCTTGTAAAAAGAAAGGAGGGAGAGTGAAAAAGGGATAGAGGGAGGGAGAGAGGGAGAGGCAAAAAAATGTCACAGCGCCAAAAATGGTGGCAAAAAAAAGTGTCTCGACTCGTTGCTGTAGCTGACCAAGGCAAACACTTGGCACTTGGCACTTTTTGATGTTGTTAGTGGCCATGTCGTTCCCCTCGCTCCCCCCCTCTCTCTCTCTCTCTCTGACCATTCCTGCAGGTGTCGCGACGGTTGCACAGACTTGCAAACTATGCACATGGCGGTAAATACTCTGCACGCTTCTCCTTCCTCCTCCTCTCTCTCTCGCTTTGCAATTGCGCCAGCAGTCGCTTAAATTTACTGCCCTCAGGCATTTCATTTTTGGGGCTGCTCCAGCTACAGCTCCAGCTCCAGCTCTGGGCGCAAACATTTCCGAAATGTGACAAAACAACAAATACCAAAAAAAAAAAAGAAGTAGAAAACAGCGAAGGAAGCAACAGCAACAGTAGATGCGATATATGAACATTTTTGGCACTCGCCTCTCGACTCTGAGCCTACGAAAATGCTATATCGGTATTCTGGCTGCCTGATTGGAATGAATGCCGCTGCCTCTTCTCCTCTTTCCCCTTCTAACTTGGCTTGCCACGTAAAAAACGAAAAACAAAACCAAAAAAAAAAAACAAGTAAGAAAGTTACAGTCGAGTCTGCTCGACTGTGAGATACCCGCTAACCATTTTGAATAAAAGCAAAATATTGCGGTATCATTTTTAAAATATACCGAAAATACTAAAAAAAAATACTAAAAATATACCAAATGGTATGTTTGGTATATCGATATAGTATACCATTCAAAATATACCATAGACAGCACAATATACCAGATTGTCAGCCAAAGAAACTAAGACCCCTAGTAAGTAGGCGTTTTTGCCCATACAAAAGTATTTCTTTAATAACTTCGACAATTTTTATCTGATCTAAATTTTCAGGAATCATAACTACTACAGTAATTATTGTATATACCAAAATGCGTAACTCTAGCTTTAAAATTTCGCTTGTTATTCCATTTTTTTGATTTGCGGGGGCGGAAGTGGGCGTGGCAAAAATTTGAAATAAACTTGATCTGCGTGCAAACATAACAAATGCTGTCGAAAAAAATTATAGCTCTATCTCTTATAGTCTCTGAGATCCAGTCTTTCATACGGACGGACGGACAGAGGGACATACATACATACATACATAAATTTCCTGCCGGCACAAAGTTGTAATACCCTTCTACCCTATGGGTAGCGGGTATAAAAAATAGCCTATAAATGGCAGCCAAACTTCGCTTAGCCCGTGCTCACTTTACAGTGAGAGATAACAAGCATTTAACAAACTGGAACACATGAGTTTCGGGAGACACATTGGTTAAGCTTCTCTTAACTCTGGTTAACTCTTCTTGTGTGAATCGTATGCAGAAAGCGGAAAAAAACAATGCGAAGAGCAATGCAACTGATGCAGCGATTAATTGCTGAAAACTTTTCTCTTCACTGAGCATAAAAATAAGCAAACAAACCTCAAACTGTTTTCCTTATGCACCTCAATATGATAATCTTTTAGTATCGAGTTCAAATTTTCTAAGGTCGTATTACAAATAATACGAAATAAATATATTTTAAACACTTTGTTAATGGTAAATGCAGACATTTGCAATAAAGGTAAAACATTGCATTATTTTTTTGTGAAATATACCAAATTAGTATTCCGAAAAAGCAGATCAAAGTAAAACTTAACAAGTAAAAAAGTTACAGTTGAGTGTGCACGACTGAAAGATACCCTTTACCCGTTTTGAATAAAAGCAAAACAATGCGGTATTCATTTTAAAATATACTAAATTAATATATCGAAGAAAAAAACTAAAAATATACCACAGGATATTTTTTTGGTGTACTGATAAACTACTCCATTCGAAATATACCGAATAAATATACCACAAAAATACTAAAAATATACCAACGGATATTTTACGTATATTGATAAAGTGCTACAATCAAAATATACCATAGAGTGCAAGATATACCAAATTAATATACCATAAAAATACTAAAAATATACTAACGGATATTTTTAGGTATACCGATAAACTACTGAATTCAAAATATACCAAATTAATATACCACAAAAATACTAAAAATATACTAAAGGATATTTTTAGGTATATTGATAAAGTGCTACACTCAAAATAGACCATAGAGTGCAAGATATACCAAATTAATATACCACAAAAGTACCAAAAATGTACCAAAGGATATTTTGAGTATGTTGATACAGTGCCACACTCAAAATATACCACAAAGTGCTAAATAAACCAAATTAATAGAGCGCAAAAATACTAATAATATACCAAAGGATATTTTAGGAATACTGATAAACTACTGCATTCGAAATATACCGAATAAATATACCACAAAAGTACTAAAAATATACCAACGGATATTTTTAGGTATATTGATAAAGTGATACACTCAAAATATACTATAGAGTGCAAGATATACCAAATTTATATACCACAAAAATACTAAAAATATGCTAACGGATATTTTTAGGTATACCGATAAACTACTGAATTCAAAATATACCAAATTAATATACCACAAAAATACTAAAAATATACTAAAGGATATTTTTTTTAGGTATATTGATAAAGTGCTACACTCAAAATATACCATAGAGTGTAAGATATACCATATTGATATACCACAAAAATACTAAAAATATACTAACGGATATTTTTAGGTATATTGATACAGTGCTATACTCAAAATATACCATAGAATGCAAAATATAATAGATTTTCAGCCAAAGCATCTAATACCCTAGAAGGTAGGCTTTTTTCCCATACAAAAGTTTTTCTTTAATAACTTCAGTCAACGTCAATCAAATCAGAAATCTTAAATACTGTAAATACCCGTTAGATCTCAGAGACTATAAGAGATAGAGATATAATTGATTTTCGATAGCACTTGTTATGTTTGCACATTGATCTATGTAGTTAGTTTCAATTCAAGTCGAGCACACTCGACTGTAGCTTTCTTACTTGTTTTAATTATAAGATAAAATCGTTTTATCTTCAAAGTTACGCTTGATATTCGAAAAACTTGATCTGCGTACAAACGATAGTCTTATAGTCTTTGAAATCTAGGTGTTCAAACAGACGGACGGACAGACAGATGGAGTTGGTTCTATCTGTTGTTCAAGAATATATATATTATACTTTATGACTCCTTCTGTTTTTTGCATACATTTGCTGCAGTCGCAAAGTTATAAGAACCTTTTACCCTTTGGGTAAAGACTATAACAAGGCAATTTGTAATGCGTTTTATTTTGAATAGTGTGGGTGAGAAGACGCGGGGCGGAGGCGGAGGCAGGAAATTGCATTTATGCGCAAATGCAACGTTGGAGTTGAGTTGAGTTGAGTTTCGTTTCGTTTCGCTGAGTGTCGCAATATTGCATTTGCTCTCAACCGGTTGCACTTGGCCAAAAGCGATCCACTTGCGAGTTGCGAGTGAAAATATAAAATATAAGCAGCGAATGCAATTGGCAATCAGAGTCACAATAATAATCCAATAAGAAGCAACACAGAAGATAGACAGAGACAGAGAGAGGGAGAGGGAGAGCAAATAATAAATCAAATCAACTTAAATCTTCATTAGATTTTGCTTCACTCAGGTGAAGCAGCTGCAGCTGGAGAGGAAGAAGAAGAGGAAGCATCCTTTTGGATGCCGCGAAGGCGCAGCGCACATCATTTCACACGGAAATCAAAGACGCTTCCTTATTTTTCTTAAGTTTAAATTGCAGGAAATTACTTTGCAGTGCCACTGCAAGTCGTCTCCCTGCCCCTTTCCCTCCTCCTTCCGGCTCAGCGTTTGTCCGCAATGATGCGGATTTTTTCTACTTCTACTATGTTTTTTTTTTTTATCATCTTTGCTGCAATTTCTAATATTAAACTCGAAAGCAGGTAGATAGAGAGGGAGAGAGAGACGTTCTCTCACGACCGCGGATGTTGGAGCAGCAAAATCCTAACTGCTACTTATCGAGGCGTGCCCCTCGGTAGCCTCTTCCACCTCCCCTCTCTCCTCTCTCCACCCTCGCCTTCTTCGCTTGGGAACATTTTCATTTTCATTTTGGCGTCGTTGCCACGGAAATTCATCAAAATCATATAAATTCGTTCGCCTGACTCCGTCTTTGCCCCTCCTCTGCCTCTTCCTCTCGCCCTCTCATTCGCTTCTTCTTTTTTTTTTCTTCATTGGCCATTGAGCTGCGTCTTTGAAGGGAGCAGGCAGCACAGCTCCTTGAGGCTCCTCCTTAGCTCCGTTCCGTTCCGTTTTGTTCTGCGTTCTGCTTTTGCGGTTTATCATTCGCGACTTACAGCCAAAACTTTTGACGGACCATCTGCATGTTTTCTTATACTCTTCTTCTTTTTGTTGTTGTTGTTGTCGAGTCTGTTATACCCGTCAACTCACATAGGGTAACAGGGTATGGCGGCTCAGTGGCAGCTTTATAATCATAAAGTAAATATTTTATTTTGGCAATGCTTCACCGATTTTCATTTCTTAATAATATATAAATTTTTGTTGATTTTTCAAATTTTTTCTTTGGAAAATTTTGATTGATTTTAAACTATTTTCAGTATTAAAATAATAAGTACATAAAATAAATTCATTTTATCTGAAGTTTTATTGTTTTTATACAATTTTTAGTAATTTTTTTTGCTTGGCTTGCATTATTTGATATCTATCCTTTTGTCGATTTTAAAATATTTTTATTAAGCAAAATGTTGCCCGATTTTCCATTTAATATTCAACTTTTAATCGATTTAAAAAATTTTTTTTTTTTGAAAATTTTTAATGATTTTTAACTTTTTTCAGTACTAATATAATAAATAAATAATACAATAGATTCATTTAATCTGAATTTAATTTTTGGTTACATTTTTAATTCATTTTTCAAATATTGTATTGTTTAATGTAATCCATTTGAAATTCCTCTTTTGAATACAGCTTTCTTTCTGTCTAAGTCTGTTTGTAAGAATTCTTATATTATTTTTTTATTTCAGAAATTCGAGCTTCAAAATGTTGCGAGCATTTCTCGTTGTCTCCTCTTCAGTATTGATATTCTTATTTAACAACTAATTTTATTTTTGTTAACTTTCACACTTGAAGTTATGTTATCATTGAATTTTTCTTCCATAAGAAATCTAGCATTTATTATGTTTATTCATGAAGTTCCTCTTTCATTCAATTTTTAAATCAATTTATTTTTCTTGTATATTTTCCAATATCAAATTATAATGATGTTCACTGAAATTTATGTTCTTTACATTTGCTTCTTTTTATTTAATACTATAAATTTGTTTATTAAATATTTTTATAAATAAAGTGCTCAAATTCTCAAAAAAAAAAAACAAAAAAAAAACAATGTTAGATATAATATTTTTATAGTTCTATTAAAACAAGGTGAAATTGGTTTTTGTATTTTAAGTTCAAAAGCAAAGGTTACAATTTTTGTAACCCTTTCATGCTCGAATTTAATTTCGGGGCATTAAGAATATAATGATTTTGTGTTAAAAATAATGTGAAGAAATTGTATTAGTATACAACAATTTAACGCTACTAAAATGCAGAAAATAGAACAATTAAATTGAAGAATATGGAATATCAAAAATCAAAATATATCAATTCGACTTGGATTAATGATGAACAATGTTAATTATAGGGTTAGAATACAGTGTATTATTTATAACTAACATTTATAAAATACAATTTAATACATAAATGAATTTCTCATATAAATAAAATACAAAAAAAAATGTAGTAAACACTTTCCAAGTGATTTCCTTTCGTTTGCACAAAGTTTCTAGTTTACGTTTTTTGCTAAATGGATATCTCATAGTCGTGCATACCCGTCCTTTAGTGCTGCTGGAGATTGTGCTGCCAGTGGCACTCGAGCAATATTTGATTTTCTTCTTTGATGCCATTAGTTTTTCGCTGGATTGTGGATTTGTGTGTGCGTTGGGCCTGTGCAGAGCTCTTCACTCCACTTTACTCCACTTGGCTCTGCTGATGTCTACCTGATGCCCACCCCTCCCCTCCACCCACCTGATACCCTTTCCCCCCTCCCCCACACGTTGATAGCCGGCCACACAAGTCGCGCACTTGTAGATAAACTTTTGTAAATGAAATTGCAGAATGTGTTTCGCTTTTACTCTTGTTGCTGTTGTCGTGGTATTTGCTTCGCTTTTTTTCTTTTTCTTCCTTCTTCCTCTTCACTTCTTCTCTTCTCGTCTCTTCTTGTGCTGTTGCTGCCACTTCGTGTCCACTTGCCAGTTGAAGCAGATAATGCGTTTTGCGACTGTTGCATTTGTGAATCGGCGTCGCCAGGTGCTTAGAAACCATTCGAGTAATCAAAGCTCAGCTCACAATGCGCTAAAGCAATCAGAAGAGACCAGACTACAGAGTTCACTTCACCTTTCCCCTCCCTACCCTGGGAGTAACCATAGCAATCGAACACCTGCCATAACAGTTGCCCCAAGTGTGTGTGTGTATGTGTGTGTGTGTACAGAGTAAATCAACAAAAACCGAAAACACAAACAACAACGATAACAAATAAAAGCATAGCAAATGAAAAATACTTCCTCTTATACCATACGTATGTGTGTGTGTGTGTGTGTGTGTGTATGTGTGTGCAGCGCAATCTCAGTTGCATTTTAATTACCGAATCAAAAATCACAGAAGCGGAAATACTTATGAATTTCTTATGAGCCTCAGCCTCAGACGAAGCAAGTGCCGTCGACTTCTCTGACTCTGACTTCAACTCGAGCGACGACAACGAAAACGACGATGACGATGACTACAATTTGAACCCAGGCAACAAACACAACTACAATCGAGTCGATGGAAACCAAAACCTTGAGATACTCTAGCAAAATTTGCTTAGTTATTGAGTTTTTATTCAAATATTTAAATATGTAAAGTATAAATATAAATAGTAAATGCTAAAGGCCTTAGCTTTGGTAATAATGTTAACGTTAATTTTAATTATATCTAACAATTTAAAAAAAAAGAAATAATATAAATTTAAATAATATTCTATAATAGGTTCGCTTTTATTGTAAAATAATGTATAAATAAAATGTTAAATTATGCATTTCTTTAAGATAAAACTGCAAACGTCTTAAAGTGGAGCTGCAAATATTGAGCATACGCCTGGTAATCACCTTATGTCGATATTTGCGAAACAATCTCTAATAATGATAATAAAAAGAACAAAAAAATTAAATAAATATGTAAAATATCAAGCATACGCCTCGTATAAACATTTTCTATAAATAATATTGTAAAATATTTAATAAACATTGCAAATTATGTTTTATTGTGTTTTCTCTAGGACAAAGCTATAATACGTCTTAAAGCAGAGCTGCAAATATTAAGCATACGCCTAGTAACCTTCATATATAGTCATTGTAAAAACATGCTATACATAATAATTTAAAACTATGTTGAATATTGTAAAATATTAAATTAATAATGTGTTGAATCAGGTGTGAACTTACCATAAAGCCACAAATATTAAGTATACGCCTCCTATATCGTTATTGTAGAAACAACCATTAATAATGATAATAAAACAAGTCTTAGAGCTCAGCTGCAAATATTAAGCATACGCCTAGTATGCCTCCTATATCGTTATTATGGGAATCAAATAAAAATTTAAAAAGAAAATGGTTATCATTGGAATTGTAAAAATAAATATTGTTTTTAATATTGGAATTTTTTTATGTTAAGGATGCAAATATTAAGCATACGCCTCTTATGCTAACATTCTTATTTAGTTTAAGTTACAACATTAACAATAGTTGTCATTAAAATGTTGAATATTCTAGTGTGTAAAATAATTATTATGTTAAAACACGTGTTTGAAAAATTTAACTATTAAACTTCTAAATATAACATTTCTATAGAGAAAATTAAGTATACGACTAAAAAGCTACTAAAAAGGCTGAATGCATAATAGTAACTATAACATAGTAAAATCAAATATATGTAATACGATGCTAAAAAAAAGTTTCGGGCGGTCTCTATTCACGAGATAGTTAAGGAAAACGTGTGTTCACATTACTTATATGGGGTAAAGTTAAGTAATAATGGAATTTGAATTTTGAATTGATAGAAAATGAAATAATTATTGTATCAAATGTGTGTGTGTTAAAATAAAACCTCTAAATAAAGCTGTGAACTTTGAAATAGCAGTGCGTTTAAAATTGAAAAGTAGGAGCATAATTAAATTAACTTAATTCAATTGTATGTTGTTCATATACTAAAAGTTTGAAGCTGCAACTCTTTGATGAAACAAACTATTAATTCAATGCCTTACTCGTCGTATACTTAATCTGAATTTGTGCTAACAAGCGGCTTGCAAAATTCGTGCATATCCGTTTGTTGCACTCACAAATGAGCAAAGCAACTGCAAAGACGCAGCTGCTGCTCAGCTTGTAATGTGGCCACACGCCTTCCGCCTTCGTCTCCGCCTCAGTCCCAGAGGGCAGCTTGAGCAGTTTGCGAGAGCAACAAGAAATCTGTGTGTGTTTGTGTCTGTGGAAATCAGCAATAAAATGCGAGGAAATTGCAGTTAAAGACGAAACTATCGATAAATGTGTTGGGATAGGGGCAGAGAGAGGAAACTCTTCGATAGCACCAGGCAGACAACAATATTTGCCAACAAAATACAAAATACACACACACATACACATAGACACACGCAAAGGAGGAGAGAAGTGCGCACACACACCGCAAGCAGCCAGACAAATTGGTTTAGCACAAATGTGTAGACAACTGCAACTATGCGAGAGACAGAGAGTGCATGCACCTACATACATGTATGTGTGTGTCTACACTGCGAGAAATTGGTGAGGAATGAATACGTGAATTGAATACTGATTGGGAAATTTAAAACACACGCAAATTGCAGTTTAATGAACCTTTTTGCAATAAATTCGGGAATCGAGCTTAAACAGTGCAGTATTATCGTTAAAATATACCAAATTAATACACAAAATTATACCAAATTTACATCTTAGTAATATTCGGTATATTTATGACAGTATTGTCATTCAATTATATCAAATTAATATACCCAAAATACAAAAATATACCAAATGTATATCTTAGTATTTATTGGTATATTGATTAAAGCATTGTTATTAAAATATACCAAATTAATATACCAAAAATACAAAAAATATACCAAATATATATCTTATTATTATTTGGTATATTCACTCATATATACCAAATTAATATACAAAAATACCAAAATATGCCTATTATATATCTTAGTATTATTTGGTATGTTGAAGAATTGTTATTAAAATATACCAAATTAATATACCAAAAATACAAAAATATGCCAAATATATATCTTTGTATCATTTGGTATTTTCTATCAAATATACCAAATAAATATACAAAAATACCAAAATATACCAATTATATAGCTTAGTATTATTTGGTATGTTAAAGAATTGTTATTAAAATATACCAAATTAATATACCAAAAATACAAAAATATGTCAAATATATATCTTTGTATCATTTGGTATTTTCTATAAAATATACCAAATAAATATACAAAAATACCAAAATATACCAATTATATAGCTTAGTATTATTTGGTATGTTAAAGAATTGTTATTAAAATATACCAAATTAATATACCAAACATACAAAAATATACCAAATATATATCTTAGTATCATTTGGTATATTCATTCAAATATAACAAATAAATATACAAAAATACCAAAATATACCAATTATATACCTTAGTATTATTTTTTGATATGAGAAAGAATTGTTATTAAAATATACCAAATTAATATACAGAAAAATAAAAAATATACCATATATATGGGTATTATTTAGTATATTCATTCAATTATACCAAATTAATATACAAAAATACCAAAATATACCAATTATATATCTTAGTATTATTTTTTGGTATGTTAATGAATTGATACTAAAATATACCAAAAATAATATACAGAAAAATAGAAAATATACCAAATATATATTTTAGAATTATTTGGTATAAAGCATTGTTATTAAAATATACCGAATTAATATAGCGAATAATACAAAGATATACCAAATATACATATTAGAGTTATTTGATATATTTATTACAATATTCTCGTTGATATATTCCAGATAATTTTGTTTGCTACCTTATTTAAAATATATCATATAAATAATATTATATTATTTAATTTTGTTTTTGATTTCCCTAATAACCTCATCAATAATTAAGTCATTATGTAATTATCTTTATAGTGTGCACTTATGATTTGTAACGTGCAACGAGAAGAAGCACAAGGCGACAGGGCTATCGGCATTTGCGGGGCACGCTTTAGAGTCCGGCTCTAGCTCGTCGGCTTTGGGGGTGGTGGTCTTGCTTATGCCAATAGCCCTTTCTTCGCTGCTCATTATTATTAATTTAAGATCAGAAATTGAGCGTGCTGCGACGAAGAAGGGATTGCTAGAAAACTAGCCGGAAAGAGAAGGAAGATCCAAAAATGTCTCAAAAAAATAGAAAAAAAACAAAGAGAGAACAAAAGAGAGAGAGAGAGACAGAAAGAGAGAGAAAGAGAGAGCGAGAATTGAGGCAGGCCATCACAGCTGTTAAGTGATGAAGTCCCCTCCCAACCTATGATCACAGCATCAGAGTATGGCTCTGGTGATCCCTTTTAACCCTACGACAGTGGTGTCGCTGGCTTGTTTCGGCTAAATAAAAAGTGAATTATTTCATGGTATACAATATTTAATTAATGATAGATATTAAACAATATGGCATTATAAATAAAAATAGTACAAAATGATCAATAATACTACAAGAGGATAGTTGCAATATTTCATTTAAAGTTTCTTTTAAATATATAATGTATTTTAATTTCAGTGCTTTGTATTATTTCATGTACCAAATTTTAAACTTTGATTTAATTTTGTAATTTATCTTCAAACCTTTTTTTTTATAATATTTAATAGTTTTTAAATTTTTTCGTATGCTTTTCTATAAATTTATATTTCGTGTTTGTACAATGTAAATCGAGGTGAAAGTATAAAGTGTGTGTTTCGCAATAAAAAAAAAAACTCACCAACAGAACTCCTGCGGCGGCGATCGATCTCCGACGAAGGCGTGCTGGAACAGTGCTAAATTAAATAAAAAAATACAACTTTCACCGAAACACTTCATATTGTACCTACGCGAAACTGGTACTAGTTATTCAATATAATTTGCATACGTTTTAATTTTTGTTTTAATTTTGATATTTCATAACTTGGCACTGATTTTCATAACTTATTTGTTTAATTTAATTTAATATAATAATTTTCGTTTAGGCATTTTGCCTTCTAAGCTTTTAGCTGTTTTGTTTTATATTTTAAATTTTTTTGTAACTTGTGCACTTCACATTCAACAATTGTTTTAAATTCTAAATTCTCATGGCTCTACAATTTCTTATTTAATTTCAACTATTTCATTTATATTTGTACATTTGTTTTGTTTAATTCTTGTAGCGCTTCAATTTTTTTTATTTGTTGTTTTACAATATTTTAGCGCTTTTATTTTTAATTGAATGTGGCACAATACATGTTCTAATTTTAACTTTTTATTTTTATTTTTTTTATCAACAAAACAGCTGCGCTAATTCCTTTTGATTCTAAATCATTTTATCTTTTAACTTTTGAACTTAACTTTTAACTTTTACTTTCTTTTTTGTGCAATTTTGAAATTCTGCAATTGCAGTAGCGCTTTACTATTAATTTGAAATTTTAACTAATTTTGTGAACAAATGCACTTTCAATTTTTAAATAATTTCAACTTTTAACTTTGTATCGTATTCATTTTTTTTAAACAATTTTAACTAAATTAAATTAAATTTAATTATTTTAATTTTTTAATATTTCTGTGCATTTTTTTTCTTGCGATTTGGCAATATTAAATTTCTTAACTTGTTTTATTTTTGCTCGTACTGAGCGGCGCTACACTGTTGAGCTTTTAATCTATCGTATTGTTTCACTATTTTTTCGTTTTAAACAGTGTAGCGCTTCATTTTAAACTTTTCAGATTTGCTTTTAAATTCTCATAAATTCACTTTAACACACACACACTATATATGTAAGCGATCTGGTCGCTGATGATCAGGAGTAAAGATGAGATGAGATGATAAAGATGAGATGAGATGATAAAGATGAGATGAGATGATGAAAAAGATACTGGTGATGATTAAAGTTGAGGTTGACGACGCAGATGCAGGCCAAGAAGTCGCAGGGGTGCTGCGCTGGCGGCTCGAGCAGAGATGCGCTCGCTGGTGCTTTGCTGGCCGCTACTGCGGCAGCCAAGATGGCGCTCAGTGGCGCTCCGCTGGCCGCTGACGCGGTAGCCAAGAAGACGCGCACTGGCGCTCCGCTGGCCGCTATGCGGCGGCAAAGGTGGCGCTAAGGGCGCTCCGCTGGCCGCTATGCGGCGGCAAAGGTGGCGCTAAGGGCGCTCCGCTGGCCGTTATGCGGCGGCAAAGGTTGCGCAACGGGCGCTCCGCTGGCCGCTATGCACGCAACGGCGGCGCTAAGGGTGCTCCGCTGGCCACTATGCGCGCAAAGGTGGCGCTAAGGACGCTTAGCTAGCTGCTATGTGCCGCAATGAGAGCACTTTGGCGCGCTTTACTGGCCGCTAGGGCGGCGACAAAGATGGCGCTTAGTAGCGCTCCGCCGGCCGCTAGCTTAGGCACTGTCACGCTCAAAAAGAGCCAAACCAAAAGCAGAAAATTTCGAAAACGACCTGTGTAAACGACAACAATAAGTAAAGAACACCTACCAGAATCTATTACTATTTATTCTTACCAAGTATCAAATGCACTAAGAGAATTCTAACCTCTAGTGTCTTGTGGTATAAATTTTTACACCAACCAATATGCGTCTATGCACGCTGCCGGTCACCAGAAAAGTGCTTTGACCGGAACCAGCCTAGCTTAAGCTAGCTGCGCATGCGCGTGGTGACACAAACGTCAAAGCTGAGCTTCCCAGTGCAACTCGCTAAACGTCAAATGAGCTTTTCAGCGCAGCTGATGCACTACTTAAAGCTCGGCTTTACAGCGCAGCTGATGCACTTAAAGCTGCGCCCTTGGTTGAAATTTAACTTGCATACTTTTAGGAGCTACTTGCAACAACATGAACCTTGGCTTAAACTCAGCAGACTTTTAGGCCGAATTCAATACATGTTGCTGTAGGCGCCGTTACAGATTACTTTAAAAATGTTGCACTTAAGTACAATGTGCCCTTAAATTAATGTTGCAAACTTGTTTTGCGTGTAATTTTATTTCCATAAAACTCTAGAAATAATTAAATATTTACCGTGCAGTAAAGTAATAAATATTGTGATTAAAATTTAAAATGAACAAATTAATTGAAATCAAGTTTGAAAGTTAATCAGATTTTTAGTTGCAATAATGTTTGTTGAAAGTACTCGTATTTTTGCTCAGTGTAGTTGCTGCATATGGAATGTCTGGTCGCATTCAGTGGAGCAGTGGAAATAAGCACCGTAAGATGTTTAATTCAAGTGCGGGCGGCCAAAAAACTCTCCGTTCACCTTCTCTAAGACTCTGCATTCAGTGTTGTACTTTGAAGGTCCTGCTGTGGTTGCTCTCTTTCGCTATGTGGTAAAGAGTGGGCAACAAAAAATAAAAAAAAGAATACCAAAAAGGTGATAGAAAAGTAAAAAGTATAATGATAGACTACTCGCACATGGTGCAAGCTGACATCTGCCGCATGTGTCTGCCGCAACACTTTGTGGCGATTAGAGTGCAACTTATTTTGGGTTTTTATTTCCCCATTGTGTTGCGTTGTGTTGTCTGTGTCTTTCAACTTGATTGCTGCTTAAAGTTGCCATCAATTTGCCATCGTTGTCGGCAATTAGCACATGCAACATGCAACATGCAACATGCAGTTGCAACGCTCTGTTGCATCCCAAGCTGCTGCCTCGCAACCAAAAGGGAACAAAAAGGAAAAAGCTCAGCCTACCTTTTGATAGGCTGGCCGTATAATCCGCTTATAAGCTGCGTATACAAATGTTAACCACTCACACACATACACACACATTCACTACCTCACACACACACACACAAAGTCAATCGTCGTGCAATCGTCGCATAAGTAGATTTTCATTTGCACAAAAAGAACAAAAAGCGCTGCATGTGAAATAAACATAAAAATATTAAGTCCCCTTTTATTTCTCATAAGCCTTGGCCAGAGCGCATTATTGTGAAGCAGCGAGCAGCGTGTATGTAACAGAATATACGCTACAGCTGCAGCACACACACACACACACACACACACACACACATACACATATGAATGTTCCATAATTAATTGCGTATTTTCAACATGCAATTGTTTCTATAATGTTATTGTAAATCCGATCTGCTGTTATCTGTTGCCATTTCATTTTTATACATTTCTGTTACTAGTGTTACACTTAAAACCTCAACAAAAATCATTGTATACTTATTGGGGTTAAGCGTAACTTGCACAACAAATCATTGCATACTTATTTGGGGTCAAGTGTTTGCAAGCATAGAAAATAATTCAACATATGTACCTTCCATCTGTTGCTGTCAATTTCAATTTTCTCTATTTTTAAATTGTTAAAACTTTTGTGATTTCTGAAAAGAAATCAAAGCGTATATTATTTAAGCAAATTACACATTTCGTAGATATTCTTAATTGAATATAATTTGATGTATTCAATTCAATATCTAATTTTTGTTTAATATATTAATTAATGGTTTTTTTTTTACGTCTCTATATATGATATAAATCGTAAAAGGTAGCCGAACACTTGTCTTATTATTATATTTAATTTGAAAATACTTTTAATACAACTTCATATATAATATTTTTAAAGTCGTCGTAAGTAAGCTAAGAGTGCTAAGAAATTATTGCTTACATTTGCTTTTATTATATTTAATTTAAAAATACTTTAAATACAACTTCATATATTTTTGAAGCCATCGTATAGAATTTTCTAAGTAAGCTAAGAGTGCTAAGAAATTATTGTTTAAATATTTTTGTATTAAATTACTTTTAATACAACATCACTCACTTTTTAAGCCATCTTCATTTAAGGTTAAACATGGTTAAGGGCCAAATAAAAGACAGCTCAAATAAACAAATAATTTAACACATTATTCTACACTGCAAGATTTTTATAATTTCAATTTAATAAATAGATTTTTTCGAGCTTTTCTTGATATATGTTTTTATTTGCTTTGTAGATTTACTTAGTTGATCATTTTAGTTTTTATTTGTTTAGAATTCATTCAGTAATTCAATTGAAATTAAAAGAATTAAAGAAATACTTGCGTCTGATGCATTGCTATTTCAAGGAACACAGTTCAACGAATCAGTAAAATATTTGTAATAAAAAATATAACTGCAAGTGGAGAGTATATCAGAGATTGCTTTAAGGCAAGATTTGCATCTGTTTAATACGTTGTGCGTTGTGTTTTGTTTGCTGTGTTTTGTGGCTTGTGTCTGCAAAGTGAGGATGAAAGGTGTGGAATGCTGATAAAGCGAGCTGAAGAAATTTTTTGGCTACTTTTTGAGTGCTGGTAATTTGTCTGTTGCGAAAGAGAGGGCGGCGGCTGCTGCCACGCCTACCACAAATGCGAGAGAGTGAGAGAGAGAGAGAGTGAGAGAGAGAGAGAGAGATGTGTGTATATATTTGCGCTTAACAATTATTTATTTATGAGGTAAACATCATTCAGTTGCAAGCAGCAGTAGCATGTGGCATGTGGCATGTGGCATGTGGCAGTGGCAGTGGCAGAAGCGGCAGCTTTATGAATACATAAATGCCCCGTCCATGGCACATGCCACACATGCCACATGATAGCCGTTAGATTGGCTGGACGGTTGGCTGGCCAAATGACCGTTGCAAATTTGATTGCATTTACATATGCAGACGCAGATACATTTGCAGACACGCACACACAGCGGGGGAGGTTGGAGTAGAGGGGAGGGGGAAGGGAAGTGAAAGCTTTGCGCTTATAATTGGCAACAAAGCCATAATGATTTTTGCTTACATTTGGGCTTAACATGCCGCAATATGAATGCGCATCGGCTCAACTGTTGTTTAAGTACTCCAAATAAACTGTTAACTCGCTCTGTCATCTCTCATCCCCCCCTTCGCCCCCTCGTCCCCCTCGTGTTGCATCCCGTATGCAGCTGTTAATTACTCGCACAATCGCATTCAATGCAAGAGGCCAACAGCAACAGTAACAACGTCATGTTATTTGTAGTGTTGATTTGCCTAAATCCATTTGGCTTTTGGCATTTCTACCACACTGACTTTCGCACTCTCCTCCATTGTCCAGCACTGACAATTGTTTACAATCGCCACAAACACACACACACACACACACAGCGTAAAAAAGGCAAATGAGCAACGCGCTTGAGGCAAATTGCAAGTGATTGAATTGTGAAAATGTGTTGCATACTTTTGAGTGCCAAATAAAATTAGAGGAAGAAGAGATATGAGGGAAATGCAATAGCTATCGATAGGAGATGAAACAAAAAGGAGAAAGAGAAAAGAGAGATCGAGAGAGAGAGAGAGAGAGAGAGAGAGAGAGATAGAGTGAAAGAGAGAGAGAGAGAGAGAGACATAGAGTGAAAGAGAGAGAGAGAGAGAGACATAGAGTGAAAGAGAGAGAGCGAGTGAGAACGAGTAATGAGAAGAGAGAGGAAAGGAAGAAAGGAAAATAGGAAGTAGAGCCGAAAGAATTGAATTGTGAAAATGTGTTGCATACTTTTGAGCGCCAAATAAAATTAAAGGAAGAAGAGATATGAGGGAAATGCAATAGCTATCGATAGAAAATGAAACAAAAAGGAGAAAGAGAAAAGAGGGAGCGAGAGAGAGAGTGAAAGAGAGAGGGCGAGAGAGAGTAAGAATGAGTAATGAGAAGAGAGAGGAAAGGAAAAAAGGAAAATAGGAAGTCAAGCAGAAAGAATATATAGAATGAAAGCGAGCAAATGAAAACAAACAAAAACTGAAAAGAAAATAACAAAGAGAAAAGCGAAAATGTAGAGAAACATGAGATAGTTATGAATATAAAAATAGAGACAAAAACAAGGAAATTAACAGTTGAGAAAATAAGTCATATATAAAGAGTAAAGAATGTTGAATTTTTGTCGTCAAATACGCAATGCAGTTTAATTTTTGGTATGGGGCTGTCCATATATTACGTAATCACGTTTTCTGCGATTTTTGACCCCCTCCCCCCCTGGTAATCAAAAGTAATCATTTGATGAACACCCTCCCCCCCTAACAATGATTACGTAATCACAAAAAAAGAAAAAAATGAAAATTTGTTCTTTTAATCGCAGGTATAATCTTCGTCTTCGTCGTCTACATAGTCCTCATCAAGCCATTCGAGGTGTTCACATCCTTCGTATGACTGAATTACTAAGCATTCTCCCTTTTCGCCGTCCAGCCACACGGTAAAGGAGTTTCTTGATTTCCAATCGAAGCTTACAGCTACATTTATATGAATTATTGCATTCGGTACTTATCGACAGAGTAATCGGCGCTAAACCAATTTTTGAATAAATTCTTTTAACAACAAAATCTTTATAAAATGATTACGTAATCATTGTCCAAGAACCCTCCCTCCCCATGTAATCAAACATAATCATTTCCTTGACCCCCTCCCACCCCCTAAGTGATTACGTAATATATGGACAGCCCCTATGCGAACTTAAGGTGTGACCATTGGCTGTGTAGGTCCATTTTAGTTCTGGTTGTCTGAGAACTCAGGCTTTGTCTCCTTTGCTATGTCTGGTCACACTTCTCTTCTCGCTCTCTCTCTCTCTCGCTTTAAGTGAGACAGACACTCTTGTTCAATAAAAGACGAGTCGTAATTATGAGAGAATACTAATAAATGAATATAAAGTCTGCAAATGATATAGAACTAAATAAATAAACAAAAGATATAGAAAATAAAAGAAAGGGAATAATGGATGTAGTAACAAAGAGAAGAGAGCGAAGAATATATTATAACTGGGAAATAGTCAATATAATTTATTGATTTATTTAATTTAATTGATTTTCTTTGCAATGCGAATTCAACGATTAAGATTCAACTCGATCTCGTTTACCTGCAAATGGCGATAGCCATGTTTATCAATGACGCACATATCGAAATCACAAGCATCGAGTTTGCACGGATGGCAGGCCAACTTGAGGGCCTCGATGGCCAAGCAGATGCCATGCCAAAGGATCAACGATGGCGTATGCAATGTCTGCAGAGTCACATTCGAAATATCCGTATTACAGCCAACGGCCAAAGTAGTGTGAGCAACAGTTTGTCCCTTGTCATCCACCAGATACATTTTGCCCTCATCATTGGCAAAGCTAACGAAGAGCGCTTTGAACTCTGATGTCGGTGGAAATTCCTTAATCTTCGCAGCCACATTGAAGACAATGTCATCCAGTTCCATGTCGGCGTGCAGCTTCAATCCGGCGCCACATAGAAAGCTATCGAAGCGACCCGTGTACGCCAAAACAATTTGATCGGTGACGGGCACAACTTTCGAATTGGATATGGATTCGAAGCCATTAAATTTGTTGCAGCTAGCAATCACAACGCCATCGCTGGTCACAATGCCCACGCAGGGTAATTCATGATTATCGAATTCGGTTGATTTTGCATCTGCAATTGAATTTTCTTTATTTATTTATTTATCACTCAGCTCTTTTTGAATCTCAACTTACCCGAAGTGATGCCAGCAGCAGCTGATTTATTTTCTTCTGAAATATTTTCGTCACTCATTTTGAACAATTTGTGAATTAGAAAATTGAAATAAACGCGTCGACAGTAAAATGCCAACTGACTGACTGTAAATTGTTGTCGAGCATAGCACTTTACTCACATTTCCATGGCCTACTACGTTTGACATTCATTTGGAAAGTACTCGATACGAAAGAAGTGGAAGCAAGTAATAAATCGAATGTGATTGATTCATTCTCGAAACAAAGCAAAGCAGTGCGAAATTATTCTTTAAGTGTACTAAATGAACATACCGAAAAAATACTAAAATATACCAAAAGACTATAATTGGTATATAGATGATTAGGCTGATTCTATACACAATAATAATTGAAGTGTTATTTGGTAGTATATCGATATTCTATAAATGAGTTGGCTCTATAATTAAAGTGTGATTACAAATAAAGCGCAAAGCATTTAAATATTTAATTCAAGGAATGAAACACATATTTAACATATGAAAATATAAAGTAAAAATATAAAAAGTATAATATACCAAAAGGGTTTATTTGATATATCGATGTATTATAACTGATCAGGCTGATTATAAATGTACGTACATCAAGCATAATTTAAAAATACTAAGGTATATTTGCTATTTCGATATACTGTAAATGTGTACATTGTAGTAAAAAATACTAAGATATACTGAGGAATATATTTGGTACATCGATATTCTATTAATGAGTACATTGTAGTAAAAAATACTAAGATATACCGCAGGTATATTGATATACTAAGAATGAGAAGGCTGTGTTAAAAAATTCTAAGATATACCGCAAGCTATATTTGGTATATTGATATACTAAGAATGAGTAGGCTCTAGTAAAAAATACTAAGATATACCGCAGGCTATATTTGGTATATTGATATACTAAGAATGAGAAGGCTGTGTTAAAAAGTTCTAAGATATACCGCAAGCTATATTTGGTATATTGATATAATAGAAATGAGTAGGCTGTAGTATAAAATACTAATATATACCACAGCCTATATTTGGTATATTGATATACTAAGAATGAGAAGGATGTGTTAAAAAATTCTAAGATATACTGCAAGCTATATTTGGTATATTGATATAATAGCAATGAGTAGGCTGTAGTAAAAAATACTAAGATATACCGTAGGCTATATTTGGTATATTGATATACTAAGAATGAGAAGGCTGTGTTAAAAAGTTCTAAGATATACCGCAAGCTATATTTGGCATATTGATATAATCAAAATAAGTAGGCTGTACTAAAAAATACTAATATATACCTCAGTCTATATTTGGTATATTGATATACTAAGAATGAGTAGGATGTAGTATAAAATACTAAGATATACCGCAGGCTAAATTTGGTATATTCATATAATAGAAATGAGTAGACTGTATAATTAAAGTATAATTATAAATATAGCAAAATGCATTTAAATATCAAATTGAAGCGATGAAACGCGTTTGAATATTTGCAAATAAAAAGTAAGATGTGAAAAGTTGTTGCTACGTTACTTATTTAACATTTGAAGCATTCTTCATTCATTATTTATAGCGGCCAAGTTGAATGATTCAAAAGGGAACAACGACGCTCGCCCCAAAGCTTAACTTTTGGTTAAAGTTGCAAATTGTTGTGTATGTGTGTGTGTGTGTGTGTGTGTGTGGCAAGAAACGTGGACGAACGATTGAAAGAGAGTTATTAATTAAATAAATAAAAATGAATCAATGCAAGTGGATTCAAGTGTATTGATTGCCATTCATTCATTTCACAAAAAGCAAACTAAAGAAAATACAGCGAGAAATCAAATAAAATATCTCTCTCGAGGAATGAAGGAGCAGCTGCTGGCGAGCAACTCAAGAGGAGACAGAGAGAGAGAGAGAGGGAGAGGAGGGAGAGAAAGGAGCTTCAACCAGTCAGGCAGCCATCCAGCCAACCAACTAGAAAGGTGCTCAAATATTTATGCCAATTTTGGTTGGGGATCTTTGTGCTGAGTCGGGCACAAAATACAATGACTACAAAATGAAACTATTTGCGGCAAACGCTGCTCGCGATATACAATAACCGAAGCGGCGCTTCACTGAATAATACATGCAATGGACGGAAGGAAGAAGGGCTGAATGTGAGTAAGAAGAAACAACGAACATTCTCATTCACATTCAGAGTCGAAGCGAGAGAGAGAGAGAGAGAGAGAGAGAGTTGGAGTCATTGAGTGGCTCCACAACTCGCTTGGATAATCAGCGAAAGGAAAGGAAGTCAATGAATTTCTGAATTTAGGCGATGCCCTTATTCGCTCTTTCATTATACCCGGCACTAAGCACAGCGTTAAAGGGTATGCCAAGCAAACAATAAAGTCATTTCAATCCATCTGCCTGACTTTATTTACCCACGCCGATCGCAAAGACTTTACTTTAGACATTGCTTTGACTTTCAACATATATTTCAGAGTTTGTAGTATTTAAAAAATACTTAATTGTATGCAAAATTTTAATGACGACTAAAAAGAGCTACGCTATATTTGGTATACTTGGCAATTTTCGGTATATTGTGAATGTAGAAGTAGAAGTATATCGACATACGAAATATGGATCTTGTTTTTAGTATTTTGTTGATATATATATTTGGTATATTTATGGTAAATGGTATATTTTGATTGTTGTGGTACATCGCTTAATAAATATAGTTCATAAAATATTTAAGTATTTTGTTGGTATATTAATTCAGTATATTTATGGTATTGTGGTATATGTTGATTGTAGTGGTATATCGCTATATCAAGTATATCTTATATTATTATTAGTTTAGTATTTTTTTAGTATATTAATTCGGTATATTTATGGTGAATAAGATATGTTGATCGTTATGGTGTTTCAATATACCAAATATAACTTAGTATATTTATGGTATTATGGTATATGTTGATTGTAGTGGTATATCTCTATATCAAATAAATCTTATATTATTATTAGTTTAGTATTTTTTTAGTATATTAATTCGGTATATTTATGGTAAATAGGATATGTTGATCGTTATGGTGTTTCAATATACCAAATATAATTCAGAATATATTTTAGTATTTTTTGGTGTATTAATTTAGTATATTTATGGTATTATGGTATATGTTGGTTGTAGTGGTATATCTCTAAATCAAATATATCTTATATTCTTATTATTTTAGTATTTTTAGTATATTAATTCGGTATATTTATGGTAAATAAAATATGTTGATCGTTATGGTGTTTCAATATACCAAATATAACTTAGAATATAATTCAGTATTTTTTTGGTATATTAATTAAGTATATTTTCCGAGTGTTTCAATCGATAGCGGACGATTTGCAATAGCAGTGAAACACTCGGAAAATATACTAAATTAATATACCAAAAATACTGAAATATATAATATTCTAATATATTCGACTGCAGCTTTCTTAGTTGTTTTTTCATATCTGCATTTAATTCCAAACTGTGTAACACGTATCTCGCAGTCGAGTTAACTCTCTTGGACTTTTCGCCTAACTTATCTCTAGCACTTTATTTCTTTATTATTGAAAGGGAGAGAGATGAAGAGCTTTATTAAATCTGTCGCCCGTAAACAAAGCGAGCAATATGGATATGGATATGGATATAGATATGGCCAGAGTATGCTAACATACGATAGTGCGCAATTACACACATTACATTACAGGTGTGTCTCAGTCTGTGTGTGTGTGTGTGTGTGCGTGTGTGTCAGAGTGTGTGCGTCACATCAAATATTTATAAACGTGGCCGGCAATCGCTTCATATTCAATATTCAGTTGTAACACAACGCAAGTGCAGCCAATTGCCCCAACGAGTCAGTCCGAATATCCACAACGAATCCCTTTTCTCCCGCCTTCCGCCTCTCTTCGCTCTTCTCTCCCCTCAATCCCCCTTCTCTCATCTCCACGCTTCAAGCCACGCAGCATCGCCGGGCCAATAAGCCAAAGTCAATAAGGCAACAGCTTTACTGAATATTCGTAACTATTCCACTCGCAGTTTGCTTTATAATAAGCAGACGCCATAAAACCAAAACATGCTAGAATCGATATCTATAATGTATGTTATATATATAAAAATGCGTATGTAAATCTCTTAGTATATATATATATATATATATATATATATAAGTCAATAATAATAAACTTCTAAATGATGTAATTACTGTCATTTGATTGGTAAGATTTTTATTTAAAACAATTGAAAACTTATGAAGAAATCGTGAAAAAAGTACTTTAAAAACACGTTACAACCTTTTTTTTTGGATCTTAAAATAAACGTTTTTTTTTTTATTTTAAGCTTTAATTTATTTTATTTCAATTAAAAATGTTTACTTACTACGGGGAAAAATCTAGATTGAAAAATCTAGATTTAACATTTTTTATCTTAAAAAAACAAACAAACTTGAAATTAGTTTTTAGGTTGAAGAAATATTAAAGATTTTTATTTTATTTAATAAATAATAATATAAAATGTATTTATTTTATTTAAGATTTTGCCTTTTTTTGTTCAATTTTGAGATTCTTCCATTTCATAATCAATCAATAATCAATCTTATATCAAGTCTATCCCATCTAGAAGTAATCTTGAACGTTTGATGTTGATTTAAGATTTTTCCATTCTCGAAACAAGAATATAATCTTGAATTTCAGAATTGGGCAATCTAGATTTATTGTAGATTTTTAATCGTAATTTAAAAATAAAAGTTCTTGGTTCAATTTTGACATACAATATTGATTCAAGATTTTTTACTTGATCTTAGCACGTTTTTTCTTTCTGTGTAGTTATGAGAAAAAGGTATTGTGTTTTATTTATTTACATGTTAATTATTATACAGAATAATATAACAACTAAAAGAAAGGGAGTGCTAGCAACTAAGGCCATCGACTCGACAGTTAATTTAAATGTTGTTTAATAATTTGTTGATGTCTAGGTATTGTGTTTTATAAAATTGCAATTTCATCAAATTGTGAAATGAATATTTAGGCAAATGTCAAGTCTAACTTTCTACTTTAATTTTCATCAAATTTATAGCATTTGGCATTTTGTAATAAAAAAAATTGTTGGACGAACTTTCGTTCTTGTCAATTGCCGCTGTGAGATGCGTTTGCCTACAAAGCAGAGGGCAGAAAAAAAAAAAAAAAAAAACTAAAATGTCGGCATACCAATAAAATGCAATGTTTGATATAAAAACAAATTCACGCGGGTGCGACTAACCAAATGACAAGGACATTAAGCACACACACACACACAGACACACACACACCGACACACACACTCGCACCTGGCTGGGTTACTTTTGCAATGATTTCCACATTAGATTTTATTTGCACTTTCGTTGACATTTGCGCAGCGATCTAACATCCCCCAACCAGCCAAAAAAAAAAGGAGGTATGTAACAACACGCATACGCACCGTTTGCCGCAGCAGCAGAAAATAGAAACAGGGAACAGGTTGAAGGAGCACATAAGGAATTTCTGTTGCTGTTTTTGTTTTTTTTTGGTTTTTGTTTTTTAAAGCGGCTACAAAATCTCCAAAGCACACTTGACTTAAATGTGTGGGAATGTGGTGTGCGATGGCAAGCAAAGGTCCTGGCAAAAGGACACGGCAGGCAGTGAAGCGCAAAGCGAAGAGCTCTCTCTCTCTCTCTCTGTGTGTGTGTTGCTATGTGTCGATGTTTGCCATTACCACAAGCAGCGGCTGAACAGGACACACAACCACATATGACACTTGTTAATCCAAAAGCAACAACATCAAGGATAACAACAAGCAAGAAGGAGACGAAGACGACGTAACAACTCTAGTCGATGATGAGCACATGAAGCACATGAAGCACAACACAGCAAAGTCTGTGCGCTAGTTCAAGACAATTTCAATACACCGAAGCAAGGGAAAGGGAACGAAAGAGAGAGAGAGAGAGAGCGGAGAGGGAGAAGGAGGTCTGCACACGCATACCAATAAAAAGAAACGAAACGATAGGACATTTGGAATCCTCATTGCAACGAAAGTGATTTTAATAATAAATGAAATTTTTTTTCTTTTCTGCTTTTTTTTTTTTTGCTCTGTGTGTCTTTTCTCTTATCGCCGGGACTCAAATTTTTGGTTTCGTCCTGGCGGAGCCAAAGGACAGCGTCAGTTGTTGTTGTTGTTGATATCGTTGTTGATGTGCATAGTTTTTTTTTTTTGGGCGCAAAGGACACTTGCTGCTCGCCTGCTTTACATTTTAGTGCTCTTCGGTGCAAACGAATTCCTTCACTTCTTCCTCTTCTGCTTCTTTGCCGGATCAGCACAAATACTATATGCAAGTAATCAGGGCAGGAGAAAGAAGCAGAACGAAAGCGACATATGGGAACAACCTTGTAACAAAATATTGTATGACTTGAAAGTCGCATTTGGCGCATTTCATAATTGGATTAGCCACAAACATTTCTTCTCTTCTTTCTCAGTTTCGATTAAGATATGAGATGTAAATTGATCGATCGACTGTTACTTTTTTTCACTACACTATCGCAATTCTTTTGGCACAGTTTTATAACTTTAGTTGCTTTATAAAAATCTTCATCTGAATCGAAATAAAACAGAATGTAAAAAGAAGAATAATTTTTTATTTTAATTTAGTTTCATTAGAACAGAAAAATATATGTCATTAAATTCTAACATTTATTCTCCTCTTCTTTCTTTGCTTCTCATTCACCCTTTACATCCTTCTATGCATGCTTCTTTGTATTCTTCTGTGCATTCTTCTTTGCCCCCCTTGCTTCTTCTTTTGCCTTTTCCTTTGCATTCTTCTTTGCCTCCTTGGCTTCCTCTCTTGCCTTCTCCTTTGCTTTCTTCATTGCAATCTTCTCTGCCTCCCTTGCTTCCTTTGCTTCCTTCTGTGCATTCTTCTTTGCCTCCCTTGCTTCCTGTGCTTCCTTCTTTGCATTCATCTTTGCCTCCTTTGCCTTCTCCTTTGCTTCCTTCATAGCATTCATCTTTGCCTCCTTTGCCTTCTCCTTAGCTTCCTTTATTGCATTCTTCATTGCCTCCTTTTCCTCCTTTGTTTCCTTCTTTGTATTCTTCTTTGCCTTCTCTATTGCTCTCTTCCTTGCCTTCTCCTTTGCTTCCTTTTTTGGCTCCTCCTTTGCTTCCTCTCTTGATTCCATCTTTGCTTCGTCATGTAATTCTCCCTCTGCTACTCCTTCCTTTGCTTCTTCCATTGCTTCTACTCCTTTTCCTTCTAGCTCTGCTTCTCCCCCCTTAAGGTTTTTCTCTTCCTGAAGCTCTCCTTCTTTCTTCTCCACATCTGCCTGAGCATTCACATCCTTTGGCTTCGGATTGGCGGCCTCAAACCTTTCCTTCTTGACTTTCTTCTCAAAGTTACAGCACATATATGAGGGTAGAAGGCACTTGCTGCAACGATTGCTTCCCGAAAGAATCTCCGACTCGAAGTTTTCTTCAGGAGTGTCAATGGCATGTCCCCTCTTGTACGTTACCAGGAGTCTAGCCTCAACTTCTTGGCCATAGCGCGAGACATATGGTTGGCCCCTTATACACCTTTCGATTAATAAGGTTTTCGGCTTCTATTCGAGAATAATATGAACGGATTTGAACACACATTTAATTCACAATCACCATAAAAGTTCATAAACTTACCGGGGGAGATTCTTTAGGCATTTTTGCAAAATTAAAAATGAAAAAAATATGCGTAATTAAAAAGCTGCTTCACACTCGACGACAATGCTAGCAATGACTAGCGGCTTTTTAAATATTTGACAAGTCGAACCTGGATAAAGAGATGTCAGCAAATGTCAAGCATTTGTGTCAAAAACTATCGCTGCAGACACAACTATCGATTAACTAAAATGACAGGAGTGTCAGAGTATGCAGCTGGTAATCGATTTGAACTGTCATAAATATGTGTACATGAGTGACTGATAATTTCATAGTCATATGTAATAAATGCATCATGCTAATGTTGATTAGTTGGTTAGTTAATGTTAAGCATACTTTTCAGAAATTATCGCTGTAGACACAACTATCGATTAAGAAAGTATTCGCTAGAAGAAGAATGAATCTATTAATGAAAACATTGACAGATAATGCAACTGGTAATCGATTTGGATTTTATCTAAGAATCGAAGTATGATTGATTATTTTGTTGCCCATCGACACAAGGCCTCGGTGGCGCAGTAGGCAGCGCGTAAGTCTCATAATCTTAAGGTCGTGAGTTCGAGCCTCACCCGGGGCAGGTAATTTTTTTTGCTTTTTTTTAATAGTTTTAGAAGTAAACAAGAATTT